>NW_028139170.1:0-600000 GCF_964270905.1 Leucopleurus acutus
CGCACTTTTTGGCCAAGTGCATCATTGTGGACGTTCTGCCTCTTTTCCTATGCTTTACATGCAATTCCAGTCTACCTCCTGAAATCGGTTTTCTGCAATTCTGCCCCGCTTTCAACTCCTCTTGGCAGCCTTCCTTCAATATATTTTTGGACGATAGCTGTCATTTATAACTCTGCAGGATTGTGAATTACAGTGCCCCTGAGCTCCTTTCTTCAACTCGCTTTCTTGTGAGCTGGCCGCAACACCGCAGGATTGCTTCAGGCCCTAGTTTGGTTCCGGCATCGCATGCTGAGCCTTTCGTTAATTCCTCTTCCTGGTGGGAAATGAGAGTTAAATTTGCCCGTCCTCACAGCTCCAGCTAGTCTCTCATTGGTTCTCCCTATTCCTGTTCATCTTACGCAGAAATTGCAAACTGGGCCAAACAGGAGGTTAAAGGCACTGACTCTCCAAGTGGGGAGAGTGTTAGTAAAGCGTCTGGAATGTTGCACCCGAGTACCAGGGAACGAAAACTGAGACACATTTGAAAACGTTTCCCGATCACACGGTGGATCATACTCTGGGTTCCACATGCATGTTTTAGCTGAAGGAAGAATCCCTTAAACCTGGAGAGTTGAGACCCATGGAATGGGTACCATGCAATATGACTTCAAAGAGTCTGCATTTGCTCACCGAACCTCACCAATCCTATCACTGCTGCGTTTATGCCACTGTACACACGCTAGATTCTCTTTCGGAGACATATAAATCCATAGGTTTTAAGATTCTTACTCGTCAGGTATATTGTTAGGCGTTTAATATGGGGTATTGAGTCCACGTCGTTGAGCAAGGAGTAGCTCTTGTCTATTACATATTTGGCTTATGGAACGGTATCTGTGCTAATTTCAATCTCTGGTTTTATGCCGCACCCCAACTCACCTTTCCCCTTAAGCAAGCATAAGTTGGTTTTCTACATTTGAGACCCTGTTCTGTTTTGTAATTCAGTTCCTGTGTAGTCAAGTTTACATTCCGTTTAGTAATGATACCTTATGATGTTTCTTTTTCTGTGTGACTGATTTCACTTAGAATCATCCTACCTGAATCCACTCATTATGCTGCTACGGGCCTGATGACATAGATTTCATTGCTGAGTGATATTGCATTGTACGTAATTCCCACAACTTCCTTATCCATTTTTCGCTTTCTGTGATATTGAACTTGTACCGTAAACGAGGTTCTTGTAAACAGAGCCGGCCCAAACTTTGGGGTGGCTGTGTCTTTTTGATTTTAATTTCCCTAAGCTATAGGACCATAAGTGGAAGTGCCCTAGGCTCTGTTGCTTTGTTTTTTAGATGTTTCAGGAAACACCATACACTTCTCCAGAGTGGCTGTTGGCAATTTACATCCCGCCCACCAGCATAACAAGGCTCCCAGTTCTCCATGGCCTGTCCTGCCTTTCTGGATTTTACACTTTTTTCAGATGGCCCTTTTGACCGTGGGGCAGTGAGACTTCATTGTAGTGCAGATTTCCTTTGCAAGCTTGCTTGGTTGGCCAAAAAGGGCGTATGCGTTTTTTCCTGAATATATTCAGGAAAAAACGCATACGCCCTTTTTGGCCAAGTGCATCATTGTGGACGTTCTGCCTCTTTTCCTATGCTGTACATGCAATTCCCGTCTACCTCCTGAAATCGGTTTCCTGCAATTCTGCCCCGCTTTCAAGTCCTCTTGGCAGCCTTCCTTCAATATATTTTTGGAAGATAGCTGTCATTTATAACTCTGCAGGATTGTGAATTACAGTGCCCCTGAGCTACTTTCTTCAACTCGCTTTCTTGTGAGCTGGCCACAACACCGCAGGATTGCTTCAGGCCCTAGTGTGGTTCCGGCACGGCACGCTGAGCCTTTGGTTAATTCCTCTTCCTGGTGGGAAATGAGAGTTAAATTTGCACGTCCAGACACCTCCAGCTAGTCTCTCATTGGTTCTCCCTATTCCTGTTCATTTTTCACAGAAATTGCAAACTGGGCCAAACAGGAGGTTCAAGGAACTGACTCTCCAAGTGGGGAGAGTGTTAGTAAAGCATCTGGAATGTTGCACCCGAGTTCCACGGGACGAAAACTGACACACATTTGAACACGTTTCCCGATCACATGGTGGATCATACTCTGGGTTCCACATGCATGTTTTAGCTGAAGGAAGAATCCCTTAAACCTGGAGAGTTGAGACCCATGGAATGGGTACCATGCAATATGACTTCAAAGGGCCTGCATTTGCTCACCGAACCTCACCAATCCTATCACTGCTGCGTTTATGCCGCTGTACACACGCTTGATTCTCTTTTGGAGACATATAAATCCAAAGGTTTTAAGATTCTTACTAGTCAGGTATATTCTTAGGCGTTTATTATGGGGTGTTGAGTCCACTTCTTTGAGCAAGGAGTAGCTCTTGCCTATTACATATTTGGCTCTTGGAACGGTATCTGTGCTAATTTCAATCTCTGGTTTTATGCCGCACCCCAACTCACCTTTCCCCTTAAGCAAGCATAAGTTGGTTTTCTACATTTGAGACCCTGTTCTGTTTTGTAATTCAGTTCCTGTGTAGCCAAGTTTACATTCCGTGTAGTAGTGATATCTTATGATGTTTCTTTTTCTGTGTGATTTATTTCACTTAGAATCATCGTACCTGAATCCACTCATTATGCTGCTACGGGCCTGATGACATAGATTTCATTGCTGAGTGATATTGCATTGTACGTATGTACCACAACTTCTTTATCCATTTTTCGCTTTCTGTGATATTGAACTTGTACAGTAAATGAGGTTCTTGTAAACAGAGCCGGCCGAAACTTTGGGGTGGCTGTGTCTTTTTGATTTTAATTTCCCTAAGCTATAGGACCATAAGTGGAAGTGCCCTAGGCTCTGTTGCTTTGTTTTTTGGATGTTTCAGGAAACACCATACACTTCTCCAGAGTGGCTGTTGGCAATTTACATCCCACCCATCAGCATAAAAAGGCTCCCAGTTCTCCTTAGCCTGTCCTGCCTTTCTGGATTTTACACTTTTTTCAGATGGCTCTTTTGACTGGGGGGCAGTGAGACTTCATTGTAGTGCAGATTTCCTTTGCAAGCTTGCTTGGTTGGCCAAAAAGGGCGTATGCGTTTTTTCCTGAATATATTCAGGAAAAAACGCATACGCCCTTTTTGGCCAAGTGCATCATTGTGGACGTTCTGCCTCTTTTCCTATGCTTTACATGCAATTCCAGTCTACCTCCTGAAATCGGTTTCCTGCAATTCTGCCCCGCTTTCAACTCCTCTTGGCAGCCTTACTTCAATATATTTTTGGAAGATAGCTGTCATTTATAACTCTGCAGGTTTGTGAATTACAGTGCCCCTGAGCTCCTTTCTTCAACTCGCTTTCTTGTGAGCTGGCCGCAACACCGCAGGATTGCTTCAGGCCTTAGTGTGCTTCTGGAATGGCACGCTTTGCCTTTGGTTATTTCCTCTTCCTGGTGGGAAATGTGAGTTAAATTTGCCCGTCCAGACACCTCCACCTAGTCTCTCATTGGTTATCCCTATTCCTGTTCATCTTACGCAGAAATTGCAAACTGGGCCAAACAGGAGGTTAAAGGCACTCACTCTCCAAGTGGGGAGAGTGTTAGTAAAGCGTCTGGAATGTTGCACCCGAGTACCAGGGGACGAAAACTGAGACACATTTGAACACGTTTCCCGATCACACGGTGGGTCATACTCTGGGTTCCACATGCATGTTTTAGCTGAAGGAAGAATCCCTTAAACCTGGAGAGTTGAGACCCATGGAATGGGTACCATGCAATATGACTTCAAAGGGCCTGCATTTGCTCACCGAACCTCACCAATCCTATCACTGCTGCGTTTATGCCGCTGTACACACACTTGATTCTCTTTTGGAGACATATAAATCCAAAGGTTTTAAGATTCTTACTAGTCAGGTATATTCATAGGCGTTTATTATGGGGTGTTGAGTCCACTTCGTTGAGCAAGGAGTAGCTCTTGTCTATTACATATTTGGCTTATGGAACGGTATCTGTGCTAATTTCAATCTCTGGTTTCATGCAGCACCCCAACTCATCTTTCCCCTTAAGCAAGTGTAAGTTGGTTTTCTACATTTGAGATCCTGTTCTGTTTTGTAATTCAGTTCCTGTGTAGCCAAGTTTACATTCCGTGCATTGCTGATATCTTATGATGTTTCATTTTCTGTGAGACTTATTTCACTTAGAATCATCGTACCTGAATCCACTCATTATGCTGCTACGGGCCTGATGACATAGATTTCATTGCTGAGTGATATTGCATTGTACGTAAGTACCAAAACTTCTTTATCCATTTTTCCCTTTCTGTGATATTGAACTTGTACATTAAACGAGGTTCTTGTAAACAGAGCCCTCCCAAGCTTTGGGGTGGCTGTGTCTTTTTGATTTTAATTTCCCTAAGCTATAGGACCATAAGTGGAAGTGCCCTAGGCTCTGTTGCTTTGTTTTTTGGATGTTTCAGGAAACACCATACACTTCTCCAGAGTGGCTGTTGGCAATTTACATCGCACCCATCAGAATAACAAGGCTCCCAGTTCTCCATGGCCTGTCCGGCCTTTCTGGATTTAACACTTTTTTCAGATGGCCCTTTTGAGCGGGGGGCAGTGAGACTTCATTGTAGTGCAGATTTCCTTTGCAAGCTTGCTTGGTTGGCCAAAAAGGGCGTATGCGTTTTTTCCTGAATATATTCAGGAAAAAACGCATACGCCCTTTTTGGCCAAGTGCATCATTGTGGACGTTCTGCCTCTTTTCCTATGCTTTACATGCAATTCCAGTCTACCTCCTGAAATCGGTTTCCTGCAATTCTGCCCCGCTTTCAACTCCTCTTGGCAGCCTTACTTCAATATATTTTTGGAAGATAGCTGTCATTTATCTCTGCAGGTTTGTGAATTACAGTGCCCCTGAGCTCCTTTCTTCAACTCGCTTTCTTTTGAGCTGGCCGCAACACCGCAGGATTGCTTCAGGCCCTAGTGTACTTCCGGCATGGCATGCTGAACCTTTGGTTAATTCTTCTTCTTGGTGGGAAATGAGAGTTAAATTTGCACGTCCAGACACCTCCACCTAGTCTCTCATTGGTTCTCCCTATTCCTGTTCATTTTCCACAGAAATTGCAAACTGGGCCAAACAGGAGGTTAAAGGCACTGACTCTCCAAGTGGGGAGAGTGTTAGTAAAGCGTCTGGAATGTTGCATCCGAGTACCAGGGGACGAAAACTGAGACACATTTGATCACGTTTCCCCATCACACGGTGGATCATACTCTGGGTTCCACATGCATGTTTTAGCTGAAGGAAGAATCCCTTAAACCTGGAGAGTTGAGACCCATGGAATGGGTACCATGCAATATGACTTCAAAGGGTCTGCATTTGCTCACCGAACCTCACCAATCCTATCACTGCTGCGTTTATGCCGCTGTACACACGCTTGATTCTCTTTCGGAGACTTATAAATCCATAGGTTTTAAGATTCTTACTAGTCAGGTATATTGTTAGGCGTTTAATATGGGGTGTTGAGTCCACTTCGTTGAGCAAGGAGTAGCTCTTGTCTATTACATATTTGGCTTATGGAACGGTATCTGTGCTAATTTCAATCTCTGGTTTTATGCAGCACCCCAACTCACCTTTCCCCTTAAGCAAGCATAAGTTGGTTTTCTACATTTGACACCCTGTTCTGTTTTGTAATTCAGTTCCTGTGTAGCCAAGTTTACATTCCGTGTAGTAGTGATATCTTATGATGTTTCTTTTTCTGTGTGACTTATTTCACTTAGAATCATCGTACCTGAATCCACTCATTATTCTGCTACGGGCTTGATGACATAGATTTCATTGCTGAGTGATATTGCATTGTACATAAGTACCACAACTTCTTTATCCATTTTTTGCTTTCTGTGATATTGAACTTGTACCGTAAACGAGGTTCTTGTAAACAGAGCCGTCCCAAACTTTGGGGTGGCTGTGTCTTTTTGATTTTAATTTCCCTAAGCTATAGGACCATAAGTGGAAGTGCCCTAGGCTCTGTTGCTTTGTTTTTTGAATGTTTCAGGAAACACCATACACTTCTCCAGAGTGGCTGCTGGCAATTTACATCCCGCCCGTCAGCATAACAAGGCTCCCAGTTCTCCTTGGCCTGTCCTGCCTTTCTGGATTTTACACTTTTTTCAGATGGCCCTTTTGACCGGGAGGCAGTGAGACTTCATTGTAGTGCAGATTTCCTTTGCAAGCTTGCTTGGTTGGCCAAAAAGGGCGTATGCGTTTTTTCCTGAATATATTCAGGAAAAAACGCATACGCCCTTTTTGGCCAAGTGCATCATTGTGGACGTTCTGCCTCTTTTCCTATGCTTTACATGCAATTCCAGTCTACCTCCTGAAATCGGTTTCCTGCAATTCTGCCCCGCTTTCAACTCCTCTTGGCAGCCTTACTTCAATATATTTTTGGAGGATAGCTGTCATTTATAACTCTGCAGGTTTGTGAATTACAGTGCCTCTGAGCTCCTTTCTTCAACTCGCTTTCTTGTGAGCTGGCCGCAACACCGCAGGATTGCTTCAGGCCCTAGTTTGGTTGCGGCACGGCATGCTGAGCCTTTGGTTAATTCCTCTTCCTGGTGGGAAATGAGAGTTAAATTTGCCCGTCCAGACACCTCCACGTAGTCTCTCATTGGTTCTCCCTATTCCTGTTCATTTTCCACAGAAATTGCAAAGTGGGCCAAACAGGAGTTTAAAGGCACTCACTCTCCAAGTGGGGAGAGTGTTAGTAAAGCATCTGGAATGTTGCACCCGAGTACCAGGGGACAAAAACTGAGACACATTTGAACACGTTTCCTGATCACACGGTGGGTCATACTCTGGGTTCCACATGCATGTTTTAGCTGAAGGAAGAATCCCTTAAACCTGGAGAGTTGAGACCTATGGAATGGGTACCATGCAATATGACTTCAAAGGGTCTGCATTTGCTCACCGAACCTCACCAATCCTATCACTGCTGCGTTTATGCCGCTGTACACACGCTTGATTCTCTTTCGGACACATATAAATCCATAGGTTTTAAGATTCTTCCTAGTCAGGTATATTGTTAGGCGTTTAATATGGGGTGTTGAGTCCACTTCGTTGAGCAAGGAGTAGCTCTTGTGTATTACATATTTGGCTCATGGAATGGTATCTGTGCTAATTTCAATCTCTTGTTGTATGCAACACCCCAACTCACCTTTCCCCTTAAGCAAGCATAAGTTGGTTTTCTACATTTGACACCCTGTTCTGTTTAGTAATTCTGTTCCTGTGTAGCCAAGTTTACATTCCGTGTAGGAGTGATATCTTATGATGTTTCTTTTTCTGTGTGACTTATTTCACTTAGAATCATCGTACCTGAATCCACTCATTATTCTGCTATGGGCTTGATGACATAGATTTCATTGCTGAGTGATATTGCATTGTACGTAAGTACCACAACTTCTTTATCCATTTTTTGCTTTCTGTGATATTGAACTTGCACCGTAAACGAGGTTCTTGTAAACAGAGCCGTCCAAAACTTTGGGGTGGCTGTGTCTTTTTGATTTTAATTTCCCTAAGCTATAGGACCATAAGTGGAAGTGCCCTAGGCTCTGTTGCTTTGTTTTTTGAATGTTTCAGGAAACACCATACACTTCTCCAGAGTGGCTGCTGGTAATTTACATCCCGCCCATCATCATAACAAGGCTCCTAGTTCTCCTTGGCCTGTCCTGCCTTTCTGGATTTTACACTTTTTTCAGATGGCCCTTTTGACCGGGGGGCAGTGAGACTTCATTGTAGTGCAGATTTCCTTTGCAAGCTTGCTTGGTTGGCCAAAAAGGGCGTATGCGTTTTTTCCTGAATATATTCAGGAAAAAACGCATACGCCCTTTTTGGCCAAGTGCATCATTGTGGACGTTCTGCCTCTTTTCCTATGCTTTACATGCAATTCCAGTCTACCTCCTGAAATCGGTTTCCTGCAATTCTGCTCCGCTTTCAAGTCCTCTTGGCAGCCTTACTTCAATATATTTTTGGAGGATAGCTGTCATTTATAACTCTGCAGGTTTGTGAATTACAGTGCCCCTGAGCTCCTTTCATCAACTCGCTTTCTTGTGAGCTGGCCGCAACACCGCAGGATTGCTTCAGGCCCTAGTATGGTTACGTCACGGCATGCCGAGCCTTTGGTTAATTCCTCTTCCTGGTGGGAAATGAGAGTTAAATTTGCCCGTCCAGACACCTCCACCTAGTCTCTCATTGGTTCTCCCTATTCCTGTTCATTTTCCAAAGAAATTGCAAACTGGGCCAAACAGAAGGTTAAAGGCACTGACTCTCCAAGTGGGGAGAGTGTTAGTAAAGCGTCTGGAATGTTGCATCCGAGTACCAGGGGACGAAAACTGAGACACATTTGAACACGTTTCCTGATCACATGGTGGATCATACTCTGGGTTCCACATGCATGTTTTAGCTGAAGGAAGAATCCCTTAAACCTGGAGAGTTGAGACCCATGGAATGGGTACCATGCAATATGACTTCAAAGGGTCTGCATTTGCTCACCGAACCTCACCAGTCCTATCACGGCTGCGTTTATGCCGCTGTACACACGCTTGATTCTCTTTTAGAGACATATAAATCCAAAGGTTTTAAGATTCTTAATAGTCAGGTATATTCTTAGGCGTTTATTATGGGGTGTTGAGTCCACTTCGTTGAGCAAGGAGTAGCTCTTGTCTATTACATATTTGGCTCATGGAATGGTATCTGTGCTAATTTCAATCTCTTGTTGTATGCAACACCCCAACTCACCTTTCCCCTTAAGCAAGCATAAGTTGGTTTTCTACATTTGACACCCTGTCCTGTTTAGTAATTCTGTTCCTGTGTAGCCAAGTTTACATTCCATGTAGTAGTGATATCTTATGATGTTTCTTTTTCTGTGTGACTTATTTCACTTAGAATCATCGTACCTGAATCCACTCATTATTCTGCTACGGGCTTGATGACATAGATTTCATTGCTGAGTGATATTGCATTGTACATAAGTACCACAACTTCTTTATCCATTTTTTGCTTTCTGTGATATTGAACTTGTACCGTAAACGAGGTTCTTGTAAACAGAGCCGTCCCAAACGTTGGGGTGGCTGTGTCTTTTTGATTTTAATTTCCCTAAGCTATAGGACCATAAGTGGAAGTGCCCTAGGCTCTGTTGCTTTGTTTTTTGGATGTTTCAGGAAACACCATACACTTCTCCAGAGTGGCTGCTGGTAATTTTCATCCCAACCATCAGCATAACAAGGCTCCCAGTTCTCCATGGCCTGTCCTGCCTTTCTGGATTTTACACTTTTTTCAGATGGCCCTTTTGACCCGGGGGGGCAGTGAGACTTCATTGTAGTGCAGATTTCCTTTGCAAGCTTGCTTGGTTGGGCAAAAAGGGCGTATGCGTTTTTTCCTGAATATATTCAGGAAAAAACGCATACGCCCTTTTTGGCCAAGTGCATCATTGTGCACGTTCTGCCTCTTTTCCTATGCTTTACATGCAATTCCAGTCTACCTCCTGAAATCGGTTTCCTGCAATTCTGCCCCGCTTTCAACTCCTCTTGGCAGCCTTACTTCAATATATTTTTGGACGATAGCTGTCATTTATAACTCTGCAGGTTTGTGAATTACAGTGCCCCTGAGCTCGTTTCTTCAACTCGCTTTCTTGTGAGCTGTCCGCAACACCGCAGGATTGCTTCAGGCCCTAGTGTAGTTCCGGCACGGCACGCTGAGCCTTTGGTTAATTCCTCTTCCTGGTGGGAAATGAGAGTTAAATTTGCCCGTCCAGACACCTCCAGCTAGTCTCTCTGTCGTTCTCCCTATTCCTGTTCATTTTCCACAGAAATTGCAAACTGGGCCAAACAGGAGGTTAAAGGCACTGACTCTCCAAGTGGGGAGAGTGTTAGTAAAGCATCTGGAATGTTGCACTCGAGTACCAGGGGACGTAACGAGACACATTTGAACACGTTTCCCGATCACACAGTGTATCATACTCTGGGTTCCACATGCATGTTTTAGCTGAAGGAAGAATCCCTTAAACCTGGAGAGTTGAGACCCATGGAATGGGTACCATGCAATATGACTTCATAGGGTCTGCATTTGCTCACCGAACCTCACCAATCCTATCACTGCTGCGTTTATGTCGCTGTACACACGCTTGATTCTCTTTCGGAGACATATAAATCAGTAGGTTTTTAGATTATTTCTAGTCAGGTATATTCTTAGGCGTTTAATATGGGGTGTTGAATCCACTTCCTTGAGCAAGGAGTAGATCTTGTCTATTACATATTTGGCTTATGGAACGGTATCTGTGCTAATTTCAATCTCTGGTTTCATGCAGCACCCCAACTCACCTTTCCCCTTAAGCAAGCATAAGTTGGTTTTCTACATTTGAGACCCTGTTCTGTTTTGTAATTCAGATCCTGTGTAGCCAAGTTTACATTCCGTGTAGTAGTGATATCTTATGATGTTTCTTTTTCTGTGTGACTTATTTCACTTAGAATCATCATACCTGAATCCACTCATTATGCTGCTACGGGCCTGATGACATAGATTTCATTGCTGAGTGATATTGCATTGTACGTAAGTACCACAACTTCTTTATCCATTTTTCGCTTTTGTGATATTGAACTTGTACCGTAAACAAGATTCTTGTAAACAGAGCCGTCCCAAACTTTGGGGTGGCTGTGTCTCTTTCATTTTAATTGCCCTAAGCTATAGGACCATAAGTGGAAGTGCCCTAGGCTCTGTTGCTTAGTTTTTTAGATGTTACAGGAAACACCATACACTTCTCCAGAGTGGCTGTTGGCAATTTACATCCCGCCCATCAGCATAACAAGGCTCCCAGTTCTTCATGGCCTGTCCTGCCTTTCTGGATTTTACACTTTTTTCATATGGCCCTTTTGACTGGGGGGCAGCGAGACTTCATTGTAGTGCAGATTTCCATTGCAAGCTTGCTTGGTTGGCCAAAAAGGGCGTATGCGTTTTTTCCTGAATATATTCAGGAAAAAACGCATACGCCCTTTTTGGCCAAGTGCATCATTGTGGACGTTCTGCCTCTTTTCCTATGCTTTACATGCAATTCCCGTCTACCTCCTGAAATCGGTTTCCTGCAATTCTGCCCCGCTTTCAAGTCCTCTTGGCAGCCTTACTTCAATATATTTTTGGACGATAGCTGTCATTTATAACTCTGCAGGTTTGTGAATTACAGTGCCCCTGAGCTCCTTTCTTCAACTCGCTTTCTTGTGAGCTGGCCGCAACACCGCAGGATTGCTTCAGGCCCTAGTGTGGTTCCGGCACGGCATGCTGAGCCTTTGGTTAATTCCTCTTTCTGGTGGGAAATGAGAGTTAAATTTGCCCGTCCAGACACCTCCAGCTAGTTTCTCATTGGTTCTCCCTATTGCTGTACATTTTCCACAGAAATTACAAACTGGGCCATACAGGAGGTTAAAGGCACTGACTCTCCAAGTGGGGAGAGTGTTAGTAAAGCGTCTGGAGTGTTGCACCCGAGTACCAGGGGACGAAAACTGAGACACATTTGAACACGTTTCCTGATCACACGGTGGATCATACTCTGTGTTCCACATGCATGTTTTAGCTGAAGGAAGAATCCCTTAAACTTGGAGAGTTGAGACCCATGGAATGGGTACCATGCAATATGACTTCAAAGGGTCTGCATTTGCTCACCGAACCTCACCAATCCTATCACTGCTGCGTTTATGCCGCTGTACACACGCTTGATTCTCTTTCGGAGACATATAAATCCGTAGTTTATAAGATTATTTCTAGTCCGGGGTATTTTTAAGCGTTTAATATGGGGTGTTGAGTCCACTTCGTTGAGCAAGGAGTAGCTCTTGTCTATTACATATTTGGCTTATGGAACGGTATCTGTGCTAATTTCAATCTCTGGTTTTATGCAGCACCCCAACTCACCTTTCCCCTTAAGCAAGCATAAGTTGGTTTTCTACATTTGAGACCCTGTTCTGTTTTGTAATTCAGTTCCTGTGTAGCCAAGTTTACATTCCGTGTAGTAGTGATATCTTATGATGTTTCTTTTTCTGTGTGACTTATTTCACTTAGACTCATCATACCTGCATCCACTCATTATGCTGCTACGGGCCTGATGACATAGATTTCATTGCTGAGTGATATTGCATTGTACGTAAGTACCACAACTTCTTTATCCATTTTTTGCTTTCTGTGATATTGAACTTGTACTGTAAACGAGGTTCTGTAAACAGAGCCGTCCCAAACTTTGGGGTGACCGTGTCTTTTTGATTTTAATTTCCCTAAGCTATAGTACCATAAGTGGAAGTGCCCTAGGCTCTGTTGCTTTGTTTTTTAGATGTTTCAGGAAACACCATACACTTCTCCAGAGTGGCTGTTGGCAATTTACATCCCGCCTACCAGCATAACAAGGCTCCCAGTTCTCCATGGCCTGTCCTGCCTTTCTGGATTTTACACTTTTTTCAGATGGCCCTTTTGACCGGGGGGCAGTGAGACTTCATTGTAGTGCAGATATCCTTTGCAAGCTTGCTTGGTTGGCCAAAAAGGGCGTATGCGTTTTTTCCTGAATATATTCAGGAAAAAACGCATACGCACTTTTTGGCCAAGTGCATCATTGTGGACGTTCTGCCTCTTTTCCTATGCTTTACATGCAATTCCCGTCTACCTCCTGAAATCGGTTTCCTGCAATTCTGCCCCGCTTTCAAGTCCTCTTGGCAGCCTTACTTCAATATATTTTTGGACGATAGCTGTCATTTATAACTCTGCAGGTTTGTGAATTACAGTGCCCCTGAGCTCCTTTCTTCAACTCGCTTTCTTGTGAGCTGGCCGCAACACCGCAGGATTGCTTCAGGCCCTAGTGTGGTTCCGGCACGGCACGCTGAGCCTTTGGTTAATTCCTCTTCCTGGTGGGAAATGAGAGTTAAATTTGCCCGTCCAGACACCTCCAGCTAGTCTCTCTTTCGTTCTCCCTATTCCTGTTCATTTTCCACAGAAACTGCAAACTGGGCCAAACAGGAGGTTAAAGGCACTGACTCTCCAAGTGGGGAGAGTGTTAGTAAAGCATCTGGAATGTTGCACTCGAGTACCAGGGGACGAAAACGAGACACATTTGAACACGTTGCCCGATCACATGCTGGATCATACTCTGGGTTCCACATGCATGTTTAAGCTGAAGGAAGAATCCCTTAAACCTGGAGAGTTGAGACCCATGGAATGGGTACCATGCAATATGACTTCATAGGGTCTGCATTTGCTCACCGAACCTCACCAATCCTATCACCGCTGCGTTTATGTCGCTGTACACACGCTTGATTCTCTTTCGGAGACATATAAGTCGGTAGGTTTTTAGATTATTTCTAGTCAGGTATATTGTTAGGCGTTTAATATGGGGTGTTGAGTACACTTCGTTGAGCAAGGAGTAGCTCTTGTCTATTACATATTTGGCTTATGGAACGGTATCTGTGCTAATTTCAATCTGTGGTTTCATGCAGCACCCCAACTCACCTTTCCCCTTAAGCAAGCATAAGTTGGTTTTCTACATTTGAGACCCTGTTCTGTTTTGTAATTCAGTTCCTGTGTAGCCAAGTTTACATTCCGTGTAGTAGTGATATCTTATGATGTTTCTTTTTCTGTGTGACTTATTTCACTTAGACTCATCATACCTGCATCCACTCATTATGCTGCTACGGGCCTGATGACATAGATTTCATTGCTGAGTGATATTGCATTGTACGTAAGTACCACAACTTCTTTATCCATTTTTTGCTTTCTGTGATATTGAACTTGTACTGTAAACGAGGTTCTGTAAACAGAGCCGTCCCAAACTTTGGGGTGACCGTGTCTTTTTGATTTTAATTTCCCTAAGCTATAGGACCATAAGTGGAAGTGCCCTAGGCTCTGTTGCTTAGTTTTTTAGATGTTTCAGGAAACACCATACACTTCTCCAGAGTGGCTGTTGGCAATTTACATCCCGCCTACCAGCATAACAAGGCTCCCAGTTCTCCATGGCCTGTCCTGCCTTTCTGGATTTTACACTTTTTTCAGATGGCCCTTTTGACCGGGGGGCAGTGAGTCTTCATTGTAGTGCAGATATCCTTTGCAAGCTTGCTTGGTTGGCCAAAAAGGGCGTATGCGTTTTTTCCTGAATATATTCAGGAAAAAACGCATACGCCCTTTTTGGCCAAGTGCATCATTGTGGACGTTCTGCCTCTTTTCCTATGCTTTACATGCAATTCCCGTCTACCTCCTGAAATCGGTTTCCTGCAATTCTGCCCCGCTTTCAAGTCCTCTTGGCAGCCTTACTTCAATATATTTTTGGACGATAGCTGTCATTTATAACTCTGCAGGTTTGTGAATTACAGTGCCCCTGAGCTCCTTTCTTCAACTCGCTTTCTTGTGAGCTGGCCGCAACACCGCAGGATTGCTTCAGGCCCTAGTGTGGTTCCGGCACGGCACGCTGAGCCTTTGGTTAATTCCTCTTCCTGGTGGGAAATGAGAGTTAAATTTGCCCGTCCAGACACCTCCAGCTAGTCTCTCTTTCGTTCTCCCTATTCCTGTTCATTTTCCACAGAAACTGCAAACTGGGCCAAACAGGAGGTTAAAGGCACTGACTCTCCAAGTGGGGAGAGTGTTAGTAAAGCATCTGGAATGTTGCACTCGAGTACCAGGGGACGAAAACGAGACACATTTGAACACGTTGCCCGATCACATGCTGGATCATACTCTGGGTTCCACATGCATGTTTAAGCTGAAGGAAGAATCCCTTAAACCTGGAGAGTTGAGACCCATGGAATGGGTACCATGCAATATGACTTCATAGGGTCTGCATTTGCTCACCGAACCTCACCAATCCTATCACCGCTGCGTTTATGTCGCTGTACACACGCTTGATTCTCTTTCGGAGACATATAAATCGGTAGGTTTTTAGATTATTTCTAGTCAGGTATATTGTTAGGCGTTTAATATGGGGTGTTGAGTACACTTCGTTGAGCAAGGAGTAGCTCTTGTCTATTACATATTTGGCTTATGGAACGGTATCTGTGCTAATTTCAATCTGTGGTTTCATGCAGCACCCCAACTCACCTTTCCCCTTAAGCAAGCATAAGTTGGTTTTCTACATTTGAGACCCTGTTCTGTTTTGTAATTCAGTTCCTGTGTAGCCAAGTTTACATTCCGTGTAGTAGTGATATCTTATGATGTTTCTTTTTCTGTGTGACTTATTTCACTTAGACTCATCATACCTGCATCCACTCATTATGCTGCTACGGGCCTGATGACATAGATTTCATTGCTGAGTGATATTGCATTGTACGTAAGTACCACAACTTCTTTATCCATTTTTTGCTTTCTGTGATATTGAACTTGTACTGTAAACGAGGTTCTGTAAACAGAGCCGTCCCAAACTTTGGGGTGACCGTGTCTTTTTGATTTTAATTTCCCTAAGCTATAGGACCATAAGTGGAAGTGCCCTAGGCTCTGTTGCTTTGTTTTTTAGATGTTTCAGGAAACACCATACCCTTCTCCAGAGTGGCTGTTGGCAATTTACATCCCGCCTACCAGCATAACAAGGCTCCCAGTTCTCCATGGCCTGTCCTGCCTTTCTGGATTTTACACTTTTTTCAGATGGCCCTTTTGACCGGGGGGCAGTGAGACTTCATTGTAGTGCAGATATCCTTTGCAAGCTTGCTTGGTTGGCCAAAAAGGGCGTATGCGTTTTTTCCTGAATATATTCAGGAAAAAACGCATACGCCCTTTTTGGCCAAGTGCATCATTGTGGACGTTCTGCCTCTTTTCCTATGCTTTACATGCAATTCCCGTCTACCTCCTGAAATCGGTTTCCTGCAATTCTGCCCCGCTTTCAAGTCCTCTTGGCAGCCTTACTTCAATATATTTTTGGACGATAGCTGTCATTTATAACTCTGCAGGTTTGTGAATTACAGTGCCCCTGAGCTCCTTTCTTCAACTCGCTTTCTTGTGAGCTGGCCGCAACACCGCAGGATTGCTTCAGGCCCTAGTGTGGTTCCGGCACGGCACGCTGAGCCTTTGGTTAATTCCTCTTCCTGGTGGGAAATGAGAGTTAAATTTGCCCGTCCAGACACCTCCAGCTAGTCTCTCTTTCGTTCTCCCTATTCCTGTTCATTTTCCACAGAAACTGCAAACTGGGCCAAACAGGAGGTTAAAGGCACTGACTCTCCAAGTGGGGAGAGTGTTAGTAAAGCATCTGGAATGTTGCACTCGAGTACCAGGGGACGAAAACGAGACACATTTGAACACGTTTCCCGATCACACGCTGGATCATACTCTGGGTTCCACATGCATGTTTTAGCTGAAGGAAGAATCCCGTAAACTTGGAGAGTTGAGACCCATGGAATGGGTACCATGCAGTATGATTTCAAAGGGTCTGCATTTGCTCACCGAACCTCACCAATCCTATCACTGCTGCGTTTATGCCGCTGTACACACGCTTGATTCTCTTTCGGAGACATATAAATCCATAGGTTTTAAGATTCTTACTAGTCAGTTATATTCTTAGGCGTTTAATATGGGGTGTTGAGTCCACTTCGTTGAGCAAGGAGTAGCTCTTGTCTATTACATATTTGGCTTATGGAACGGTATCTGTGCTAATTTCAATCTCTGGTTTCATGCAGCACCCCAACTCACCTTTCCTCTTAAGCAAGCATAAGTTGGTTTTCTACATTTGAGACCCTGTTCTGTTTTGTAATTCAGTTCTTGTGTAGCCAAGTTTACCTTCCGTGTAGTAGTGATATCTTATGGTGTTTCTTTTTCTGTGTGACTTATTTCACTTAGAATCATCGTACCTGAATCCACTCATTATGCTGCTACGGGCCTGATGACATAGATCTCATTGCTGAGTGATATTGCATTGTACGTAAGTACCACAACTTCTTTATCCATTTTTCGCTTTCTCTGATATTGAACTTGTACCGTAAACGAGGTTCTTGTAAACAGAGCCGTCCCAACCTTTGGGGTGGCTGTGTCTTTTTGATTTTAATTTCCATAAGCTATAGGACCATAAGTGGAAGTGCCCTAGGCTCTGTTGCTTTGTTTTTTAGATGTTTCAGGAAACACCATACACTTCTCCAGAGTGGCTGCTGGCAATTTACATCCCGCCCATCAGCATAACAAGGCTCCCAGTTCTCCATGGCCTGTCCTGCCTTTCTGGATTTTACTCTTTTTTCAGATGGCCCTTTGACCGGGGTGAAGTGAGACTTCATTGTAGTGCAGATTTCCTTTGAGAGCTTGCTTGGTTGGCCAGAAAGGGCGTATGCGTTTCTTCCTGAATATATTCAGGAAAAAACGCATACGCCCTTTTTGGCCAAGTGCATCATTGTCGACGTTCTGAGTGTTTTCATATGTTTTCAGTACAATTCCTGTCTACCTCCTGAAATCGGTTTCCTGCAGTTCTGCCTTGCTCTCAGTGCCTCTTCATAGCCTTACCTCAATATACTTTTGGAGAATAGTTGGCCTTTATAACTCTGCAGGTTTTTGAATTGCAGTGGCCCTTAGCTTCATTTTTCAGCTCTTATTTTTGTGATCTTGCCTCATATCCACAGGATTTCTTCAGGCCCTATTCTTCTTCTGGGGCGCCTTGCTCTGCCTTTGGTTAATTCTTCTTCCTGATGTGAAATTAGAGTGACATGTGCCCATTGAAACCGCTACAGCTATTTTCTCACTGGTTCCCCCTATTCCCATTCATCCTCCGCACTAACTGCAGACTGTGCGATACCGGAACTTAAAGGCATTGACTCTCCATGTGGAGATGTTGTTAGTAAAGTGGCTGGAATGTTGATCCGGAGCCCCAGGAGAGGAAAATGAGGTGCATTTTAGAAACCTTTCCCGATCATATGGTATACCATCCGCTGGATTTCCCATGCATGGTTTAGCTGTAGGAAGATTCCCTTCAACTTGGAGTGTTGGGACCCTTGGAATAAGTAGCATGAAGTATTGCATTAAACTTTCGGCAGTTGCTCACCAAAGCTCTCCAATCCTTTCAGCCCCAAGTGTCCAGCCTTATGTCTTATCCAGCTGTGGGTTTATATGTGGTCATTCCAGGTTGCATCACAGCCCCTGAGCGAATTTTGTAAGAATTTTTCTCTCTTTCATTGTTTCTGCGTTTTGGTTTTAAAATTTATTTCTATAATGGGGTTTAGCTCATTTTCACTGCTGTGTTTGTGCCGCTCTGCGCACACTTGATTCCCTTATGGAGATATATCAATACATGGGTTTTAAGATTCTTATTACTCAGATATATTTCTCTGCGGTGTATAGGGTGTGTTGAGGCCAGTTCATTGAGCGAGGTGTAGATCTTGTCTGATACCTATTTGGTTTATTGAACGGTATCTGTGCTAATTTCAAACTCTGGTTTTATGCATCACCCCACCTCTCCTTTCCCCTTAAGCTGACATAAGTGTGTTTTCTAAATGTGAGACACTGTTCTGTTTTGTAATTCATTTTTTGTGCAGCCATATTTATCCTCCCTCTATAAGTGATATCTTATGATATGTTTCTTTTTCTGTTTGACTTATTTCAAGTAGTATTATCGGACCTCAATCCACTCTTTATCCTTCTACTAGCCTTATTACATTGATTTCATGGTGAAGAGATATTCCATTGTACATAAGTACCACATTTTCTTTATCTATTGTTCTCTTTCCTGGGATATTTAAGGTGTACTGAAGTTGAGGTTCTTGTAAACAGAGTAGCCCTAAACTGTGGTGTGCTTGTGTCTTGTTGATTTTTAGACTTCCCTAGATATACTCCCGTGATTGGAAGTGCCCTATGCTCTGTCGCTCTGTTTTTTAGATGATTTAGGAACCACCATACACTTCTCCAGAGTGGCTCTCGGCAGTTCACACACTGTCCATCAGCGTATAAAGGCTCCCTGTTCTCCATGGCCTGTCCTGCATTTCTGGTGTTTACAATTTTTTCGGATGGCCCTTTTGACCGGTGGGAAATGAGACTTCTTTGTTGTGCACATTTGCATTGCTTGCTTGCTTGGTTGCCCATAAAGTGCGTATGCGTTTTTTCCTGGATATATTCAGGAACTAACGCATACTCCCTTTTGGGCCAACTGCATCATTGTCGAAATTCTGCCGCTTTTCATGTGCTTTAAAGGCGAGTCCAATCTATCTCTTGAAATCTGTTTCTTGCAATTCTGTCTTGCATTCAGATCCTCTTCTTTGCCTTACCTCAACATATTTTTGGACGTTAGTTTTCATTTATAACTCTGCAGGTTTGTGAATTGCAGTGACCCTGAGCTCCATTTTTTAAGTTGCTCTTTTGTGAGCTGGCCTCAAAACCGCAGGATTGCTTCAGGCCCTATTTTGGCTCCGGCGAGGCGGGCTGAGCCTTTTTTTAATTCTTATTCTTAATGGGAAATTAGAGTGACATGTGCCCGTCCAAACCCCTACAACTATTCTCTCATTGTTTCCCCCTCTTCCCATTCATCCTCCTCACAATTTGCAAAATGTGTGAAACAGAAGTTTAAATGTGCTGATTCTCTAAGTGGGGAGATTCTAAGTAACGTGGCTGGAATGATGAACAGGAGCACCAGGAGAGGATAAATGAGGTGCATTTTAGACACATCTCCCGATCACATGGTGTACAGTCCTCTGGGTTTTCCATGCATGTTTTAGCTGTAGGAAGATTCCTTGAACCTGCAGATTTGGGACCCATTGAATGGGTACCAGGTAGTATTACTTTAAAGGGTGTGCATTTCCTCACCCAACCTCACATTTCTCTTAGCGCGAACAGTTTCCAGCCTTATGTCTCATCCTGCTGTGGGTCTAGATGTGTTCAATCCATGTTGCATCACCGTCCCTGAGGAAAAGTTGTAAGAGGTTTTCTCTGTCTCTCTGTCGTTTATTTTTTTCAATTTATTACTATATTGGTTACAGCTGATTTTCAAAGCTCTGTTTCTTGCTGCTGTACATCCACTTGATTCACGTACAGAGAGACATCAATAAATTCTTTTTCAGATTCTTACCAGTCATAGATATTCTTTTCCGGTGACTTGAGTGTGCTGAGTGCAGTTCTTTTAGCTACCGTGTAGGCCTTGTTGATTATCAGTTTGGTATTTGGAATGGTATCTTTGCTAATTTCAACCTCCTGGATGATGCCTCACCCCTCCCCACCTTTCCCGTTTAGCAGCCTTACGCGTGTTTTCTACATATTTGACTATGTTTTTGTTTTGTAATTTATTTCATGTGTAGCCATTTTGGATTCCACCTTTAAGTGATATCTTATGATATGTGTCTTTTTCTTTTTGAATTATGTCACTTAGAATGATCATACGTAACTCCTCCAGAGTTGTTACAACTGGCCATATTTCATTGATTTCCAGGCTGAGTAATATTCCACTCTACATAAGTACCACATCTCTATCCATTTTTTCCCTCCAGAGACATTTAAGTTATATCCTAGTCGAGGATCTTTTAAACAGAGAGGCAGTAAACATTGGGGTGCCTGTGTCCTCTCGATTTTTGTTTTTCCCAAGATATACGCCCATGAGTGCAAGTGCCCTATGCTCTGTAGCTCATTTTTTAGATGCTTTAGTAAACACAATACACTTCTCCAGAATGGCCGTTGGCAATATACATTTCCACTATAAGCCTCACAGGGCTCCCTCTTCTCCTTGCCCTGTCCTGCATTTCTGGCGTTTACACTTTATGAGGATGGCTCTTCTGACTGATGCGAAGTGATATCTTTTGTAGTATTGATTTCCAGTGCCCACCTGTTTGGTTGGCTAAAAAAGTGTATGCCCTTTTCTTGAATATATACAGAAAAAAACGCATACAGCCTTTTTGGCCAACTGCAATGTCGGAAATGTTCAGCCCCTTTTCTTGTGCTTAATGGCGAATCCTTTCTACCTCCTCAAATCCCTTTCCTGCCATTCTCCCTTGCTTGCCAATCCTTTTCTCTGACTTTCCTCAAGACATTTTTCAGTGATAGATATTTTCAACTCTGCAGTTTCGTGAATTTTACTGCCCCTGAGTTCCATTGTTCAACTTGTGTTTATGGGAACTGGCCACAAAGCAGTGGGATTTCCTCAAGCCCTATACTGTTTCCATGGGCAACCCTAGCCTTTGGTCAATTCATCTTCCTGATTGGAAATTAGAGTGACATGTGCCTGTCTGAACACCTAGGACTTGTCTCTCATTGTTCCTCATCCTTCCGCTTCATCCTCTGGACAAATTCCAAACTGTACGCAACAGGATGTTGACAGTGTTGACATCTCCAAGTGGGGAGACTGTTAGTAAAGACGCTGGAGGGGTGAACCCGAGCACCAGGAGATGAGGAGATGAGATGCCTTTTCCAAACTCTTCCCGATCAGACGGTATACCATCCTCTGGGTGTGACAGACATGTTTTAGCAGTAGGAAGAGTCCCATTCATGTAAGGAGAACACCAGGGCTTTTTCAAAATCAGTGTCTCCCCGAAACCCAAACTGGGGAGTTTTTTAAGCTACGGCTACACATATGTTCATTAAGGGCCTTGGGAAGTAGGCAGAGTCCAAACTTTAGATGACTGAAGTCTTCAGGGTCAGAAGCACTCACCACCGGCTTCCCTTAGGTTACACTTTAACTGTCATTGATAGATGATGTCAATAAAAATATCTATTCTTTTTCCGATTATTTCCCCTTATAGGTTATTGCACAATATTGAGTGTAGTTCCCTGTGCTATACAGTAGTTCCTTGTTGATGATCTATTTTATACATAGCAGTGTGTATGTGTTAATTCCAAACTGTTAATTTATCCCTCCTCCCACCTTTCCCCTTTGGTAATAATAAATTATAAGATTTTATACTTCTCAGAAATGGGGGAGCTGAAAGAGAGGTATCATTTTCAATGGAAAAGCATTTAAAACAAGATTGAAGCTTTAACCAAGATTATTAGATGTACATCCTTGGAAAGAAATCACTTCATTTCTCTAATATTGACCTGACAAATAAGACAAACCTTTTCACTGAACTTGCTTATAATAAAGTGATGGAAATATCAAATGGAAGTGTTAGAAACATCTTATTTTACCCGAGCCTTATAAACTGTTCTATGTTAACTACAGTTTGGCTCACACATCTGTTCATTGAAGTTACAATAGTCTCAATTTCTGTTACTGATCCTCCAGAGTGGACCCCAACAAGGGTCCCCCTGCCCAGTGTCATTGGGGCCAACAGATCGAGACTGAGTTTGGTTCCCAAGCAAAGGAAACTTTATATTTTCATCAGAGAATGGAGAGGTGAGAGCATGCACTACCCCGTGGGCTGTGGGCTGGGCTGCTGTGTAGAGATCCTGTCAGAGTCAGTGGGAGGGAGGGGGCGGAGCTCTCAAGGGCCGGGTTGGCTGCAGCTCAGGCTCTATATCTCGGAGTCTGCACTGGGCCCCAGGAGCTGAGGTGTCGACCCAGCCATTCTGCACCAGGAAATCTGGTCTGAAGTGCCGGGTGTGGAACCTCTGCATGCGGGACCCTAGGAGCACGTGAAATTAGACAAAGCACAAAGGATAAAAAAGGTCAGACTTGACTTTATTGCCCACATTCTATTTTTATCTCCCAGGGATTTTTAATGGGCTTTGCTGGGGACAAACCCCTCCTCTGCCTTTTGTCCCGTTCCTCATTCTTGGAGTGCTGAGGGTGCAGACCCTTCTTCTGTAACTGCTGAGTGCTGAGTTGGGAGCCCTCATACCAGGGGACGAGGGTCAGAACTTCTCCCCAGCAGCCTCCAGGTGACGTTGATTGGCCCCAGGACCCCTGCCTCCCTGCTCGTCCGCCTGAGCACCAGCATTGGAAGTGTTATAGATTCTAATGACCTTTAAGGGTCCAGGAAAGAGATGTGCAGAGACGCTGTGGGGGCCGGTTTCACCCCGCCCCACATTTGTTCGGCCACCTTAGGCTGACCGTTTCTGCCAGCCTAGATGTTCTGACCAGTAGTCTGCTCTTTCTTCAATTAGGCCCCTGAATTAACGTAAAAACAGCACCAGGTGTCAGAGCCCTGCCCGCTCAACTCCCAGACAGTCCAGGGTCAGTGGTGATCAAGGACCATGATGGCCACTGAGTCAACAGCCTTTTGAAGTAAACAGGAGTCCAGCCGGTCTTATTGGCCACCATCATCACGGTGTCTGTAGGCTTTTCTATGGTGACGGTGTGATATACGGTTCCCCCGCCAAGATTATTAGCTCCCCTCCGGGTGCAGGAAGTCCTGCAAGCAGTAGTCTACTCCTTCGGGACACACTATTGTTGTTTTATGAGAGAAACTCCAGGTCAAGTGATGTTCACACGAGTCGTCATGGTGCCCTGTTGCCCCCGGTTATCTCTCTGGATGTTGGAGTTGGAGGGCCTCCTCACTCGAGGTCGGTGTGCCCACGGAGCGAACCCTGCAACTTCAGGGCATGGTTGGTGATTAGGATCACCACGTGGGGTCCTTTTCCCTTAGGAGGGAGGTGGCCTTTTGGGCTGCTGATTTCCAGGTTTTTAGATACCGCCAGTATCTTGGCCAGATGTGGCAGTGGGCCAAGCCCCTTGGTGACTGTAGTTTATCCTACCTGGATGGCATTCTTGCGTTGTTCCATTTCAAGTGGTCCCAGTTTTTGCACTAATTCTCCAATGGCGATTCACCTTTCACCGGGAATGGAAAGGTCAAAGGGTTTAGCTCAATTAGGGAGTTCCAGGGCAAGGGTCTGAATTGACTGCTCTTTCCATTCTTGAAAGGCCACTTCTGGATTCTGTTCAAAAGGATCATCATCTTTTCCTTTCAGTGTTTCATATAGAGGCCCAGCTAGTAGACTGTAGTTAGGGATCCAGAAGCAGCAAACCCTGGCCTCCCCAGGAACCCCTAAGCTGTCTTCTAGTTTTAGAAAGGGGTAAGGCTGCAAATGGTTTCTTCCCTTTCCTGGGATGGGCTTCTCTGACCTTGTGTGAGAATGAAGCCCAGGCAGGTCACTGCAGTCTGTGATATTTGAGCTTTTTCTTGGACAACTTCTATCCTTTATTGGCTTGGTAGTTCAGAGGCCTCCTTAGTAGGGCTGGCGATCAGAATGTCGTCTGCATATTGAAGGAGGGTTTCCTTTTCCAGAGGTAGAACTTTTCGGTCGTTAGCTAAGCTTTCCCCAAAGATGGTGTGGGAATTTTTGAACCCTTGGGGCAAGACGGCCCGGAAGTATTGTTTTAGTTGTATGTTGAGTCCTGCCACTCACAAGCCAAAATTTCTTGTGACTCTGGGACTAATGGAATACAAAAGAAGGCATCATTGAAGACTAATACAGAATACCATGTCCTGGTGGTTGGTAGAATGACCAGCAGGGTGTAGGGATCAGGAGCAACTGGAGGTATATCCTCAGTGGCTTCACTGACTGTCCTGACATCCTTTACCAGGTCCCCAGCAGCCCATGGGGCTCTCGTGGTCAGGCCAATCCCAGGATATGGAGCTCTCCTGGGCAGGTACCCCACCCCCAACCCAGCCCACGGGGCTCTCATGGTCAGGCCCCTCCCAGGATACAGAGCTACCCTTGCAGGTACCGTGGCAGGGCTGGGCACACAGGAACCGTGCACATAGCCCTCATTGAAGAGCACCCCCAGCTCACCTGTCGCTCAGAGCTGACACAGAGCACCTCAGAGCAGGACTTGAACTAACAAACAGCAGCTCCGACAGGTCTGTGACCCTGGGCATCACTCTGTGTGGCCTCCCTCCACCTGGTCTTCCAGAGACTTCCACTGCACCCAGGGCACCAGGCCTCTGTCTCCAACCACCACCCACCCCTCCTCTCCCTGACTCCTGGGTTCCTCTCATTAGGAGAGGGTTTTCTTGAAGTTGTCTCCCACTCATGGGCCAGATAAAATGATTAGAAAACAAGCCAAAGCTGCAGCCCCTTGTCTATCCTGACTCTCAGGAGCCCACACCTGTTCCTTGGACCTGGCCGGTTCAGCAAGTTCCATTGTCTGCAACTGTGAGCCCCTGAGGGGTGATGATTGGCTGACCTGGGCAGCCTTACCATGCCGGCCAGCCCTCCCCAGGTGTGCCTGGGTTGAGATCAATATAAATACCACTCCAGGCAGCAAAAGCCCCTGCAGCTGTGCCTGACGCCATTTTCTCTGCCCTGTCAGCAGTCTCGGGGCTGGGCTGGTGGGAGGGAGTGAGAGGCCACGGCTTTGTGGGTGGCCCAGTGTGAGTGGGGCTCTGCTGGACTTTCTGCAGCAGTTGCCAGGCTGCCACCTGCTAAAGAAGAGGATGTGTCACCCATACCTGCTGCTGGAATTTCTCCCTGGGCAGAGGTGAGGAAGGAAAAAAGCAGTGGGGGCAGGGACAGGACGGGTATCTCAGGCAGGGAAATGGAAATCTTCCAGAAGAGCACCCAGGGCCAGGACCATCCTGGCTGGCCTGCAGGCACCAAGTCAGCTGGCATGCTGTCACTCGTGTGGCTCCATGGCCCTTCCTCTAGGCTTTCAAGTCCTTGTATATATTCAGGTGTTTTACCTGGGAAGGGCGGGAACAGTTCAGCAGCAACTGGCCTGGGGTTCAGCTCACGTTTACTCGCAGATGCCTCGGCACGGTGCCCCAGCTTTGCAATGAGGACGCTTGTTGTGTGGGGGCTGCTGGCTGAATGGGAGACGATTCCCCACCACTGACCAACTTCAGAATTGTTTACAACTGGAGCAAGTGCCCTGATACGGTTTTCCTCTGAGTAACTGGTGGGTTCTGTTTTTTTTTTCTCTTTTTCGTTTTTGGTTCAAGGTAGATTTTATTCCTCTTTTTTGTATTTACAGATATAAGCATGGAAATAATTTATTCATATAAATACATGTATGTGAAGGGAATAATTGTTTTTTCTGTTTTATTTTTTAAATTTTATTTCTTTTTAATTTTGAATTTTATTTTATATTTTTATACAGCAGCTTCTCATTGGTTATCTATTTTATACATATAAATGTTTACATGCCAATCCCAATCTCTCAACTCCTCCCACCACCACCCCTCCAAGAGCTTTCCCCCCTTGTTGTCCATACGATTGTTGTCTACATCTGTTGCTCTATTTATGCCTTGCAAAACGGTTAATCTGTACAGTTTTTCTAGGTTCCACATATATGCATGAATATACAAGATTTGTTTTTCTCTTTCTGACTTACTTCACTCTGTATGACAGTCTCTAGATCCATCGACGTCTCTACAAATGACCCAATTTCATTCCTTTCATGGCTTAGTAATATTCCATTTTATATATGTACCACATCTTTATGCATTCGTCTGTCTGTGGGCATTTAGGTTGCTTCCATTACCTCGATATTGTAAATAGTGATGCAATGAACATTGCGGTGAATGTCTCTTTTTGATTTATGGTTTTGTCTGGGTATATGTCCAGTCCTGGGATCGCTGTATCATATGGTAATTCTATTATTAGTTTCTTAAGAAACTCCATATTGTTCTCCATAGTGACTGTATCAATTTATATTCCCAACAATAGTGGAAGAGGCTTCCTTTTCTCCACACCCTTTCCAGCATTTGTTGTTTGTAGATTTTCAGATGATGCCCATTCTAACAGGTGTGAGGTGATACCTCATTGTTGAGTCCATTTCGTTGAGCAAGGGGTAGGTCTTGTCTATTACATATTTGGCTTATGGAACGGTATCTGTGCTAATTTCAAACTCTGGTTTTATGCAGCACCCCAACTCACCTTTCCCCTTAAGCAAGCATAAGTTGGTTTTCTAAACTTGAGACCCTGTTCTGTTTTGTAATTCAGTTCCTGTGTAGCCAAGTTTACATTCCGTGCATTAGTGATACCTTATGATGTTTCTTTTTCTGTGTGACTTATTTCACTTAGAATCATCGTGCCTCAATCCACTCATTATGCTGGTACAGGCCTGGTGACACAGATTTCATTGCTGAGTGGTATTCTGTTGTACATAAGTACCGCAACTTCTTTATCAATTATTTGTTCTCTGGGATATTTAACTTGTACTGTAGAAGAGGCTCCTGTAAACAGAGCCGTTGTAAATTTTGGGGTGGCTGTGTCTTTTTGATTTTAATTTCCCTAAGCTATAGGACCATAAGTGGAAATGCCCTAGACTCTGTTGCTTTGTTTTTCAGATGTATCAGGAAACACCATACACTTCTCCAGAGTGGCTGTTGGCAATGTACATCCCGCCCATCAGCATAACAAGGCTCCTTTTTCCCCATGGCCTGTCTTGCCTTTCTGGATTTTACACTTTTCTCAGATGGCCCTTTAGACCGGGGGGAAGTGACACTTCATAGTAGTTCGGATTTCCATTGCAAGCTTGCTTGGTTTGCCAAAAAGGGCGTATGTGTTTGTTCCTGAATATATTCAGGAACAAACTCATACGCCCTTTGTTGCCAAGTGCATCATTGTCGATGTTCTGCCTCTTTTCCTATGCTTTAAATGCAAATCCAGTCTACCTCCTGAAATCGGTTTCCTGCAATTCTGCCCCGCTTTCAAGTCCTCTTCGCAGCCTTACTTCAATATATTTTTGGACGTTATCTGTCATTTATAACTCTGCAGGTTTGTGAATTACAGGGCCCCTGAGCTCCTTTCTTCAACTCGCTTTCTTGTGAGCTGGCCGCAAACCCGCAAGACTGCTTCAGGCCCTAATCTGCTTCTGGCAGGGCACGCTGAGCCTTTGGTTAATTCCTCTTCCTGGTGGGAAATGAGTGTTAAATATGCCCGTCCAGACACCTACCTCACTCTCAACCCCTTGGTGATGTGGGTCCTCTGGTTTGTGGCCACTTTTGCTGGGTTCCTCACCTTTCGATGATGTGGCCCCACTAGTGTGAGGACACTCCTGCTTGGTTCTCATCCACGTGGTTATGTGGACCCCCTGGTGAGAGTCTGTTCCTGGCTTTGTTCCTCACCCACCTGTGAGGGAGACCCTCTGCTGATAGGTCACTCCTGCATGGCTGGCACACATTGCCTTGGTGAAGTCAGCCGTGTGGTGGCAGTTGGAGCGTGCTGGGAATCTCTTCCCCCCGGTGATGAGGGCCCTCTTGCATCAGGCCCTGACTGCTGGGCTCACCAACTTTTCTTAGTGAGCCCAGTGATGCTTTGGCACTCCTCTTAGGATCCCATCTCCATGGGGATGTGGGCCTTCTGCTCTGAGGTCCCAACGGCTGGGTTGTTCACATTTTCATGATGTGGGCTCTCTGGTGTTAGTTCACAGAAGCCTGGATCCCATAGCCTCTGTGCTCTTGGCCGCCTGCTGGGAGGTTCCAACTGCTGGATTCCTCACTTTTTTAAATTTTTGGGCCCTCTGTTGTGAGGATCCTCCTGCCTGCCTCACTCCCAGCCCCTTCGTGATGTGTGTCGTCTGGTTTGAGGCCACATGTGCTGGGTTCCTCACCTTTCGATGATGTGGGACCAATGGTCTTAGGAGACTCCTGCCTGGTTCACATCCCCTTGGTGATGTGGGCCCTCTGTTGAGAGTCTGATCCTGGCTGGGTTCCTCACCCATCTGTGAGGTGGGCCGTCTGATGTGAGGTCACTCTTGCCTGGCTTGCTCACCTCGCCTTGTGGACATGAGCCCTCTGGTGGCACTTGGAGCCTGCTGGGAGCCTCCTCTCCTCGGTGATGAGGGCCCTCTGGCATCAGGCCCTAACTGCTGGGCTCCCCACATTTTGTGATGTGTGCCCAGTGGTGCGAGGACACTCCAGCCAGGTTCACATCCCCATTGGGGTGTGGGCCTTCTGCTCTGAGGTCCCAAAGCCTGGGTTGCTCACAGTTTCATGATGTGGGCTCTCTGCTGTTAGTTCACTCCTGCCTGCATCCCATAGCTTCTGTGCTCTGGACCGCCTGCTGGGAGGTTCCAACTGCTGGATTCCTCACCTTTCTTATTCTTTGGGCCCTCTGTTTTTAGGCTACTCCTGCCTGCCTCACTCCCATTCCCTTTGTGATATGTGTCCTCTGATTTGAGGCCACATGTGCTGGGTTCCGCACCTTTCGATGATGTGACCCCACTGGAGGGAAGACAGTCCTGACTGGTTCCCATCCCCTTGCTGATGTGGGCCCTCAGGTGAGAGTCTGATCCTGGCTGGGTTCCTCACCCTTCTGTGAGGTGGGCCCTCTGCTGTGAGGTCAATCATGCCTGTCTGGCACACGTCACCTTGGCGACGTGGGCCCTCTTGTGGCAGTTGGAGTGTGCTGGGATCCTCCTCCCCTCGGTGATGAGGGCCCTCTTGCCTTAGGCCATAACTGCTGGGCTCCCCACATTTTCTGATGTGCGCCAAGTGAGTGAGGAGACTCTTGCCAGGTTCCCATCCCCATGGCGATATGGGCCTTCTGCTCTGAGGTCAAAACGGCTGGCTTGCTCACAGTACCATGATGTGGGCCCTCTGCTGTGAGTTCACTCCGGCAAGGATCCCTTATCATCGGTGCTCTGGGCCGCCTGCTGGGAGGTTCCAACTGCTGGATTCCTCAACTTTTTTATTCTATGTGCCCTCTGTTGTGAGGCTCCTCCTGCCTGCCTCACTGCCAGCCCCTTGGTGATGACTGTCCTATGGCTTGAGGCCACATGTGCTGCGTTCCTCACCTTTCGATGATGTGACCCCACTCGTGTGAGGACACTCCTGCCTGGTTCCCATCCCCTTGGTGAGGTGGGCCCTCTGGCGAGAGTCTAATCCTGGCTGGGTTCCTCAACGTTCTGTGAGGTAGGCCCTCTGCTGTGAGGTCACTCCTGCCTGGCTGGCACACGTCACCTTGGAGACGTGAGCCCTCTGGTGGCAGTTGGAGCGTGCAGGGCGCCTCCTCCTCTCGGTGATGACGGCCCTCTGGTGTCAGGCCCTAAATGGTGGGCTCCCCACATTTTCTGATGTGCGCCCAGTGGTGCGAGGACACTCCAGCCAGGTTCCCATTCCCATGGGGATGTGGTCCTTCTGCGCTGAAGTCTCAACTCCTGGGTTGCTCACAGTTTTGTGATGTGGGCCCTCTGCTGTGAGTTCACTGTGGCCTGGATCCCATATCCTCGGTGTTCTGGGCTGCCTGCTGGAAGGTCTAAATGCTGGAATCCTCACGTTTTTTATATTATGTGCCCTGTGTTGTGAGGCTACTCCTGCCTGCCTCACTCCAAGGCCCTTGGTGATGTGGGTCCTCTGGTTTGAGGACACATGTGCTGGGTTCCTCACCTTAAGATGATAAGGCCCCACTGGTGTGAGGATAATCCTGACTGGGTCCCATCCCCTTTGTGATGTGGGCCCTCTGGTGAGAGTCTGATCCTGGCTGGGTTCCTCACCCATCTGTGAGGTGGGCCCTCTACTATCAGGTAACTCTTGCCTGGGTTGCTCACCTCTCCTTGTTGACATGAGCCCTCTGGTGGCAATTGGACCCTGCTGGGAGCCTCCTCAGCTCTGTGATGAGGGCCCTCTGACGTCAGGCCCTAACTGCTGGGCTCCCCAACTTTTCTTAGTGAGCCCAGTGTTGCTCAAGCACTCCTCTTAGGTTCCCATCCCCATGGGGATGTGGGCCTTCTGCTCTGAGGTTCCAACGGCTGGGTTGATCACAATTTCATGATGTGGGCTCTCTGGTGTTAGTTCACTGTGGCCTGGATCCCATAGCCTCTGTGGTCTTGGCTGCCTGCTGGGAGGTTCCAACTGCTCGATTCCTCAACTTTTGTATTCTATGGGTCCTGTGTTGTGATGCTCCTCCTGCCTGCCTCACTCGCAACCCCTTCGTGATGTGGGTCTTCTGGTTTGAGGCCACATGTGCTGGGTTAGGCAACTTTCAATGATGTGGCCCCACTGGTGTGAGGACACTCCTGCCTGGTTCCCATCCCCTTGGTGATGTGGGCCTTCTGGTGACAGTCTTATCCTGGCTGGGTTCCTCACTCTTCTGTGAGGTAGGCCCTCTGCTGTGAGGTCAATCCTGCCTGACTTGCACACATCACCTTGGCGACGTGGGCCCTCTGTTGGCACATGGAACCTGCTGGGAGCCTCCTGCCCTCGGTGATGACGGCCCTCTAGCATCAGGCTCTAACTGCTGGGCTCCCCACGTTTTCTGATGTGAGCCCAGTGATGCCAGGACACTCCTGTCAGGTTCCCATCCCCATGGGGATGTGGGCTTTCTGCTCTGAGGTCCCAATGCCTGGGTTGCTCACAGTTTCATGATGTGGGCTCTCTGCTGTTAGTTCACTCCTGCCTGCATCCCATAGCTTCTGTGCTCTCGGCCGCCTGCTGGGAGGTTCCAAATGCTGGATTCCTCACTTTTTTTATTCTTTGGGCCCTCTGTTTTTAGGCTACTCCTACCTGCCTCACTCCCATCCCCTTTGTGATGTATGTCCTCTGATATGAGGCCACATGTGCTGGGTTCCTCACCTTTCGATGATGTGGCCCCACTGGTGGGAGGACAGTCCTGACTGGTTCCCATCCCCTTGGTGTTGTGGGCCCTCTGGTGAGAGTCTCATCCTGCCTCGGTTCCTCACCCTTCTGTGAGATAGGCCCTCTGCTGTGAGGTCACTACTGCCTGGCTGGCGCATGCCACCTTGTAGACGTGGGCCCTCTGTTGGCAGTTGGAACCTGCTGGGAGTCTCCTCCTCTCAGTTATGAGGGCCCCCTGGCATCAGGCCCTAACTGCTGGGCTCCTAACATTTTCTGATATGTGCTAAGTGGTGCAAAGCCACTCCTGCCAGGTTCCCATCCCAATGGGGATGTGGGCCTTCTGTTCTGAGGTCCCAACAGCTGGGCTGCTCACAGGTTCATGATGTGGGCCCTCTGCTGTGAGTTCACTGCGGCCTGGATCTCATAGCCTCGGTGCTCTGGGCCACTTGCTGGGAGGTTCCAACTGCTGGATTCCTCAACTTTTATATTCTATGGACCCTGTGCTGTGAGGCCGGTCCTGCCAGCTTCATTCCGAACCCCTTGGTGATGTGGTTCCTCTGGTTTGAGGACACATGTGCTGGGATCCTCACCTTTCGATGATGTTGTCCCACTGGTGTGGGGACACTCCTGCCTGCCGCTGTACACACGCTTGATTCTCTTTCGGAGACATATAAATCAGTAGGTTTTTAGATTATTTCTAGTCAGGTATATTCTTAGGCGTTTAATATGGGGTGTTGAGTCCACTGCGTTGAGCAAGGAGTAGCTCTTGTCTATTACATATTTGGCTTATGGAACGGTATCTGTGCTAATTTCAATCTCTGGTTTCATGCAGCACCCCAACTCACCTTTCCCCTTAAGCAAGCATAAGTTGGTTTTCTACATTTGACACTCTGTTCTGTTTTGTAATTCAGTTCCTGTGTAGCCAAGTTTACATTCCGTGTAGTAGTGATATCTTATGATGTTTCTTTTTCTGTGTGACTTATTTCACTTAGAATCATCGTACCTGAATCCACTCATTATGCTGCTACGGGCCTGATGACATAGATTTCATTGCTGAGTGATATTGCATTGTACGTAAGTACCACAACTTCTTTATCCATTTTTCGCTTTCTGTGATATTGAACTTGTACCGTAAACGAGGTTCTTGTAAACAGAGCTGTCCCAAACTTTGGGGTGGCTGTGTCTTTTGATTTTAATTTCCCTAAGCTATAGGACCATAAGTGGAAGTGCCCTAGGCTCTGTTGCTTTGTTTTTTGGATGTTTCAGGAAACACCATACACTTCTCCAGAGTGGCTGCTGGCAATTCACATCCCGATCATCAGCATAACAAGGCTCCCAGTTCTCCATGGCCTGTCCTGCCTTTCTGGATTTTACATTTTTTTCAGATGGCCCTTTTGACCGGGGGGCAGTGAGACTTCATTGTAGTGCAGATTTCCTTTGCAAGCTTGCTTGTTTGGCCAAAAAGGGCGTATGCGTTTTTTCCTGAATATATTCAGGAAAAAACGCATACGTCCTTTTTGGCCAACAGCATCATTGTGGACGTTCTGCCTCTTTTCCTATGCGTTACATGCAATTCCTGTCTGCCTCCTGAAATCGGTTTCCTGCAATTCTGCCCCGCTTTCAAGTCCTCTTGGCAGCCTTACTTCAATATATTTTTGGAAGATAGCTGTCATTTATAACTCTGCAGGTTTGTGAATTACAGTGCCCCTGAGCTCCTTTCTTCAACTCGCTTTCTTGTGAGCTGGCCGCAACACCGCAGGATTGCTTCAGGCCCTAGTTTGGTACCGGCACGGCATGCTGAGACTTTGGTTAATTCCTCTTCCTGGTGGGAAATGAGAGTTAAATTTGCCCGTCCAGACACCTCCACCTAGTCTCTCATTGGTTCTCCCTATTCCTCTTCATTTTCCACAGAAATTGCAAACTGGGCCAAACAGGAGGTTAAAGGCACTGACTCTCCAAGTGGGGAGAGTGTTAGTAAAGCGTCTGGAATGTTGCACCCGAGTACCAGGGGACGTAAACTGAGACACATTTGAACACGTTTTCCGATCACACGGTGGATCATACTCTGGGTTCCACATGCATGTTTTAGCTGAAGGAAGAATCCCTTAAACATGGAGAGTTGAGACCCATGGAATGGGTACCATGCAATATGACTTCAAAGGGTCTGCATTTGCTCACCAAACCTCACCAATCCTATCACTGCTGCGTTTATGCCGCTGTACACACGCTTGATTCTCTTTCGGAGACATATAAATCCATAGTTTTTAAGATTCTTACTAGTCAGGTATATTATTAGGCGTTTAATATGGGGTGTTGAGTCCAGTTCGTTGAGCAAGGAGTAGCACTTGTCTATTATATATTTGGCTTATGGAACGGTATCTGTGCTAATTTCAATCTCTTGTTGTATGCAGCACCCCAACTCACCTTTCCCCTTAAGCAAGCATAAATTGGTTTTCTACATTTGACACTCTGTTCTGTTTAGTAATTTAGTTCTTGTGTAACCAAGTTTACATTCCGTGTAGTAGTGATATCTTATGATGTTTCTTTTTCTGTGTGACTTATTTTTTTATTTCTTTTATTTTTTTATTTTTTTTTTTTTTTGCGGTACGTGGGCCTCTCACTGTTGTGGTCTTTCCCATTGCGGAGCACAGGCTCCGGACGCGCAGGCTCAGCGGCCATGGCTCACAGGCCCAGCCGCTCCGCGGCATGTGGGATCTTCACGGAGCGGGGCACGAACCCATGTCCTCTGCATCGGCAGGCGGACTCTCAACCACTGCGCCACCAGGTAAGCCCTGTGTGACTTATTTCACTTAGAATCATCGTACCTGAATCCACTCATTATGCTGCTATGGGCCTGATGAAATAGATTTCATTGCTGAGTGATATTGCATTGTACGTATGTACCACAACTTCTTTATCCATTTTTCGCTTTCTGTGATATTGAACTTGTACAGTACACGAGGTTCTTGTAAACAGAGCCGTCCCAAACTTGGGGTGGCTGTGTCTTTTTGATTTTAATTTCCCTAAGCTATAGGACCATAAGTGGAAGTGCCCTAGGCTCTGTTGCTTTGTTTTTTAGATGTTTCAGGAAACACCATACACTTCTCCAGAGTTGCTGCTGGCAATTTACATCCCGCCCATCAGCATAACAAGGCTCCCAGTTCTCCATGGCCTGTCCTGCCTTTCTGGATTTTACACTTTTTTCAGATGGCCCTTTTGACCGGGGGGCAGTGAGACTTCATTGTAGTGCAGATTTCCTTTGCAAGCTTGCTTGGTTGGCCAAAAAGGGCGTATGCGTTTTTTCCTATATTCAGGAAAAAACGCATACGCCCTTTTTGGCCAAGTGCATCATTGTGGACGTTCTGCCTCTTTTCCTATGCTTTACATGCAATTCCAGTCTACCTCCTGAAATCGGTTTCCTGCAATTCTGCCCCGCTTTCAAGTCCTCTTGGCAGCCTTACTTCAATATATTTTTGGACGATAAGTGTCATTTATAACTCTGTAGGGTTGTGAATTACAGTGTCCCTGAGCTCCTTTCTTCAACTCGCTTTTTTGTGAGCTGGCCGCAACACCACAGGATTGCTTCAGGCCCTAGTGTGGTTCCGGCATGGCATGCTGAGCCTTTGGTTAATTCCTCTTCCTGGTGGGAAATGAGAGTTAAATTTGCCCTTCCAGACACCTCCAGCTAATCTCTCCTTGGTTCTCCATCTTCCTGTTCATCTTCCACAGAAACTGCAAACTGGGCCAAACAGGAGGTTAAAGGCACTGACTCTCCAAGTGGGGAGAGTGTTAGTAAAGCGTCTGGAATGTTGTACCCGAGTACCAGGGGACGAAAACTGAGACACATTTGAACACGTTTCCCGATCACACCGTGGATCATACTCTGGGTTCCACATGCATGTTTTAGCTGAATGAAGAATCCCTTAAACCTGGAGAGTTGAGACCATGGAATGGGTACCATGCAATATGACTTCAAAGGGTCTGCATTTGCTCACTGAACCTCACCAATCCTATCACTGCTGCGTTTATGCCGCTGTACACATGCTTGATTCTCTTTCGGAGACATATAAATCCATAGGTTTTAAGATTCTTACTAGTCAGGTATATTCTTAGGCTTTTAATATGGGATGTTGAGTCCACTTCGTTGAGCAAGGAGTAGCTCTTGTCTATTACATATTTGGCTTATGGAACGGTATCTGCTAATTTCAATGTGTGGTTTTATGCAGCACCCCAACTCACCTTTCCCCTTAAGCAAGCATAATTTGTTTTTCTACATTTGAGACCCTGTTCTGTGTTGTAATTCAGTTCCTGTGTAGCCAAGTTTACATTCCGTGTAGTAGTGATATCTTATGATGTTTCTCTTTCTGTGTGACTTATTTCACTTAGAATCATCGTACCTGAATCCACTCATTATGCTGCTACGGGCCTGATGACATAGATTTCATTGCTGAGTGATATTGCATTGTACGTAAGTACCACAACTTCTTTATCCATTTTTCGCTTTTTGCGATATTGAACTTGTACCGTAAACGAGGTTCTTGTAAACAGAGCCGGCCCAACCTTTGGGGTGGCTGTGTCTTTTTGATTTTAATTTCCCTAAGCTATAGGACCATAAGTGGAAGTGCCCTAGGCTCTGTTGCTTTGTTTTTTAGATGTTTCAGGAAACAGCATACACTTCTCCAGAGTGGCTGTTGGCAATTTACATCCCGCCCATCAGCATAACAAGGCTCCCAGTTCTCCATGGCCTGTCCTGCCTTTCTGGATTTTACTCTTTTTTCAGAAGGCCCTTTGACCGGGGGGCAGTGAGACTTCATTGTAGTGTAGATTTCCTTTGCGAGCTTGCTTGGTTGGCCAGAAAGGGCGTATGCGTTTCTTCCTGAGTATATTCAGGAAAGAACGCATACGCCCTTTTTGGCCAAGTGCATCATTGTCGACGTTCTGAGTCTTTTCATATGTTTTCAGTGCAATTCCAGTCTACCTCCTGAAATAGGTTTCCTGCATTTCTGCCTTGCTCTCAGTGCCTCTTCATAGCCTTACTTCAATATACTTTTGGAAAATAGTTGGCCTTTATAACTCTGCAGGTTTTTGAATTGCAGTGGCCCTTAGCTCCATTTTTCAGCTCTTATTTTTGTGATCTTGCCTCATATCCACAGGATTTCTTCAGGCCCTATTCTTCTTCTGGGGCGCCTTGCTCTGCCTTTGGTTAATTCTTCTTCCTGAATTGAAATTAGAGTGACATGTGCCCATTGAAACCGCTACAGCTATTTTCTCACTGGTTCCCCCTATTCCCATTCATCCTCCGCACTAACTGCAGACTGTGTGATACCGGAACTTAAAGGCATTGACTCTCCATGTGGAGATGTTGTTAGTAAAGTGGCTGGAATGTTGATCCGGAGCCCCAGGAGAGGAAAATGAGGTGCATTTTAGAAACCTTTCCCGATCATATGGTATACCATCCGCTGGATTTCCCATGCATGGTTTAGCTGTAGGAAGATTCCCTTCAACTTGGAGTGTTGGGACCCTTGGAATAAGTAGCATGAAGTATTGCATTAAACTTTCGGCAGTTGCTCACCAAAGCTCTCCAATCCTTTCAGCCCCAAGTGTCCAGCCTTATGTCTTATCCAGCTGTGGGTTTATATGTGGTCATTCCAGGTTGCATCACAGCCCCTGAGCGAATTTTGTAAGAATTTTTCTCTCTTTCATTGTTTCTGCGTTTTGGTTTTAAAATTTATTTCTATAATGGGGTTTAGCTCATTTTCACTGCTGTGTTTGTGCCGCTCTGCGCACACTTGATTCCCTTATGGAGATATATCAATACATGGGTTTTAAGATTCTTATTACTCAGATATATTTCTCTGCAGTGTATAGGGTGTGTTGAGGCCAGTTCATTGAGCAAGGTGTAGATCTTGTCTGATACCTATTTGGTTTATTGAACGGTATCTGTGCTAATTTCAAACTCTGGTTTTATGCATCACCCCACCTCTCCTTTCCCCTTAAGCTGACATAAGTGTGTTTTCTAAATGTGAGACACTGTTCTGTTTTGTAATTCATTTTTTGTGCAGCCATATTTATCCTCCCTCTATAAGTGATATCTTATGATGTGTTTCTTTTTCTGTTTGACTTATTTCAAGTAGTATTATCGGACCTCAATCCACTCTTTATCCTTCTACTAGCCTTATTACATTGATTTCATGGTGAAGAGATATTCCATTGTACATAAGTACCACATTTTCTTTATCCATTGTTCTCTTTCCTGGGATATTTAAGGTGTACTGAAGTTGAGGTTCTTGTAAACAGAGTAGCCCTAAACTGTGGTGTGCTTGTGTCTTGTTGATTTTTAGACTTCCCTAGATATACTCCCGTGATTGGAAGTGCCCTATGCTCTGTCGCTCTGTTTTTTAGATGATTTAGGAACCACCATACACTTCTCCAGAGTGGCTCTCGGCAGTTCACACACTGTCCATCAGCGTATAAAGGCTCCCTGTTCTCCATGGCCTGTCCTGCATTTCTGGTTTTTACAATTTTTTCGGATGGCCCTTTTGACCGGTGGGAAATGAGACTTCTTTGTTGTGCATATTTGCATTGCTTGCTTGCTTGGTTGCCCATAAAGTGCGTATGCGTTTTTTCCTGGATATATTCAGGAAAAAACGCATACTCCCTTTTGGGCCAACTGCATCATTGTCGAAATTCTGCCGCTTTTCATGTGCTTTAAAGGCGAGTCCAATCTATCTCTTGAAATCTGTTTCTTGCAATTCTGTCTTGCATTCAGATCCTCTTCTTTGCCTTACCTCAACATATTTTTGGACGTTAGTTTTCATTTATAACTCTGCAGGTTTGTGAATTGCAGTGACCCTGAGCTCCATTTTTTAAGTTGCTCTTTTGTGAGCTGGCCTCAAAACCGCAGGATTGCTTCAGGCCCTATTTTGGCTCCGGCGAGGCGGGCTGAGCCTTTTTTTAATTCTTATTCTTAATGGGAAATTAGAGTGACATGTGCCCGTCCAAACCCCTACAACTATTCTCTCATTGGTTCCCCCTGTTCCCGTTCATCCTCCTCACAATTTGCAAAATGTGTGAAACAGAAGTTTAAATGTGCTGATTCTCTAAGTGGGGAGATTCTAAGTAACGTGGCTGGAATGATGAACAGGAGCACCAGGAGAGGATAAATGAGGTGCATTTTAGACACATCTCCCGATCACATGGTGTACAGTCCTCTGGGTTTTCCATGCATGTTTTAGCTGTAGGAAGATTCCTTGAACCTGCAGATTTGGGACCCATTGAATGGGTACCAGGTAGTATTACTTTAAAGGGTATGCATTTCCTCACCCAACCTCACATTTCTCTTAGCGCGAACAGTTTCCAGCCTTATGTCTCATCCTGCTGTGGGTCTAGATGTGTTCAATCCATGTTGCATCACCGTCCCTGAGGAAAAGTTGTAAGAGGTTTTCTCTGTCTCTCTGTCGTTTATTTTTTTCAATTTATTACTATGTTGTTTACAGCTGATTTTCAAAGCTCTGTTTCTTGCTGCTGTACATCCACTTGATTCACGTACAGAGAGACATCAATAATTTCTTTTTCAGATTCTTACCAGTCATAGATATTCTTTTCCGGTGACTTGAGTGTGCTGAGTGCAGTTCTTTTAGCTACCGTGTAGGCCTTGTTGATTATCAGTTTGGTATTTGGAATGGTATCTTTGCTAATTTCAACCTCCTGGATGATGCCTCACCCCTCCCCACCTTTCCCGTTTAGCAGCCTTACGCGTGTTTTCTACATATTTATGTCACTTAGAATGATCATACGTAACTCCTCCGGAGTTGTTACAACTGGCCATATTTCATTGATTTCCAGGCTGAGTAATATTCCACTCTACATAAGTACCACATCTCTATCCATTTTTTCCCTCCAGAGACATTTAAGTTATATCCTAGTCGAGGATCTTTTAAACAGAGAGGCAGTAAACATTGGGGTGCCTGTGTCCTCTCGATTTTTGTTTTTCCCAAGATATACGCCCATGAGTGCAAGTGCCCTATGCTCTGTAGCTCATTTTTTAGATGCTTTAGTAAACACAATACACTTCTCCAGAATGGCCGTTGGCAATATACATTTCCACTATAAGCCTCACAGGGCTCCCTCTTCTCCTTGCCCTGTCCTGCATTTCTGGCGTTTACACTTTATGAGGATGGCTCTTCTGACTGATGCGAAGTGATATCTTTTGTAGTATTGATTTCCAGTGCCCACCTGTTTGGTTGGCTAAAAAAGTGTATGCCCTTTTCTTGAATATATACAGAAAAAAACGCATACAGCCTTTTTGGCCAACTGCAATGTCGGCAATGTTCAGCCCCTTTTCTTGTGCTTAATGGCGAGTCCTTTCTACCTCCTCAAATCCCTTTCCTGCCATTCTCCCTTGCTTGCCAATCCTTTTCTCTGACTTTCCTCAAGACATTTTTCAGTGATAGATATTTTCAACTCTGCAGTTTCATGAATTTTACTGCCCCTGAGTTCCATTGTTCAACTTGTGTTTATGGGAACTGGCCACAAAGCAGTGGGATTTCCTCAAGCCCTATACTGTTTCCATGGGCAACCCTAGCCTTTGGTCAATTCATCTTCCTGATTGGAAATTAGAGTGACATGTGCCTGTCTGAACACCTAGGACTTGTCTCTCATTGTTCCTCATCCTTCCGCTTCATCCTCTGGACAAATTCCAAACTGTACGCAACAGGATGTTGACAGTGTTGACATCTCCAAGTGGGGAGACTGTTAGTAAAGACACTGGAGGGGTGAACCCGAGCACCAGGAGATGAGGAGATGAGATGCCTTTTCCAAACTCTTCCCGATCAGACGTTATACCATCCTCTGGATGTGACAGACATGTTTTAGCAGTAGGAAGAGTCCCATTCATGTAAGGAGAACACCAGGGCTTTTTCAAAATCAGTGTCTCCCCGAAACCCAAACTGGGGAGTTTTTTAAGCTACGGCTACACATATGTTCATTAAGGGCCTTGGGAAGTAGGCAGAGTCCAAACTTTAGATGACTGAAGTCTTCAGGGTCAGAAGCACTCACCACCGGCTTCCCTTAGGTTACACTTTAACTGTCATTGATAGATGATGTCAATAAAAATATCTATTCTTTTTCCGATTATTTCCCCTTATAGGTTATTGCACAATATTGAGTGTAGTTCCCTGTGCTATACAGTAGTTCCTTGTTGATGATCTATTTTATACATAGCAGTGTGTATGTGTTAATTCCAAACTGTTAATTTATCCCTCCTCCCACCTTTCCCCTTTGGTAATAATAAATTATAAGATTTTATACTTCTCAGAAATGGGGGAGCTGAAAGAGAGGTATCATTTTCAATGGAAAAGCATTTAAAACAAGATTGAAGCTTTAACCAAGATTATTAGATGTACATCCTTGGAAAGAAATCACTTCATTTCTCTAATATTGACCTGACAAATAAGACAAACCTTTTCACTGAACTTGCTTATAATAAAGTGATGGAAATATCAAATGGAAGTGTTAGAAACATCTTATTTTACCCGAGCCTTATAAACTGTTCTATGTTAACTACAGTTTGGCTCACACATCTGTTCATTGAAGTTACAATAGTCTCAATTTCTGTTACTGATCCTCCAGAGTGGACCCCAACAAGGGTCCCCCTGCCCAGTGTCATTGGGGCCAACAGATCGAGACTGAGTTTGGTTCCCAAGCAAAGGAAACTTTATATTTTCATCAGAGAATGGAGAGGTGAGAGCATGCACTACCCCGTGGGCTGTGGGCTGGGCTGCTGTGTAGAGATCCTGTCAGAGTCAGTGGGAGGGAGGGGGCGGAGCTCTCAAGGGCCGGGTTGGCTGCAGCTCAGGCTCTATATCTCGGAGTCTGCACTGGGCCCCAGGAGCTGAGGTGTCGACCCAGCCATTCTGCACCAGGAAATCTGGTCTGAAGTGCCGGGTGTGGAACCTCTGCATGCGGGACCCTAGGAGCACGTGAAATTAGACAAAGCACAAAGGATAAAAAAGGTCAGACTTGACTTTATTGCCCACATTCTATTTTTATCTCCCAGGGATTTTTAATGGGCTTTGCTGGGGACAAACCCCTCCTCTGCCTTTTGTCCCGTTCCTCATTCTTGGAGTGCTGAGGGTGCAGACCCTTCTTCTGTAACTGCTGAGTGCTGAGTTGGGAGCCCTCATACCAGGGGACGAGGGTCAGAACTTCTCCCCAGCAGCCTCCAGGTGACGTTGATTGGCCCCAGGACCCCTGCCTCCCTGCTCGTCCGCCTGAGCACCAGCATTGGAAGTGTTATAGATTCTAATGACCTTTAAGGGTCCAGGAAAGAGATGTGCAGAGACACTGTGGGGGCCGGTTTCACCCCGCCCCACATTTGTTCGGCCACCTTAGGCTGACCGTTTCTGCCAGCCTAGATGTTCTGACCAGTAGTCTGCTCTTTCTTCAATTAGGCCCCTGAATTAACGTAAAAACAGCACCAGGTGTCAGAGCCCTGCCCGCTCAACTCCCAGACAGTCCAGGGTCCGTGGTGATCAAGGACCATGATGGCCACTGAGTCAACAGCCTTTTGAAGTAAACAGGAGTCCAGCCGGTCTTATTGGCCACCATCATCACGGTGTCTGTAGGCTTTTCTATGGTGACGGTGTGATATACGGTTCCCCCGCCAAGATTATTAGCTCCCCTCCGGGTGCAGGAAGTCCTGCAAGCAGTAGTCTACTCCTTCGGGACACACTATTGTTGTTTTATGAGAGAAACTCCAGGTCAAGTGATGTTCACACGAGTCGTCATGGTGCCCTGTTGCCCCCGGTTATCTCTCTGGATGTTGGAGTTGGAGGGCCTCCTCACTCGAGGTCGGTGTGCCCACGGAGCGAACCCTGCAACTTCAGGGCATGGTTGGTGATTAGGATCACCACGTGGGGTCCTTTTCCCTTAGGAGGGAGGTGGCCTTTTGGGCTGCTGATTTCCAGGTTTTTAGATACCGCCAGTATCTTGGCCAGATGTGGCAGTGGGCCAAGCCCCTTGGTGACTGTAGTTTATCCTACCTGGATGGCATTCTTGCGTTGTTCCATTTCAAGTGGTCCCAGTTTTTGCACTAATTCTCCAATGGCGATTCACCTTTCACCGGGAATGGAAAGGTCAAAGGGTTTAGCTCAATTAGGGAGTTCCAGGGCAAGGGTCTGAATTGACTGCTCTTTCCATTCTTGAAAGGCCACTTCTGGATTCTGTTCAAAAGGATCATCATCTTTTCCTTTCAGTGTTTCATATAGAGGCCCAGCTAGTAGACTGTAGTTAGGGATCCAGAAGCAGCAAACCCTGGCCTCCCCAGGAACCCCTAAGCTGTCTTCTAGTTTTAGAAAGGGGTAAGGCTGCAAATGGTTTCTTCCCTTTCCTGGGATGGGCTTCTCTGACCTTGTGTGAGAATGAAGCCCAGGCAGGTCACTGCAGTCTGTGATATTTGAGCTTTTTCTTGGACAACTTCTATCCTTTATTGGCTTGGTAGTTCAGAGGCCTCCTTAGTAGGGCTGGCGATCAGAATGTCGTCTGCATATTGAAGGAGGGTTTCCTTTTCCAGAGGTAGAACTTTTCGGTCGTTAGCTAAGCTTTCCCCAAAGATGGTGTGGGAATTTTTGAACCCTTGGGGCAAGACGGCCCGGAAGTATTGTTTTAGTTGTATGTTGAGTCCTGCCACTCACAAGCCAAAATTTCTTGTGACTCTGGGACTAATGGAATACAAAAGAAGGCATCATTGAAGACTAATACAGAATACCATGTCCTGGTGGTTGGTAGAATGACCAGCAGGGTGTAGGGATCAGGAGCAACTGGAGGTATATCCTCGGTGGCTTCACTGACTGTCCTGACATCCTTTACCAGGTCCCCAGCAGCCCATGGGGCTCTCGTGGTCAGGCCAATCCCAGGATATGGAGCTCTCCTGGGCAGGTACCCCACCCCCAACCCAGCCCACGGGGCTCTCATGGTCAGGCCCCTCCCAGGATACAGAGCTACCCTTGCAGGTACCGTGGCAGGGCTGGGCACACAGGAACCGTGCACATAGCCCTCATTGAAGAGCACCCCCAGCTCACCTGTCGCTCAGAGCTGACACAGAGCACCTCAGAGCAGGACTTGAACTAACAAACAGCAGCTCCGACAGGTCTGTGACCCTGGGCATCACTCTGTGTGGCCTCCCTCCACCTGGTCTTCCAGAGACTTCCACTGCACCCAGGGCACCAGGCCTCTGTCTCCAACCACCACCCACCCCTCCTCTCCCTGACTCCTGGGTTCCTCTCATTAGGAGAGGGTTTTCTTGAAGTTGTCTCCCACTCATGGGCCAGATAAAATGATTAGAAAACAAGCCAAAGCTGCAGCCCCTTGTCTATCCTGACTCTCAGGAGCCCACACCTGTTCCTTGGACCTGGCCGGTTCAGCAAGTTCCATTGTCTGCAACTGTGAGCCCCTGAGGGGTGATGATTGGCTGACCTGGGCAGCCTTACCATGCCGGCCAGCCCTCCCCAGGTGTGCCTGGGTTGAGATCAATATAAATACCACTCCAGGCAGCAAAAGCCCCTGCAGCTGTGCCTGACGCCATTTTCTCTGCCCTGTCAGCAGTCTCGGGGCTGGGCTGGTGGGAGGGAGTGAGAGGCCACGGCTTTGTGGGTGGCCCAGTGTGAGTGGGGCTCTGCTGGACTTTCTGCAGCAGTTGCCAGGCTGCCACCTGCTAAAGAAGAGGATGTGTCACCCATACCTGCTGCTGGAATTTCTCCCTGGGCAGAGGTGAGGAAGGAAAAAAGCAGTGGGGGCAGGGACAGGACGGGTATCTCAGGCAGGGAAATGGAAATCTTCCAGAAGAGCACCCAGGGCCAGGACCATCCTGGCTGGCCTGCAGGCACCAAGTCAGCTGGCATGCTGTCACTCGTGTGGCTCCATGGCCCTTCCTCTAGGCTTTCAAGTCCTTGTATATATTCAGGTGTTTTACCTGGGAAGGGCGGGAACAGTTCAGCAGCAACTGGCCTGGGGTTCAGCTCACGTTTACTCACAGATGCCTCGGCACGGTGCCCCAGCTTTGCAATGAGGACGCTTGTTGTGTGGGGGCTGCTGGCTGAATGGGAGACGATTCCCCACCACTGACCAACTTCAGAATTGTTTACAACTGGAGCAAGTGCCCTGATACGGTTTTCCTCTGAGTAACTGGTGGGTTCTGTTTTTTTTTTCTCTTTTTCGTTTTTGGTTCAAGGTAGATTTTATTCCTCTTTTTTGTATTTACAGATATAAGCATGGAAATAATTTATTCATATAAATACATGTATGTGAAGGGAATAATTGTTTTTTCTGTTTTATTTTTTAAATTTTATTTCTTTTTAATTTTGAATTTTATTTTATATTTTTATACAGCAGGTTCTCATTGGTTATCTATTTTATACATATAAATGTTTACATGCCAATCCCAATCTCTCAACTCCTCCCACCACCACCCCTCCAAGAGCTTTCCCCCCTTGTTGTCCATACGATTGTTGTCTACATCTGTTGCTCTATTTATGCCTTGCAAAACGGTTAATCTGTACAGTTTTTCTAGGTTCCACATATATGCATGAATATACAAGATTTGTTTTTCTCTTTCTGACTTACTTCACTCTGTATGACAGTCTCTAGATCCATCGACGTCTCTACAAATGACCCAATTTCATTCCTTTCATGGCTTAGTAATATTCCATTTTATATATGTACCACATCTTTATGCATTCGTCTGTCTGTGGGCATTTAGGTTGCTTCCATTACCTCGATATTGTAAATAGTGATGCAATGAACATTGCGGTGAATGTCTCTTTTTGATTTATGGTTTTGTCTGGGTATATGTCCAGTCCTGGGATCGCTGTATCATATGGTAATTCTATTATTAGTTTCTTAAGAAACTCCATATTGTTCTCCATAGTGACTGTATCAATTTATATTCCCAACAATAGTGGAAGAGGCTTCCTTTTCTCCACACCCTTTCCAGCATTTGTTGTTTGTAGATTTTCAGATGATGCCCATTCTAACAGGTGTGAGGTGATACCTCATTGTTGAGTCCATTTCGTTGAGCAAGGGGTAGGTCTTGTCTATTACATATTTGGCTTATGGAACGGTATCTGTGCTAATTTCAAACTCTGGTTTTATGCAGCACCCCAACTCACCTTTCCCCTTAAGCAAGCATAAGTTGGTTTTCTAAACTTGAGACCCTGTTCTGTTTTGTAATTCAGTTCATGTGTAGCCAAGTTTACATTCCGTGCATTAGTGATACCTTATGATGTTTCTTTTTCTGTGTGACTTATTTCACTTAGAATCATCGTGCCTCAATCCACTCATTATGCTGGTACAGGCCTGGTGACACAGATTTCATTGCTGAGTGGTATTCTGTTGTACATAAGTACCGCAACTTCTTTATCAATTATTTGTTCTCTGGGATATTTAACTTGTACTGTAGAAGAGGCTCCTGTAAACAGAGCCGTTGTAAATTTTGGGGTGGCTGTGTCTTTTTGATTTTAATTTCCCTAAGCTATAGGACCATAAGTGGAAATGCCCTAGACTCTGTTGCTTTGTTTTTCAGATGTATCAGGAAACACCATACACTTCTCCAGAGTGGCTGTTGGCAATGTACATCCCGCCCATCAGCATAACAAGGCTCCTTTTTCCCCATGGCCTGTCTTGCCTTTCTGGATTTTACACTTTTCTCAGATGGCCCTTTAGACCGGGGGGAAGTGACACTTCATAGTAGTTCGGATTTCCATTGCAAGCTTGCTTGGTTTGCCAAAAAGGGCGTATGTGTTTGTTCCTGAATATATTCAGGAACAAACTCATACGCCCTTTGTTGCCAAGTGCATCATTGTCGATGTTCTGCCTCTTTTCCTATGCTTTAAATGCAAATCCAGTCTACCTCCTGAAATCGGTTTCCTGCAATTCTGCCCCGCTTTCAAGTCCTCTTCGCAGCCTTACTTCAATATATTTTTGGACGTTATCTGTCATTTATAACTCTGCAGGTTTGTGAATTACAGGGCCCCTGAGCTCCTTTCTTCAACTCGCTTTCTTGTGAGCTGGCCGCAAACCCGCAAGACTGCTTCAGGCCCTAATCTGCTTCTGGCAGGGCACGCTGAGCCTTTGGTTAATTCCTCTTCCTGGTGGGAAATGAGTGTTAAATATGCCCGTCCAGACACCTACCTCACTCTCAACCCCTTGGTGATGTGGGTCCTCTGGTTTGTGGCCACTTTTGCTGGGTTCCTCACCTTTCGATGATGTGGCCCCACTAGTGTGAGGACACTCCTGCTTGGTTCTCATCCACGTGGTTATGTGGACCCCCTGGTGAGAGTCTGTTCCTGGCTTTGTTCCTCACCCACCTGTGAGGGAGACCCTCTGCTGATAGGTCACTCCTGCATGGCTGGCACACATTGCCTTGGTGAAGTCAGCCGTGTGGTGGCAGTTGGAGCGTGCTGGGAATCTCTTCCCCCCGGTGATGAGGGCCCTCTTGCATCAGGCCCTGACTGCTGGGCTCACCAACTTTTCTTAGTGAGCCCAGTGATGCTTTGGCACTCCTCTTAGGATCCCATCTCCATGGGGATGTGGGCCTTCTGCTCTGAGGTCCCAACGGCTGGGTTGTTCACATTTTCATGATGTGGGCTCTCTGGTGTTAGTTCACAGAAGCCTGGATCCCATAGCCTCTGTGCTCTTGGCCGCCTGCTGGGAGGTTCCAACTGCTGGATTCCTCACTTTTTTAAATTTTTGGGCCCTCTGTTGTGAGGATCCTCCTGCCTGCCTCACTCCCAGCCCCTTCGTGATGTGTGTCGTCTGGTTTGAGGCCACATGTGCTGGGTTCCTCACCTTTCGATGATGTGGGACCAATGGTCTTAGGAGACTCCTGCCTGGTTCACATCCCCTTGGTGATGTGGGCCCTCTGTTGAGAGTCTGATCCTGGCTGGGTTCCTCACCCATCTGTGAGGTGGGCCGTCTGATGTGAGGTCACTCTTGCCTGGCTTGCTCACCTCGCCTTGTGGACATGAGCCCTCTGGTGGCACTTGGAGCCTGCTGGGAGCCTCCTCTCCTCGGTGATGAGGGCCCTCTGGCATCAGGCCCTAACTGCTGGGCTCCCCACATTTTGTGATGTGTGCCCAGTGGTGCGAGGACACTCCAGCCAGGTTCACATCCCCATTGGGGTGTGGGCCTTCTGCTCTGAGGTCCCAAAGCCTGGGTTGCTCACAGTTTCATGATGTGGGCTCTCTGCTGTTAGTTCACTCCTGCCTGCATCCCATAGCTTCTGTGCTCTGGACCGCCTGCTGGGAGGTTCCAACTGCTGGATTCCTCACCTTTCTTATTCTTTGGGTCCTCTGTTTTTAGGCTACTCCTGCCTGCCTCACTCCCATTCCCTTTGTGATATGTGTCCTCTGATTTGAGGCCACATGTGCTGGGTTCCGCACCTTTCGATGATGTGACCCCACTGGAGGGAAGACAGTCCTGACTGGTTCCCATCCCCTTGCTGATGTGGGCCCTCAGGTGAGAGTCTGATCCTGGCTGGGTTCCTCACCCTTCTGTGAGGTGGGCCCTCTGCTGTGAGGTCAATCATGCCTGTCTGGCACACGTCACCTTGGCGACGTGGGCCCTCTGGTGGCAGTTGGAGTGTGCTGGGATCCTCCTCCCCTCGGTGATGAGGGCCCTCTTGCCTTAGGCCATAACTGCTGGGCTCCCCACATTTTCTGATGTGTGCCAAGTGAGTGAGGAGACTCTTGCCAGGTTCCCATCCCCATGGCGATATGGGCCTTCTGCTCTGAGGTCAAAACGGCTGGCTTGCTCACAGTACCATGATGTGGGCCCTCTGCTGTGAGTTCACTCCGGCAAGGATCCCTTATCATCGGTGCTCTGAGCCGCCTGCTGGGAGGTTCCAACTGCTGGATTCCTCAACTTTTTTATTCTATGTGCCCTCTGTTGTGAGGCTCCTCCTGCCTGCCTCACTGCCAGCCCCTTGGTGATGACTGTCCTATGGCTTGAGGCCACATGTGCTGCGTTCCTCACCTTTCGATGATGTGACCCCACTCGTGTGAGGACACTCCTGCCTGGTTCCCATCCCCTTGGTGAGGTGGGCCCTCTGGCGAGAGTCTAATCCTGGCTGGGTTCCTCAACGTTCTGTGAGGTAGGCCCTCTGCTGTGAGGTCACTCCTGCCTGGCTGGCACACGTCACCTTGGAGACGTGAGCCCTCTGGTGGCAGTTGGAGCGTGCAGGGCGCCTCCTCCTCTGGTGATGACGGCCCTCTGGCGTCAGGCCCTAAATGGTGGGCTCCCCACATTTTCTGATGTGCGCCCAGTGGTGCGAGGACACTCCAGCCAGGTTCCCATTCCCATGGGGATGTGGTCCTTCTGCGCTGAAGTCTCAACTCCTGGGTTGCTCACAGTTTTGTGATGTGGGCCCTCTGCTGTGAGTTCACTGTGGCCTGGATCCCATAGCCTCGGTGTTCTGGGCCGCCTGCTGGAAGGTCTAAATGCTGGAATCCTCACGTTTTTTATATTATGTGCCCTGTGTTGTGAGGCTACTCCTGCCTGCCTCACTCCAAGGCCCTTGGTGATGTGGGTCCTCTGGTTTGAGGACACATGTGCTGGGTTCCTCACCTTAAGATGATGAGGCCCCACTGGTGTGAGGATAATCCTGACTGGGTCCCATCCCCTTTGTGATGTGGGCCCTCTGGTGAGAGTCTGATCCTGGCTGGGTTCCTCACCCATCTGTGAGGTGGGCCCTCTACTATCAGGTAACTCTTGCCTGGGTTGCTCACCTCGCCTTGTTGACATGAGCCCTCTGGTGGCAATTGGACCCTGCTGGGAGCCTCCTCAGCTCTGTGATGAGGGCCCTCTGACGTCAGGCCCTAACTGCTGGGCTCCCCAACTTTTCTTAGTGAGCCCAGTGTTGCTCAAGCACTCCTCTTAGGTTCCCATCCCCATGGGGATGTGGGCCTTCTGCTCTGAGGTTCCAACGGCTGGGTTGATCACAATTTCATGATGTGGGCTCTCTGGTGTTAGTTCACTGTGGCCTGGATCCCATAGCCTCTGTGGTCTTGGCTGCCTGCTGGGAGGTTCCAACTGCTCGATTCCTCAACTTTTGTATTCTATGGGTCCTGTGTTGTGATGTTCCTCCTGCCTGCCTCACTCGCAACCCCTTCGTGATGTGGGTCTTCTGGTTTGAGGCCACATGTGCTGGGTTAGGCAACTTTCAATGATGTGGCCCCACTGGTGTGAGGACACTCCTGCCTGGTTCCCATCCCCTTGGTGATGTGGGCCTTCCGGTGACAGTCTTATCCTGGCTGGGTTCCTCACTCTTCTGTGAGGTAGGCCCTCTGCTGTGAGGTCAATCCTGCCTGACTTGCACACATCACCTTGGCGACGTGGGCCCTCTGTTGGCACATGGAACCTGCTGGGAGCCTCCTGCCCTCGGTGATGACGGCCCTCTAGCATCAGGCTCTAACTGCTGGGCTCCCCACGTTTTCTGATGTGAGCCCAGTGATGCCAGGACACTCCTGTCAGGTTCCCATCCCAATGGGGATGTGGGCTTTCTGCTCTGAGGTCCCAATGCCTGGGTTGCTCACAGTTTCATGATGTGGGCTCTCTGCTGTTAGTTCACTCCTGCCTGCATCCCATAGCTTCTGTGCTCTCGGCCGCCTGCTGGGAGGTTCCAAATGCTGGATTCCTCACTTTTTTTATTCTTTGGGCCCTCTGTTTTTAGGCTACTCCTACCTGCCTCACTCCCATCCCCTTTGTGATGTATGTCCTCTGATATGAGGCCACATGTGCTGGGTTCCGCACCTTTCGATGATGTGGCCCCACTGGTGGGAGGACAGTCCTGACTGGTTCCCATCCCCTTGGTGTTGTGGGCCCTCTGGTGAGAGTCTCATCCTGCCTCGGTTCCTCACCCTTCTGTGAGATAGGCCCTCTGCTGTGAGGTCACTACTGCCTGGCTGGCGCATGCCACCTTGTAGACGTGGGCCCTCTGTTGGCAGTTGGAACCTGCTGGGAGTCTCCTCCCCTCAGTTATGAGGGCCCCCTGGCGTCAGGCCCTAACTGCTGGGCTCCTAACATTTTCTGATATGTGCTAAGTGGTGCAAAGCCACTCCTGCCAGGTTCCCATCCCAATGGGGATGTGGGCCTTCTGTTCTGAGGTCCCAACAGCTGGGATGCTCACAGGTTCATGATGTGGGCCCTCTGCTGTGAGTTCACTGCGGCCTGGATCCCATAGCCTCGGTGTTCTGGGCCACTTGCTGGGAGGTTCCAACTGCTGGATTCCTCAGCTTTTATATTCTATGGACCCTGTGTTGTGAGGCCAGTCCTGCCAGCCTCATTCCGAACCCCTTGGTGATGTGGTTCCTCTGGTTTGAGGACACATGTGCTGGGATCCTCACCTTTCGATGATGTTGTCCCACTGGTGTGGGGACACTCCTGCCTGGTTCCCATCCCCTTGGTGATGTGGGCCCTCTGGTGAGAGTCTGATCCTGGCTGTGTTCCTCACCCTTCTGTGAGGTGGGCCCTCTGCTGTGAGGTCACTCCTGCCAGGCTGGCACACATCACCTTGGCGACGTTGGCCCTCTGGTGGCAGCTGGAGCCTGCTGGGAGCCTCCTCCTCTCAGTGATGAGTGCCCTCTAGCGTCAGGCCCTAACTTCTGAGCACCCCACGTTTTCTGATGTGAGCCCAGTGATGCCAGGACACTCCTGTCATGTTCCCATCACCATGGGGATGTGGGCCTTCTGCTCTGAGGTCCCAATGTCTGGGTTGCTCACAGTTTCATGATGTGGGCTGTCTGGTGTTAGTTCACTCTGGCCTGGTTCCTCTAGCCTCTGTGCTCTGGGCCGCCTGCTGGGAGGTTCCAACTGCTGGATTCCTCACCTTTCTTATTTTTGGGCCCTCTGTTATGAGGCTCCTCCTGCCTGCCTCACTCCCAGCCCCTTGGTGATGGGTGTCCTATGGTTTGAAGCCACATGTTCTGGGTTCCTCACCTTTAGATGATGTGGCCCTACTCATGTGAGGACACTCCTGCCTGGTTCCAATCCATTTGGTGATGTGGGCCCTCTGGTGCGAGTCTGATCCTGACTGGGTTCGTCACACTTCTCTGAGGTGGGCCCTCTGCTGTGAGGTCATTCGTGCCTGGTTGGCACACATCGCCTTGGCGACGTCAGCCCTCTGGTGGCAGTTGGAGCCTGCTGGGAGCCTCCTTCCCTTGGTGATGAGGGTCCTCTGGCGTCAGGCCCTAACTGCTGGTCGCCCAAAATTTTCTGATACGTTCTCAGTGGTGCGAGGACACTCCTACCAGAATTCCATCCCCATGGGGATGTGGGCCTCCTGCTCTGAGGTCCCAATGGCTGGGTTGCTCAGTTTCATGACATGGGCCCTCTTCTGTGAGTTCACTGTGGCCTGGATCCCATGGCCTCGGTGCTCTGGGCCGCCTGCTGGGAGGTTCCAACTGCTGGATTCCTCACTTTTTTATTCTATGGGCCCAGTGTTGTGAGGCTACTCCTGCCTGCCTCACTCCGAGGTCCTTGGTGATGTGGGTCCTCTGGTTTGAGGACACATGTGCTGAGTACCTCAGCTTTTGATGATGTGGCCCCACTGATGTGAAGACACTCCTGCCTGGTTCCCATCCCCTTGGTGATGTGGGCCCTCTGGTGAGAGTCTGATGTTGGCTGGGTTTCTCACCCTTCTGTGAGGTGGGACCTCTGCTGTGAGGTAACTCCTGCCTGGCATGCTCACGTTGCCTTGGCAATGTGAGCCCTCAGGTGGCAGTTGGAGCCTGCTGGGAATCTCCTCCCCTCAGGTATGAGAGCTCTGGATAAAACACATATGCCCTTTTTTGCCAAGTGCATTATTTTCCAAGTTCTGTCTCTTTTCCTATGCTTTAAGAGCTACTCCCGTGTACGTTCTGAAATCAGTTTCCAGCAATTCTGCCCCGCATTCAAGTCCTCTTCGCAGCCTTACTTCAGTATAATTTTGGATGATAGCTGTCATTTATAACTCCGCAGGTTTCTGAATTACAGTGCCCCTGAGCTCCTTTCTTCAACTCGCTTTCTTGTGAGCTGGCCGCAACAGCGCAGGATCTCCTCAGGCCCTAATCTAGTTCCAGCATGGCACACGGAGCCTTTGGTTCATTTATCTTCCTGGTGGGAAATGAGAGTTAAATTTGCCCGTCCAGACACCTACAGATAGTCTCCCATTGCTTCTCCTTATTGCTGTTCATCTTCCGAAGAAATTGCAAACTGGGCCAAACAGGAGGTTAAAGGCACTGACTCTCCAAGTGGGGAGAGTGTTAGTAAAGCGTCTGGAATGTTGCACCCGAGTACCAGGGGACGAAAACTGAGACACATTTGAACACGTTTCCCGATCACACGGTTGATCATACTCTGGGGTCCACATGCATGTTTTAGCTGAAGGAAGAATCCCTTAAACCTGGAGAGTTGAGACCCATGGAATTGGTACCATGCAATATGACTCCAAAGGGTCTGCATTTGCTCACCAAACCTCACCAATCCTATCACTGCTGCGTTTATGCCGCTGTACACACGCTTGATTCTCTTTCGGAGACATATAAATCCTTAGGTTTTAAGATTCTTACTAGTCAGGTATATTCTTAGGCGTTTAATGTGGGGTGTGGAGTCCACTTCGTTGAGCAAGGAGTAGCTCTTGTCTATTACATATTTGGCTTATGGAACGGTATCTGTGCTAATTTCAATCTCTGGTTTTATGCAGCACCCCAACTCACCTTTCCACTGAAACAAGCATAAGTTGGTTTTCTACATTTGACACCCTGTTCTGTTTTGTAATTCAGTTCCTGTGTAGCCAAGTTTACATTCCGTGTAGTAGTGATATCTTATGATGTTTCTTTTTCTGTGTGATTTATTTCACTTAGAATCATTGTACCTGAATCCACTCATTATGCTGCTACGGGCCTGATGACATAGATTTCATTGCTGAGTGATATTGCATTGTACGTAAGTACCACAACTTCTTTATCCATTTTTCGCTTTCTGTGATATTGAACTTGTACCGTAAACGAGGTTCTTGTAAACAGAGCCGGCCCAAACTTTGGGGTGGCTGTGTCTTTTTGATTTTAATTTCCCTAAGCTATAGGACCATAAGTGGAAGTGCCCTAGGCTCTGTTGCTTTGTTTTTTGGATGTTTCAGGAAACACCATACACTTCTCCAGAGTGGCTGCTGGCAATTTACATCCCGCCCATCAGCATAACAAGGCTCCCAGTTCTCCATGGCCTGTCCTGCCTTTCTGGATTTTACACTTTTTTCAGATGGCCCTTTTGACCAGGGGGCAGTGAGACTTCATTGTAATGCAGATTTCCTTTGCAAGCTTGCTTGGTTGGCCAAAAAGGGCGTATGCGTTTTTTCCTGAATATATTCAGGAAAAAACGCATACGCCCTTTTTGGCCAAGTGCATCATTGTGGACGTTCTGCCTCTTTTCCTATGCTTTACATGGAATTCCAGTCTACCTCCTGAAATCGGTTTCCTGCAATTCTGCCCCGCTTTCAAGTCCTCTTGGCAGCCTTACTTCAATATATTTTTGGAAGATAGCTGTCATTTATAACTCTGCAGGTTTGTGAATTACAGTGCCCCTGAGCTCCTTTCTTCAACTCGCTTTCTTGTGAGCTGGCCGCAACACCGCAGGATTGCTTCAGGCCCTAGTTTGGTACCGGCACGGCATGCTGAGACTTTGGTTAATTCCTCTTCCTGGTGGGAAATGAGAGTTAAATTTGCCCGTCCAGACACCTCCACCTAGTCTCTCATTGGTTCTCCCTATTCCTCTTCATTTTCCACAGAAATTGCAACCTGGGCCAAACAGGAGGTTAAAGGCACTGACTCTCCAAGTGGGGAGAGTGTTAGTAAAGCGTCTGGAATGTTGCACCCGAGTACCAGGGGACGTAAACTGAGACACATTTGAACACGTTTTCCGATCACACGGTGGATCATACTCTGGGTTCCACATGCATGTTTTAGCTGAAGGAAGAATCCCTTAAACATGGAGAGTTGAGACCCATGGAATGGGTACCATGCAATATGACTTCAAAGGGTCTGCATTTGCTCACCAAACCTCACCAATCCTATCACTGCTGCGTTTATGCCGCTGTACACACGCTTGATTCTCTTTCGGAGACATATAAATCCATAGTTTTTAAGATTCTTACTAGTCAGGTATATTGTTAGGCGTTTAATATGGGGTGTTGAGTCCAGTTCGTTGAGCAAGGAGTAGCACTTGTCTATTATATATTTGGCTTATGGAACGGTATCTGTGCTAATTTCAATCTCTTGTTGTATGCAGCACCCCAACTCACCTTTCCCCTTAAGCAAGCATAAATTGGTTTTCTACATTTGACACTCTGTTCTGTTTAGTAATTTAGTTCTTGTGTAACCAAGTTTACATTCCGTGTAGTAGTGATATCTTATGATGTTTCTTTTTCTGTGTGACTTATTTTTTTATTTCTTTTATTTTTTTATTTTTTTTTTTTTTTGCGGTACGTGGGCCTCTCACTGTTGTGGTCTTTCCCATTGCGGAGCACAGGCTCCGGACGCGCAGGCTCAGCGGCCATGGCTCACAGGCCCAGCCGCTCCGCGGCATGTGGGATCTTCACGGAGCGGGGCACGAACCCATGTCCTCTGCATCGGCAGGCGGACTCTCAACCACTGCGCCACCAGGTAAGCCCTGTGTGACTTATTTCACTTAGAATCATCGTACCTGAATCCACTCATTATGCTGCTATGGGCCTGATGAAATAGATTTCATTGCTGAGTGATATTGCATTGTACGTATGTACCACAACTTCTTTATCCATTTTTCGCTTTCTGTGATATTGAACTTGTACAGTACACGAGGTTCTTGTAAACAGAGCCGTCCCAAACTTGGGGTGGCTGTGTCTTTTTGATTTTAATTTCCCTAAGCTATAGGACCATAAGTGGAAGTGCCCTAGGCTCTGTTGCTTTGTTTTTTAGATGTTTCAGGAAACACCATACACTTCTCCAGAGTTGCTGCTGGCAATTTACATCCCGCCCATCAGCATAACAAGGCTCCCAGTTCTCCATGGCCTGTCCTGCCTTTCTGGATTTTACACTTTTTTCAGATGGCCCTTTTGACCGGGGGGCAGTGAGACTTCATTGTAGTGCAGATTTCCTTTGCAAGCTTGCTTGGTTGGCCAAAAAGGGCGTATGCGTTTTTTCCTATATTCAGGAAAAAACGCATACGCCCTTTTTGGCCAAGTGCATCATTGTGGACGTTCTGCCTCTTTTCCTATGCTTTACATGCAATTCCAGTCTACCTCCTGAAATCGGTTTCCTGCAATTCTGCCCCGCTTTCAAGTCCTCTTGGCAGCCTTACTTCAATATATTTTTGGACGATAAGTGTCATTTATAACTCTGTAGGGTTGTGAATTACAGTGTCCCTGAGCTCCTTTCTTCAACTCGCTTTTTTGTGAGCTGGCCGCAACACCACAGGATTGCTTCAGGCCCTAGTGTGGTTCCGGCATGGCATGCTGAGCCTTTGGTTAATTCCTCTTCCTGGTGGGAAATGAGAGTTAAATTTGCCCTTCCAGACACCTCCAGCTAATCTCTCCTTGGTTCTCCATCTTCCTGTTCATCTTCCACAGAAACTGCAAACTGGGCCAAACAGGAGGTTAAAGGCACTGACTCTCCAAGTGGGGAGAGTGTTAGTAAAGCGTCTGGAATGTTGTACCCGAGTACCAGGGGACGAAAACTGAGACACATTTGAACACGTTTCCCGATCACACCGTGGATCATACTCTGGGTTCCACATGCATGTTTTAGCTGAATGAAGAATCCCTTAAACCTGGAGAGTTGAGACCATGGAATGGGTACCATGCAATATGACTTCAAAGGGTCTGCATTTGCTCACTGAACCTCACCAATCCTATCACTGCTGCGTTTATGCCGCTGTACACATGCTTGATTCTCTTTCGGAGACATATAAATCCATAGGTTTTAAGATTCTTACTAGTCAGGTATATTCTTAGGCTTTTAATATGGGATGTTGAGTCCACTTCGTTGAGCAAGGAGTAGCTCTTGTCTATTACATATTTGGCTTATGGAACGGTATCTGCTAATTTCAATGTGTGGTTTTATGCAGCACCCCAACTCACCTTTCCCCTTAAGCAAGCATAATTTGTTTTTCTACATTTGAGACCCTGTTCTGTGTTGTAATTCAGTTCCTGTGTAGCCAAGTTTACATTCCGTGTAGTAGTGATATCTTATGATGTTTCTCTTTCTGTGTGACTTATTTCACTTAGAATCATCGTACCTGAATCCACTCATTATGCTGCTACGGGCCTGATGACATAGATTTCATTGCTGAGTGATATTGCATTGTACGTAAGTACCACAACTTCTTTATCCATTTTTCGCTTTTTGCGATATTGAACTTGTACCGTAAACGAGGTTCTTGTAAACAGAGCCGGCCCAACCTTTGGGGTGGCTGTGTCTTTTTGATTTTAATTTCCCTAAGCTATAGGACCATAAGTGGAAGTGCCCTAGGCTCTGTTGCTTTGTTTTTTAGATGTTTCAGGAAACAGCATACACTTCTCCAGAGTGGCTGTTGGCAATTTACATCCCGCCCATCAGCATAACAAGGCTCCCAGTTCTCCATGGCCTGTCCTGCCTTTCTGGATTTTACTCTTTTTTCAGAAGGCCCTTTGACCGGGGGGCAGTGAGACTTCATTGTAGTGTAGATTTCCTTTGCGAGCTTGCTTGGTTGGCCAGAAAGGGCGTATGCGTTTCTTCCTGAGTATATTCAGGAAAGAACGCATACGCCCTTTTTGGCCAAGTGCATCATTGTCGACGTTCTGAGTCTTTTCATATGTTTTCAGTGCAATTCCAGTCTACCTCCTGAAATAGGTTTCCTGCATTTCTGCCTTGCTCTCAGTGCCTCTTCATAGCCTTACTTCAATATACTTTTGGAAAATAGTTGGCCTTTATAACTCTGCAGGTTTTTGAATTGCAGTGGCCCTTAGCTCCATTTTTCAGCTCTTATTTTTGTGATCTTGCCTCATATCCACAGGATTTCTTCAGGCCCTATTCTTCTTCTGGGGCGCCTTGCTCTGCCTTTGGTTAATTCTTCTTCCTGAATTGAAATTAGAGTGACATGTGCCCATTGAAACCGCTACAGCTATTTTCTCACTGGTTCCCCCTATTCCCATTCATCCTCCGCACTAACTGCAGACTGTGTGATACCGGAACTTAAAGGCATTGACTCTCCATGTGGAGATGTTGTTAGTAAAGTGGCTGGAATGTTGATCCGGAGCCCCAGGAGAGGAAAATGAGGTGCATTTTAGAAACCTTTCCCGATCATATGGTATACCATCCGCTGGATTTCCCATGCATGGTTTAGCTGTAGGAAGATTCCCTTCAACTTGGAGTGTTGGGACCCTTGGAATAAGTAGCATGAAGTATTGCATTAAACTTTCGGCAGTTGCTCACCAAAGCTCTCCAATCCTTTCAGCCCCAAGTGTCCAGCCTTATGTCTTATCCAGCTGTGGGTTTATATGTGGTCATTCCAGGTTGCATCACAGCCCCTGAGCGAATTTTGTAAGAATTTTTCTCTCTTTCATTGTTTCTGCGTTTTGGTTTTAAAATTTATTTCTATAATGGGGTTTAGCTCATTTTCACTGCTGTGTTTGTGCCGCTCTGCGCACACTTGATTCCCTTATGGAGATATATCAATACATGGGTTTTAAGATTCTTATTACTCAGATATATTTCTCTGCAGTGTATAGGGTGTGTTGAGGCCAGTTCATTGAGCAAGGTGTAGATCTTGTCTGATACCTATTTGGTTTATTGAACGGTATCTGTGCTAATTTCAAACTCTGGTTTTATGCATCACCCCACCTCTCCTTTCCCCTTAAGCTGACATAAGTGTGTTTTCTAAATGTGAGACACTGTTCTGTTTTGTAATTCATTTTTTGTGCAGCCATATTTATCCTCCCTCTATAAGTGATATCTTATGATGTGTTTCTTTTTCTGTTTGACTTATTTCAAGTAGTATTATCGGACCTCAATCCACTCTTTATCCTTCTACTAGCCTTATTACATTGATTTCATGGTGAAGAGATATTCCATTGTACATAAGTACCACATTTTCTTTATCCATTGTTCTCTTTCCTGGGATATTTAAGGTGTACTGAAGTTGAGGTTCTTGTAAACAGAGTAGCCCTAAACTGTGGTGTGCTTGTGTCTTGTTGATTTTTAGACTTCCCTAGATATACTCCCGTGATTGGAAGTGCCCTATGCTCTGTCGCTCTGTTTTTTAGATGATTTAGGAACCACCATACACTTCTCCAGAGTGGCTCTCGGCAGTTCACACACTGTCCATCAGCGTATAAAGGCTCCCTGTTCTCCATGGCCTGTCCTGCATTTCTGGTTTTTACAATTTTTTCGGATGGCCCTTTTGACCGGTGGGAAATGAGACTTCTTTGTTGTGCATATTTGCATTGCTTGCTTGCTTGGTTGCCCATAAAGTGCGTATGCGTTTTTTCCTGGATATATTCAGGAAAAAACGCATACTCCCTTTTGGGCCAACTGCATCATTGTCGAAATTCTGCCGCTTTTCATGTGCTTTAAAGGCGAGTCCAATCTATCTCTTGAAATCTGTTTCTTGCAATTCTGTCTTGCATTCAGATCCTCTTCTTTGCCTTACCTCAACATATTTTTGGACGTTAGTTTTCATTTATAACTCTGCAGGTTTGTGAATTGCAGTGACCCTGAGCTCCATTTTTTAAGTTGCTCTTTTGTGAGCTGGCCTCAAAACCGCAGGATTGCTTCAGGCCCTATTTTGGCTCCGGCGAGGCGGGCTGAGCCTTTTTTTAATTCTTATTCTTAATGGGAAATTAGAGTGACATGTGCCCGTCCAAACCCCTACAACTATTCTCTCATTGGTTCCCCCTGTTCCCGTTCATCCTCCTCACAATTTGCAAAATGTGTGAAACAGAAGTTTAAATGTGCTGATTCTCTAAGTGGGGAGATTCTAAGTAACGTGGCTGGAATGATGAACAGGAGCACCAGGAGAGGATAAATGAGGTGCATTTTAGACACATCTCCCGATCACATGGTGTACAGTCCTCTGGGTTTTCCATGCATGTTTTAGCTGTAGGAAGATTCCTTGAACCTGCAGATTTGGGACCCATTGAATGGGTACCAGGTAGTATTACTTTAAAGGGTATGCATTTCCTCACCCAACCTCACATTTCTCTTAGCGCGAACAGTTTCCAGCCTTATGTCTCATCCTGCTGTGGGTCTAGATGTGTTCAATCCATGTTGCATCACCGTCCCTGAGGAAAAGTTGTAAGAGGTTTTCTCTGTCTCTCTGTCGTTTATTTTTTTCAATTTATTACTATGTTGTTTACAGCTGATTTTCAAAGCTCTGTTTCTTGCTGCTGTACATCCACTTGATTCACGTACAGAGAGACATCAATAATTTCTTTTTCAGATTCTTACCAGTCATAGATATTCTTTTCCGGTGACTTGAGTGTGCTGAGTGCAGTTCTTTTAGCTACCGTGTAGGCCTTGTTGATTATCAGTTTGGTATTTGGAATGGTATCTTTGCTAATTTCAACCTCCTGGATGATGCCTCACCCCTCCCCACCTTTCCCGTTTAGCAGCCTTACGCGTGTTTTCTACATATTTATGTCACTTAGAATGATCATACGTAACTCCTCCGGAGTTGTTACAACTGGCCATATTTCATTGATTTCCAGGCTGAGTAATATTCCACTCTACATAAGTACCACATCTCTATCCATTTTTTCCCTCCAGAGACATTTAAGTTATATCCTAGTCGAGGATCTTTTAAACAGAGAGGCAGTAAACATTGGGGTGCCTGTGTCCTCTCGATTTTTGTTTTTCCCAAGATATACGCCCATGAGTGCAAGTGCCCTATGCTCTGTAGCTCATTTTTTAGATGCTTTAGTAAACACAATACACTTCTCCAGAATGGCCGTTGGCAATATACATTTCCACTATAAGCCTCACAGGGCTCCCTCTTCTCCTTGCCCTGTCCTGCATTTCTGGCGTTTACACTTTATGAGGATGGCTCTTCTGACTGATGCGAAGTGATATCTTTTGTAGTATTGATTTCCAGTGCCCACCTGTTTGGTTGGCTAAAAAAGTGTATGCCCTTTTCTTGAATATATACAGAAAAAAACGCATACAGCCTTTTTGGCCAACTGCAATGTCGGCAATGTTCAGCCCCTTTTCTTGTGCTTAATGGCGAGTCCTTTCTACCTCCTCAAATCCCTTTCCTGCCATTCTCCCTTGCTTGCCAATCCTTTTCTCTGACTTTCCTCAAGACATTTTTCAGTGATAGATATTTTCAACTCTGCAGTTTCATGAATTTTACTGCCCCTGAGTTCCATTGTTCAACTTGTGTTTATGGGAACTGGCCACAAAGCAGTGGGATTTCCTCAAGCCCTATACTGTTTCCATGGGCAACCCTAGCCTTTGGTCAATTCATCTTCCTGATTGGAAATTAGAGTGACATGTGCCTGTCTGAACACCTAGGACTTGTCTCTCATTGTTCCTCATCCTTCCGCTTCATCCTCTGGACAAATTCCAAACTGTACGCAACAGGATGTTGACAGTGTTGACATCTCCAAGTGGGGAGACTGTTAGTAAAGACACTGGAGGGGTGAACCCGAGCACCAGGAGATGAGGAGATGAGATGCCTTTTCCAAACTCTTCCCGATCAGACGTTATACCATCCTCTGGATGTGACAGACATGTTTTAGCAGTAGGAAGAGTCCCATTCATGTAAGGAGAACACCAGGGCTTTTTCAAAATCAGTGTCTCCCCGAAACCCAAACTGGGGAGTTTTTTAAGCTACGGCTACACATATGTTCATTAAGGGCCTTGGGAAGTAGGCAGAGTCCAAACTTTAGATGACTGAAGTCTTCAGGGTCAGAAGCACTCACCACCGGCTTCCCTTAGGTTACACTTTAACTGTCATTGATAGATGATGTCAATAAAAATATCTATTCTTTTTCCGATTATTTCCCCTTATAGGTTATTGCACAATATTGAGTGTAGTTCCCTGTGCTATACAGTAGTTCCTTGTTGATGATCTATTTTATACATAGCAGTGTGTATGTGTTAATTCCAAACTGTTAATTTATCCCTCCTCCCACCTTTCCCCTTTGGTAATAATAAATTATAAGATTTTATACTTCTCAGAAATGGGGGAGCTGAAAGAGAGGTATCATTTTCAATGGAAAAGCATTTAAAACAAGATTGAAGCTTTAACCAAGATTATTAGATGTACATCCTTGGAAAGAAATCACTTCATTTCTCTAATATTGACCTGACAAATAAGACAAACCTTTTCACTGAACTTGCTTATAATAAAGTGATGGAAATATCAAATGGAAGTGTTAGAAACATCTTATTTTACCCGAGCCTTATAAACTGTTCTATGTTAACTACAGTTTGGCTCACACATCTGTTCATTGAAGTTACAATAGTCTCAATTTCTGTTACTGATCCTCCAGAGTGGACCCCAACAAGGGTCCCCCTGCCCAGTGTCATTGGGGCCAACAGATCGAGACTGAGTTTGGTTCCCAAGCAAAGGAAACTTTATATTTTCATCAGAGAATGGAGAGGTGAGAGCATGCACTACCCCGTGGGCTGTGGGCTGGGCTGCTGTGTAGAGATCCTGTCAGAGTCAGTGGGAGGGAGGGGGCGGAGCTCTCAAGGGCCGGGTTGGCTGCAGCTCAGGCTCTATATCTCGGAGTCTGCACTGGGCCCCAGGAGCTGAGGTGTCGACCCAGCCATTCTGCACCAGGAAATCTGGTCTGAAGTGCCGGGTGTGGAACCTCTGCATGCGGGACCCTAGGAGCACGTGAAATTAGACAAAGCACAAAGGATAAAAAAGGTCAGACTTGACTTTATTGCCCACATTCTATTTTTATCTCCCAGGGATTTTTAATGGGCTTTGCTGGGGACAAACCCCTCCTCTGCCTTTTGTCCCGTTCCTCATTCTTGGAGTGCTGAGGGTGCAGACCCTTCTTCTGTAACTGCTGAGTGCTGAGTTGGGAGCCCTCATACCAGGGGACGAGGGTCAGAACTTCTCCCCAGCAGCCTCCAGGTGACGTTGATTGGCCCCAGGACCCCTGCCTCCCTGCTCGTCCGCCTGAGCACCAGCATTGGAAGTGTTATAGATTCTAATGACCTTTAAGGGTCCAGGAAAGAGATGTGCAGAGACACTGTGGGGGCCGGTTTCACCCCGCCCCACATTTGTTCGGCCACCTTAGGCTGACCGTTTCTGCCAGCCTAGATGTTCTGACCAGTAGTCTGCTCTTTCTTCAATTAGGCCCCTGAATTAACGTAAAAACAGCACCAGGTGTCAGAGCCCTGCCCGCTCAACTCCCAGACAGTCCAGGGTCCGTGGTGATCAAGGACCATGATGGCCACTGAGTCAACAGCCTTTTGAAGTAAACAGGAGTCCAGCCGGTCTTATTGGCCACCATCATCACGGTGTCTGTAGGCTTTTCTATGGTGACGGTGTGATATACGGTTCCCCCGCCAAGATTATTAGCTCCCCTCCGGGTGCAGGAAGTCCTGCAAGCAGTAGTCTACTCCTTCGGGACACACTATTGTTGTTTTATGAGAGAAACTCCAGGTCAAGTGATGTTCACACGAGTCGTCATGGTGCCCTGTTGCCCCCGGTTATCTCTCTGGATGTTGGAGTTGGAGGGCCTCCTCACTCGAGGTCGGTGTGCCCACGGAGCGAACCCTGCAACTTCAGGGCATGGTTGGTGATTAGGATCACCACGTGGGGTCCTTTTCCCTTAGGAGGGAGGTGGCCTTTTGGGCTGCTGATTTCCAGGTTTTTAGATACCGCCAGTATCTTGGCCAGATGTGGCAGTGGGCCAAGCCCCTTGGTGACTGTAGTTTATCCTACCTGGATGGCATTCTTGCGTTGTTCCATTTCAAGTGGTCCCAGTTTTTGCACTAATTCTCCAATGGCGATTCACCTTTCACCGGGAATGGAAAGGTCAAAGGGTTTAGCTCAATTAGGGAGTTCCAGGGCAAGGGTCTGAATTGACTGCTCTTTCCATTCTTGAAAGGCCACTTCTGGATTCTGTTCAAAAGGATCATCATCTTTTCCTTTCAGTGTTTCATATAGAGGCCCAGCTAGTAGACTGTAGTTAGGGATCCAGAAGCAGCAAACCCTGGCCTCCCCAGGAACCCCTAAGCTGTCTTCTAGTTTTAGAAAGGGGTAAGGCTGCAAATGGTTTCTTCCCTTTCCTGGGATGGGCTTCTCTGACCTTGTGTGAGAATGAAGCCCAGGCAGGTCACTGCAGTCTGTGATATTTGAGCTTTTTCTTGGACAACTTCTATCCTTTATTGGCTTGGTAGTTCAGAGGCCTCCTTAGTAGGGCTGGCGATCAGAATGTCGTCTGCATATTGAAGGAGGGTTTCCTTTTCCAGAGGTAGAACTTTTCGGTCGTTAGCTAAGCTTTCCCCAAAGATGGTGTGGGAATTTTTGAACCCTTGGGGCAAGACGGCCCGGAAGTATTGTTTTAGTTGTATGTTGAGTCCTGCCACTCACAAGCCAAAATTTCTTGTGACTCTGGGACTAATGGAATACAAAAGAAGGCATCATTGAAGACTAATACAGAATACCATGTCCTGGTGGTTGGTAGAATGACCAGCAGGGTGTAGGGATCAGGAGCAACTGGAGGTATATCCTCGGTGGCTTCACTGACTGTCCTGACATCCTTTACCAGGTCCCCAGCAGCCCATGGGGCTCTCGTGGTCAGGCCAATCCCAGGATATGGAGCTCTCCTGGGCAGGTACCCCACCCCCAACCCAGCCCACGGGGCTCTCATGGTCAGGCCCCTCCCAGGATACAGAGCTACCCTTGCAGGTACCGTGGCAGGGCTGGGCACACAGGAACCGTGCACATAGCCCTCATTGAAGAGCACCCCCAGCTCACCTGTCGCTCAGAGCTGACACAGAGCACCTCAGAGCAGGACTTGAACTAACAAACAGCAGCTCCGACAGGTCTGTGACCCTGGGCATCACTCTGTGTGGCCTCCCTCCACCTGGTCTTCCAGAGACTTCCACTGCACCCAGGGCACCAGGCCTCTGTCTCCAACCACCACCCACCCCTCCTCTCCCTGACTCCTGGGTTCCTCTCATTAGGAGAGGGTTTTCTTGAAGTTGTCTCCCACTCATGGGCCAGATAAAATGATTAGAAAACAAGCCAAAGCTGCAGCCCCTTGTCTATCCTGACTCTCAGGAGCCCACACCTGTTCCTTGGACCTGGCCGGTTCAGCAAGTTCCATTGTCTGCAACTGTGAGCCCCTGAGGGGTGATGATTGGCTGACCTGGGCAGCCTTACCATGCCGGCCAGCCCTCCCCAGGTGTGCCTGGGTTGAGATCAATATAAATACCACTCCAGGCAGCAAAAGCCCCTGCAGCTGTGCCTGACGCCATTTTCTCTGCCCTGTCAGCAGTCTCGGGGCTGGGCTGGTGGGAGGGAGTGAGAGGCCACGGCTTTGTGGGTGGCCCAGTGTGAGTGGGGCTCTGCTGGACTTTCTGCAGCAGTTGCCAGGCTGCCACCTGCTAAAGAAGAGGATGTGTCACCCATACCTGCTGCTGGAATTTCTCCCTGGGCAGAGGTGAGGAAGGAAAAAAGCAGTGGGGGCAGGGACAGGACGGGTATCTCAGGCAGGGAAATGGAAATCTTCCAGAAGAGCACCCAGGGCCAGGACCATCCTGGCTGGCCTGCAGGCACCAAGTCAGCTGGCATGCTGTCACTCGTGTGGCTCCATGGCCCTTCCTCTAGGCTTTCAAGTCCTTGTATATATTCAGGTGTTTTACCTGGGAAGGGCGGGAACAGTTCAGCAGCAACTGGCCTGGGGTTCAGCTCACGTTTACTCACAGATGCCTCGGCACGGTGCCCCAGCTTTGCAATGAGGACGCTTGTTGTGTGGGGGCTGCTGGCTGAATGGGAGACGATTCCCCACCACTGACCAACTTCAGAATTGTTTACAACTGGAGCAAGTGCCCTGATACGGTTTTCCTCTGAGTAACTGGTGGGTTCTGTTTTTTTTTTCTCTTTTTCGTTTTTGGTTCAAGGTAGATTTTATTCCTCTTTTTTGTATTTACAGATATAAGCATGGAAATAATTTATTCATATAAATACATGTATGTGAAGGGAATAATTGTTTTTTCTGTTTTATTTTTTAAATTTTATTTCTTTTTAATTTTGAATTTTATTTTATATTTTTATACAGCAGGTTCTCATTGGTTATCTATTTTATACATATAAATGTTTACATGCCAATCCCAATCTCTCAACTCCTCCCACCACCACCCCTCCAAGAGCTTTCCCCCCTTGTTGTCCATACGATTGTTGTCTACATCTGTTGCTCTATTTATGCCTTGCAAAACGGTTAATCTGTACAGTTTTTCTAGGTTCCACATATATGCATGAATATACAAGATTTGTTTTTCTCTTTCTGACTTACTTCACTCTGTATGACAGTCTCTAGATCCATCGACGTCTCTACAAATGACCCAATTTCATTCCTTTCATGGCTTAGTAATATTCCATTTTATATATGTACCACATCTTTATGCATTCGTCTGTCTGTGGGCATTTAGGTTGCTTCCATTACCTCGATATTGTAAATAGTGATGCAATGAACATTGCGGTGAATGTCTCTTTTTGATTTATGGTTTTGTCTGGGTATATGTCCAGTCCTGGGATCGCTGTATCATATGGTAATTCTATTATTAGTTTCTTAAGAAACTCCATATTGTTCTCCATAGTGACTGTATCAATTTATATTCCCAACAATAGTGGAAGAGGCTTCCTTTTCTCCACACCCTTTCCAGCATTTGTTGTTTGTAGATTTTCAGATGATGCCCATTCTAACAGGTGTGAGGTGATACCTCATTGTTGAGTCCATTTCGTTGAGCAAGGGGTAGGTCTTGTCTATTACATATTTGGCTTATGGAACGGTATCTGTGCTAATTTCAAACTCTGGTTTTATGCAGCACCCCAACTCACCTTTCCCCTTAAGCAAGCATAAGTTGGTTTTCTAAACTTGAGACCCTGTTCTGTTTTGTAATTCAGTTCATGTGTAGCCAAGTTTACATTCCGTGCATTAGTGATACCTTATGATGTTTCTTTTTCTGTGTGACTTATTTCACTTAGAATCATCGTGCCTCAATCCACTCATTATGCTGGTACAGGCCTGGTGACACAGATTTCATTGCTGAGTGGTATTCTGTTGTACATAAGTACCGCAACTTCTTTATCAATTATTTGTTCTCTGGGATATTTAACTTGTACTGTAGAAGAGGCTCCTGTAAACAGAGCCGTTGTAAATTTTGGGGTGGCTGTGTCTTTTTGATTTTAATTTCCCTAAGCTATAGGACCATAAGTGGAAATGCCCTAGACTCTGTTGCTTTGTTTTTCAGATGTATCAGGAAACACCATACACTTCTCCAGAGTGGCTGTTGGCAATGTACATCCCGCCCATCAGCATAACAAGGCTCCTTTTTCCCCATGGCCTGTCTTGCCTTTCTGGATTTTACACTTTTCTCAGATGGCCCTTTAGACCCGGGGGAAGTGACACTTCATAGTAGTTCGGATTTCCATTGCAAGCTTGCTTGGTTTGCCAAAAAGGGCGTATGTGTTTGTTCCTGAATATATTCAGGAACAAACTCATACGCCCTTTGTTGCCAAGTGCATCATTGTCGATGTTCTGCCTCTTTTCCTATGCTTTAAATGCAAATCCAGTCTACCTCCTGAAATCGGTTTCCTGCAATTCTGCCCCGCTTTCAAGTCCTCTTCGCAGCCTTACTTCAATATATTTTTGGACGTTATCTGTCATTTATAACTCTGCAGGTTTGTGAATTACAGGGCCCCTGAGCTCCTTTCTTCAACTCGCTTTCTTGTGAGCTGGCCGCAAACCCGCAAGACTGCTTCAGGCCCTAATCTGCTTCTGGCAGGGCACGCTGAGCCTTTGGTTAATTCCTCTTCCTGGTGGGAAATGAGTGTTAAATATGCCCGTCCAGACACCTACCTCACTCTCAACCCCTTGGTGATGTGGGTCCTCTGGTTTGTGGCCACTTTTGCTGGGTTCCTCACCTTTCGATGATGTGGCCCCACTAGTGTGAGGACACTCCTGCTTGGTTCTCATCCACGTGGTTATGTGGACCCCCTGGTGAGAGTCTGTTCCTGGCTTTGTTCCTCACCCACCTGTGAGGGAGACCCTCTGCTGATAGGTCACTCCTGCATGGCTGGCACACATTGCCTTGGTGAAGTCAGCCGTGTGGTGGCAGTTGGAGCGTGCTGGGAATCTCTTCCCCCCGGTGATGAGGGCCCTCTTGCATCAGGCCCTGACTGCTGGGCTCACCAACTTTTCTTAGTGAGCCCAGTGATGCTTTGGCACTCCTCTTAGGATCCCATCTCCATGGGGATGTGGGCCTTCTGCTCTGAGGTCCCAACGGCTGGGTTGTTCACATTTTCATGATGTGGGCTCTCTGGTGTTAGTTCACAGAAGCCTGGATCCCATAGCCTCTGTGCTCTTGGCCGCCTGCTGGGAGGTTCCAACTGCTGGATTCCTCACTTTTTTAAATTTTTGGGCCCTCTGTTGTGAGGATCCTCCTGCCTGCCTCACTCCCAGCCCCTTCGTGATGTGTGTCGTCTGGTTTGAGGCCACATGTGCTGGGTTCCTCACCTTTCGATGATGTGGGACCAATGGTCTTAGGAGACTCCTGCCTGGTTCACATCCCCTTGGTGATGTGGGCCCTCTGTTGAGAGTCTGATCCTGGCTGGGTTCCTCACCCATCTGTGAGGTGGGCCGTCTGATGTGAGGTCACTCTTGCCTGGCTTGCTCACCTCGCCTTGTGGACATGAGCCCTCTGGTGGCATTTGGAGCCTGCTGGGAGCCTCCTCTCCTCGGTGATGAGGGCCCTCTGGCATCAGGCCCTAACTGCTGGGCTCCCCACATTTTGTGATGTGTGCCCAGTGGTGCGAGGACACTCCAGCCAGGTTCACATCCCCATTGGGGTGTGGGCCTTCTGCTCTGAGGTCCCAAAGCCTGGGTTGCTCACAGTTTCATGATGTGGGCTCTCTGCTGTTAGTTCACTCCTGCCTGCATCCCATAGCTTCTGTGCTCTGGACCGCCTGCTGGGAGGTTCCAACTGCTGGATTCCTCACCTTTCTTATTCTTTGGGTCCTCTGTTTTTAGGCTACTCCTGCCTGCCTCACTCCCATTCCCTTTGTGATATGTGTCCTCTGATTTGAGGCCACATGTGCTGGGTTCCGCACCTTTCGATGATGTGACCCCACTGGAGGGAAGACAGTCCTGACTGGTTCCCATCCCCTTGCTGATGTGGGCCCTCAGGTGAGAGTCTGATCCTGGCTGGGTTCCTCACCCTTCTGTGAGGTGGGCCCTCTGCTGTGAGGTCAATCATGCCTGTCTGGCACACGTCACCTTGGCGACGTGGGCCCTCTGGTGGCAGTTGGAGTGTGCTGGGATCCTCCTCCCCTCGGTGATGAGGGCCCTCTTGCCTTAGGCCATAACTGCTGGGCTCCCCACATTTTCTGATGTGTGCCAAGTGAGTGAGGAGACTCTTGCCAGGTTCCCATCCCCATGGCGATATGGGCCTTCTGCTCTGAGGTCAAAACGGCTGGCTTGCTCACAGTACCATGATGTGGGCCCTCTGCTGTGAGTTCACTCCGGCAAGGATCCCTTATCATCGGTGCTCTGAGCCGCCTGCTGGGAGGTTCCAACTGCTGGATTCCTCAACTTTTTTATTCTATGTGCCCTCTGTTGTGAGGCTCCTCCTGCCTGCCTCACTGCCAGCCCCTTGGTGATGACTGTCCTATGGCTTGAGGCCACATGTGCTGCGTTCCTCACCTTTCGATGATGTGACCCCACTCGTGTGAGGACACTCCTGCCTGGTTCCCATCCCCTTGGTGAGGTGGGCCCTCTGGCGAGAGTCTAATCCTGGCTGGGTTCCTCAACGTTCTGTGAGGTAGACCCTCTGCTGTGAGGTCACTCCTGCCTGGCTGGCACACGTCACCTTGGAGACGTGAGCCCTCTGGTGGCAGTTGGAGCGTGCAGGGCGCCTCCTCCTCTGGTGATGACGGCCCTCTGGCGTCAGGCCCTAAATGGTGGGCTCCCCACATTTTCTGATGTGTGCCCAGTGGTGCGAGGACACTCCAGCCAGGTTCCCATTCCCATGGGGATGTGGTCCTTCTGCGCTGAAGTCTCAACTCCTGGGTTGCTCACAGTTTTGTGATGTGGGCCCTCTGCTGTGAGTTCACTGTGGCCTGGATCCCATAGCCTCGGTGTTCTGGGCCGCCTGCTGGAAGGTCTAAATGCTGGAATCCTCACGTTTTTTATATTATGTGCCCTGTGTTGTGAGGCTACTCCTGCCTGCCTCACTCCAAGGCCCTTGGTGATGTGGGTCCTCTGGTTTGAGGACACATGTGCTGGGTTCCTCACCTTAAGATGATGAGGCCCCACTGGTGTGAGGATAATCCTGACTGGGTCCCATCCCCTTTGTGATGTGGGCCCTCTGGTGAGAGTCTGATCCTGGCTGGGTTCCTCACCCATCTGTGAGGTGGGCCCTCTACTATCAGGTAACTCTTGCCTGGGTTGCTCACCTCGCCTTGTTGACATGAGCCCTCTGGTGGCAATTGGACCCTGCTGGGAGCCTCCTCAGCTCTGTGATGAGGGCCCTCTGACGTCAGGCCCTAACTGCTGGGCTCCCCAACTTTTCTTAGTGAGCCCAGTGTTGCTCAAGCACTCCTCTTAGGTTCCCATCCCCATGGGGATGTGGGCCTTCTGCTCTGAGGTTCCAACGGCTGGGTTGATCACAATTTCATGATGTGGGCTCTCTGGTGTTAGTTCACTGTGGCCTGGATCCCATAGCCTCTGTGGTCTTGGCTGCCTGCTGGGAGGTTCCAACTGCTCGATTCCTCAACTTTTGTATTCTATGGGTCCTGTGTTGTGATGTTCCTCCTGCCTGCCTCACTCGCAACCCCTTCGTGATGTGGGTCTTCTGGTTTGAGGCCACATGTGCTGGGTTAGGCAACTTTCAATGATGTGGCCCCACTGGTGTGAGGACACTCCTGCCTGGTTCCCATCCCCTTGGTGATGTGGGCCTTCTGGTGACAGTCTTATCCTGGCTGGGTTCCTCACTCTTCTGTGAGGTAGGCCCTCTGCTGTGAGGTCAATCCTGCCTGACTTGCACACATCACCTTGGCGACGTGGGCCCTCTGTTGGCACATGGAACCTGCTGGGAGCCTCCTGCCCTCGGTGATGACGGCCCTCTAGCATCAGGCTCTAACTGCTGGGCTCCCCACGTTTTCTGATGTGAGCCCAGTGATGCCAGGACACTCCTGTCAGGTTCCCATCCCCATGGGGATGTGGGCTTTCTGCTCTGAGGTCCCAATGCCTGGGTTGCTCACAGTTTCATGATGTGGGCTCTCTGCTGTTAGTTCACTCCTGCCTGCATCCCATAGCTTCTGTGCTCTCGGCCGCCTGCTGGGAGGTTCCAAATGCTGGATTCCTCACTTTTTTTATTCTTTGGGCCCTCTGTTTTTAGGCTACTCCTACCTGCCTCACTCCCATCCCCTTTGTGATGTATGTCCTCTGATATGAGGCCACATGTGCTGGGTTCCGCACCTTTCGATGATGTGGCCCCACTGGTGGGAGGACAGTCCTGACTGGTTCCCATCCCCTTGGTGTTGTGGGCCCTCTGGTGAGAGTCTCATCCTGCCTCGGTTCCTCACCCTTCTGTGAGATAGGCCCTCTGCTGTGAGGTCACTACTGCCTGGCTGGCGCATGCCACCTTGTAGACGTGGGCCCTCTGTTGGCAGTTGGAACCTGCTGGGAGTCTCCTCCCCTCAGTTATGAGGGCCCCCTGGCGTCAGGCCCTAACTGCTGGGCTCCTAACATTTTCTGATATGTGCTAAGTGGTGCAAAGCCACTCCTGCCAGGTTCCCATCCCAATGGGGATGTGGGCCTTCTGTTCTGAGGTCCCAACAGCTGGGATGCTCACAGGTTCATGATGTGGGCCCTCTGCTGTGAGTTCACTGCGGCCTGGATCCCATAGCCTCGGTGTTCTGGGCCACTTGCTGGGAGGTTCCAACTGCTGGATTCCTCAGCTTTTATATTCTATGGACCCTGTGTTGTGAGGCCAGTCCTGCCAGCCTCATTCCGAACCCCTTGGTGATGTGGTTCCTCTGGTTTGAGGACACATGTGCTGGGATCCTCACCTTTCGATGATGTTGTCCCACTGGTGTGGGGACACTCCTGCCTGGTTCCCATCCCCTTGGTGATGTGGGCCCTCTGGTGAGAGTCTGATCCTGGCTGTGTTCCTCACCCTTCTGTGAGGTGGGCCCTCTGCTGTGAGGTCACTCCTGCCAGGCTGGCACACATCACCTTGGCGACGTTGGCCCTCTGGTGGCAGCTGGAGCCTGCTGGGAGCCTCCTCCTCTCAGTGATGAGTGCCCTCTAGCGTCAGGCCCTAACTTCTGAGCACCCCACGTTTTCTGATGTGAGCCCAGTGATGCCAGGACACTCCTGTCATGTTCCCATCACCATGGGGATGTGGGCCTTCTGCTCTGAGGTCCCAATGTCTGGGTTGCTCACAGTTTCATGATGTGGGCTGTCTGGTGTTAGTTCACTCTGGCCTGGTTCCTCTAGCCTCTGTGCTCTGGGCCGCCTGCTGGGAGGTTCCAACTGCTGGATTCCTCACCTTTCTTATTTTTGGGCCCTCTGTTATGAGGCTCCTCCTGCCTGCCTCACTCCCAGCCCCTTGGTGATGGGTGTCCTATGGTTTGAAGCCACATGTTCTGGGTTCCTCACCTTTAGATGATGTGGCCCTACTCATGTGAGGACACTCCTGCCTGGTTCCAATCCATTTGGTGATGTGGGCCCTCTGGTGCGAGTCTGATCCTGACTGGGTTCGTCACACTTCTCTGAGGTGGGCCCTCTGCTGTGAGGTCATTCGTGCCTGGTTGGCACACATCGCCTTGGCGACGTCAGCCCTCTGGTGGCAGTTGGAGCCTGCTGGGAGCCTCCTTCCCTTGGTGATGAGGGTCCTCTGGCGTCAGGCCCTAACTGCTGGTCGCCCAAAATTTTCTGATACGTTCTCAGTGGTGCGAGGACACTCCTACCAGAATTCCATCCCCATGGGGATGTGGGCCTCCTGCTCTGAGGTCCCAATGGCTGGGTTGCTCAGTTTCATGACATGGGCCCTCTTCTGTGAGTTCACTGTGGCCTGGATCCCATGGCCTCGGTGCTCTGGGCCGCCTGCTGGGAGGTTCCAACTGCTGGATTCCTCACTTTTTTATTCTATGGGCCCAGTGTTGTGAGGCTACTCCTGCCTGCCTCACTCCGAGGTCCTTGGTGATGTGGGTCCTCTGGTTTGAGGACACATGTGCTGAGTACCTCAGCTTTTGATGATGTGGCCCCACTGATGTGAAGACACTCCTGCCTGGTTCCCATCCCCTTGGTGATGTGGGCCCTCTGGTGAGAGTCTGATGTTGGCTGGGTTTCTCACCCTTCTGTGAGGTGGGACCTCTGCTGTGAGGTAACTCCTGCCTGGCATGCTCACGTTGCCTTGGCAATGTGAGCCCTCAGGTGGCAGTTGGAGCCTGCTGGGAATCTCCTCCCCTCAGGTATGAGAGCTCTGGATAAAACACATATGCCCTTTTTTGCCAAGTGCATTATTTTCCAAGTTCTGTCTCTTTTCCTATGCTTTAAGAGCTACTCCCGTGTACGTTCTGAAATCAGTTTCCAGCAATTCTGCCCCGCATTCAAGTCCTCTTCGCAGCCTTACTTCAGTATAATTTTGGATGATAGCTGTCATTTATAACTCCGCAGGTTTCTGAATTACAGTGCCCCTGAGCTCCTTTCTTCAACTCGCTTTCTTGTGAGCTGGCCGCAACAGCGCAGGATCTCCTCAGGCCCTAATCTAGTTCCAGCATGGCACGCGGAGCCTTTGGTTCATTTATCTTCCTGGTGGGAAATGAGAGTTAAATTTGCCCGTCCAGACACCTACAGATAGTCTCCCATTGCTTCTCCTTATTGCTGTTCATCTTCCGAAGAAATTGCAAACTGGGCCAAACAGGAGGTTAAAGGCACTGACTCTCCAAGTGGGGAGAGTGTTAGTAAAGCGTCTGGAATGTTGCACCCGAGTACCAGGGGACGAAAACTGAGACACATTTGAACACGTTTCCCGATCACACGGTTGATCATACTCTGGGGTCCACATGCATGTTTTAGCTGAAGGAAGAATCCCTTAAACCTGGAGAGTTGAGACCCATGGAATTGGTACCATGCAATATGACTCCAAAGGGTCTGCATTTGCTCACCAAACCTCACCAATCCTATCACTGCTGCGTTTATGCCGCTGTACACACGCTTGATTCTCTTTCGGAGACATATAAATCCTTAGGTTTTAAGATTCTTACTAGTCAGGTATATTCTTAGGCGTTTAATGTGGGGTGTGGAGTCCACTTCGTTGAGCAAGGAGTAGCTCTTGTCTATTACATATTTGGCTTATGGAACGGTATCTGTGCTAATTTCAATCTCTGGTTTTATGCAGCACCCCAACTCACCTTTCCACTGAAACAAGCATAAGTTGGTTTTCTACATTTGACACCCTGTTCTGTTTTGTAATTCAGTTCCTGTGTAGCCAAGTTTACATTCCGTGTAGTAGTGATATCTTATGATGTTTCTTTTTCTGTGTGATTTATTTCACTTAGAATCATTGTACCTGAATCCACTCATTATGCTGCTACGGGCCTGATGACATAGATTTCATTGCTGAGTGATATTGCATTGTACGTAAGTACCACAACTTCTTTATCCATTTTTCGCTTTCTGTGATATTGAACTTGTACCGTAAACGAGGTTCTTGTAAACAGAGCCGGCCCAAACTTTGGGGTGGCTGTGTCTTTTTGATTTTAATTTCCCTAAGCTATAGGACCATAAGTGGAAGTGCCCTAGGCTCTGTTGCTTTGTTTTTTGGATGTTTCAGGAAACACCATACACTTCTCCAGAGTGGCTGCTGGCAATTTACATCCCGCCCATCAGCATAACAAGGCTCCCAGTTCTCCATGGCCTGTCCTGCCTTTCTGGATTTTACACTTTTTTCAGATGGCCCTTTTGACCAGGGGGCAGTGAGACTTCATTGTAATGCAGATTTCCTTTGCAAGCTTGCTTGGTTGGCCAAAAAGGGCGTATGCGTTTTTTCCTGAATATATTCAGGAAAAAACGCATACGCCCTTTTTGGCCAAGTGCATCATTGTGGACGTTCTGCCTCTTTTCCTATGCTTTACATGGAATTCCAGTCTACCTCCTGAAATCAGTTTCCTGCAATTCTGCCCCACATTCAACTCCTCTTGGCAGCCTTCCTTCAATATATTTTTGGAAGATAGCTGTCATTTATAACTCTGCAGGTTTGTGAATTACAGTGCCCCTGAGCTCCTTTCTTCAACTCGCTTTCTTGTGAGCTGGCCGCAACACCGCAGGATTGCTTCAGGCCCTAGTTTGGTTCTGGCATGGCATGCTGAGCCTTTGGTTAATTCCTCTTCCTGGTGGGAAATGAGAGTTAAATTTGCACGTCCAGACACCTCCAGCTAGTCTCTCATTGGTTCTCCCTATTCCTGTTCATTTTCCACAGAAATTGCAAACTGGGCCAAACAGGAGGTTAAAGGCACTGACTCTCCAAGTGGGGAGAGTGTTAGTAAAGCATCTGGAATGTTGCACCCGAGTACCAGGGGACGAAAACTGAGACATATTTGAACACTTTTTCCGATCACACGGTGGATCGTACTCTGGGTTCCACATGCATGTTTTAGCTGAAGGAAGAATCCCTTAAACATGGAGAGTTGAGACCCATGGAATGGGTACCATGCAATATGACTTCAAAGGGTCTGCATTTGCTCACCGAACCTCACCAATCCTATCACTGCTGCGTTTATGCCGCTGTACACACGCTTGATTCTCTTTTGGAGACATATAAATCCATAGGTTTTAAGATTCTTACTAGTCAGGTATATTGTTAGGCGTTTAATATGGGGTGTTGGGTCCACTTCGTTGAGCAAGGAGTAGCTCTTGTCTATTACATATTTGGCTTATGGAACGGGATCTGTGCTAATTTCAATCTCTTGTTTTATGCCGCACCCCAACTCACCTTTCCCCTTAAGCAAGCATAAGTTGGGTTTCTACATTTGAGACCCTGTTCTGTTTTGTAATTCAGTTCCTGTGTAGCCAAGTTTACATTCCGTGTAGTAGTGATATCTTATGATATTTGTTTTTCTGTGTGATTTATTTCACTTAGAATCATCGTACCTGAATCCACTCATTATGCTGCTACGAGCCTGATGACATAGATTTCATTGCTGAGTGATATTGCATTGTACGTAAGTACCACAACTTCTTTATCCATTTTTCGCTTTCTGTGATATTGAACTTGTACCGTAAACGAGGTTCTTGTAAACAGAGCCGTCCCAAACTTTGGGGTGGCTGTGTCTTTTTGATTTTAATTTCCCTAAGCTATAGGACCATAAGTGGAAGTGCCCTAGGCTCTGTTGCTTTGTTTGTTTGATGTTTCAGGAAACACCATACACTTCTCCAGAGTGGCTGCTGGCAATTTACATCCCACCCATCAGCATAACAAGGCTCCTAGTTCTCCTTGGCCTGTCCTGCCTTTCTGGATTTTACACTTTTTTCAGATAGCCCTTTTGACCGGGGGGCAGTGAGACTTCATTGTAGTGCAGATTTCCTTTGCAAGCTTGCTTGGTAGGCCAAAAAGTGCGTATGCGTTTTTTCCTGAATATATTCAGGAAAGAACGCATACGCACTTTTTGGCCAAGTGCATCATTGTGGACGTTCTGCCTCTTTTCCTATGCTTTACATGCAATTCCAGTCTACCTCCTGAAATCGGTTTCCTGCAATTCTGCCCCGCTTTCAACTCCTCTTGGCTGCCTTACTTCAATATATTTTTGGAAGATAGCTGTCATTTATAACTCTGCAGGTTTGTGAATTACAGTGCCCCTGAGCTCCTTTCTTCAACTCGCTTTCTTGTGAGCTGGCCGCAACACCGCAGGATTGCTTCGGGTCCTAGTTTGGTTCCGGCATGGCACGCTGAGCCTTTGGTTAATTCCTCTTCCTGATGGGAAATGAGAGTTAAATTTGCGCGTCCGGACACCTCCACCTAGTCTCTCATTGGTTCTCCCTATTCCTGTTCATTTTCCACAGAAATTGCAAACTGGGCCAAACAGGAGGTTAAAGGCACTGACTCTCCAAGTGGGGAGAGTGTTAGTAAAGCGTCTGGAATGTTACACCCGAGTACCAGGGGACGAAAACTGAGACACATTTGAACACGTTTCCCGATCACACGGTTGATCATACTCTGGGGTCCACATGCATGTTTTAGCTGAAGGAAGAATCCCTTAAACATGGAGAGTTGAGACCCATGGAATTGGAACCATGCAATATGACTTCAAAGGGTCTGCATTTGCTCACCGAACCTCACCAATCCTATCACTGCTGCGTTTATGCCGCTGTACACACGCTTCATTCTCTTTCGGAGACATATAAATCCATAGGTTTTAAGATTCTTACTACTCAGGTATATTCTTAGGCGTTTAATATGGGTTGTTGAGTCCACTTCGTTGAGCAAGGAGTAGCTCTTGTCCATTACATATTTGGCTTATGTAACGGTATCTGTGCTAATTTCAATCTCTGGTTTTATGCAGCACCCCAACTCACCTTTCCACTGAAGCAAGCATAAGTTGGTTTTCTACATTTGACACCCTGTTCTGTTTTGTAATTCAGTTCCTGTGTAGCCAAGTTTACATTCCGTGTAGTAGTGATATCTTATGATGTTTCTCTTTCTGTGTGACTTATTTCACTTAGAATCATCGTACCTGAATCCACTCATTATGCTGCTACGGGCCTGATGACATAGATTTCATTGCTGAGTTATATTGCATTGTACGTAAGTACCACAACTTCTTTATCCATTTTTCGCTTTTTGCGATATTGAACTTGTACCGTAAACGAGGTTCTTGTAAACAGAGCCGGCCCAACCTTTGGGGTGGCTGTGTCTTTTTGATTTTAATTTCCCTAAGCTATAGGACCATAAGTGGAAGTGCCCTAGGCTCTGTTGCTTAGTTTTTTGGATGTTTCAGGAAACACCATACAGTTCTCCAGAGTGGCTGTTGGCAATTTACATCTCGCCCATCAGCATAACAAGGCTCCCAGTTCTCCATGTCCTGTCCTGCCTTTCTGGATTTTACTCTTTTTTCAGAAGGCCCTTTGACCGGGGGGGCAGTGAGACTTCATTGTAGTGCAGATTTCCTTTGCGAGCTTGCTTGGTTGGCCAGAAAGGGCGTATGCGTTTCTTCCTGAATATATTCAGGAAAGAACGCATACGCCCTTTTTGGCCAAGTGCATCATTGTCGACGTTCTGAGTCTTTTCATATGTTTTCAGTGCAATTCCAGTCTACCTCCTGAAATAGGTTTCCTGCAGTTCTGCCTTGCTCTCAGTGCCTCTTCATAGCCTTACTTCAATATACTTTTGGAAAATAGTTGGCCTTTATAACTCTGCAGGTTTTTGAATTGCAGTGGCCCTTAGCTCCATTTTTCAGCTCTTATTTTTGTGATCTTGCCTCATATCCACAGGATTTCTTCAGGCCCTATTCTTCTTCTGGGGCGCCTTGCTCTGCCTTTGGTTAATTCTTCTTCCTGATGTGAAATTAGAGTGACATGTGCCCATTGAAACCGCTACAGCTATTTTCTCACTGGTTCCCCCTATTCCCATTCATCCTCCGCACTAACTGCAGACTGTGTGATACCGGAACTTAAAGGCATTGACTCTCCATGTGGAGATGTTGTTAGTAAAGTGGCTGGAATGTTGATCCGGAGCCCCAGGAGAGGAAAATGAGGTGCATTTTAGAAACCTTTCCCGATCATATGGTATACCATCCGCTGGATTTCCCATGCATGGTTTAGCTGTAGGAAGATTCCCTTCAACTTGGAGTGTTGGGACCCTTGGAATAAGTAGCATGAAGTATTGCATTAAACTTTCGGCAGTTGCTCACCAAAGCTCTCCAATCCTTTCAGCCCCAAGTGTCCAGCCTTATGTCTTATCCAGCTGTGGGTTTATATGTGGTCATTCCAGGTTGCATCACAGCCCCTGAGCGAATTTTGTAAGAATTTTTCTCTCTTTCATTGTTTCTGCGTTTTGGTTTTAAAATTTATTTCTATAATGGGGTTTAGCTCATTTTCACTGCTGTGTTTGTGCCGCTCTGCGCACACTTGATTCCCTTATGGAGATATATCAATACATGGGTTTTAAGATTCTTATTACTCAGATATATTTCTCTGCGGTTTATAGGGTGTGTTGAGGCCAGTTCATTGAGCAAGGTGTAGATCTTGTCTGATACCTATTTGGTTTATTGAACGGTATCTGTGCTAATTTCAAACTCTGGTTTTATGCATCACCCCACCTCTCCTTTCCCCTTAAGCTGACATAAGTGTGTTTTCTAAATGTGAGACACTGTTCTGTTTTGTAATTCATTTTTTGTGCAGCCATATTTATCCTCCCTCTATAAGTGATATCTTATGATATGTTTCTTTTTCTGTTTGACTTATTTCAAGTAGTATTATCGGACCTCAATCCACTCTTTATCCTTCTACTAGCCTTATTACATTGATTTCATGGTGAAGAGATATTCCATTGTACATAAGTACCACATTTTCTTTATCCATTGTTCTCTTTCCTGGGATATTTAAGGTGTACTGAAGTTGAGGTTCTTGTAAACAGAGTAGCCCTAAACTGTGGTGTGCTTGTGTCTTGTTGATTTTTAGACTTTCCTAGATATACTCCCATGATTGGAAGTGCCCTATGCTCTGTCGCTCTGTTTTTTAGATGATTTAGGAACCACCATACACTTCTCCAGAGTGGCTCTCGGCAGTTCACACACTGTCCATCAGCGTATAAAGGCTCCCTGTTCTCCATGGCCTGTCCTGCATTTCTGGTGTTTACAATTTTTTCGGATGGCCTTTTTGACCGGTGGGAAATGAGACTTCTTTGTTGTGCACATTTGCATTGCTTGCTTGCTTGGTTGCCCATAAAGTGCGTATGCGTTTTTTCCTGGATATATTCAGGAAAAAACGCATACTCCCTTTTGGGCCAACTGCATCATTGTCGAAATTCTGCCGCTTTTCATGTGCTTTAAAGGCGAGTCCAATCTATCTCTTGAAATCTGTTTCTTGCAATTCTGTCTTGCATTCAGATCCTCTTCTTTGCCTTACCTCAACATATTTTTGGACGTTAGTTTTCATTTATAACTCTGCAGGTTTGTGAATTGCAGTGACCCTGAGCTCCATTTTTTAAGTTGCTCTTTTGTGAGCTGGCCTCAAAACCGCAGGATTGCTTCAGGCCCTATTTTGGCTCCGGCGAGGCGGGCTGAGCCTTTTTTTAATTCTTATTCTTAATGGGAAATTAGAGTGACATGTGCCCGTCCAAACCCCTACAACTATTCTCTCATTGGTTCCCCCTGTTCCCGTTCATCCTCCTCACAATTTGCAAAATGTGTGAAACAGAAGTTTAAATGTGCTGATTCTCTAAGTGGGGAGATTCTAAGTAACGTGGCTGGAATGATGAACAGGAGCACCAGGAGAGGATAAATGAGGTGCATTTTAGACACATCTCCCGATCACATGGTGTACAGTCCTCTGGGTTTTCCATGCATGTTTTAGCTGTAGGAAGATTCCTTGAACCTGCAGATTTGGGACCCATTGAATGGGTACCAGGTAGTATTACTTTAAAGGGTGTGCATTTCCTCACCCAACCTCACATTTCTCTTAGCGCGAACAGTTTCCAGCCTTATGTCTCATCCTGCTGTGGGTCTAGATGTGTTCAATCCATGTTGCATCACCGTCCCTGAGGAAAAGTTGTAAGAGGTTTTCTCTGTCTCTCTGTCGTTTATTTTTTTCAATTTATTACTATATTGGTTACAGCTGATTTTCAAAGCTCTGTTTCTTGCTGCTGTACATCCACTTGATTCACGTACAGAGAGACATCAATAAATTCTTTTTCAGATTCTTACCAGTCATAGATATTCTTTTCCGGTGACTTGAGTGTGCTGAGTGCAGTTCTTTTAGCTACCGTGTAGGCCTTGTTGATTATCAGTTTGGTATTTGGAATGGTATCTTTGCTAATTTCAACCTCCTGGATGATGCCTCACCCCTCCCCACCTTTCCCGTTTAGCAGCCTTACGCGTGTTTTCTACATATTTATGTCACTTAGAATGATCATACGTAACTCCTCCGGAGTTGTTACAACTGGCCATATTTCATTGATTTCCAGGCTGAGTAATATTCCACTCTACATAAGTACCACATCTCTATCCATTTTTTCCCTCCAGAGACATTTAAGTTATATCCTAGTCGAGGATCTTTTAAACAGAGAGGCAGTAAATATTGGGGTGCCTGTGTCCTCTCGATTTTTGTTTTTCCCAAGATATACGCCCATGAGTGCAAGTGCCCTATGCTCTGTAGCTCATTTTTTAGATGCTTTAGTAAACACAATACACTTCTCCAGAATGGCCGTTGGCAATATACATTTCCACTATAAGCCTCACAGGGCTCCCTCTTCTCCTTGCCCTGTCCTGCATTTCTGGCGTTTACACTTTATGAGGATGGCTCTTCTGACTGATGCGAAGTGATATCTTTTGTAGTATTGATTTCCAGTGCCCACCTGTTTGGTTGGCTAAAAAAGTGTATGCCCTTTTCTTGAATATATACAGAAAAAAACGCATACAGCCTTTTTGGCCAACTGCAATGTCGGCAATGTTCAGCCCCTTTTCTTGTGCTTAATGGCGAGTCCTTTCTACCTCCTCAAATCCCTTTCCTGCCATTCTCCCTTGCTTGCCAATCCTTTTCTCTGACTTTCCTCAAGACATTTTTCAGTGATAGATATTTTCAACTCTGCAGTTTCGTGAATTTTACTGCCCCTGAGTTCCATTGTTCAACTTGTGTTTATGGGAACTGGCCACAAAGCAGTGGGATTTCCTCAAGCCCTATACTGTTTCCATGGGCAACCCTAGCCTTTGGTCAATTCATCTTCCTGATTGGAAATTAGAGTGACATGTGCCTGTCTGAACACCTAGGACTTGTCTCTCATTGTTCCTCATCCTTCCGCTTCATCCTCTGGACAAATTCCAAACTGTACGCAACAGGATGTTGACAGTGTTGACATCTCCAAGTGGGGAGACTGTTAGTAAAGACGCTGGAGGGGTGAACCCGAGCACCAGGAGATGAGGAGATGAGATGCCTTTTCCAAACTCTTCCCGATCAGACGGTATACCATCCTCTGGGTGTGACAGACATGTTTTAGCAGTAGGAAGAGTCCCATTCATGTAAGGAGAACACCAGGGCTTTTTCAAAATCAGTGTCTCCCCGAAACCCAAACTGGGGAGTTTTTTAAGCTACGGCTACACATATGTTCATTAAGGGCCTTGGGAAGTAGGCAGAGTCCAAACTTTAGATGACTGAAGTCTTCAGGGTCAGAAGCACTCACCACCGGCTTCCCTTAGGTTACACTTTAACTGTCATTGATAGATGATGTCAATAAAAATATCTATTCTTTTTCCGATTATTTCCCCTTATAGGTTATTGCACAATATTGAGTGTAGTTCCCTGTGCTATACAGTAGTTCCTTGTTGATGATCTATTTTATACATAGCAGTGTGTATGTGTTAATTCCAAACTGTTAATTTATCCCTCCTCCCACCTTTCCCCTTTGGTAATAATAAATTATAAGATTTTATACTTCTCAGAAATGGGGGAGCTGAAAGAGAGGTATCATTTTCAATGGAAAAGCATTTAAAACAAGATTGAAGCTTTAACCAAGATTATTAGATGTACATCCTTGGAAAGAAATCACTTCATTTCTCTAATATTGACCTGACAAATAAGACAAACCTTTTCACTGAACTTGCTTATAATAAAGTGATGGAAATATCAAATGGAAGTGTTAGAAACATCTTATTTTACCCGAGCCTTATAAACTGTTCTATGTTAACTACAGTTTGGCTCACACATCTGTTCATTGAAGTTACAATAGTCTCAATTTCTGTTACTGATCCTCCAGAGTGGACCCCAACAAGGGTCCCCCTGCCCAGTGTCATTGGGGCCAACAGATCGAGACTGAGTTTGGTTCCCAAGCAAAGGAAACTTTATATTTTCATCAGAGAATGGAGAGGTGAGAGCATGCACTACCCCGTGGGCTGTGGGCTGGGCTGCTGTGTAGAGATCCTGTCAGAGTCAGTGAGAGGGAGGGGGCGGAGCTCTCAAGGGCCGGGTTGGCTGCAGCTCAGGCTCTATATCTCGGAGTCTGCACTGGGCCCCAGGAGCTGAGGTGTCGACCCAGCCATTCTGCACCAGGAAATCTGGTCTGAAGTGCCGGGTGTGGAACCTCTGCATGCGGGACCCTAGGAGCACGTGAAATTAGACAAAGCACAAAGGATAAAAAAGGTCAGACTTGACTTTATTGCCCACATTCTATTTTTATCTCCCAGGGATTTTTAATGGGCTTTGCTGGGGACAAACCCCTCCTCTGCCTTTTGTCCCGTTCCTCATTCTTGGAGTGCTGAGGGTGCAGACCCTTCTTCTGTAACTGCTGAGTGCTGAGTTGGGAGCCCTCATACCAGGGGACGAGGGTCAGAACTTCTCCCCAGCAGCCTCCAGGTGACGTTGATTGGCCCCAGGACCCCTGCCTCCCTGCTCGTCCGCCTGAGCACCAGCATTGGAAGTGTTATAGATTCTAATGACCTTTAAGGGTCCAGGAAAGAGATGTGCAGAGACGCTGTGGGGGCCGGTTTCACCCCGCCCCACATTTGTTCGGCCACCTTAGGCTGACCGTTTCTGCCAGCCTAGATGTTCTGACCAGTAGTCTGCTCTTTCTTCAATTAGGCCCCTGAATTAACGTAAAAACAGCACCAGGTGTCAGAGCCCTGCCCGCTCAACTCCCAGACAGTCCAGGGTCAGTGGTGATCAAGGACCATGATGGCCACTGAGTCAACAGCCTTTTGAAGTAAACAGGAGTCCAGCCGGTCTTATTGGCCACCATCATCACGGTGTCTGTAGGCTTTTCTATGGTGACGGTGTGATATACGGTTCCCCCGCCAAGATTATTAGCTCCCCTCCGGGTGCAGGAAGTCCTGCAAGCAGTAGTCTACTCCTTCGGGACACACTATTGTTGTTTTATGAGAGAAACTCCAGGTCAAGTGATGTTCACACGAGTCGTCATGGTGCCCTGTTGCCCCCGGTTATCTCTCTGGATGTTGGAGTTGGAGGGCCTCCTCACTCGAGGTCGGTGTGCCCACGGAGCGAACCCTGCAACTTCAGGGCATGGTTGGTGATTAGGATCACCACGTGGGGTCCTTTTCCCTTAGGAGGGAGGTGGCCTTTTGGGCTGCTGATTTCCAGGTTTTTAGATACCGCCAGTATCTTGGCCAGATGTGGCAGTGGGCCAAGCCCCTTGGTGACTGTAGTTTATCCTACCTGGATGGCATTCTTGCGTTGTTCCATTTCAAGTGGTCCCAGTTTTTGCACTAATTCTCCAATGGCGATTCACCTTTCACCGGGAATGGAAAGGTCAAAGGGTTTAGCTCAATTAGGGAGTTCCAGGGCAAGGGTCTGAATTGACTGCTCTTTCCATTCTTGAAAGGCCACTTCTGGATTCTGTTCAAAAGGATCATCATCTTTTCCTTTCAGTGTTTCATATAGAGGCCCAGCTAGTAGACTGTAGTTAGGGATCCAGAAGCAGCAAACCCTGGCCTCCCCAGGAACCCCTAAGCTGTCTTCTAGTTTTAGAAAGGCGTAAGGCTGCAAATGGTTTCTTCCCTTTCCTGGGATGGGCTTCTCTGACCTTGTGTGAGAATGAAGCCCAGGCAGGTCACTGCAGTCTGTGATATTTGAGCTTTTTCTTGGACAACTTCTATCCTTTATTGGCTTTGTAGTTCAGAGGCCTCCTTAGTAGGGCTGGCGATCAGAATGTCGTCTGCATATTGAAGGAGGGTTTCCTTTTCCAGAGGTAGAACTTTTCGGTCGTTAGCTAAGCTTTCCCCAAAGATGGTGTGGGAATTTTTGAACCCTTGGGGCAAGACGGCCCGGAAGTATTGTTTTAGTTGTATGTTGAGTCCTGCCACTCACAAGCCAAAATTTCTTGTGACTCTGGGACTAATGGAATACAAAAGAAGGCATCATTGAAGACTAATACAGAATACCATGTCCTGGTGGTTGGTAGAATGACCAGCAGGGTGTAGGGATCAGGAGCAACTGGAGGTATATCCTCGGTGGCTTCACTGACTGTCCTGACATCCTTTACCAGGTCCCCAGCAGCCCATGGGGCTCTCGTGGTCAGGCCAATCCCAGGATATGGAGCTCTCCTGGGCAGGTACCCCACCCCCAACCCAGCCCACGGGGCTCTCATGGTCAGGCCCCTCCCAGGATACAGAGCTACCCTTGCAGGTACCGTGGCAGGGCTGGGCACACAGGAACCGTGCACATAGCCCTCATTGAAGAGCACCCCCAGCTCACCTGTCGCTCAGAGCTGACACAGAGCACCTCAGAGCAGGACTTGAACTAACAAACAGCAGCTCCGACAGGTCTGTGACCCTGGGCATCACTCTGTGTGGCCTCCCTCCACCTGGTCTTCCAGAGACTTCCACTGCACCCAGGGCACCAGGCCTCTGTCTCCAACCACCACCCACCCCTCCTCTCCCTGACTCCTGGGTTCCTCTCATTAGGAGAGGGTTTTCTTGAAGTTGTCTCCCACTCATGGGCCAGATAAAATGATTAGAAAACAAGCCAAAGCTGCAGCCCCTTGTCTATCCTGACTCTCAGGAGCCCACACCTGTTCCTTGGACCTGGCCGGTTCAGCAAGTTCCATTGTCTGCAACTGTGAGCCCCTGAGGGGTGATGATTGGCTGACCTGGGCAGCCTTACCATGCCGGCCAGCCCTCCCCAGGTGTGCCTGGGTTGAGATCAATATAAATACCACTCCAGGCAGCAAAAGCCCCTGCAGCTGTGCCTGACGCCATTTTCTCTGCCCTGTCAGCAGTCTCGGGGCTGGGCTGGTGGGAGGGAGTGAGAGGCCACGGCTTTGTGGGTGGCCCAGTGTGAGTGGGGCTCTGCTGGACTTTCTGCAGCAGTTGCCAGGCTGCCACCTGCTAAAGAAGAGGATGTGTCACCCATACCTGCTGCTGGAATTTCTCCCTGGGCAGAGGTGAGGAAGGAAAAAAGCAGTGGGGGCAGGGACAGGACGGGTATCTCAGGCAGGGAAATGGAAATCTTCCAGAAGAGCACCCAGGGCCAGGACCATCCTGGCTGGCCTGCAGGCACCAAGTCAGCTGGCATGCTGTCACTCGTGTGGCTCCATGGCCCTTCCTCTAGGCTTTCAAGTCCTTGTATATATTCAGGTGTTTTACCTGGGAAGGGCGGGAACAGTTCAGCAGCAACTGGCCTGGGGTTCAGCTCACGTTTACTCACAGATGCCTCGGCACGGTGCCCCAGCTTTGCAATGAGGACGCTTGTTGTGTGGGGGCTGCTGGCTGAATGGGAGACGATTCCCCACCACTGACCAACTTCAGAATTGTTTACAACTGGAGCAAGTGCCCTGATACGGTTTTCCTCTGAGTAACTGGTGGGTTCTGTTTTTTTTTTCTCTTTTTCGTTTTTGGTTCAAGGTAGATTTTATTCCTCTTTTTTGTATTTACAGATATAAGCATGGAAATAATTTATTCATATAAATACATGTATGTGAAGGGAATAATTGTTTTTTCTGTTTTATTTTTTAAATTTTATTTCTTTTTAATTTTGAATTTTATTTTATATTTTTATACAGCAGGTTCTCATTGGTTATCTATTTTATACATATAAATGTTTACATGCCAATCCCAATCTCTCAACTCCTCCCACCACCACCCCTCCAAGAGCTTTCCCCCCTTGTTGTCCATACGATTGTTGTCTACATCTGTTGCTCTATTTATGCCTTGCAAAACGGTTAATCTGTACAGTTTTTCTAGGTTCCACATATATGCATGAATATACAAGATTTGTTTTTCTCTTTCTGACTTACTTCACTCTGTATGACAGTCTCTAGATCCATCGACGTCTCTACAAATGACCCAATTTCATTCCTTTCATGGCTTAGTAATATTCCATTTTATATATGTACCACATCTTTATGCATTCGTCTGTCTGTGGGCATTTAGGTTGCTTCCATTACCTCGATATTGTAAATAGTGATGCAATGAACATTGCGGTGAATGTCTCTTTTTGATTTATGGTTTTGTCTGGGTATATGTCCAGTCCTGGGATCGCTGTATCATATGGTAATTCTATTATTAGTTTCTTAAGAAACTCCATATTGTTCTCCATAGTGACTGTATCAATTTATATTCCCAACAATAGTGGAAGAGGCTTCCTTTTCTCCACACCCTTTCCAGCATTTGTTGTTTGTAGATTTTCAGATGATGCCCATTCTAACAGGTGTGAGGTGATACCTCATTGTTGAGTCCATTTCGTTGAGCAAGGGGTAGGTCTTGTCTATTACATATTTGGCTTATGGAACGGTATCTGTGCTAATTTCAAACTCTGGTTTTATGCAGCACCCCAACTCACCTTTCCCCTTAAGCAAGCATAAGTTGGTTTTCTAAACTTGAGACCCTGTTCTGTTTTGTAATTCAGTTCATGTGTAGCCAAGTTTACATTCCGTGCATTAGTGATACCTTATGATGTTTCTTTTTCTGTGTGACTTATTTCACTTAGAATCATCATGCCTCAATCCACTCATTATGCTGGTACAGGCCTGGTGACACAGATTTCATTGCTGAGTGGTATTCTGTTGTACATAAGTACCGCAACTTCTTTATCAATTATTTGTTCTCTGGGATATTTAACTTGTACTGTAGAAGAGGCTCCTGTAAACAGAGCCGTTGTAAATTTTGGGGTGGCTGTGTCTTTTTGATTTTAATTTCCCTAAGCTATAGGACCATAAGTGGAAATGCCCTAGACTCTGTTGCTTTGTTTTTCAGATGTATCAGGAAACACCATACACTTCTCCAGAGTGGCTGTTGGCAATGTACATCCCGCCCATCAGCATAACAAGGCTCCTTTTTCCCCATGGCCTGTCTTGCCTTTCTGGATTTTACACTTTTCTCAGATGGCCCTTTAGACCGGGGGGAAGTGACACTTCATAGTAGTTCGGATTTCCATTGCAAGCTTGCTTGGTTTGCCAAAAAGGGCGTATGTGTTTTTTCCTGAATATATTCAGGAACAAACTCATACGCCCTTTGTTGCCAAGTGCATCATTGTCGATGTTCTGCCTCTTTTCCTATGCTTTAAATGCAAATCCAGTCTACCTCCTGAAATCGGTTTCCTGCAATTCTGCCCCGCTTTCAAGTCCTCTTCGCAGCCTTACTTCAATATATTTTTGGACGTTATCTGTCATTTATAACTCTGCAGGTTTGTGAATTACAGGGCCCCTGAGCTCCTTTCTTCAACTCGCTTTCTTGTGAGCTGGCCGCAAACCCGCAAGACTGCTTCAGGCCCTAATCTGCTTCTGGCAGGGCACGCTGAGCCTTTGGTTAATTCCTCTTCCTGGTGGGAAATGAGTGTTAAATATGCCCGTCCAGACACCTACCTCACTCTCAACCCCTTGGTGATGTGGGTCCTCTGGTTTGTGGCCACTTTTGCTGGGTTCCTCACCTTTCGATGATGTGGCCCCACTAGTGTGAGGACACTCCTGCTTGGTTCTCATCCACGTGGTTATGTGGACCCCCTGGTGAGAGTCTGTTCCTGGCTTTGTTCCTCACCCACCTGTGAGGGAGACCCTCTGCTGATAGGTCACTCCTGCATGGCTGGCACACATTGCCTTGGTGAAGTCAGCCGTGTGGTGGCAGTTGGAGCGTGCTGGGAATCTCTTCCCCCCGGTGATGAGGGCCCTCTTGCATCAGGCCCTGACTGCTGGGCTCACCAACTTTTCTTAGTGAGCCCAGTGATGCTTTGGCACTCCTCTTAGGATCCCATCTCCATGGGGATGTGGGCCTTCTGCTCTGAGGTCCCAACGGCTGGGTTGTTCACATTTTCATGATGTGGGCTCTCTGGTGTTAGTTCACAGAAGCCTGGATCCCATAGCCTCTGTGCTCTTGGCCGCCTGCTGGGAGGTTCCAACTGCTGGATTCCTCACTTTTTTAAATTTTTGGGCCCTCTGTTGTGAGGATCCTCCTGCCTGCCTCACTCCCAGCCCCTTCGTGATGTGTGTCGTCTGGTTTGAGGCCACATGTGCTGGGTTCCTCACCTTTCGATGATGTGGGACCAATGGTCTTAGGAGACTCCTGCCTGGTTCACATCCCCTTGGTGATGTGGGCCCTCTGTTGAGAGTCTGATCCTGGCTGGGTTCCTCACCCATCTGTGAGGTGGGCCGTCTGATGTGAGGTCACTCTTGCCTGGCTTGCTCACCTCGCCTTGTGGACATGAGCCCTCTGGTGGCATTTGGAGCCTGCTGGGAGCCTCCTCTCCTCGGTGATGAGGGCCCTCTGGCATCAGGCCCTAACTGCTGGGCTCCCCACATTTTGTGATGTGTGCCCAGTGGTGCGAGGACACTCCAGCCAGGTTCACATCCCCATTGGGGTGTGGGCCTTCTGCTCTGAGGTCCCAAAGCCTGGGTTGCTCACAGTTTCATGATGTGGGCTCTCTGCTGTTAGTTCACTCCTGCCTGCATCCCATAGCTTCTGTGCTCTGGACCGCCTGCTGGGAGGTTCCAACTGCTGGATTCCTCACCTTTCTTATTCTTTGGGTCCTCTGTTTTTAGGCTACTCCTGCCTGCCTCACTCCCATTCCCTTTGTGATATGTGTCCTCTGATTTGAGGCCACATGTGCTGGGTTCCGCACCTTTCGATGATGTGACCCCACTGGAGGGAAGACAGTCCTGACTGGTTCCCATCCCCTTGCTGATGTGGGCCCTCAGGTGAGAGTCTGATCCTGGCTGGGTTCCTCACCCTTCTGTGAGGTGGGCCCTCTGCTGTGAGGTCAATCATGCCTGTCTGGCCCACGTCACCTTGGCGACGTGGGCCCTCTGGTGGCAGTTGGAGTGTGCTGGGATCCTCCTCCCCTCGGTGATGAGGGCCCTCTTGCCTTAGGCCATAACTGCTGGGCTCCCCACATTTTCTGATGTGTGCCAAGTGAGTGAGGAGACTCTTGCCAGGTTCCCATCCCCATGGCGATATGGGCCTTCTGCTCTGAGGTCAAAACGGCTGGCTTGCTCACAGTACCATGATGTGGGCCCTCTGCTGTGAGTTCACTCCGGCAAGGATCCCTTATCATCGGTGCTCTGAGCCGCCTGCTGGGAGGTTCCAACTGCTGGATTCCTCAACTTTTTTATTCTATGTGCCCTCTGTTGTGAGGCTCCTCCTGCCTGCCTCACTGCCAGCCCCTTGGTGATGACTGTCCTATGGCTTGAGGCCACATGTGCTGCGTTCCTCACCTTTCGATGATGTGACCCCACTCGTGTGAGGACACTCCTGCCTGGTTCCCATCCCCTTGGTGAGGTGGGCCCTCTGGCGAGAGTCTAATCCTGGCTGGGTTCCTCAACGTTCTGTGAGGTAGGCCCTCTGCTGTGAGGTCACTCCTGCCTGGCTGGCACACGTCACCTTGGAGACGTGAGCCCTCTGGTGGCAGTTGGAGCGTGCAGGGCGCCTCCTCCTCTGGTGATGACGGCCCTCTGGCGTCAGGCCCTAAATGGTGGGCTCCCCACATTTTCTGATGTGCGCCCAGTGGTGCGAGGACACTCCAGCCAGGTTCCCATTCCCATGGGGATGTGGTCCTTCTGCGCTGAAGTCTCAACTCCTGGGTTGCTCACAGTTTTGTGATGTGGGCCCTCTGCTGTGAGTTCACTGTGGCCTGGATCCCATAGCCTCGGTGTTCTGGGCCGCCTGCTGGAAGGTCTAAATGCTGGAATCCTCACGTTTTTTATATTATGTGCCCTGTGTTGTGAGGCTACTCCTGCCTGCCTCACTCCAAGGCCCTTGGTGATGTGGGTCCTCTGGTTTGAGGACACATGTGCTGGGTTCCTCACCTTAAGATGATGAGGCCCCACTGGTGTGAGGATAATCCTGACTGGGTCCCATCCCCTTTGTGATGTGGGCCCTCTGGTGAGAGTCTGATCCTGGCTGGGTTCCTCACCCATCTGTGAGGTGGGCCCTCTACTATCAGGTAACTCTTGCCTGGGTTGCTCACCTCTCCTTGTTGACATGAGCCCTCTGGTGGCAATTGGACCCTGCTGGGAGCCTCCTCAGCTCTGTGATGAGGGCCCTCTGACGTCAGGCCCTAACTGCTGGGCTCCCCAACTTTTCTTAGTGAGCCCAGTGTTGCTCAAGCACTCCTCTTAGGTTCCCATCCCCATGGGGATGTGGGCCTTCTGCTCTGAGGTTCCAACGGCTGGGTTGATCACAATTTCATGATGTGGGCTCTCTGGTGTTAGTTCACTGTGGCCTGGATCCCATAGCCTCTGTGGTCTTGGCTGCCTGCTGGGAGGTTCCAACTGCTCGATTCCTCAACTTTTGTATTCTATGGGTCCTGTGTTGTGATGCTCCTCCTGCCTGCCTCACTCGCAACCCCTTCGTGATGTGGGTCTTCTGGTTTGAGGCCACATGTGCTGGGTTAGGCAACTTTCAATGATGTGGCCCCACTGGTGTGAGGACACTCCTGCCTGGTTCCCATCCCCTTGGTGATGTGGGCCTTCTGGTGACAGTCTTATCCTGGCTGGGTTCCTCACTCTTCTGTGAGGTAGGCCCTCTGCTGTGAGGTCAATCCTGCCTGACTTGCACACATCACCTTGGCGACGTGGGCCCTCTGTTGGCACATGGAACCTGCTGGGAGCCTCCTGCCCTCGGTGATGACGGCCCTCTAGCATCAGGCTCTAACTGCTGGGCTCCCCACGTTTTCTGATGTGAGCCCAGTGATGCCAGGACACTCCTGTCAGGTTCCCATCCCAATGGGGATGTGGGCTTTCTGCTCTGAGGTCCCAATGCCTGGGTTGCTCACAGTTTCATGATGTGGGCTCTCTGCTGTTAGTTCACTCCTGCCTGCATCCCATAGCTTCTGTGCTCTCGGCCGCCTGCTGGGAGGTTCCAAATGCTGGATTCCTCACTTTTTTTATTCTTTGGGCCCTCTGTTTTTAGGCTACTCCTACCTGCCTCACTCCCATCCCCTTTGTGATGTATGTCCTCTGATATGAGGCCACATGTGCTGGGTTCCTCACCTTTCGATGATGTGGCCCCACTGGTGGGAGGACAGTCCTGACTGGTTCCCATCCCCTTGGTGTTGTGGGCCCTCTGGTGAGAGTCTCATCCTGCCTCGGTTCCTCACCCTTCTGTGAGATAGGCCCTCTGCTGTGAGGTCACTACTGCCTGGCTGGCGCATGCCACCTTGTAGACGTGGGCCCTCTGTTGGCAGTTGGAACCTGCTGGGAGTCTCCTCCCCTCAGTTATGAGGGCCCCCTGGCGTCAGGCCCTAACTGCTGGGCTCCTAACATTTTCTGATATGTGCTAAGTGGTGCAAAGCCACTCCTGCCAGGTTCCCATCCCAATGGGGATGTGGGCCTTCTGTTCTGAGGTCCCAACAGCTGGGCTGCTCACAGGTTCATGATGTGGGCCCTCTGCTGTGAGTTCACTGCGGCCTGGATCCCATAGCCTCGGTGTTCTGGGCCACTTGCTGGGAGGTTCCAACTGCTGGATTCCTCAACTTTTATATTCTATGGACCCTGTGTTGTGAGGCCAGTCCTGCCAGCCTCATTCCGAACCCCTTGGTGATGTGGTTCCTCTGGTTTGAGGACACATGTGCTGGGATCCTCACCTTTCGATGATGTTGTCCCACTGGTGTGGGGACACTCCTGCCTGGTTCCCATCCCCTTGGTGATGTGGGCCCTCTGGTGAGAGTCTGATCCTGGCTGTGTTCCTCACCCTTCTGTGAGGTGGGCCCTCTGCTGTGAGGTCACTCCTGCCAGGCTGGAACACATCACCTTGGCGACGTTGGCCCTCTGGTGGCAGCTGGAGCCTGCTGGGAGCCTCCTCCTCTCAGTGATGAGTGCCCTCTAGCGTCAGGCCCTAACTTCTGAGCACCCCACGTTTTCTGATGTGAGCCCAGTGATGCCAGGACACTCCTGTCATGTTCCCATCACCATGGGGATGTGGGCCTTCTGCTCTGAGGTCCCAATGTCTGGGTTGCTCACAGTTTCATGATGTGGGCTGTCTGGTGTTAGTTCACTCTGGCCTGGTTCCTCTAGCCTCTGTGCTCTGGGCCGCCTGCTGGGAGGTTCCAACTGCTGGATTCCTCACCTTTCTTATTTTTGGGCCCTCTGTTATGAGGCTCCTCCTGCCTGCCTCACTCCCAGCCCCTTGGTGATGGGTGTCCTATGGTTTGAAGCCACATGTTCTGGGTTCCTCACCTTTAGATGATGTGGCCCTACTCATGTGAGGACACTCCTGCCTGGTTCCAATCCATTTGGTGATGTGGGCCCTCTGGTGCGAGTCTGATCCTGACTGGGTTCGTCACACTTCTCTGAGGTGGGCCCTCTGCTGTGAGGTCATTCGTGCCTGGTTGGCACACATCGCCTTGGCAACGTCAGCCCTCTGGTGGCAGTTGGAGCCTGCTGGGAGCCTCCTTCCCTTGGTGATGAGGGTCCTCTGGCGTCAGGCCCTAACTGCTGGTCGCCCAAAATTTTCTGATACGTTCTCAGTGGTGCGAGGACACTCCTACCAGAATTCCATCCCCATGGGGATGTGGGCCTCCTGCTCTGAGGTCCCAATGGCTGGGTTGCTCAGTTTCATGACATGGGCCCTCTTCTGTGAGTTCACTGTGGCCTGGATCCCATGGTCTCGGTGCTCTGGGCCGCCTGCTGGGAGGTTCCAACTGCTGGATTCCTCACTTTTTTATTCTATGCGCCCAGTGTTGTGAGGCTACTCCTGCCTGCCTCACTCCGAGGTCCTTGGTGATGTGGGTCCTCTGGTTTGAGGACACATGTGCTGAGTACCTCAGCTTTTGATGATGTGGCCCCACTGATGTGAAGACACTCCTGCCTGGTTCCCATCCCCTTGGTGATGTGGGCCCTCTGGTGAGAGTCTGATGTTGGCTGGGTTTCTCACCCTTCTGTGAGGTGGGACCTCTGCTGTGAGGTAACTCCTGCCTGGCATGCTCACGTTGCCTTGGCAATGTGAGCCCTCAGGTGGCAGTTGGAGCCTGCTGGGAATCTCCTCCCCTCAGGTATGAGAGCTCTGGATAAAACACATATGCCCTTTTTTGCCAAGTGCATTATTTTCCAAGTTCTGTCTCTTTTCCTATGCTTTAAGAGCTACTCCCGTGTACGTTCTGAAATCAGTTTCCAGCAATTCTGCCCCGCATTCAAGTCCTCTTCGCAGCCTTACTTCAGTATAATTTTGGATGATAGCTGTCATTTATAACTCTGCAGGTTTCTGAATTACAGTGCCCCTGAGCTCCTTTCTTCAACTCGCTTTCTTGTGAGCTGGCCGCAACACCGCAGGATCTCCTCAGGCCCTAATCTAGTTCCAGCATGGCACGCGGAGCCTTTGGTTCATTTATCTTCCTGGTGGGAAATGAGAGTTAAATTTGCCCGTCCAGACACCTACAGATAGTCTCCCATTACTTCTCCTTATTGCTGTTCATCTTCTGAAGAAATTGCAAACTGGGCCAAACAGGAGGTTAAAGGCACTGACTCTCCAAGTGGGGAGAGTGTTAGTAAAGCGTCTGGAATGTTGCACCCGAGTACCAGGGGACGAAAACTGAGACACATTTGAACACGTTTCCCGATCACATGGTGGATCATACACTCCGTTCCACATGCATGTTTTAGCTGAAGGAAGAATCCCTTAAACCTGGAGAGTTGAGACCCATGGAATGGGTACCATGCAATATGACTTCAAAGGGTCTGCATTTGCTCACCGAACCTCACCAATCCTATCACTGCTGCGTTTATGCTGCTGTACAGACGCTTGATTCTCTTTCAGAGACATATAAATCCATTGGTTTTAAGATTCTTACTAGTCAGGTATATTCTTAGGCGTTTAATATGGGGTGTTGAGTCCACTTCGTTGAGCAAGGAGTAGCTCTTGTCTATTACATATTTGGCTTATGGAACGGTATCTGTGCTAATTTCAATCTCTGGTTTCATGCAGCACCCCAACTCACCTTTCCCCTTAAGCAAGCATAAGTTGGTTTTCTACATTTGACACCCTGTTCTGTTTTGTAATTCAGTTCCTGTGTAGCCAAGTTTACATTCCGTGTATTAGGGATATCTTATGATGTTTCTTTTTCTGTGTGACTTATTTCACTTAGAATCATCGTACCTGAATCCACTCATTATGCTGCTACGGGCCTGATGACATAGATTTCATTGCTGAGTGATATTGCATTGTACGTAAGTACCACAACTTCTTTATCCATTTTTCGCTTTCTGTGATATTGAACTTGTACTGTAAACGAGGTTCTTGTAAACAGAGCCGTCCCAAACTTTGGGGTGGCTGTGTCTTTTGATTTTAATTTCCCTAAGCTATAGGACCATAAGTGGAAGTGCCCTAGGCTCTGTTGCTTTGTTTTTTGGATGTTTCAGGAAACACCATACACTTCTCCAGAGTGGCTGCTGGCAATTCACATCCCGATCATCAGCATAACAAGGCTCCCAGTTCTCCATGGCCTGTCCTGCCTTTCTGGATTTTACACTTTTTTCAGATGGCCCTTTTGACCGGGGGGCAGTGAGACTTCATTGTAGTGCAGATTTCATTTGCAAGCTTTCTTGTTTGGCCAAAAAGGGCGTATGCGTTTTTTCCTGAATATATTCAGGAAAAAACGCATACGCCCTTTTTGGCCAAGAGCATCATTGTGGACATTCTGCCTCTTTTCCTATGCGTTACATGCAATTCCTGTCTACCTCCTGAAATCGGTTTCCTGCAATTCTGCCCCGCTTTCAAGTCCTCTTGGCAGCCTTACTTCAATATATTTTTGGACGATAGCTATCAATTATAACTCTGCAGGTTTGTGAATTACAGTGCCCCTGAGTTCCTTTCTTCAACTCGCTTACTTGTGAGCTGGCTGCAACACCTCAGGATTGCTTCAGGCCCTAGTGTGCTTCCTGCATGGCACGTTGAGCCTTTGGTTAATTCCTCTTCCTGGTGGGAAATGAGGGTTAAATTTGCCCGTCCAGACACCTCCACCTAGTCTCTCATTGGTTCTCCCTATTCCTGTACATTTTCCACAGAAGTTGCAAACTAGGCCAAACAGGAGGTTAAAGGCACTGACTCTCCAAGTGGGGAGAGTGTTAGTAAAGCGTCTGGAATGTTGCACCCGAGTAGCAGGGGACGAAAACTGAGACACATTTGAACACGTTTTCCGATCACACGGTGGATCATACTCTGGGTTCCACATGCATGTTTTAGCTGAAGGAAGAATCTCTTAAACATGGAGAGTTGAGACCCATGGAATGGGTACCATGCAATATGACTTCAAAGGGTCTGCATTTGCTCACCGAACCTCACCAATCCTATCACTGCTGCGTTTATGCAGCTGTACACATGCTTGATTCTCTTTCGGAGACATATAAATCCATAGGTTTTAAGATTCTTACTAGTCAGGTATATTGTTAGGCGTTTAATATGGGGTGTTGAGTCTACTTCGTTGAGCAAGGAGTAGCTCTTGTCTATTACATATTTGGCTTATGGAACGGTATCTGTGCTAATTTCAATCTCTTGTTGTATGCAGCACCCCAACTCACCTTTCCCCTTAAGCAAGCATAAGTTGGTTTTCTACATTTGACACCCTGTTCTGTTTAGTAATTCAGTTCCTGTGTAGCCAAGTTTACATTACGTGTAGTAGTGATATCTTATGATGTTTCTTTTTCTGTGTGACTTATTTCACTTAGAATCATCGTACCTGAATCCACTCATTATGCTGCTATGGGCCTGATGACATAGATTTCATTGCTGAGTGATATTGCATTGTACGTAAGTACCACAACTTCTTTATCCATTTTTCGCTTTCTGTGATATTGAACTTGTACCGTAAACGAGTTTCTTTTAAACAGAGCCGTCCCAAACTTTGGGGTGGCTGTGTCTTTTTGATTTTAATTTCCCTAAGCTATAGGACCATAAGTGGAAGTGCCCTAGGCTCTGTTGCTTTGTTTTTTGGATGTTTCAGGAAACACCATACACTTCTCCAGAGTGGCTGCTGGTAATTTACATCCCACCCATCAGCATAACAAGGCTCCTAGTTCTCCTTGGCCTGTCCTGCCTTTCTGGATTTTACACTTTTTTCAGATAGCCCTTTTGACTGGGGGCAGTGAGACTTCATTGTAGTGCAGATTTCCTTTGCAAGCTTGCTTGGTTGGCCAAAAAGTGCGTATGCGTTTTTTCCTGAATATATTCAGGAAAAAACGCATACGCACTTTTTGGCCAAGTGCATCATTGTGGACGTTCTGCCTCTTTTCCTATGCTTTACATGCAATTCCAGTCTACCTCCTGAAATCGGTTTCCTGCAATTCTGCCCCGCTTTCAAGTCCTCTTGGCAGCCTTACTTCAATATATTTTTGGAAGATAGCTGTCATTTATAACTCTGCAGGTTTGTGAATTACAGTGCACCTGAGCTCCTTTCTTCAACTCGCTTTCTTGTGAGCTGGCCGCAACACCGCAGGATTGCTTCAGGCCCTAGTTTGGTTCCGGCACGGCATGCTGAGCCTTTGGTTAATTCCTCTTCCTGGTGGGAAATGAGAGTTAAATTTGCCCGTCCAGACAGCTCCAGCTAGTCTCTCATTGGTTCTCCCTATTCCTGTTCATTTTCCACAGAAATTGCAAACTGGGCCAAACAGGAGTTTAAAGGCACTGACTCTCCAAGTGGAGAGAGTGTTAGTAAAGCGTCTGGAATGTTGCACCCGAGTAGCAGGGGACGAAAACTGAGACACATTTGAACACGTTTTCCGATCACACGGTGGATCATACTCTGGGTTCCACATGCATGTTTTAGCTGAAGGAAGAATCCCTTAAACCTGGAGAGTTGAGACCCATGGAATGGATACCATGCAATATGACTTCAAAGTGTCTGCATTTGCTCACCGAACCTCACCAATCCTATCGCTGCTGCGTTTATGCCGCTGTACACACGCTTGATTCTCTTTCGGAGACATATAAATCCATAGTTTTTAAGATTCTTACTAGTCAGGTATATTGTTAGGCGTTTAATATGGGGTGTTGAGTCCAGTTCGTTGAGCAAGGAGTAGCACTTGTCTATTATATATTTGGCTTATGGAACGGTATCTGTGCTAATTTCAATCTCTTGTTGTATGCAGCACCCCAACTCACCGTTCCCCTTAAGCAAGCATAAATTGGTTTTCTACATTTGACACTCTGTTCTGTTTAGTAATTTAGTTCTTGTGTAACCAAGTTTACATTCCGTGTAGTAGTGATATCTTATGATGTTTCTTTTTCTGTGTGACTTATTTTTTTATTTTTTTTATTTTTTTATTTTTTTTTTTTGTGGTACGTGGGCCTCTCACTGTTGTGGTCTTTCCCATTGCGGAGCACATGCTCCGGACGCGCAGGCTCAGCGGCCATGGCTCACAGGCCCAGCCGCTCCGCGGCATGTGGGATCTTCACGGAGCGGGGCACGAACCCATGTCCTCTGCATCGGCAGGCGGACTCTCAACCACTGCGCCACCAGGTAAGCCCTGTGTGACTTATTTCACTTAGAATCATCGTACCTGAATCCACTCATTATGCTGCTATGGGCCTGATGAAATAGATTTCATTGCTGAGTGATATTGCATTGTACGTATGTACCACAACTTCTTTATCCATTTTTCGCTTTCTGTGATATTGAACTTGTACGGTGAACAAGGTTCTTGTAAACAGAGCCGTCCCAAACTTGGGGTGGCTGTGTCTTTTTGATTTTAATTTCCCTAAGCTATAGGACCATAAGTGGAAGTGCCCTAGGCTCTGTTGCTTTGTTTTTTAGATGTTTCAGGAAACACCATACACTTCTCCAGAGTGGCTGTTGGCAATTTACATCCCGCCCATCAGCATAACAAGGCTCCCAGTTCTCCATGGCCTGTCCTGCCTTTCTGGATTTTACACTTTTTTCAGATGGCCCTTTTGACCGGGGGGCAGTGAGACTTCATTGTAGTGCAGATTTCTTTTGCAAGCTTGCTTGGTTGGCCAAAAAGGGCGTATGCGTTTTTTCCTGAATATATTCAGGAAAAAACGCATACGCCCTTTTTGGCCAAGTGCATCATTGTGGACATTCTGCCTCCTTTCCTATGCTTTACATGCAATTCCAGTCTACCTCCTGAAATCGGTTTCCTGCAATTCTGCCCCGCTTTCAACTCCTCTTGGGAGCCTTACTTCAATATATTTTTGGAAGATAGCTGTCATTTATAACTCTGCAGGTTTGTGAATTACAGTGCCCCTGAGCTCCTTTCTTCAACTCGCTTTCTTGTGAGCTGGCCGCAACACCGCAGGATTGCTTCAGGCCCTAGTTTGTTTCCGGCACGGCATGCTGAGCCTTTGGTTAATTCCTCTTCCTGGTGGGAAATGAGAGTTAAATTTGCCCGTCCAGACACCTCCATCTAGTCTCACATTGGTTCTCCCTATTCCTGTTCATTTTCCACAGAAATTGCAAACTGGGCCAAACAGGAGGTTAAAGGCACTGACTCTCCAAGTGGGGAGAGTGTTAGCAAAGCGTCTGGAATGTTGCACCCGAGTACCAGGGGACGTAAACTGAGACACATTTGAACACGTTTTCCGATCACACGGTGGATCATACTCTGGGTTCCACATGCATGTTTTAGCTGAAGGAAGAATCCCTTAAACATGGAGAGTTGAGACCCATGGAATGGGTACCATGCAATATGACTTCAAAGGGTCTGCATTTGCTCACCGAACCTCATCAATCCTATCACTTCTGCGTTTATGCCACTGTACACACGCTTGATTCTCTTTCGGAGACATATAAATTCGTAGTTTTTAAGATTATTTCTAGTCAGGTGTATTCTTAAGCGTTTAATATGGGGTGTTGAGTCCACTTCGTTGAGCAAGGAGTAGCTCTTGTCTATTACATATTTGGCTTATGGAATGGTATATGTGCTAATTTCAATCTCTGGTTTCATGCAGCACCCCAACTCACCTTTCCTCTTAAGCAAGCATAAGTTGGTTTTCTACATTTGAGACCCTGTTCTGTTTTGTAATTCAGTTCTTGTGTAGCCAAGTTTACCTTCCGTGTAGTAGTGATATCTTATGGTGTTTCTTTTTCTGTGTGACTTATTTCACTTAGAATCATCATACCTGAATCCACTCATTATGCTGCTACGGGCCTGATGACATAGATTTTATTGCTGAGTGATATTGCATTGTACGTAAGTACCACAACTTCTTTATCCATTTTTCGCTTTCTGTGATATTGAACTTGTACCGTAAACGAGGTTCTTGTAAACAGAGCCGTCCCAAACTTTGGGGTGGCTGTGTCTGTTTGATTTTAATTTCCCTAAGCTATAGGACCATAAGTGGAAGTGCCCTACGCTCTGTTGCTTAGTTTTTTAGATGTTTCAGGAAACACCATACACTTCTCCAGAGTGGCTGTTGGCAATTTACATCCCGCCCATCAGCATAACAAGGCTCCCAGTTCTCCATGGCCTGTCCTGCCTTTATGGATTTTACACTTTTTTCAAATGGCCCTTTTGACCGGGGGGCAGCGAGACTTCATTGTAGTGCAGATTTCTTTGCAAGCTTGCTTGGTTGGCCAAAAAGGGCTTATGCGTTTTTTCCTGAATATATTCAGGAAAAAACGCATAAGCCCTTTTTGGCCAAGTGCATCATTGTGGACGTTCTGCCTCTTTTCCTATGCTTTACATGCAATTCCCGTCTACCTCCTGAAATCGGTTTCCTACAATTCTGCCCCGCTTTCAAGTCCTCTTGGCAGCCTTCCTTCAATATATTTTTGGACGATAGCTGTCATTTATAACTCTGCAGGTTTGTGAATTACAGTGCCCCTGAGCTCCTTTCTTCAACTCGCTTTCTTGTGAGCTGGCCGCAACACCGCAGGATTGCTTCAGGCCCTAGTGTGGTTCCGGCATGGCACGCTGAGCCTTTGGTTAATTCCTCTTCCTGGTGGGAAATGAGAGTTAAATTTGGCCGTCCACACACCTCCAGCTAGTCTCTCATTGGTTCTCCCTATTCCTGTACATTTTCCGCAGAAATTGCAAACTGGGCCAAAGAGGAGTTTAAAGACACTGACTCTCCAAGTGGGGAGAGTGTTAGTAAAGCGTCTTGAATGTTGCACCCGAGTACCAGGGGACGAAAACTGAGACACATTTGAACACGTTTCCTGATCACACGGTGGATCATACTCTGTGTTCCACATGCATGTTTCAGCTGAAGGAAGAATCCCTTAAACCTGGAGAGTTGAGACCCATGGAATGGGTACCATGCAGTATGACTTCAAAGGGTCTGCATTTGCTCACCGAACCTCACCAATCCTATCACTGCTGCGTTTATGCCGCCGGACACACGCTTGATTTTCTTTCGGAGACAAATAAATCCGTAGGTTTTAAGATTATTTCTAGTCAGGTATATTCTTAGGCATTTAATATGGGGTGTTGAGTCCACTGCGTTGAGCAAGGAGTAGCTCTTGTCTATTACATATTTGGCTTATGGAACGGTATCTGTGCTAATTTCAATCTCTGGTTTTATGCAGCACCCCAACTCACCTTTCCCCTTAAGCAAGCATAAGTTGGTTTTCTACATTTGAGACCCTGTTCTGTTTTGTAATTCAGTTCCTGTGTAGCCAAGTTTACATTCCGTGTAGTAGTGATACCTTATGATGTTTCTTTTTCTGTGTGACTTATTTCTCTTAGAATCATCGTACCTGCATCCACTCATTATGCTGCTACGGGCCTGATGACATAGATTTCATTGCTGAGTGATATTGCATTGTACGTAAGTACCACAACTTCTTTATCCATTTTTCGCTTTCTGTGATATTGATCTTGTACCGTAAACGAGGTTCTTGTAAACAGAGCCGGCCCAAACTTTGGGGTGGCTGTGTCTTTTTGATTTTAATATTCCTAAGCTATAGGACCATAAGTGGAAGTGCCCTAGGCTCTGTTGCTTTGTTTTTTAGATGTTTCAGGAAACACCATACACTTCTCCAGAGTGGCTGTTGGCAATTTACATCCCGCCCACCAGCATAACAAGGCTCCCAGTTCTCCATGGCCTGTCCTGCCTTTCTGGATTTTACACTTTTTTCAGATGGCCCTTTTGACCGGGGGGCAGTGAGACTTCATTGTAGTGCAGATTTCCTTTGCAAGCTTGCTTGGTTGACCAAAAAGGGCGTATGCGTTTTTTCCTGAATATATTCAGGAAAAAACGCATACGCCCTTTTTGGCCAAGTGCATCATTGTGGACGTTCTGCCTCTTTTCCTATGCTTTACATGCAATTCCCGTCTACCTCCTGAAATCGGTTTCCTGCAATTCTGCCCCGCTTTCAAGTCCTCTTGGCAGCCTTACTTCAATATATTTTTGGACGATAGCTGTCATTTATAACTCTGCCGGTTTGTGAATTACAGTGCCCCTGAGCTCCTTTCTTCAACTCGCTTTCTTGTGAGCTGGCCGCAACACCGCAGGATTGCTTCAGGCCCTAGTGTGGTTCCGGCACGGCACGCTGAGCCTTTGGTTAATTCCTCTTCCTCGTGGGAAATGAGAGTTTAATTTGCCCGTCCAGACACCTCCAGCTAGTCTCTCTTTGGTTCTCCCTATTCCTGTTCATTTTCCACAGAAATTGCAAACTGGGCCAAACCGGAGGTTAAAGGCACTGACTCTCCAAGTGGGGAGAGTGTTAGTAAAGCATCTGGAATGTTGCACCCGAGTTCCACGGGACGAAAACTGAGACACATTTGAACACGTTTCCCGATCACACCGTGGATCATAGTCTGGGTTCCACATGCATGTTTTAGCTGAATGAAGAATCCCTTAAACCTGGAGAGTTGAGACCATGGAATGGGTACCATGCAATATGACTTCAAAGGGTCTGCATTTGCTCACCGAACCTCACCAATCCTATCACTGCTGCGTTTATGCCGCTGTACACATGCTTGATTCTCTTTCGGAGACATATAAATCCATAGGTTTTAAGATTCTTACTAGTCAGGTATATTCTTAGGCTTTTAATATGGGATGTTGAGTCCACTTCGTTGAGCAAGGAGTAGCTCTTGTCTATTACATATTTGGCTTATGGAACGGTATCTGCTAATTTCAATTTCTGGTTTTATGCAGCACCCCAACTCACCTTTCCCCTTAAGCAAGCATAAGTTGGTTTTCTACATTTGAGACCCTGTTCTCTTTTGTAATTCAGTTCCTGTGTAGCCAAGTTTACATTCCGTGTAGTAGTGATATCTTATGATGTTTCTCTTTCTGTGTGACTTATTTCACTTAGAATCATCGTACCTGAATCCACTCATTATGCTGCTACGGGCCTGATGACATAGATTTCATTGCTGAGTGATATTGCATTGTACGTAAGTACCACAACTTCTTTATCCATTTTTCGCTTTTTGCGATATTGAACTTGTACCGTAAACGAGGTTCTTGTAAACAGAGCCATCCCAACCTTTGGGGTGGCTGTGTCTTTTTGATTTTAATTTCCCTAAGCTATAGGACCATAAGTGGAAGTGCCCTAGGCTCTGTTGCTTAGTTTTTTGGATGTTTCAGGAAACACCATACAGTTCTCCAGAGTGGCTGTTGGCAATTTACATCTCGCCCATCAGCATAACAAGGCTCCCAGTTCTCCATGGCCTGTCCTGCCTTTCTGGATTTTACTCTTTTTTCAGAAGGCCCTTTGACCGGGGGGCAGTGAGACTTCATTGTAGTGCAGATTTCCTTTGCGAGCTTGCTTGGTTGGCCAGAAAGGGCGTATGCGTTTCTTCCTGAATATATTCAGGAAAGAACGCATACGCCCTTTTTGGCCAAGTGCATCATTGTCGACGTTCTGAGTCTTTTCATATGTTTTCAGTGCAATTCCAGTCTACCTCCTGAAATAGGTTTCCTGCAGTTCTGCCTTGCTCTCAGTGCCTCTTCATAGCCTTACTTCAATATACTTTTGGAAAATAGTTGGCCTTTATAACTCTGCAGGTTTTTGAATTGCAGTGGCCCTTAGCTCCATTTTTCAGCTCTTATTTTTGTGATCTTGCCTCATATCCACAGGATTTCTTCAGGCCCTATTCTTCTTCTGGGGCGCCTTGCTCTGCCTTTGGTTAATTCTTCTTCCTGAATTGAAATTAGAGTGACATGTGCCCATTGAAACCGCTACAGCTATTTTCTCACTGGTTCCCCCTATTCCCATTCATCCTCCGCACTAACTGCAGACTGTGCGATACCGGAACTTAAAGGCATTGACTCTCCATGTGGAGATGTTGTTAGTAAAGTGGCTGGAATGTTGATCCGGAGCCCCAGGAGAGGAAAATGAGGTGCATTTTAGAAACCTTTCCCGATCATATGGTATACCATCCGCTGGATTTCCCATGCATGGTTTAGCTGTAGGAAGATTCCCTTCAACTTGGAGTGTTGGGACCCTTGGAATAAGTAGCATGAAGTATTGCATTAAACTTTCGGCAGTTGCTCACCAAAGCTCTCCAATCCTTTCAGCCCCAAGTGTCCAGCCTTATGTCTTATCCAGCTGTGGGTTTATATGTGGTCATTCCAGGTTGCATCACAGCCCCTGAGCGAATTTTGTAAGAATTTTTCTCTCTTTCATTGTTTCTGCGTTTTGGTTTTAAAATTTATTTCTATAATGGGGTTTAGCTCATTTTCACTGCTGTGTTTGTGCCGCTCTGCGCACACTTGATTCCCTTATGGAGATATATCAATACATGGGTTTTAAGATTCTTATTACTCAGATATATTTCTCTGCGGTTTATAGGGTGTGTTGAGGCCAGTTCATTGAGCAAGGTGTAGATCTTGTCTGATACCTATTTGGTTTATTGAACGGTATCTGTGCTAATTTCAAACTCTGGTTTTATGCATCACCCCACCTCTCCTTTCCCCTTAAGCTGACATAAGTGTGTTTTCTAAATGTGAGACACTGTTCTGTTTTGTAATTCATTTTTTGTGCAGCCATATTTATCCTCCCTCTATAAGTGATATCTTATGATATGTTTCTTTTTCTGTTTGACTTATTTCAAGTAGTATTATCGGACCTCAATCCACTCTTTATCCTTCTACTAGCCTTATTACATTGATTTCATGGTGAAGAGATATTCCATTGTACATAAGTACCACATTTTCTTTATCCATTGTTCTCTTTCCTGGGATATTTAAGGTGTACTGAAGTTGAGGTTCTTGTAAACAGAGTAGCCCTAAACTGTGGTGTGCTTGTGTCTTGTTGATTTTTAGACTTTCCTAGATATACTCCCATGATTGGAAGTGCCCTATGCTCTGTCGCTCTGTTTTTTAGATGATTTAGGAACCACCATACACTTCTCCAGAGTGGCTCTCGGCAGTTCACACACTGTCCATCAGCGTATAAAGGCTCCCTGTTCTCCATGGCCTGTCCTGCATTTCTGGTGTTTACAATTTTTTTGGATGGCCTTTTTGACTGGTGGGAAATGAGACTTCTTTGTTGTGCACATTTGCATTGCTTGCTTGCTTGGTTGCCCATAAAGTGCGTATGCGTTTTTTCCTGGATATATTCAGGAAAAAACGCATACTCCCTTTTGGGCCAACTGCATCATTGTCGAAATTCTGCCGCTTTTCATGTGCTTTAAAGGCGAGTCCAATCTATCTCTTGAAATCTGTTTCTTGCAATTCTGTCTTGCATTCAGATCCTCTTCTTTGCCTTACCTCAACATATTTTTGGACGTTAGTTTTCATTTATAACTCTGCAGGTTTGTGAATTGCAGTGACCCTGAGCTCCATTTTTTAAGTTGCTCTTTTGTGAGCTGGCCTCAAAACCGCAGGATTGCTTCAGGCCCTATTTTGGCTCCGGCGAGGCGGGCTGAGCCTTTTTTTAATTCTTATTCTTAATGGGAAATTAGAGTGACATGTGCCCGTCCAAACCCCTACAACTATTCTCTCATTGGTTCCCCCTGTTCCCGTTCATCCTCCTCACAATTTGCAAACTGTGTGAAACAGAAGTTTAAATGTGCTGATTCTCTAAGTGGGGAGATTCTAAGTAACGTGGCTGGAATGATGAACAGGAGCACCAGGAGAGGATAAATGAGGTGCATTTTAGACACATCTCCCGATCACATGGTGTACAGTCCTCTGGGTTTTCCATGCATGTTTTAGCTGTAGGAAGATTCCTTGAACCTGCAGATTTGGGACCCATTGAATGGGTACCAGGTAGTATTACTTTAAAGGGTGTGCATTTCCTCACCCAACCTCACATTTCTCTTAGCGCGAACAGTTTCCAGCCTTATGTCTCATCCTGCTGTGGGTCTAGATGTGTTCAATCCATGTTGCATCACCGTCCCTGAGGAAAAGTTGTAAGAGGTTTTCTCTGTCTCTCTGTCGTTTATTTTTTTCAATTTATTACTATGTTGTTTACAGCTGATTTTCAAAGCTCTGTTTCTTGCTGCTGTACATCCACTTGATTCACGTACAGAGAGACATCAATAATTTCTTTTTCAGATTCTTACCAGTCATAGATATTCTTTTCCGGTGACTTGAGTGTGCTGAGTGCAGTTCTTTTAGCTACCGTGTAGGCCTTGTTGATTATCAGTTTGGTATTTGGAATGGTATCTTTGCTAATTTCAACCTCCTGGATGATGCCTCACCCCTCCCCACCTTTCCCGTTTAGCAGCCTTACGCGTGTTTTCTACATATTTATGTCACTTAGAATGATCATACGTAACTCCTCCGGAGTTGTTACAACTGGCCATATTTCATTGATTTCCAGGCTGAGTAATATTCCACTCTACATAAGTACCACATCTCTATCCATTTTTTCCCTCCAGAGACATTTAAGTTATATCCTAGTCGAGGATCTTTTAAACAGAGAGGCAGTAAATATTGGGGTGCCTGTGTCCTCTCGATTTTTGTTTTTCCCAAGATATACGCCCATGAGTGCAAGTGCCCTATGCTCTGTAGCTCATTTTTTAGATGCTTTAGTAAACACAATACACTTCTCCAGAATGGCCGTTGGCAATATACATTTCCACTATAAGCCTCACAGGGCTCCCTCTTCTCCTTGCCCTGTCCTGCATTTCTGGCGTTTACACTTTATGAGGATGGCTCTTCTGACTGATGCGAAGTGATATCTTTTGTAGTATTGATTTCCAGTGCCCACCTGTTTGGTTGGCTAAAAAAGTGTATGCCCTTTTCTTGAATATATACAGAAAAAAACGCATACAGCCTTTTTGGCCAACTGCAATGTCGGCAATGTTCAGCCCCTTTTCTTGTGCTTAATGGCGAGTCCTTTCTACCTCCTCAAATCCCTTTCCTGCCATTCTCCCTTGCTTGCCAATCCTTTTCTCTGACTTTCCTCAAGACATTTTTCAGTGATAGATATTTTCAACTCTGCAGTTTCGTGAATTTTACTGCCCCTGAGTTCCATTGTTCAACTTGTGTTTATGGGAACTGGCCACAAAGCAGTGGGATTTCCTCAAGCCCTATACTGTTTCCATGGGCAACCCTAGCCTTTGGTCAATTCATCTTCCTGATTGGAAATTAGAGTGACATGTGCCTGTCTGAACACCTAGGACTTGTCTCTCATTGTTCCTCATCCTTCCGCTTCATCCTCTGGACAAATTCCAAACTGTACGCAACAGGATGTTGACAGTGTTGACATCTCCAAGTGGGGAGACTGTTAGTAAAGACGCTGGAGGGGTGAACCCGAGCACCAGGAGATGAGGAGATGAGATGCCTTTTCCAAACTCTTCCCGATCAGACGGTATACCATCCTCTGGATGTGACAGACATGTTTTAGCAGTAGGAAGAGTCCCATTCATGTAAGGAGAACACCAGGGCTTTTTCAAAATCAGTGTCTCCCCGAAACCCAAACTGGGGAGTTTTTTAAGCTACGGCTACACATATGTTCATTAAGGGCCTTGGGAAGTAGGCAGAGTCCAAACTTTAGATGACTGAAGTCTTCAGGGTCAGAAGCACTCACCACCGGCTTCCCTTAGGTTACACTTTAACTGTCATTGATAGATGATGTCAATAAAAATATCTATTCTTTTTCCGATTATTTCCCCTTATAGGTTATTGCACAATATTGAGTGTAGTTCCCTGTGCTATACAGTAGTTCCTTGTTGATGATCTATTTTATACATAGCAGTGTGTATGTGTTAATTCCAAACTGTTAATTTATCCCTCCTCCCACCTTTCCCCTTTGGTAATAATAAATTATAAGATTTTATACTTCTCAGAAATGGGGGAGCTGAAAGAGAGGTATCATTTTCAATGGAAAAGCATTTAAAACAAGATTGAAGCTTTAACCAAGATTATTAGATGTACATCCTTGGAAAGAAATCACTTCATTTCTCTAATATTGACCTGACAAATAAGACAAACCTTTTCACTGAACTTGCTTATAATAAAGTGATGGAAATATCAAATGGAAGTGTTAGAAACATCTTATTTTACCCGAGCCTTATAAACTGTTCTATGTTAACTACAGTTTGGCTCACACATCTGTTCATTGAAGTTACAATAGTCTCAATTTCTGTTACTGATCCTCCAGAGTGGACCCCAACAAGGGTCCCCCTGCCCAGTGTCATTGGGGCCAACAGATCGAGACTGAGTTTGGTTCCCAAGCAAAGGAAACTTTATATTTTCATCAGAGAATGGAGAGGTGAGAGCATGCACTACCCCGTGGGCTGTGGGCTGGGCTGCTGTGTAGAGATCCTGTCAGAGTCAGTGAGAGGGAGGGGGCGGAGCTCTCAAGGGCCGGGTTGGCTGCAGCTCAGGCTCTATATCTCGGAGTCTGCACTGGGCCCCAGGAGCTGAGGTGTCGACCCAGCCATTCTGCACCAGGAAATCTGGTCTGAAGTGCCGGGTGTGGAACCTCTGCATGCGGGACCCTAGGAGCACGTGAAATTAGACAAAGCACAAAGGATAAAAAAGGTCAGACTTGACTTTATTGCCCACATTCTATTTTTATCTCCCAGGGATTTTTAATGGGCTTTGCTGGGGACAAACCCCTCCTCTGCCTTTTGTCCCGTTCCTCATTCTTGGAGTGCTGAGGGTGCAGACCCTTCTTCTGTAACTGCTGAGTGCTGAGTTGGGAGCCCTCATACCAGGGGACGAGGGTCAGAACTTCTCCCCAGCAGCCTCCAGGTGACGTTGATTGGCCCCAGGACCCCTGCCTCCCTGCTCGTCCGCCTGAGCACCAGCATTGGAAGTGTTATAGATTCTAATGACCTTTAAGGGTCCAGGAAAGAGATGTGCAGAGACGCTGTGGGGGCCGGTTTCACCCCGCCCCACATTTGTTCGGCCACCTTAGGCTGACCGTTTCTGCCAGCCTAGATGCTCTGACCAGTAGTCTGCTCTTTCTTCAATTAGGCCCCTGAATTAACGTAAAAACAGCACCAGGTGTCAGAGCCCTGCCCGCTCAACTCCCAGACAGTCCAGGGTCAGTGGTGATCAAGGACCATGATGGCCACTGAGTCAACAGCCTTTTGAAGTAAACAGGAGTCCAGCCGGTCTTATTGGCCACCATCATCACGGTGTCTGTAGGCTTTTCTATGGTGACGGTGTGATATACGGTTCCCCCGCCAAGATTATTAGCTCCCCTCCGGGTGCAGGAAGTCCTGCAAGCAGTAGTCTACTCCTTCGGGACACACTATTGTTGTTTTATGAGAGAAACTCCAGGTCAAGTGATGTTCACACGAGTCGTCATGGTGCCCTGTTGCCCCCGGTTATCTCTCTGGATGTTGGAGTTGGAGGGCCTCCTCACTCGAGGTCGGTGTGCCCACGGAGCGAACCCTGCAACTTCAGGGCATGGTTGGTGATTAGGATCACCACGTGGGGTCCTTTTCCCTTAGGAGGGAGGTGGCCTTTTGGGCTGCTGATTTCCAGGTTTTTAGATACCGCCAGTATCTTGGCCAGATGTGGCAGTGGGCCAAGCCCCTTGGTGACTGTAGTTTATCCTACCTGGATGGCATTCTTGCGTTGTTCCATTTCAAGTGGTCCCAGTTTTTGCACTAATTCTCCAATGGCGATTCACCTTTCACCGGGAATGGAAAGGTCAAAGGGTTTAGCTCAATTAGGGAGTTCCAGGGCAAGGGTCTGAATTGACTGCTCTTTCCATTCTTGAAAGGCCACTTCTGGATTCTGTTCAAAAGGATCATCATCTTTTCCTTTCAGTGTTTCATATAGAGGCCCAGCTAGTAGACTGTAGTTAGGGATCCAGAAGCAGCAAACCCTGGCCTCCCCAGGAACCCCTAAGCTGTCTTCTAGTTTTAGAAAGGCGTAAGGCTGCAAATGGTTTCTTCCCTTTCCTGGGATGGGCTTCTCTGACCTTGTGTGAGAATGAAGCCCAGGCAGGTCACTGCAGTCTGTGATATTTGAGCTTTTTCTTGGACAACTTCTATCCTTTATTGGCTTGGTAGTTCAGAGGCCTCCTTAGTAGGGCTGGCGATCAGAATGTCGTCTGCATATTGAAGGAGGGTTTCCTTTTCCAGAGGTAGAACTTTTCGGTCGTTAGCTAAGCTTTCCCCAAAGATGGTGTGGGAATTTTTGAACCCTTGGGGCAAGACGGCCCGGAAGTATTGTTTTAGTTGTATGTTGAGTCCTGCCACTCACAAGCCAAAATTTCTTGTGACTCTGGGACTAATGGAATACAAAAGAAGGCATCATTGAAGACTAATACAGAATACCATGTCCTGGTGGTTGGTAGAATGACCAGCAGGGTGTAGGGATCAGGAGCAACTGGAGGTATATCCTCGGTGGCTTCACTGACTGTCCTGACATCCTTTACCAGGTCCCCAGCAGCCCATGGGGCTCTCGTGGTCAGGCCAATCCCAGGATATGGAGCTCTCCTGGGCAGGTACCCCACCCCCAACCCAGCCCACGGGGCTCTCATGGTCAGGCCCCTCCCAGGATACAGAGCTACCCTTGCAGGTACCGTGGCAGGGCTGGGCACACAGGAACCGTGCACATAGCCCTCATTGAAGAGCACCCCCAGCTCACCTGTCGCTCAGAGCTGACACAGAGCACCTCAGAGCAGGACTTGAACTAACAAACAGCAGCTCCGACAGGTCTGTGACCCTGGGCATCACTCTGTGTGGCCTCCCTCCACCTGGTCTTCCAGAGACTTCCACTGCACCCAGGGCACCAGGCCTCTGTCTCCAACCACCACCCACCCCTCCTCTCCCTGACTCCTGGGTTCCTCTCATTAGGAGAGGGTTTTCTTGAAGTTGTCTCCCACTCATGGGCCAGATAAAATGATTAGAAAACAAGCCAAAGCTGCAGCCCCTTGTCTATCCTGACTCTCAGGAGCCCACACCTGTTCCTTGGACCTGGCCGGTTCAGCAAGTTCCATTGTCTGCAACTGTGAGCCCCTGAGGGGTGATGATTGGCTGACCTGGGCAGCCTTACCATGCCGGCCAGCCCTCCCCAGGTGTGCCTGGGTTGAGATCAATATAAATACCACTCCAGGCAGCAAAAGCCCCTGCAGCTGTGCCTGACGCCATTTTCTCTGCCCTGTCAGCAGTCTCGGGGCTGGGCTGGTGGGAGGGAGTGAGAGGCCACGGCTTTGTGGGTGGCCCAGTGTGAGTGGGGCTCTGCTGGACTTTCTGCAGCAGTTGCCAGGCTGCCACCTGCTAAAGAAGAGGATGTGTCACCCATACCTGCTGCTGGAATTTCTCCCTGGGCAGAGGTGAGGAAGGAAAAAAGCAGTGGGGGCAGGGACAGGACGGGTATCTCAGGCAGGGAAATGGAAATCTTCCAGAAGAGCACCCAGGGCCAGGACCATCCTGGCTGGCCTGCAGGCACCAAGTCAGCTGGCATGCTGTCACTCGTGTGGCTCCATGGCCCTTCCTCTAGGCTTTCAAGTCCTTGTATATATTCAGGTGTTTTACCTGGGAAGGGCGGGAACAGTTCAGCAGCAACTGGCCTGGGGTTCAGCTCACGTTTACTCACAGATGCCTCGGCACGGTGCCCCAGCTTTGCAATGAGGACGCTTGTTGTGTGGGGGCTGCTGGCTGAATGGGAGACGATTCCCCACCACTGACCAACTTCAGAATTGTTTACAACTGGAGCAAGTGCCCTGATACGGTTTTCCTCTGAGTAACTGGTGGGTTCTGTTTTTTTTTTCTCTTTTTCGTTTTTGGTTCAAGGTAGATTTTATTCCTCTTTTTTGTATTTACAGATATAAGCATGGAAATAATTTATTCATATAAATACATGTATGTGAAGGGAATAATTGTTTTTTCTGTTTTATTTTTTAAATTTTATTTCTTTTTAATTTTGAATTTTATTTTATATTTTTATACAGCAGGTTCTCATTGGTTATCTATTTTATACATATAAATGTTTACATGCCAATCCCAATCTCTCAACTCCTCCCACCACCACCCCTCCAAGAGCTTTCCCCCCTTGTTGTCCATACGATTGTTGTCTACATCTGTTGCTCTATTTATGCCTTGCAAAACGGTTAATCTGTACAGTTTTTCTAGGTTCCACATATATGCATGAATATACAAGATTTGTTTTTCTCTTTCTGACTTACTTCACTCTGTATGACAGTCTCTAGATCCATCGACGTCTCTACAAATGACCCAATTTCATTCCTTTCATGGCTTAGTAATATTCCATTTTATATATGTACCACATCTTTATGCATTCGTCTGTCTGTGGGCATTTAGGTTGCTTCCATTACCTCGATATTGTAAATAGTGATGCAATGAACATTGCGGTGAATGTCTCTTTTTGATTTATGGTTTTGTCTGGGTATATGTCCAGTCCTGGGATTGCTGTATCATATGGTAATTCTATTATTAGTTTCTTAAGAAACTCCATATTGTTCTCCATAGTGACTGTATCAATTTATATTCCCAACAATAGTGGAAGAGGCTTCCTTTTCTCCACACCCTTTCCAGCATTTGTTGTTTGTAGATTTTCAGATGATGCCCATTCTAACAGGTGTGAGGTGATACCTCATTGTTGAGTCCATTTCGTTGAGCGAGGGGTAGGTCTTGTCTATTACGTATTTGGCTTATGGAACGGTATCTGTGCTAATTTCAAACTCTGGTTTTATGCAGCACCCCAACTCACCTTTCCCCTTAAGCAAGCATAAGTTGGTTTTCTAAACTTGAGACCCTGTTCTGTTTTGTAATTCAGTTCATGTGTAGCCAAGTTTACATTCCGTGCATTAGTGATACCTTATGATGTTTCTTTTTCTGTGTGACTTATTTCACTTAGAATCATCATGCCTCAATCCACTCATTATGCTGGTACAGGCCTGGTGACACAGATTTCATTGCTGAGTGGTATTCTGTTGTACATAAGTACCGCAACTTCTTTATCAATTATTTGTTCTCTGGGATATTTAACTTGTACTGTAGAAGAGGCTCCTGTAAACAGAGCCGTTGTAAATTTTGGGGTGGCTGTGTCTTTTTGATTTTAATTTCCCTAAGCTATAGGACCATAAGTGGAAATGCCCTAGACTCTGTTGCTTTGTTTTTCAGATGTATCAGGAAACACCATACACTTCTCCAGAGTGGCTGTTGGCAATGTACATCCCGCCCATCAGCATAACAAGGCTCCTTTTTCCCCATGGCCTGTCTTGCCTTTCTGGATTTTACACTTTTCTCAGATGGCCCTTTAGACCGGGGGGAAGTGACACTTCATAGTAGTTCGGATTTCCATTGCAAGCTTGCTTGGTTTGCCAAAAAGGGCGTATGTGTTTGTTCCTGAATATATTCAGGAACAAACTCATACGCCCTTTGTTGCCAAGTGCATCATTGTCGATGTTCTGCCTCTTTTCCTATGCTTTAAATGCAAATCCAGTCTACCTCCTGAAATCGGTTTCCTGCAATTCTGCCCCGCTTTCAAGTCCTCTTCGCAGCCTTACTTCAATATATTTTTGGACGTTATCTGTCATTTATAACTCTGCAGGTTTGTGAATTACAGGGCCCCTGAGCTCCTTTCTTCAACTCGCTTTCTTGTGAGCTGGCCGCAAACCCGCAAGACTGCTTCAGGCCCTAATCTGCTTCTGGCAGGGCACGCTGAGCCTTTGGTTAATTCCTCTTCCTGGTGGGAAATGAGTGTTAAATATGCCCGTCCAGACACCTACCTCACTCTCAACCCCTTGGTGATGTGGGTCCTCTGGTTTGTGGCCACTTTTGCTGGGTTCCTCACCTTTCGATGATGTGGCCCCACTAGTGTGAGGACACTCCTGCTTGGTTCTCATCCACGTGGTTATGTGGACCCCCTGGTGAGAGTCTGTTCCTGGCTTTGTTCCTCACCCACCTGTGAGGGAGACCCTCTGCTGATAGGTCACTCCTGCATGGCTGGCACACATTGCCTTGGTGAAGTCAGCCGTGTGGTGGCAGTTGGAGCGTGCTGGGAATCTCTTCCCCCCGGTGATGAGGGCCCTCTTGCATCAGGCCCTGACTGCTGGGCTCACCAACTTTTCTTAGTGAGCCCAGTGATGCTTTGGCACTCCTCTTAGGATCCCATCTCCATGGGGATGTGGGCCTTCTGCTCTGAGGTCCCAACGGCTGGGTTGTTCACATTTTCATGATGTGGGCTCTCTGGTGTTAGTTCACAGAAGCCTGGATCCCATAGCCTCTGTGCTCTTGGCCGCCTGCTGGGAGGTTCCAACTGCTGGATTCCTCACTTTTTTAAATTTTTGGGCCCTCTGTTGTGAGGATCCTCCTGCCTGCCTCACTCCCAGCCCCTTCGTGATGTGTGTCGTCTGGTTTGAGGCCACATGTGCTGGGTTCCTCACCTTTCGATGATGTGGGACCAATGGTCTTAGGAGACTCCTGCCTGGTTCACATCCCCTTGGTGATGTGGGCCCTCTGTTGAGAGTCTGATCCTGGCTGGGTTCCTCACCCATCTGTGAGGTGGGCCGTCTGATGTGAGGTCACTCTTGCCTGGCTTGCTCACCTCGCCTTGTGGACATGAGCCCTCTGGTGGCATTTGGAGCCTGCTGGGAGCCTCCTCTCCTCGGTGATGAGGGCCCTCTGGCATCAGGCCCTAACTGCTGGGCTCCCCACATTTTGTGATGTGTGCCCAGTGGTGCGAGGACACTCCAGCCAGGTTCACATCCCCATTGGGGTGTGGGCCTTCTGCTCTGAGGTCCCAAAGCCTGGGTTGCTCACAGTTTCATGATGTGGGCTCTCTGCTGTTAGTTCACTCCTGCCTGCATCCCATAGCTTCTGTGCTCTGGACCGCCTGCTGGGAGGTTCCAACTGCTGGATTCCTCACCTTTCTTATTCTTTGGGCCCTCTGTTTTTAGGCTACTCCTGCCTGCCTCACTCCCATTCCCTTTGTGATATGTGTCCTCTGATTTGAGGCCACATGTGCTGGGTTCCGCACCTTTCGATGATGTGACCCCACTGGAGGGAAGACAGTCCTGACTGGTTCCCATCCCCTTGCTGATGTGGGCCCTCAGGTGAGAGTCTGATCCTGGCTGGGTTCCTCACCCTTCTGTGAGGTGGGCCCTCTGCTGTGAGGTCAATCATGCCTGTCTGGCCCACGTCACCTTGGCGACGTGGGCCCTCTGGTGGCAGTTGGAGTGTGCTGGGATCCTCCTCCCCTCGGTGATGAGGGCCCTCTTGCCTTAGGCCATAACTGCTGGGCTCCCCACATTTTCTGATGTGTGCCAAGTGAGTGAGGAGACTCTTGCCAGGTTCCCATCCCCATGGCGATATGGGCCTTCTGCTCTGAGGTCAAAACGGCTGGCTTGCTCACAGTACCATGATGTGGGCCCTCTGCTGTGAGTTCACTCCGGCAAGGATCCCTTATCATCGGTGCTCTGAGCCGCCTGCTGGGAGGTTCCAACTGCTGGATTCCTCAACTTTTTTATTCTATGTGCCCTCTGTTGTGAGGCTCCTCCTGCCTGCCTCACTGCCAGCCCCTTGGTGATGACTGTCCTATGGCTTGAGGCCACATGTGCTGCGTTCCTCACCTTTCGATGATGTGACCCCACTCGTGTGAGGACACTCCTGCCTGGTTCCCATCCCCTTGGTGAGGTGGGCCCTCTGGCGAGAGTCTAATCCTGGCTGGGTTCCTCAACGTTCTGTGAGGTAGGCCCTCTGCTGTGAGGTCACTCCTGCCTGGCTGGCACACGTCACCTTGGAGACGTGAGCCCTCTGGTGGCAGTTGGAGCGTGCAGGGCGCCTCCTCCTCTGGTGATGACGGCCCTCTGGCGTCAGGCCCTAAATGGTGGGCTCCCCACATTTTCTGATGTGCGCCCAGTGGTGCGAGGACACTCCAGCCAGGTTCCCATTCCCATGGGGATGTGGTCCTTCTGCGCTGAAGTCTCAACTCCTGGGTTGCTCACAGTTTTGTGATGTGGGCCCTCTGCTGTGAGTTCACTGTGGCCTGGATCCCATAGCCTCGGTGTTCTGGGCCGCCTGCTGGAAGGTCTAAATGCTGGAATCCTCACGTTTTTTATATTATGTGCCCTGTGTTGTGAGGCTACTCCTGCCTGCCTCACTCCAAGGCCCTTGGTGATGTGGGTCCTCTGGTTTGAGGACACATGTGCTGGGTTCCTCACCTTAAGATGATGAGGCCCCACTGGTGTGAGGATAATCCTGACTGGGTCCCATCCCCTTTGTGATGTGGGCCCTCTGGTGAGAGTCTGATCCTGGCTGGGTTCCTCACCCATCTGTGAGGTGGGCCCTCTACTATCAGGTAACTCTTGCCTGGGTTGCTCACCTCGCCTTGTTGACATGAGCCCTCTGGTGGCAATTGGACCCTGCTGGGACCCTCCTGCCCTCGGTGATGACGGCCCTCTAGCATCAGGCTCTAACTGCTGGGCTCCCCACGTTTTCTGATGTGAGCCCAGTGATGCCAGGACACTCCTGTCAGGTTCCCATCCCCATGGGGATGTGGGCTTTCTGCTCTGAGGTCCCAATGCCTGGGTTGCTCACAGTTTCATGATGTGGGCTCTCTGCTGTTAGTTCACTCCTGCCTGCATCCCATAGCTTCTGTGCTCTCGGCCGCCTGCTGGGAGGTTCCAAATGCTGGATTCCTCACTTTTTTTATTCTTTGGGCCCTCTGTTTTTAGGCTACTCCTACCTGCCTCACTCCCATCCCCTTTGTGATGTATGTCCTCTGATATGAGGCCACATGTGCTGGGTTCCGCACCTTTCGATGATGTGGCCCCACTGGTGGGAGGACAGTCCTGACTGGTTCCCATCCCCTTGGTGTTGTGGGCCCTCTGGTGAGAGTCTCATCCTGCCTCGGTTCCTCACCCTTCTGTGAGATAGGCCCTCTGCTGTGAGGTCACTACTGCCTGGCTGGCCCATGCCACCTTGTAGACGTGGGCCCTCTGTTGGCAGTTGGAACCTGCTGGGAGTCTCCTCCCCTCAGTTATGAGGGCCCCCTGGCGTCAGGCCCTAACTGCTGGGCTCCTAACATTTTCTGATATGTGCTAAGTGGTGCAAAGCCACTCCTGCCAGGTTCCCATCCCAATGGGGATGTGGGCCTTCTGTTCTGAGGTCCCAACAGCTGGGCTGCTCACAGGTTCATGATGTGGGCCCTCTGCTGTGAGTTCACTGCGGCCTGGATCCCATAGCCTCGGTGCTCTGGGCCACTTGCTGGGAGGTTCCAACTGCTGGATTCCTCAACTTTTATATTCTATGGACCCTGTGTTGTGAGGCCAGTCCTGCCAGCCTCATTCCGAACCCCTTGGTGATGTGGTTCCTCTGGTTTGAGGACACATGTGCTGGGATCCTCACCTTTCGATGATGTTGTCCCACTGGTGTGGGGACACTCCTGCCTGGTTCCCATCCCCTTGGTGATGTGGGCCCTCTGGTGAGAGTCTGATCCTGGCTGTGTTCCTCACCCTTCTGTGAGGTGGGCCCTCTGCTGTGAGGTCACTCCTGCCAGGCTGGCACACATCACCTTGGCGACGTTGGCCCTCTGGTGGCAGCTGGAACCTGCTGGGAGCCTCCTCCTCTCGGTGATGAGTGCCCTCTAGCGTCAGGCCCTAACTTCTGAGCACCCCACGTTTTCTGATGTGAGCCCAGTGATGCCAGGACACTCCTGTCATGTTCCCATCACCATGGGGATGTGGGCCTTCTGCTCTGAGGTCCCAATGTCTGGGTTGCTCACAGTTTCATGATGTGGGCTGTCTGGTGTTAGTTCACTCTGGCCTGGTTCCTCTAGCCTCTGTGCTCTGGGCCGCCTGCTGGGAGGTTCCAACTGCTGGATTCCTCACCTTTCTTATTTTTGGGCCCTCTGTTATGAGGCTCCTCCTGCCTGCCTCACTCCCAGCCCCTTGGTGATGGGTGTCCTATGGTTTGAAGCCACATGTTCTGGGTTCCTCACCTTTAGATGATGTGGCCCTACTCATGTGAGGACACTCCTGCCTGGTTCCAATCCATTTGGTGATGTGGGCCCTCTGGTGCGAGTCTGATCCTGACTGGGTTCGTCACACTTCTCTGAGGTGGGCCCTCTGCTGTGAGGTCATTCGTGCCTGGTTGGCACACATCGCCTTGGCGACGTCAGCCCTCTGGTGGCAGTTGGAGCCTGCTGGGAGCCTCCTTCCCTTGGTGATGAGGGTCCTCTGGCGTCAGGCCCTAACTGCTGGTCGCCCAAAATTTTCTGATACGTTCTCAGTGGTGCGAGGACACTCCTACCAGAATTCCATCCCCATGGGGATGTGGGCCTCCTGCTCTGAGGTCCCAATGGCTGGGTTGCTCAGTTTCATGACATGGGCCCTCTTCTGTGAGTTCACTGTGGCCTGGATCCCATGGCCTCGGTGCTCTGGGCCGCCTGCTGGGAGGTTCCAACTGCTGGATTCCTCACTTTTTTATTCTATGGGCCCAGTGTTGTGAGGCTACTCCTGCCTGCCTCACTCCGAGGTCCTTGGTGATGTGGGTCCTCTGGTTTGAGGACACATGTGCTGAGTACCTCAGCTTTTGATGATGTGGCCCCACTGATGTGAAGACACTCCTGCCTGGTTCCCATCCCCTTGGTGATGTGGGCCCTCTGGTGAGAGTCTGATGTTGGCTGGGTTTCTCACCCTTCTGTGAGGTGGGACCTCTGCTGTGAGGTAACTCCTGCCTGGCATGCTCACGTTGCCTTGGCAATGTGAGCCCTCAGGTGGCAGTTGGAGCCTGCTGGGAATCTCCTCCCCTCAGGTATGAGAGCTCTGGATAAAACACATATGCCCTTTTTTGCCAAGTGCATTATTTTCCAAGTTCTGTCTCTTTTCCTATGCTTTAAGAGCTACTCCAGTGTACGTTCTGAAATCAGTTTCCAGCAATTCTGCCCCGCATTCAAGTCCTCTTCGCAGCCTTACTTCAGTATAATTTTGGATGATAGCTGTCATTTATAACTCCGCAGGTTTCTGAATTACAGTGCCCCTGAGCTCCTTTCTTCAACTCGCTTTCTTGTGAGCTGGCCGCAACACCGCAGGATCTCCTCAGGCCCTAATCTAGTTCCAGCATGGCACGCGGAGCCTTTGGTTCATTTATCTTCCTGGTGGGAAATGAGAGTTAAATTTGCCCGTCCAGACACCTACAGATAGTCTTCCATTGCTTCTCCTTATTCCTGTTCATCTTCCGAAGAAATTGCAAACTGGGCCAAACAGGAGGTTAAAGGCACTGACTCTCCAAGTGGGGAGAGTGTTAGTAAAGCGTCTGGAATGTTGCACCCGAGTACCAGGGGACGAAAACTGAGACACATTTGAACACGTTTCCCGATCACACGGTGGATCATACACTCCGTTCCACATGCATGTTTTAGCTGAAGGAAGAATCCCTTAAACCTGGAGAGTTGAGACCCATGGAATGGGTACCATGCAATATGACTTCAAAGGATCTGCATTTGCTCACCGAACCTCACCAATCCTATCACTGCTGCGTTTATGCTGCTGTACAGACACTTGATTCTCTTTCGGAGACATATAAATCCAAAGGTTTTAAGATTATTACGAGTCAGGTATATTCTTAGGCGTTTAATATGGGGTGTTGAGTCCACTTCGTTGAGCAAGGAGTAGCTCTTGTCTATTACATATTTGGCTTATGGAACGGTATCTGTGCTAATTTCAATCTCTGGTTTCATGCAGCACCCCAACTCACCTTTCCCCTTAAGCAAGCATAAGTTGGTTTTCTACATTTGAGACCCTGTTCTGTTTTGTAATTCACTTCCTGTGTAGCCAAGTTTACATTCCGTGTATTAGGGATATCTTATGATGTTTCTTTTTCTGTGTGACTTATTTCACTTAGAATACTCGTACCTGAATCCACTCACTATGCTGCTACGGGCCTGATGACATAGATTTCATTGCTGAGTGATATTGCATTGTACGTAAGTACCACAACTTCTTTATCCATTTTTCGCTTTCTGTGATATTGAACTTGTACCGTAAACGAGGTTCTTGTAAACAGAGCCGTCCCAAACTTTGGGGTGGCTGTGTCTTTTGATTTTAATTTCCCTAAGCTATAGGACCATAAGTGGAAGTGCCCTAGGCTCTGTTGCTTGTTTTTTAGATGTTTCAGGAAACACCATACACTACTCCAGAGTGGCTGTTGGCAATTTACATCCCGCCCATCAGCATAACAAGGCTCCCAGTTCTCCATGGCCTGTCCTGCCTTTCTGGATTTTACACTTTTTTCAGATAGCCCTTTTGACCGGGGGGCAGTGAGACTTCATTATAGTGCAGATTTCCTTTGCAAGCTTGCTTGGTTGGCCAAAAAGTGCGTATGCGTTTTTTCCTGTATATATTCAGGAAAAAACGCATATGCCCTTTTTGGCCAAGTGCATCATTGTGGACGTTCTGCCTCTTTTCCTATGCTTTACATGCAATTCCAGTGTACCTCCTGAAATTGGTTTCCTGCAATTCTGCCCCGCTTTCAAGTCCTCTTGGCAGCCTTCCTTCAATATATTTTTGGACGATAGCTGTAATTTATAACTGCAGGTTTGTGAATTACAGTGCCCCTGAGCTCCTTTCTTCAACTCGCTTTCTTGTGAGCTGGCCGCAACACCGCAGGATTACTTCTGGCCCTAGTGTGGTTCCGGCATGGCACGCTGAGCCTTTGGTTAATTCCTCTCTCTGGTGGGAAATGAGAGTTAAATTTGCCCGTCCAGACGCCTCCAGCTAGTCTCTCATTGGTTCTCCCTATTCCTGTTCATTTTCCACAGAAATTGCAAACTGGGCCAAACAGGAGGTTAAAGGCACTGACTCTCCAAGTGGGGAGAGTGTTAGTAAAGCGTCTGGAATGTTGCACCCGAGTACCAGGGGACGAAAACTAAGACATATTTGAACACGTTTTCCGATCACACGGTGGATCGTACTCTGGGTTCCACATGCATGTTTTAGCTGAAGGAAGAATCCCTTAAACATGGAGAGTTGAGACCCATGGAATGGGTACCATGCAATATGACTTCAAAGGGTCTGCATTTGCTCACCGAACCTCACCAATCCTATCACTGCTGCGTTTATGCCACTGTACACACGCTTGATTCTCTTTCGGAGACATATAAATCCATAGGTTTTAAGATTCTTACTAGTCAGGTATATTGTTAAGCGTTTAATATGGGGTGTTGAGTCCACTTCGTTGAGCAAGGAGTAGCTCTTGTGTATTACATATTTGGCTTATGGAATGGTATCTGTGCTAATTTCAATCTCTGGTTTTATGCAGCACCACAACTCACCTTTCCCCTTAAGCAAGCATAAGTTGGTTTTCTACATTTGACACCCTGTTCTGTTTTGTAATTCAGTTCCTGTGTAGCCAAGTTTACATTCCGTGTATTGGTGATATCTTATGATGTTTCTTTTTCTGTGTGACTTATTTCACTTAGAATCATCGTACGTGCATCCACTCATTATGCTGCTATGGGCCTGATGACATAGATTTCATTGCTGAGTGATATTGCATTGTACGTAAGTACCACAACTTCTTTATCCATTTTTCGCTTTCTGTGATATTGAGCTTGTACCGTAAACGAGTTTCTTGTAAACAGAGCCGTCCCAAACTTTGGGGTGGCTGTGTCTTTTTGATTTTAATTTCCCTAAGCTATAGGACCATAAGTGGAAGTGCCCTAGGCTCTGTTGCTTTGTTTTTTGGATGTTTCAGGAAACACCATACACTTTTCCAGAGTGGCTGCTGGCAATTTACATCCCGCCCATCAGCATAACAAGGCTCCCAGTTCTCCTTGGCCTGTCCTGCCTTTCTGGATTTTACACTTTTTTCAGATGGCCCTTTTGACCGGGGGGCAGTGAGACTTCATTGTAGTGCAGATTTCCTTTGCAAGCTTGCTTGGTTGGCCAAAAAGGGCGTATGCGTTTTTTCCTGAATATATTCAGGAAAAAACGCATACGCCCTTTTTGGCCAAGTGCATCATTGTGGACATTGTGCCTCTTTTCCTATGCTTTACATGCAATTCCAGTCTCCCTCCTGAAATCGGTTTCCTGCAATTCTGCCCCGCTTTCAAGTCCTCTTGGCAGCCTTACTTCAATATATTTTTGGAAGATAGCTGTCATTTATAACTCTGCAGGTTTGTGAATTACAGTGCCCCTGAGCTCCTTTCTTCAACTCGCTTTCTTGTGAGCTGGCCGCAACACCGCAGGATTGCTTCAGGCCCTAGTTTGGTTCCGGCACGGCATGTTGAGCCTTTGGTTAATTCCTCTTTCTGGTGGGAAATGAGAGTTAAATTTGCCCGTCCAGACACCTCCACCTAGTCTCTCATTGGTTCTCCCTATTCCTGTTCATTTTCCACAGAAATTGCAAACTGGGCCAAACAGGAGGTTAAAGGCACTGACTCTCCAAGTGGGGAGAGTGTCAGTAAAGCATCTGGAATGTTGCACCCGAGTACCAGGGGACGAAAACGAGACACATTTGAACACGTTTCCCGATCACACGGTGGATCATACTCTGGGTTCCACATGCATGTTTTAGCTGAAGGAAGAATCCCTTAAACCTGGAGAGTTGAGACCCATGGAATGGGTACCATGCAATATGACTTCAAAGGGTCTGCATTTGCTCACCAAACCTCACCAATCCTATCACTGCTGCGTTTATGCCGCTGTACACACGATTGATTCTCTTTCGGAGACATATAAATCCGTAGGTTTTAAGATTATTTCTAGTCAGGTATATTCTTAGGCGTTTAATATGGGGTGTTGAGTCCACTTCGTTCAGCAAGGAGTAGCTCTTGTCTATTGCATATTTGGCTTATGGAACGGTATCTGTGCTAATTTCAATCTCTGGTTTCATGCAGCACCCCAACTCACCTTTCCCCTTAAGCAAGCATAAGTTGGTTTTCTACATTTGAGACCCTGTTCTGTTTTGTAATTCAGTTCCTGTGTAGCCAAGTTTACATTCCGTGTATTGGTGATATCTTATGATGTTTCTTTTTCTGTGTGACTTATTTCACTTAGAATCATCGTACCTGAATCCACTCATTATGCTGCTACGGGCCTGATGACATAGATTTCATTGCTGAGTGATATTGCATTGTACGTAAGTACCACAACTTCTTTATCCATTTTTCGCTTTCTGTGATATTGAACTTGTACCATAAACGAGGTTCTTGTAAACAGAGCCGTCCCAAACTTTTGGGTGGCTGTGTCTTTTTGATTTTAATTTCCCTAAGCTATAGGACCATAAGTGGAAGTGCCCTAGGCTCTGTTGCTTTGTTTTTTAGATGTTTCAGGAAACACCATACACTTCTCCAGAGTGGCTGTTGGCAATTGACATCCCGCCCATCAGCATAACAAGGCTCCCAGTTCTCCATGCCAAGTCCTGCCTTTCTGGATATTACACTTTCTTCAGATGGCCCTTTTGACCGGGGGGCAGTGAGACTTCATTGTAGTGCAGATTTCCTTTGCAAGCCTGCTTGGTTGGCGAAAAAGGGCGTATGCGTTTTTTCCTGAATATATTCAGGAAAGAACACATACGCCCTTTTTGGCCAAGTGCATCATTGTGGACGTTCTGCCTCTTTTCCTATGCTTTACATGCAATTCCCGTCTACCTCCTGAAATCGGTTTCCTGCAATTCTGCCCCGCTTTCAAGTCCTCTTGGCAGCCTTACTTCAATATATTTTTGGACGATAGCTGTCATTTATAACTCTGCAGGTTTGTGAATTACAGTGCCCCTGAGCTCCTTTCTTCAACTCGCTTTCTTGTGAGCTGGCCGCAACACCGCAGGATTGCTTCAGGCCCTAGTGTGGTTCCGGCACGGCATGCTGAGCCTTTGGTTAATTCCTCTTTCTGGTCGGAAATGAGAGTTAAATTTGCCCGTCCAGACACCTCCAGCTAGTTTCTCATTGGTTCTCCCTATTCCTGTACATTTTCCGCAGAAATTGCAAACTGGGCCAAACAGGAGTTTAAAGACACTGACTCTCCAAGTGGGGAGAGTGTTAGTAAAGCGTCTTGAATGTTGCACCCGAGTACGAGGGGACAAAAACTGAGACACATTTGAACACGTTTCCTGATCACACGGTGGATCATATTCTGTGTTCCACATGCATGTTTCAGCTGAAGGAAGAATCCCTTAAACCTGGAGAGTTGAGACCCATGGAATGGGTACCATGCAGTATGACTTCAAAGGGTCTGCATTTGCTCACCGAACCTCACCAATCCTATCACTGCTGCGTTTATGCCGCTGTACACACGCTTGATTCTCTTTCGGAGACATATAAATCCATAGGTTTTAAGATTCTTACTAGTCAGGTATATTCTTAGGCGTTTAATATGGGGTGTTGAGTCCACTTCGTTCAGCAAGGAGTAGCTCTTGTCTATTACATATTTGGCTTATGGAACAGTATCTGTGCTAATTTCAATCTCTGATTTCATGCAGCACCCCAACTCACCTTTCCCCTCAAGCAAGCATAAGTTGGTTTTCTACATTTGAGACCCTGTTCTGTTTTGTAATTCAGTTCCTGTGTAGCCAAGTTTACATTCCGTGTAGTACTGATATCTTATGATGTTTCTTTTTCTGTGTGACTTATTTCACTTAGAATCATCATACCTGAATCCACTCATTATGCTGCTACGGGCCTGATGACATAGATTTCATTGCTGAGTGATATTGCATTGTACGTAAGTACCACAACTTCTTTATCCATTTCTCGCTTTTTGCGATATTGAACTTGTACCGTAAACGATGTTCTTGTAAACAGAGCCGTCCCAAACTTTGGGGTGACTGTGTCTTTTTGATTTTAATTTCCCTAAGCTATAGGACCATAAGTGGAAGTGCCCTAGGCTCTGTTGCTTTGTTTTTTAGATGTTTCAGGAAACACCATACACTTCTCCAGAGTGGCTGTTGGCAATTGACATCCCGCCCATCAGCATAACAAGGCTCCCAGTTCTCCATGCCAAGTCCTGCCTTTCTGGATATTACACTTTCTTCAGATGGCCCTTTTGACCGGGGGGCAGTGAGACTTCATTGTAGTGCAGATTTCCTTTGCAAGCCTGCTTGGTTGGCGAAAAAGGGCGTATGCGTTTTTTCCTGAATATATTCAGGAAAGAACACATACGCCCTTTTTGGCCAAGTGCATCATTGTGGACGTTCTGCCTCTTTTCCTATGCTTTACATGCAATTCCCGTCTACCTCCTGAAATCGGTTTCCTGCAATTCTGCCCCGCTTTCAAGTCCTCTTGGCAGCCTTACTTCAATATATTTTTGGACGATAGCTGTCATTTATAACTCTGCAGGTTTGTGAATTACAGTGCCCCTGAGCTCCTTTCTTCAACTCGCTTTCTTGTGAGCTGGCCGCAACACCGCAGGATTGCTTCAGGCCCTAGTGTGGTTCCGGCACGGCATGCTGAGCCTTTGGTTAATTCCTCTTTCTGGTCGGAAATGAGAGTTAAATTTGCCCGTCCAGACACCTCCAGCTAGTTTCTCATTGGTTCTCCCTATTCCTGTACATTTTCCGCAGAAATTGCAAACTGGGCCAAACAGGAGTTTAAAGACACTGACTCTCCAAGTGGGGAGAGTGTTAGTAAAGCGTCTTGAATGTTGCACCCGAGTACGAGGGGACAAAAACTGAGACACATTTGAACACGTTTCCTGATCACACGGTGGATCATATTCTGTGTTCCACATGCATGTTTCAGCTGAAGGAAGAATCCCTTAAACCTGGAGAGTTGAGACCCATGGAATGGGTACCATGCAGTATGACTTCAAAGGGTCTGCATTTGCTCACCGAACCTCACCAATCCTATCACTGCTGCGTTTATGCCGCTGTACACACGCTTGATTCTCTTTCGGAGACATATAAATCCATAGGTTTTAAGATTCTTACTAGTCAGGTATATTCTTAGGCGTTTAATATGGGGTGTTGAGTCCACTTCGTTCAGCAAGGAGTAGCTCTTGTCTATTACATATTTGGCTTATGGAACAGTATCTGTGCTAATTTCAATCTCTGATTTCATGCAGCACCCCAACTCACCTTTACCCTTAAGCAAGCATAAGTTGGTTTTCTACATTTGAGACCCTGTTCTGTTTTGTAATTCAGTTCCTGTGTAGCCAAGTTTACATTCCGTGTATTGGTGATATCTTATGATGTTTCTTTTTCTGTGTGACTTATTTTTTTATTTCTTTTATTTTTTTATTTTTTTTTTTTTTTGCGGTACGTGGGCCTCTCACTGTTGTGGTCTTTCCCATTGCGGAGCACAGGCTCCGGACGCGCAGGCTCAGCGGCCATGGCTCACAGGCCCAGCCGCTCCGCGGCATGTGGGATCTTCACGGAGCGGGGCATGAACCCATGTCCTCTGCATCGGCAGGCGGACTCTCAACCACTGGCCACCAGGTAAGCCCTGTGTGACTTATTTAACTTAGAATCACCGTACCTGAATCCACTCATTATGCTGCTATGGGCCTGATGAAATAGATTTCATTGCTGAGTGATATTGCATTGTACGTATGTACCACAACTTCTTTATCCATTTTTCGCTTTCTGTGATATTGAACTTGTACGGTGAACAAGGTTCTTGTAAACAGAGCCGTCCCAAACTTGGGGTGGCTGTGTCTTTTTCATTTTAATTTCCCTAAGCTATAGGACCATAAGTGGAAGTGCCCTAGGCTCTGTTGCTTTGTTTTTTGGATGTTTCAGGAAACACCATACACTTCTCCAGAGTGGCTGCTGGCAATTTACATCCCGCCCATCAGCATAACAAGGCTCCCAGTTCTCCATGGCCTGTCCTGCCTTTCTGGATTTTACACTTTTTTCAGATGGCCCTTTTGACCGGGGGGCAGTGAGACTTCATTGTAGTGCAGATTTCCTTTGCAAGCTTGCTTGGTTGGCCAAAAAGGGCGTATGCGTTTTTTCCTGAATATATTCAGGAAAAAACGCATACGCCCTTTTTGGCCAAGTGCATCATTGTGGACGTTCTGCCTCCTTTCCTATGCTTTAAATGCAATTCCAGTCTACCTCCTGAAATCGGTTTCCTGCAATTCTGCCCCGCTTTCAACTCCTCTTGGCAGCCTTACTTCAATATATTTTTGGAAGATAGCTGTCATTTATAACTCTGCAGGTTTGTGAATTACAGTGCCCCTGAGCTCCTTTCTTCAACTCGCTTTCTTGTGAGCTGGCCGCAACACCGCAGGATTGCTTCAGGCCCTAGTTTGTTTCCGGCACGGCATGCTTAGCCTTTGGTTAATTCCTCTTCCTGGTGGGAAATGAGAGTTAAATTTGCCCGTCCAGACACCTCCACCTAGTCTCTCATTGGTTCTCCCTATTCCTGTTCATTTTCCACAGAAATTGCAAACTGGGCCAAACAGGAGGTTAAAGGCACTGACTCTCCAAGTGGGGAGAGTGTTAGCAAAGCGTCTGGAATGTTGCACCCGAGTACCAGGGGACGTAAACTGAGACACATTTGAACACGTTTTCCGATCACACGGTGGATCATACTCTGGGTTCCACATGTATGTTTTAGCTGAAGGAAGAATCCCTTAAACCTGGAGAGTTGAGACCCATGGAATGGGTACCATGCAATATGACTTCAAAGGGTCTGCATTTGCTCACCAAACCTCACCAATCCTATCACTGCTGCGTTTATGCCGCTGTACACACTCTTGATTGTCTTTCGGAGACATATAAATCCGTAGGTTTTAAGATTATTTCTAGTCAGGTATATTCTTAGGCGTTTAATATGGGGTGTTGAGTCCACTGCGTTGAGCAAGGAGTAGCTCTTGGCTATTACATATTTGGCTTATGGATCGGTATCTGTGCTAATTTCAATCTCTGGTTTTATGCAGCACCCCAACTCACCTTTCCCCTTAAGCAAGCATAAGTTGGTTTTCTACATTTGAGACCCTGTTCTGTTTTGTAATTCAGTTCCTGTGTAGCCAAGTTTACATTCCGTGTAGTAGTGATATCTTATGATGTTTCTTTTTCTGTGTGACTTAATTCACTTAGAATCATCGTACCTGAATCCACTCATTATGCTGCGACGGGCCTGATGACATAGATTTCATTGCTGAGTGATATTGCATTGTACGTAAGTACCACAACTTCTTTATCCATTTTTCGCTTTCTGTCATATTGAACTTGTACCGTAAACAAGGTTCTTGTAAACAGAGCCGTCCCAAACTTTGGGGTGGCTGTCTCTGTTTGATTTTCATTTCCCTAAGCTATAGGACCATAAGTGGAAGTGCCCTAGGCTCTGTTGCTTTGTTTTTTAGATGTTTCAGGAAACACCATACACTTCTCCAGAGTGGCTGTTGGCAATTTACATCCCGCCCATCAGCATAACAAGGCTCCCAGTTTTCCATGGCCTGTCCTGCCTTTCTGGATTTTACACTTTTTTCAGATGGCCCTTTTGACAGGGGGGCAGTGAGACTTCATTGTAGTGTAGATTTCCTTTGCAAGCTTTCTTGGTTGTCCAAAAAGGGCGTATGCGTTTTTTCCTGAATATATTAAGGAAAAAACGCATACGCCCTTTTTGGCCAAGTGCATCATTGTGCACGTTCTGCCTCTTTTCCTATGCTTTACATGCAATTCCAGTCTACCTCCTGAAATCGGTTTCGTGGAATTCTGCACCACTTTCAAGTCCTCTTGGCAGCCTTACTTCAATATATTTTTGGACGATAGCTGTCATTTATAACTCTGCAGGTTTGTGAATTACAGTGCCCCTGAGCTCCTTTCTTCAACTCGCTTTCTTGTGAGCTGGCCGCAACACCGCAGGATTGCTTCAGGCCCTAGTGTGGTTCCGGCACGGCACGCTGAGCCTTTGGTTAATTCCTCTTCCTGGTGGGAAATGAGAGTTAAATTTGCCCGTCCACACACCTCCAGCTAGTCTCTCATTGGTTCTCCCTATTCCTGTACATTTTCCGCAGAAATTGCAAACTGGGCCAAACAGGAGTTTAAAGGCACTGACTCTCCATGTTGGGAGAGTATTAGTAAAGCGTCTTGAATGTTGCACCCGACTACCAGGGGACGAAAACTGAGACACATTTGAACACGTTTCCTGATCACACGGTGGATCATACTCTGTGTTCCACATGCATGTTTCAGCTGAAGGAAGAATCCCTTAAACCTGGAGAGTTGAGACCCATGGAATGGGTACCATGCAATATGACTTCAAAGGGTCTGCATTTGCTCACCGAACCTCACCAATCCTATCACTGCTGCGTTTATGCCGCTGTACACATGCTTGATTCTCTTTCGGAGACATATAAATCCGTAGGTTTTAAGATTATTTCTAGTCAGGTATATTCTTAGGCTTTTAATATGGGGTGTTGAGTCCACTGCGTTGAGCAAGGAGTAGCTCTTGTCTATTACATATTTGCTTATGGAACGGTATCTGTGCTAATTTCAATCTCTGGTTTTATGCAGCACCCCAACTCACCTTTACCCTTAAGCAAGCATAAGTTGGTTTTCTACATTTGAGACCCTGTTCTGTTTTGTAATTCAGTTCCTGTGTAGCCAAGTTTACATTCCGTGTAGTAGTGATATCTTATGATGTTTCTTTTTCTGTGTGACTTATTTCACTTAGAATCATCGTACCTGAATCCACTCATTATGCTGCGACGGGCCTGATGACATAGATTTCATTGCTGAGTGATATTGCATTGTACGTAAGTACCACAACTTCTTTATCCATTTTTCGCTTTCTGTGATATTGAACTTGTACTGTAAACGAGGTTCTTGTAAACAGAGCCGTCCCAAACTTTGGGGTGGCTGTGTCTTTTTGATTTTAATTTCCCTAAGCTATAGGACCATAAGTGGAAGTGCCCTAGGCTCTGTTGCTTTGTTTTTTAGATGTTTCAGGAAACACCATACACTTCTCCAGAGTGGCTGTTGGCAATTTACATCGCGACCATCAGCATAACAAGGCTCCCAGTTTTCCATGGCCTGTCCTGCCTTTCTGGATTTTACACTTTTTTCAGATGGCCCTTTTGACCGGGGGGCAGTGAGACTTCATTGTAGTGCAGATTTCCTTTGCAAGCATTCTTGGTTGGCCAAAAAGGGCGTATGCGTTTTTTCCTGAATATATTCAGGAAAAAACGCATACGCCCTTTTTGGCCAAGTGCATCGTTGTGGACGTTCTGCCTCTTTTCCTATGCTTTACATGCAATTCCAGTCTACCTCCTGAAATCGGTTTCGTGCAATTCTGTACCACTTTCAAGTCCTCTTGGCAGCCTTACTTCAATATATTTTTGGACGATAGCTGTCATTTATAACTCTGCAGGTTTGTGAATTACAGTGCCCCTGAGCTTCTTTCTTCAACTCGCTTTCTTGTGAGCTGGCCGCAACACCGCAGGATTGCTTCAGGCCCTAGTGTGGTTCCGGCACGGAACGCTGAGCCTTTGGTTAATTCCTCTTCCTGGTGGGAAATGAGAGTTAAATTTGCCCGTCCACACACCTCCAGCTAGTCTCTCATTGGTTCTCCCTATTCCTGTACATTTTCCGCAGAATTTGCAAACTGGGCCAAACAGGAGGTTAAAGACACTGACTCTCCAAGTGGGGAGAGTGTTAGTAAAGCATCTTGAATGTTGCACCCGAGTACCAGGGGACGAAAACTTAGACACATTTGAACACGTTTCCTGATCACACGGTGGATCATACTCTGTGTTCCACATGCATGTTTCAGCTGAAGGAAGAATCCCTTAAACCTGGAGAGTTGAGACCCATGGAATGGGTACCATGCAGTATGACTTCAAAGGGTCTGCATTTGCTCACCGAACCTCACCAATCCTATCACTGCTGCGTTTATGCTGCTGTACACAGGCTTGATTCTCTTTCAGAGACATATAAATCCGTAGGTTTTAAGATTATTTCTAGTCAGGTATATTCTTAGGTGTTTAATATGGGGTGTTGAGTCCACTGCGTTGAGCAAGGAGTAGCTCTTGTCTATTACATATTTGGCTTATGGAACGGTATCTGTGCTAATTTCAATCTCTGGTTTTATGCCGCACCGCAACTCACCTTTCCCCTTAAGCAAGCAGAAGTTGGTTTTCTACATTTGAGACCCTGTTCTGTTTTGTAATTCAGTTCCTGTGTAGCCAAGTTTACATTACGTGTAGTAGTGATATCTTATGATGTTTTTTTTCTGTGTGATTTATTTCACTTAGAATCATCGTACCTGAATCCACTCATTATGAGGCTACGGGCCTGATGACATAGATTTCATTGCTGAGTGATATTGCATTGTACGTAAGTACCACAACTTCTTTATCCATTTTTCTCTTTCTGTGATATTGAACTTGTACCGTAAACGAGGTTCTTGTAAACAGAGCCGTCCCAAGCTTTGGGGTGGCTGTGTCTTTTTGATTTTAATTCCCTAAGCTATAGGACCATAAGTGGAGGTGCCCTAGGCTCTGTTGCTTTGTTTTTTGGATGCTTCAAGAAACACCATACACTTCTCCAGAGTGGCTGTTGGCAATTTACATCCCGCCCATCAGAAGAACAAGGCTCCAAGTTCTCCATGGCCTGCCCTGCCTTTCTGGATTTTACACTTTTTTCAGATAGCCTTTTGACCGGGGAGCAGTGAGACTTCATTGTAGTGCAGATTTCCTTTGCAAGCTTGCTTGGTTGGCGAAAAAGGGCGTATGCGTTTTTTCCTGAATATATTCAGGAAAAAACGCATACGCCCTTTTTGGCCAAGTGCATCATTGTGCACGTTCTGCCTCTTTTCCTATGCTTTACATGCAATTCCAGTCTACCTCCTGAAATCGGTTTCCTGCAATTCTGCCCCACTTTCAAGTCCTCTTGGCAGCCTTACTTCAATGTATTTTTGGACGATAGCTGTCATTTATAACTCTGTAGGTTTGTGAATTACAGTACCCCTGAGTTCCTTTCTTCAACTTGCTTTCTTGTGAGCTCGCTGCAACACCACAGGATTGCTTCAGGCCCTAGTGTGCTTCTGGTATGGCATGCTGAGCCTTTGGTTAATTCCTCTTCCTGGTGGGAAATGAGAGTTAAATTTGCCCGTCCAGACACCTCCACCTAGTCTCTCATTGGTTCTCCCTATTCCTGTTCATCTTACGCAGAAATTGCAAACTGGGCCAACCAGGAGGTTAAAGGCACTGACTCTCCAAGTGTGGAGAGTGTTAGTAAAGCGTGTGGAATGTTGCACCCGAGTACCAGGGGACGAAAACTGAGACACATTTGAACACGTTTCCTGATCACACGGTGGATCATACTCTGTGTTCCACATGCATGTTTCAGCTGAAGGAAGAATCCCTTAAACCTGGAGAGTTGAGACCCATGGAATGGGTACCATGCAGTATGACTTCAAAGGGTCTGCATTTGCTCACCGAACCTCACCAATCCTATCACTGCTGCATTTATGCCGCTGTACACAGGCTTGATTCTCTTTCGGAGACATATAAATCTGTAGGTTTTAAGATTATTTCTAGTCAGGTATATTCTTAGGCGTTTAATATGGGGTGTTGAGTCCGCTGCGTTGAGCAAGGAGTAGCTCTTGTCTATTACATATTTGGCTTATGGAACGGTATCTGTGCTAATTTCAATCTCTGGTTTCATGCAGCACCCCAACTCACCTTTCCCCTCAAGCAAGCATAAGTTGGTTTTCTACATTTGAGACCCTGTTCTGTTTTGTAATTCAGTTCTTGTGTAGCCAAGTTTTCCTTCCGTGTAGTAGTGATATCTTATGGTGTTTCTTTTTCTGTGTGACTTATTTCACTTAGAATCATCATACCTGCATCCACTCATTATTCTGCTACGGGCCTGATGACATAGATTTCATTGCTGAGTGATATTGCATTGTACGTAAGTACCACAACTTCTTTATCCATTTTTCGCTTTCTGTGATATTGAACTTGTACCGTAAACGAGGTTCTTGTAAACAGAGCCGTCCCAAACTTTGTGGTGACTGTGTCTTTTTGATTTTAATTTCCCTAAGCTATAGGACCATAAGTGGAAGTGCCCTAGGCTCTGTTGCTTTGTTTTTTGGATGTTTCAGGAAACACCATACACTTCTCCAGAGTGGCTGCTGGTAATTTTCATCCCAACCATCAGCATAACAAGGCTCCCAGTTCTCCATGACCTGTCCTGCCTTTCTGGATTTTACACTTTTTTCAGATGGCCCTTTTGACCCAGGGGGGCAGTGAGACTTCAATGTAGTTCAGATTTCCTTTGCAAGCTTGCTTGGTTGGCCAAAAAGTGCGTATGCGTTTTTTCCTGAATATATTCAGGAAAAAACGCATACGCCCTTTTTGGCCAAGTGCATCATTGTGGACGTTCTGCCTCTTTTCCTATGCTTTACATGCAATTCCAGTCTACCTCCTGAAATTGGTTTCGTGCAATTCTGCCCCGCTTTCAACGCCTCTTGGCAGCCTTACTTCAATTTATTTTTGGAAGATAGCTGTCATTTATAACTCTGCAGGTTTGTGAATTACAGTGCCCCTGAGCTCCTTTCATCAACTCGCTTTCTTGTGAGCTGGCTGCAACACCGCAGGATTGCTTCAGGCCCTAGTTTGGTTCTGGCATGGCATGCTGAGCCTTTGGTTAATTCCTCTTCCTGGTGGGAAATGAGAGTTAAATTTGCCCGTCCACACACCTCCAGCTAGTCTCTCATTGGTTCTCCCTATTCCTGTACATTTTCCGCAGAATTTGCAAACTGGGCCAAACAGGAGGTTAAAGACACTGACTCTCCAAGTGGGGAGAGTGTTAGTAAAGCATCTTGAATGTTGCACCCGAGTACCAGGGGACGAAAACTGAGACACATTTGAACACGTTTCCTGATCACACGGTGGATCATACTCTGTGTTCCACATGCATGTTTCAGCTGAAGGAAGAATCCCTTAAACCTGGAGAGTTGAGACCCATGGAATGGGTACCATGCAGTATGACTTCAAAGGGTCTGCATTTGCTCACCGAACCTCACCAATCCTATCACTGCTGCGTTTATGCTGCTGTACACAGGCTTGATTCTCTTTCAGAGACATATAAATCCGTAGGTTTTAAGATTATTTCTAGTCAGGTATATTCTTAGGCGTTTAATATGGGGTGTTGAGTCCACTGCGTTGAGCAAGGAGTAGCTCTTGTCTATTACATATTTGGCTTATGGAACGGTATCTGTGCTAATTTCAATCTCTGGTTTTATGCCGCACCGCAACTCACCTTTCCCCTTAAGCAAGCAGAAGTTGGTTTTCTACATTTGAGACCCTGTTCTGTTTTGTAATTCAGTTCCTGTGTAGCCAAGTTTACATTACGTGTAGTAGTGATATCTTATGATGTTTTTTTTCTGTGTGATTTATTTCACTTAGAATCATCGTACCTGAATCCACTCATTATGAGGCTACGGGCCTGATGACATAGATTTCATTGCTGAGTGATATTGCATTGTACGTAAGTACCACAACTTCTTTATCCATTTTTCTCTTTCTGTGATATTGAACTTGTACCGTAAACGAGGTTCTTGTAAACAGAGCCGTCCCAAGCTTTGGGGTGGCTGTGTCTTTTTGATTTTAATTCCCTAAGCTATAGGACCATAAGTGGAGGTGCCCTAGGCTCTGTTGCTTTGTTTTTTGGATGCTTCAGGAAACACCATACACTTCTCCAGAGTGGCTGTTGGCAATTTACATCCCGCCCATCAGAAGAACAAGGCTCCAAGTTCTCCATGGCCTGCCCTGCCTTTCTGGATTTTACACTTTTTTCAGATAGCCTTTTGACCGGGGAGCAGTGAGACTTCATTGTAGTGCAGATTTCCTTTGCAAGCTTGCTTGGTTGGCCAAAAAGGGCGTATGCGTTTTTTCCTGAATATATTCAGGAAAAAACGCATACGCCCTTTTTGGCCAAGTGCATCATTGTGCACGTTCTGCCTCTTTTCCTATGCTTTACATGCAATTCCAGTCTACCTCCTGAAATCGGTTTCCTGCAATTCTGCCCCACTTTCAAGTCCTCTTGGCAGCCTTACTTCAATGTATTTTTGGACGATAGCTGTCATTTATAACTCTGTAGGTTTGTGAATTACAGTACCCCTGAGTTCCTTTCTTCAACTTGCTTTCTTGTGAGCTCGCTGCAACACCACAGGATTGCTTCAGGCCCTAGTGTGCTTCTGGTATGGCATGCTGAGCCTTTGGTTAATTCCTCTTCCTGGTGGGAAATGAGAGTTAAATTTGCCCGTCCAGACACCTCCACCTAGTCTCTCATTGGTTCTCCCTATTCCTGTTCATCTTACGCAGAAATTGCAAACTGGGCCAACCAGGAGGTTAAAGGCACTGACTCTCCAAGTGTGGAGAGTGTTAGTAAAGCGTCTGGAATGTTGCACCCGAGTACCAGGGGACGAAAACTGAGACACATTTGAACACGTTTCCCGATCACACGGTGGATCATACTCTGGGTTCCACATGCATGTTTTAGCTGAAGGAAGAATCCCTTAAACCTGGAGAGTTGAGACCCATGGAATGGGTACCATGCAATATGACTTCAAAGGGTCTGCATTTGCTCACCGAACCTCACCAATCCTATCACTGCTGCGTTTATGCCGCTGTACACATGCTTGATTCTCTTTCGGAGACATATAAATCCGTAGGTTTTAAGATTATTTCTAGTCAGGTATATTCTTAGGCGTTTAATATGGGGTTTTGAGTCCACTTCGTTGAGCAAGGAGTAGCTCTTTTCTATTACATATTTGGCTTATGGAACGGTATCTGTGCTAATTTCAATCTCTGGTTTTATGCAGCACCCCAACTCACCTTTCCCCTTAAGCAAGCATAAGTTGGTTTTCTACATTTGACACCCTGTTCTGTTTTGTAATTCAGTTCTTGTGTAGCCAAGTTTACAATCCGTGTATTAGTGATATCTTATGATGTTTCTTTTTCTGTGTGACTTATTTCACTTACAATCATCGTACCTGAATCCACTCATTATGCTGCTACGGGCCTGATGACATAGATTTCATTGCTGAGTGATATTGCATTGTATGTAAGTACCACAACTTCCTTATCCATTTTTCGCTTTCTGTGATATAAACTTGTACAGTAAACGAGGTTCTTGTAAACAGAGCTGGCCCAAACTTTGGGGTGGCTGTGTCTTTTTGATTTTAATTTCCCTAAGCTATAGGACCATAAGTGGAAGTGCCCTAGGCTCTGTTGCTTAGTTTTTTAGATGTTTCAGGAAACACCATACACTTCTCCAGAGTGGCTGTTGGCAGTTTACATCCCGCCCACCAGCATAACAAGGCTCCCAGTTCTCCATGGCCTGTCCTGCCTTTCTGGATTTTACACTTTTTTCAGATGGCCCTTTTGACCGGGGGGCAGTGAGACTTCATTGTAGTGCAGATTTCATTTGCAACTTGCTTGGTTGGCCAAAAAGGGCGTATGCGTTTTTTCCTGAATATATTCAGGAAGAAACGCATACGCCCTTTTTGGCCAAGTGCATCATTGTGGACGTTCTGCCTCTTTTCCTATGCTTTACATGCAATTCCCGTCTACCTCCTGAAATCGGTTTCCTGCAATTCTGCCCCGCTTTCAAGTCCTCTTGGCAGCCTTACTTCAATATATTTTTGGACGATAGCTGTCATTTATAACTCTGCCGGTTTGTGAATTACAGTGCCCCTGAGCTCCTTTCTTCAACTCGCTTTCTTGTGAGCTGGCCGCAACACCACAGGATTGCTTCAGGCCCTAGTGTGGTTCCGGCACGGCATGCTGAGCCTTTGGTTAATTCCTCTTCCTGGTGGGAAATGAGAGTTAAATTTGCCCGTCCACACACCTCCAGCTAGTCTCTCATTGGTTCTCCCTATTCCTGTACATTTTCCGCAGAAATTGCAAACTGGGCCAGACAGGAGTTTAAAGGCACTGACTCTCCAAGTGGGGAGAGTGTTAGTAAAGCGTCTTGAATGTTGCACCCGACTACCAGGGGACGAAAACTGAGACACATTTGAACACGTTTCCTGATCACAGGGTGGATCATACTCTGTGTTCCACATGCATGTTTCAGCTGAAGGAAGAATCCCTTAAACCTGGAGAGTTGAGACCCATGGAATGGGTACCATGCAATATGACTTCAAAGGGTCTGCATTTGCTCACCGAACCTCACCAATCCTATCACTGCTGCGTTTATGCCGCTGTACACACGCTTGATTCTCTTTCAGAGACATATAAATCCGTAGGTTTTAAGATTATTTCTAGTCAGGTATATTCTTAGGCGTTTAATATGGGGTGTTGAGTCCACTTCGTTCAGCAAGGAGTAGCTCTTGTCTATTGCATATTTGGCTTATGGAACGGTATCTGTGCTAATTTCAATCTCTGGTTTCATGCAGCACCCCAACTCACCTTTCTCCTTAAGCAAGCATAAGTTGGTTTTCTACATTTGAGACCCTGTTCTGTTTTGTAATTCAGTTCCTTTATAGCCAAGTTTACATTCCGTGTATTGGTGATATCTTATGATGTTTCTTTTTCTGTGTGACTTATTTCACTTAGAATCATCGTACCTGAATCCACTCATTATGCTGCTACGGGCCTGATGACATAGATTTCATTGCTGAGTGATATTGCATTGTACGTAAGTACCACAACTTCTTTATCCATTTTTCGCTTTCTGTGATATTGAACTTGTACCATAAACGAGGTTCTTGTAAACAGAGCCGTCCCAAACTTTGGGGTGGCTGTGTCTTTTTGATTTTAATTTCCCTAAGCTATAGGACCATAAGTGGAAGAGCCCTAGGCTCTGTTGCTTTGTTTTTTAGATGTTTCAGGAAACACCATACACTTCTCCAGAGTGGCTGTTGGCAATTTACATCCCGCCCATCAGCATAACAAGGCTCCCAGTTTTCCATGGCCTGTCCTGCCTTTCTGGATTTTACACTTTTTTCAGATGGCCCTTTTGACCGGGGGGCACTCAGACTTCATTGTAGTGCAGATTTCCTTTGCAAGCTTTCTTGGTTGGCCAAAAAGGGCGTATGCGTTTTTTCCTGAATATATTCAGGAAAAAACGCATACGCCCTTTTTGGCCAAGTGCATCATTGTGGACGTTCTGCCTCTTTTCCTATGCTTTACATGCAATTCCCGTCTACCTCCTGAAATCGGTTTCGTGCAATTCTGCACCACTTTCAAGTCCTCTTGGCAGCCTTACTTCAATATATTTTTGGACGATAGCTGTCATTTATAACTCTGCAGGTTTGTGAATTACAGTGCCCCTGAGCTCCTTTCTTCAACTCGCTTTCTTGTGAGCTGGCCGCAACACCGCAGGATTGCTTCAGGCCCTAGTGTGGTTCCGGCTCGGAACGCTGAGCCTTTGGTTAATTCCTCTTCCTGGTGGGAAATGAGAGTTAAATTTGCCCGTCCACAAACCTCCAGCTAGTCTCTCATTGGTTCTCCCTATTCCTGTACATTTTCCGCAGAATTTGCAAACTGGGCCAAACAGGAGTTTAAAGACACTGACTCTCCAAGTGGGGAGAGTGTTAGTAAAGCGTCTTGAATGTTGCACCCGAGTACCAGGGGACGAAAACTGAGACACATTTGAACACGTTTCCTGATCACACGGTGGATCATACTCTGTGTTCCACATGCATGTTTCAGCTGAAGGAAGAATCCCTTAAACCTGGAGAGTTGAGACCCATGGAATGGGTACCATGCAGTATGACTTCAAAGGGTCTGCATTTGCTCACCGAACCTCACCAATCCTATCACTGCTGCATTTATGCCGCTGTACACAGGCTTGATTCTCTTTCGGAGACATATAAATCTGTAGGTTTTAAGATTATTTCTAGTCAGGTATATTCTTAGGCGTTTAATATGGGGTGTTGAGTCCGCTGCGTTGAGCAAGGAGTAGCTCTTGTCTATTACATATTTGGCTTATGGAACGGTATCTGTGCTAATTTCAATCTCTGGTTTCATGCAGCACCCCAACTCACCTTTCCCCTCAAGCAAGCATAAGTTGGTTTTCTACATTTGAGACCCTGTTCTGTTTTGTAATTCAGTTCTTGTGTAGCCAAGTTTTCCTTCCGTGTAGTAGTGATATCTTATGGTGTTTCTTTTTCTGTGTGACTTATTTCACTTAGAATCATCATACCTGCATCCACTCATTATTCTGCTACGGGCCTGATGACATAGATTTCATTGCTGAGTGATATTGCATTGTACGTAAGTACCACAACTTCTTTATCCATTTTTCGCTTTCTGTGATATTGAACTTGTACCGTAAACGAGGTTCTTGTAAACAGAGCCGTCCCAAACTTTGTGGTGACTGTGTCTTTTTGATTTTAATTTCCCTAAGCTATAGGACCATAAGTGGAAGTGCCCTAGGCTCTGTTGCTTTGTTTTTTGGATGTTTCAGGAAACACCATACACTTCTCCAGAGTGGCTGCTGGTAATTTTCATCCCAACCATCAGCATAACAAGGCTCCCAGTTCTCCATGGCCTGTCCTGCCTTTCTGGATTTTACACTTTTTTCAGATGGCCCTTTTGACCCAGGGGGGCAGTGAGACTTCAATGTAGTTCAGATTTCCTTTGCAAGCTTGCTTGGTTGGCCAAAAAGTGCGTATGCGTTTTTTCCTGAATATATTCAGGAAAAAACGCATACGCCCTTTTTGGCCAAGTGAATCATTGTGGACGTTCTGCCTCTTTTCCTATGCTTTACATGCAATTCCAGTCTACCTCCTGAAATTGGTTTCGTGCAATTCTGCCCCGCTTTCAACGCCTCTTGGCAGCCTTACTTCAATTTATTTTTGGAAGATAGCTGTCATTTATAACTCTGCAGGTTTGTGAATTACAGTGCCCCTGAGCTCCTTTCATCAACTCGCTTTCTTGTGAGCTGGCTGCAACACCGCAGGATTGCTTCAGGCCCTAGTTTGGTTCTGGCATGGCATGCTGAGCCTTTGGTTAATTCCTCTTCCTGGTGGGAAATGAGAGTTAAATTTGCCCGTCCAGACACCTCCACCTAGTCTCTCATTGGTTCTCCCTATTCCTGTTCATTTTCCACAGAAATTGCAAACTGGGCCAAACAGGAGGTTAAAGGCACTGACTCTCCAAGTGGGGAGAGTGTTAGTAAAACGTATGGAATGTTGCACCCGAGTACCAGGGGACGAAAACTGAGACACATTTGAACACGTTTCCCGATCACACGGTGGATCATACTCTGGGTTCCACATGCATGTTTTAGCTGAAGGAAGAATCCCTTAAACCTGGAGAGTTGAGACCCGTGGAATGGGTACCATGCAATATGACTTCAAAGGGCCTGCATTTGCTCACGGAACCACACCAATCCTATCACTGCTGCGTTTATGCTGCTGTACACACGCTTGATTCTCTTTTGGAGACATATAAATCCAAAGGTTTTAAGATTCTTACTAGTCAGGTATATTCTTAGGCGTTTATTATGGGGTGTTGAGTCCACTTCTTTGAGCAAGGAGTAGCTCTTGTCTATTACATATTTGGCTTATGGAACGGTATCTGTGCTAATTTCAATCTCTGGTTTTATGCGGCACCCCAACTCACCTTTCCCCTTAAGCAAGCATAAGTTGGTTTTCTACATTTGAGACCCTGTTCTGTTTTGTAATTCAGTTCCTGTGTAGCCAAGTTTACATTCCGTGTAGTACTGATATCTTATGATGTTTCTTTTTCTGTGTGACTTATTTCACTTACAATCATCGTACCTGAATCCACTCATTATTCTGCTACGGGCCTGATGACATAGATTTCATTGCTGAGTGATATTGCATTGTACGTAAGTACCACAACTTCTTTATCCATTTTTCGCTTTCTGTGATATTGAACTTGTACCGTAAACGAGGTTCTTGTAAACAGAGCCGTCCCAAGCTTTGGGGTGGCTGTGTCTTTTTGATTTTAATTCCCTAAGCTATAGGACCATAAGTGGAAGTGCCCTAGGCTCTGTTGCTTTGTTTTTTGGATGTTTCAGGAAACACCATACACTTCTCCAGAGTGGCTGTTGGCAATTTACATCCCGCCCATCAGCATAACAAGGCTCCCAGTTCTCCATGGCCTGTCCTGCCTTTCTGGATTTTACACTTTTTTCAGATAGCCTTTTGACCGGGGAGCAGTGAGACTTCATTGTAGTGCAGATTTCCTTTGCAAGCTTGCTTGGTTGGCCAAAAAGGGCGTATGCGTTTTTTCCTGAATATATTCAGGAAAAAACGCATACGCCCTTTTTGGCCAAGTGCATCATTGTGCACGTTCTGCCTCTTTTCCTATGCTTTACATGCAATTCCAGTCTACCTCCTGAAATCGGTTTCGTGCAATTCTGCCCCACTTTCAAGTCCTCTTGGCAGCCTTACATCAATATATTTTTGGACGATAGCTGTCATTTATAACTCTGTAGGTTTGTGAATTACAGTACCCCTGAGTTCCTTTCTTCAACTTGCTTTCTTGTGAGCTCGCTGCAACACCGCAGGATTGCTTCAGGCCCTAGTGTGCTTCTGGTATGGCACGCCAAGCCTTTGGTTAATTCCTCTTCCTGGTTGGAAATGAGAGTTAAATTTGCCCGTCCACACACCTCCACCTAGTCTCTCATTGGTTCTCCCTATTCCTGTTCATCTTACGCAGAAATTGCAAACTGGGCCAACCAGGAGGTTAAAGGCACTGACTCTCCAAGTGTGGAGAGTGTTAGTAAAGCGTCTGGAATGTTGCACCCGAGTACCAGGGGACGAAAACTGAGACACATTTGAACACGTTTCCCGATCACACGGTGGATCATACTCTGGGTTCCACATGCATGTTTTAGCTGAAGGAAGAATCCCTTAAACCTGGAGAGTTGAGACCCATGGAATGGGTACCATGCAATATGACTTCAAAGGGCCTGCATTTGCTCACTGAACCTCACCAATCCTATCACTGCTGCGTTTATGCCGCTGTACACACGCTTGATTCTCTTTTGGAGACATATAAATCCAAAGGTTTTAAGATTCTTACTAGTAAGGTATATTCTTAGGCGTTTATTATGGGGTGTTGAGTCCACTTCGTTGAGCAAGGAGTAGCTCTTGTCTATTACATATTTGGCTTATGGAACGGTATCTGTGCTAATTTCAATCTCTGGTTTTATGCAGCACCCCAACTCACCTTTCCCCTTAAGCAAGCATAAGTTGGTTTTCTACATTTGACACCCTGTTCTGTTTTGTAATTCAGTTCTTGTGTAGCCAAGTTTACAATCCGTGTATTAGTGATATCTTATGATGTTTCTTTTTCTGTGTGACTTATTTCACTTACAATCATCGTACCTGAATCCACTCATTATTCTGCTACGGGCCTGATGACATAGATTTCATTGCTGAGTGATATTGCATTGTACGTAAGTACCACAACTTCTTTATCCATTTTTTGCTTTCTGTGATATTGAACTTGTACCGTAAACGAGGTTCTTGTAAACAGAGCCGTCCCAAAATTTGGGGTGGCTGTGTCTTTTTGATTTTAATTTCCCTAAGCTATAGGACCATAAGTGGAAGTGCCCTATGCTCTGTTGCTTTGTTTTTTAGATGTTTCAGGAAACACCATACACTTCTCCAGAGTGGCTGTTGGCAATTTATATCCCGCCCATCAGCATAACAAGGCTCCCAGTTCTCCATGGCCTGTCCTGCCTTTCTGGATTTTACACTTTTTTCAGATGGACCTTTTGACCGGGGGGCAGTGAGACTTCATTGTAGTGCAGATTTCCTTTGCAAGCTTTCTTGGTTGGCCAAAAAGGGCGTATGCGTTTTTTCCTGAATATATTCAGGAAAAAACGCATACGTCCTTTTTGGCCAAGTGCATCGTTGTGGACGTTCTGCCTCTTTTCCTATGCTTTACATGCAATTCCAGTCTACCTCCTGAAATCGGTTTCGTGCAATTCTGCACCACTTTCAAGTCCTCTTGGCAGCCTTACTTCACTATATTTTTGGACGATAGCTGTCATTTATAACTCTGCAGGTTTGTGAATTACAGTGCCCCTGAGCTCCTTTCTTCAACTCGCTTTCTTGTGAGCTGGCCGCAACACCGCAGGATTGCTTCAGGCCCTAGTGTGGTTCCGGCACGGTACGCTGAGCCTTTGGTTAATTCCTCTTCCTGGTGGGAAATGAGAGTTAAATTTGCCCGTCCACACACCTCCAGCTAGTCTCTCATTGGTTCTCCCTATTCCTGTACATTTTCCGCAGAAATTGCAAACTGGGCCAAACAGGAGTTTAAAGGCAATGACTCTCCAAGTGGGGAGAGTGTTAGTAAAGTGTCTTGAATGTTGCACCCGAGTACCAGGGGACGAAAACTGAGACACATTTTAACACGTTTCCCGATCACACGGTGGATCATACTCTGGGTTCCACATGCATGTTTTAGCTGAAGGAAGAATCCCTTAAACCTGGAGAGTTGAGACCCATGGAATGGGTACCATGCAATATGACTTCAAAGGGTCTGCATTTGCTCACCGAACCTCCCCAATCCTATCACTGCTGCGTTTATGCCGCCGTACACACGCTTGATTCTCTTTCGGAGACATATAAATCCGTAGGTTTTAAGATTATTTCTAGTCAGGTATATTCTTAGGCGTTTAATATGTGGTGTTGAGTCCACTTCGTTCAGCAAGGAGTAGCTCTTGTCTATTGCATATTTGGCTTATAGAACGGTATCTGTGCTAATTTCAATCTCTGGTTTCATGCAGCACCCCAACTCACCTTTCTCCTTAAGCAAGCATAAGTTGGTTTTCTACATTTGAGACCCTGTTCTGTTTTGTAATTCAGTTCCTTTATAGCCAAGTTTACATTCCGTGTATTGGTGATATCTTATGATGTTTCTTTTTCTGTGTGACTTATTTCACTTAGAATCATCGTACCTGAATCCACTCATTATGCTGCGACGGGCCTGATGACAAGATTTCATTGCTGAGTGATATTGCATTGTACTTAAGTACCACAACTTCTTTATCCATTTTTCGCTTTTGTGCTATTGAACTTGTACCGTAAACAAGATTCTTGTAAACAGAGCCGTCCCAAACTTTGGGGTGGCTGTGTCTTTTTGATTTTAATTTCCCTAAGCTATAGGACCATAAGGGGAAGTGCCCTAGGCTCTGTTGCTTGTTTTTTAGATGTTTCAGGAAACACCATACACTTCTCCAGAGTGGCTGTTGGCAATTTACATCCCGCCCATCAGCATAACAAGGCTCCCAGTTCTCCATGGCCTGTCCTGCCTTTCTGGATTTTACACTTTTTTCAGTTGGCCCATTTGACCGGGGGGCAGTGAGACTTCACTGTTGTGCAGATTTCCTTTGAAAGCTTGCTTGGTTGGCCAAAAAGGGCGTTTGCGTTTTTTCCTGAATATATTCAGGAAAAAACGCATACGCCCTTTTTGGCCAAGTGCATCATTGTGGACGTTCTGCCTCTTTTCCTATGCTTTACATGCAATTCCCGTCTACCTCCTGAAATCGGTTTCCTGCAATTCTGCCCCGCTTTCAAGTCCTCTTGGCAGCCTTACTTCAATATATTTTTGGACGATAGCTGTCATTTATAACTCTGCAGGTTTGTGAATTACAGTGCCCCTGAGCTCCTTTCATCAACTCGCTTTCTTGTGAGCTGGCCGCAACACCGCAGGATTGCTTCAGGCCCTAGTGTGGTTCCGGCCCGGCACGATGAGCCTTTGGTTAATTCCTCTTCCTGGTGGGAAATGAGAGTTAAATTTGCCCGTCCAGACACCTCCACCTAGTCTCTCATTGGTTCTCCCTATTCCTGTTCATCTTACGCAAAATTGCAAACTGGGCCAACCAGGAGGTTAAAGGCACTGACTCTCCAAGTGTGGAGAGTGTTAGTAAAGCGTCTGGAATGTTGCACCCGAGTACCAGGGGACGAAAACTGAGACACATTTGAACACGTTTCCCGATCACACGGTGGATCATACTCTGGGTTCCACATGCATGTTTTAGCTGAAGGAAGAATCCCTTAAACCTGGAGAGTTGAGACCCGTGGAATGGGTACCATGCAATATGACTTCAAAGGGCCTGCATTTGCTCACGGAACCTCACCAATCCTATCACTGCTGCGTTTATGCCGCCGTACACACGCTTGATTCTCTTTTGGAGACATATAAATCCAAAGGTTTTAAGATTCTTACTAGTAAGGTATATTCTTAGGCGTTTAATATGGGGTGTTGAGTCCACTTCGTTGAGCAAGGAGTAGCTCTTGTCTATTACATATTTGGCTTATGGAACGGTATCTGTGCTAATTTCAATCTCTGGTTTTATGCCGCACCGCAACTCACCTTTCCCCTTAAGCAAGCATAAGTTGGTTTTCTACATTTGAGACCCTGTTCTGTTTTGTAATTCAGTTCCTGTGTAGCCAAGTTTACATTACGTGTAGTAGTGATATCTTATGATGTTTTTTTTCTGTGTGATTTATTTCACTTAGAATCATCGTACCTGAATCCACTCATTATGAGGCTACGGGCCTGATGACATAGATTTCATTGCTGAGTGATATTGCATTGTACGTAAGTACCACAACTTCTTTATCCATTTTTCGCTTTCTGTGATATTGAACTTGTACCGTAAACGAGGTTCTTGTAAACAGAGCCGTCCCAAGCTTTGGGGTGGCTGTGTCTTTTTGATTTTAATTCCCTAAGCTATAGGACCATAAGTGGAGGTGCCCTAGGCTCTGTTGCTTTGTTTTTTGGATGCTTCAGGAAACACCATACACTTCTCCAGAGTGGCTGTTGGCAATTTACATCCCGCCCATCAGAAGAACAAGACTCCAAGTTCTCCATGGCCTGCCCTGCCTTTCTGGATTTTACACTTTTTTCAGATAGCCTTTTGACCGGGGAGCAGTGAGACTTCATTGTAGTGCAGATTTCCTTTGCAAGCTTGCTTGGTTGGCCAAAAAGGGCGTATGCGTTTTTTCCTGAATATATTCAGGAAAAAACGCATACGCCCTTTTTGGCCAAGTGCATCATTGTGCACGTTCTGCCTCTTTTCCTATGCTTTACATGCAATTCCAGTCTACCTCCTGAAATCGGTTTCCTGCAATTCTGCCCCACTTTCAAGTCCTCTTGGCAGCCTTACTTCAATGTATTTTTGGACGATAGCTGTCATTTATAACTCTGTAGGTTTGTGAATTACAGTACCCCTGAGTTCCTTTCTTCAACTTGCTTTCTTGTGAGCTCGCTGCAACACCACAGGATTGCTTCAGGCCCTAGTGTGCTTCTGGTATGGCATGCTGAGCCTTTGGTTAATTCCTCTTCCTGGTGGGAAATGAGAGTTAAATTTGCCCGTCCAGACACCTCCACCTAGTCTCTCATTGGTTCTCCCTATTCCTGTTCATCTTACGCAGAAATTGCAAACTGGGCCAACCAGGAGGTTAAAGGCACTGACTCTCCAAGTGTGGAGAGTGTTAGTAAAGCGTCTGGAATGTTGCACCCGAGTACCAGGGGACGAAAACTGAGACACATTTGAACACGTTTCCCGATCACACGGTGGATCATACTCTGGGTTCCACATGCATGTTTTAGCTGAAGGAAGAATCCCTTAAACCTGGAGAGTTGAGACCCATGGAATGGGTACCATGCAATATGACTTCAAAGGGTCTGCATTTGCTCACCGAACCTCACCAATCCTATCACTGCTGCGTTTATGCCGCTGTACACATGCTTGATTCTCTTTCGGAGACATATAAATCCGTAGGTTTTAAGATTATTTCTAGTCAGGTATATTCTTAGGCGTTTAATATGGGGTTTTGAGTCCACTTCGTTGAGCAAGGAGTAGCTCTTTTCTATTACATATTTGGCTTATGGAACGGTATCTGTGCTAATTTCAATCTCTGGTTTTATGCAGCACCCCAACTCACCTTTCCCCTTAAGCAAGCATAAGTTGGTTTTCTACATTTGACACCCTGTTCTGTTTTGTAATTCAGTTCTTGTGTAGCCAAGTTTACAATCCGTGTATTAGTGATATCTTATGATGTGTCTTTTTCTGTGTGACTTATTTCACTTACAATCATCGTACCTGAATCCACTCATTATGCTGCTACGGGCCTGATGACATAGATTTCATTGCTGAGTGATATTGCATTGTATGTAAGTACCACAACTTCCTTATCCATTTTTCGCTTTCTGTGATATAAACTTGTACAGTAAACGAGGTTCTTGTAAACAGAGCTGGCCCAAACTTTGGGGTGGCTGTGTCTTTTTGATTTTAATTTCCCTAAGCTATAGGACCATAAGTGGAAGTGCCCTAGGCTCTGTTGCTTTGTTTTTTAGATGTTTCAGGAAACACCATACACTTCTCCAGAGTGGCTGTTGGCAGTTTACATCCCGCCCACCAGCATAACAAGGCTCCCAGTTCTCCATGGCCTGTCCTGCCTTTCTGGATTTTACACTTTTTTCAGATGGCCCTTTTGACCGGGGGGCAGTGAGACTTCATTGTAGTGCAGATTTCATTTGCAACTTGCTTGGTTGGCCAAAAAGGGCGTATGCGTTTTTTCCTGAATATATTCAGGAAGAAACGCATACGCCCTTTTTGGCCAAGTGCATCATTGTGGACGTTCTGCCTCTTTTCCTATGCTTTACATGCAATTCCCGTCTACCTCCTGAAATCGGTTTCCTGCAATTCTGCCCCGCTTTCAAGTCCTCTTGGCAGCCTTACTTCAATATATTTTTGGACGATAGCTGTCATTTATAACTCTGCAGGTTTGTGAATTACAGTGCCCCTGAGCTCCTTTCTTCAACTCGCTTTCTTGTGAGCTGGCCGCAACACCACAGGATTGCTTCAGGCCCTAGTGTGGTTCCAGCACGGCACGCTGAGCCTTTGCTTAATTCCTCTTCCTGGTGGGAAATGAGAGTTAAATTTGCCCGTCCACACACCTCCAGCTAGTCTCTCATTGGTTCTCCCTATTCCTGTACATTTTCCGCAGAAATTGCAAACTGGGCCAAACAGGAGTTTAAAGGCACTGACTCTCCAAGTGGGGAGAGTGTTAGTAAAGCGTCTTGAATGTTGCACCCGACTACCAGGGGACGAAAACTGAGACACATTTGAACACGTTTCCTGATCACAGGGTGGATCATACTCTGTGTTCCACATGCATGTTTCAGCTGAAGGAAGAATCCCTTAAACCTGGAGAGTTGAGACCCATGGAATGGGTACCATGCAATATGACTTCAAAGGGTCTGCATTTGCTCACCGAACCTCACCAATCCTATCACTGCTGCGTTTATGCCGCTGTACACACGCTTGATTCTCTTTCAGAGACATATAAATCCGTAGGTTTTAAGATTATTTCTAGTCAGGTATATTCTTAGGCGTTTAATATGGGGTGTTGAGTCCACTTCGTTCAGCAAGGAGTAGCTCTTGTCTATTGCATATTTGGCTTATGGAACGGTATCTGTGCTAATTTCAATCTCTGGTTTCATGCAGCACCCCAACTCACCTTTCCCCTTAAGCAAGCATAAGTTGGTTTTCTACATTTGAGACCCTGTTCTGTTTTGTAATTCAGTTCCTTTATAGCCAAGTTTACATTCCATGTATTGGTGATATCTTATGATGTTTCTTTTTCTGTGTGACTTATTTCACTTAGAATCATCGTACCTGAATCCACTCATTATGCTGCTACGGGCCTGATGACATAGATTTCATTGCTGAGTGATATTGCATTGTACGTAAGTACCACAACTTCTTTATCCATTTTTCGCTTTCTGTGATATTGAACTTGTACCATAAACGAGGTTCTTGTAAACAGAGCCGTCCCAAACTTTGGGGTGGCTGTGTCTTTTTGATTTTAATTTCCCTAAGCTATAGGACCATAAGTGGAAGTGCCCTAGGCTCTGTTGCTTTGTTTTTTAGATGTTTCAGGAAACACCATACACTTCTCCAGAGTGGCTGTTGGCAATTTACATCCCGCCCATCATCATAACAAGGCTCCCAGTTTTCCATGGCCTGTCCTGCCTTTCTGGATTTTACACTTTTTTCAGATGGCCCTTTTGACCGGGGGGCACTCAGACTTCATTGTAGTGCAGATTTCCTTTGCAAGCTTTCTTGGTTGGCCAAAAACGGCGTATGCGTTTTTTCCTGAATATATTCAGGAAAAAACGCATACGCACTTTTTGGCCAAGTGCATCGTTGTGGACGTTCTGCCTCTTTTCCTATGCTTTACATGCAATTCCAGTCTACCTCCTGAAATCGGTTTCGTGCAATTCTGCACCACTTTCAAGTCCTCTTGGCAGCCTTACTTCAATATATTTTTGGAAGATAGCTGTCATTTATAACTCTGCAGGTTTGTGAATTACAGTGCCCCTGAGCTCCTTTCTTCAACTCGCTTTCTTGTGAGCTGGCCGCAACACCGCAGGATTGCTTCAGGCCCTAGTGTGGTTCCGGCACGGAACGCTGAGCCTTTGGTTAATTCCTCTTCCTGGTGGGAAATGAGAGTTAAATTTGCCCGTCCACAAACCTCCAGCTAGTCTCTCATTGGTTCTCCCTATTCCTGTACGTTTTCCGCAGAATTTGCAAACTGGGCCAAACAGGAGTTTAAAGACACTGACTCTCCAAGTGGGGAGAGTGTTAGTAAAGCGTCTTGAATGTTGCACCCGAGTACCAGGGGACGAAAACTGAGACACATTTGAACACGTTTCCTGATCACACGGTGGATCATACTCTGTGTTCCACATGCATGTTTCAGCTGAAGGAAGAATCCCTTAAACCTGGAGAGTTGAGACCCATGGAATGGGTACCATGCAGTATGACTTCAAAGGGTCTGCATTTGCTCACCGAACCTCACCAATCCTATCACTGCTGCGTTTATGCCGCTGTACACAGGCTTGATTCTCTTTCGGAGACATATAAATCTGTAGGTTTTAAGATTATTTCTAGTCAGGTATATTCTTAGGCGTTTAATATGGGGTGTTGAGTCCGCTGCGTTGAGCAAGGAGTAGCTCTTGTCTATTCCATATTTGGCTTATGGAACGGTATCTGTGCTAATTTCAATCTCTGGTTTCATGCAGCACCCCAACTCACCTTTCCCCTCAAGCAAGCATAAGTTGGTTTTCGACATTTGAGACCCTGTTCTGTTTTGTAATTCAGTTCTTGTGTAGCCAAGTTTTCCTTCCGTGTAGTAGTGATATCTTATGGTGTTTCTTTTTCTGTGTGACTTATTTCACTTAGAATCATCATACCTGCATCCACTCATTATTCTGCTACGGGCCTGATGACATAGATTTCATTGCTGAGTGATATTGCATTGTACGTAAGTACCACAAATTCTTTATCCATTTTTCGCTTTCTGTGATATTGAACTTGTACCGTAAACGAGGTTCTTGTAAACAGAGCCGTCCCAAACTTTGTGGTGACTGTGTCTTTTTGATTTTAATTTCCCTAAGCTATAGGACCATAAGTGGAAGTGCCCTAGGCTCTGTTGCTTTGTTTTTTGGATGTTTCAGGAAACACCATACACTTCTCCAGAGTGGCTGCTGGTAATTTTCATCCCAACCATCAGCATAACAAGGCTCCCAGTTCTCCATGGCCTGTCCTGCCTTTCTGGATTTTACACTTTTTTCAGATGGCCCTTTTGACCCGGGGGGGCAGTGAGACTTCAATGTAGTTCAGATTTCCTTTGCAAGCTTGCTTGGTTGGCCAAAAAGTGCGTATGCGTTTTTTCCTGAATATATTCAGGAAAAAACGCATACGCCCTTTTTGGCCAAGTGCATCATTGTGGACGTTCTGCCTCTTTTCCTATGCTTTACATGCAATTCCAGTCTACCTCCTGAAATTGGTTTCGTGCAATTCTGCCCCGCTTTCAACGCCTCTTGGCAGCCTTACTTCAATTTATTTTTGGAAGATAGCTGTCATTTATAACTCTGCAGGTTTGTGAATTACAGTGCCCCTGAGCTCCTTTCATCAACTCGCTTTCTTGTGAGCTGGCTGCAACACCGCAAGATTGCTTCAGGCCCTAGTTTGGTTCTGGCATGGCATGCTGAGCCTTTGATTAATTCCTCTTCCTGGTGGGAAATGAGAGTTAAATTTGCCCGTCCAGACACCTCCACCTAGTCTCTCATTGGTTCTCCCTATTCCTGTTCATTTTCCACAGAAATTGCAAACTGGGCCAAACAGGAGGTTAAAGGCACTGACTCTCCAAGTGGGGAGAGTGTTAGTAAAACGTATGGAATGTTGCACCCGAGTACCAGGGGACGAAAACTGAGACACATTTGAACACGTTTCCCGATCACATGGTGGATCATACTCTGGGTTCCACATGCATGTTTTAGCTGAAGGAAGAATCCCTTAAACCTGGAGAGTTGAGACCCGTGGAATGGGTACCATGCAATATGACTTCAAAGGGCCTGCATTTGCTCACGGAACCACACCAATCCTATCACTGCTGCGTTTATGCTGCTGTACACACGCTTGATTCTCTTTTGGAGACATATAAATCCAAAGGTTTTAAGATTCTTACTAGTCAGGTATATTCTTAGGCGTTTATTATGGGGTGTTGAGTCCACTTCTTTGAGCAAGGAGTAGCTCTTGTCTATTACATATTTGGCTTATGGAACGGTATCTGTGCTAATTTCAATCTCTGGTTTTATGCGGCACCCCAACTCACCTTTCCCCTTAAGCAAGCATAAGTTGGTTTTCTACATTTGAGACCCTGTTCTGTTTTGTAATTCAGTTCCTGTGTAGCCAAGTTTACATTCCGTGTAGTACTGATATCTTATGATGTTTCTTTTTCTGTGTGACTTATTTCACTTACAATCATCGTACCTGAATCCACTCATTATTCTGCTACGGGCCTGATGACATAGATTTCATTGCTGAGTGATATTGCATTGTACGTAAGTACCACAACTTCTTTATCCATTTTTCGCTTTCTGTGATATTGAACTTGTACCGTAAACGAGGTTCTTGTAAACAGAGCCGTCCCAAGCTTTGGGGTGGCTGTGTCTTTTTGATTTTAATTCCCTAAGCTATAGGACCATAAGTGGAAGTGCCCTAGGCTCTGTTGCTTTGTTTTTTGGATGTTTCAGGAAACACCATACACTTCTCCAGAGTGGCTGTTGGCAATTTACATCCCGCCCATCAGCATAACAAGTCTCCCAGTTCTCCATGGCCTGTCCTGCCTTTCTGGATTTTACACTTTTTTCAGATAGCCTTTTGACCGGGGAGCAGTGAGACTTCATTGTAGTGCAGATTTCCTTTGCAAGCTGGCTTGGTTGGCCAAAAAGGGCGTATGCGTTTTTTCCTGAATATATTCAGGAAAAAACGCATACGCCCTTTTTGGCCAAGTGCATCATTGTGCACGTTCTGCCTCTTTTCCTATGCTTTACATGCAATTCCAGTCTACCTCCTGAAATCGGTTTCGTGCAATTCTGCCCCACTTTCAAGTCCTCTTGGCAGCCTTACTTCAATATATTTTTGGACGATAGCTGTCATTTATAACTCTGTAGGTTTGTGAATTACAGTACCCCTGAGTTCCTTTCTTCAACTTGCTTTCTTGTGAGCTCGCTGCAACACCGCAGGATTGCTTCAGGCCCTAGTGTGGTTCCGGCACGGCATGCTCAGCCTTTGGTTAATTCCTCTTTCTGATCGGAAATGAGAGTTAAATTTGCCCGTCCAGACACCTCCACCTAGTCTCTCATTGGTTCTCCCTATTCCTGTTCATCTTACGCAGAAATTGCAAACTGGGCCAACCAGGAGGTTAAAGGCACTGACTCTCCAAGTGTGGAGAGTGTTAGTAAAGCGTCTGGAATGTTGCACCTGAGTACCAGGGGACGAAAACTGAGACACATTTGAACACGTTTCCCGATCACACGGTGGATCATACTCTGGGTTCCACATGCATGTTTTAGCTGAAGGAAGAATCCCTTAAACCTGGAGAGTTGAGACCCATGGAATGGGTACCATGCAATATGACTTCAAAGGGCCTGCATTTGCTCACTGAACCTCACCAATCCTATCACTGCTGCGTTTATGCCGCTGTACACACGCTTGATTCTCTTTTGGAGACATATAAATCCAAAGGTTTTAAGATTCTTACTAGTAAGGTATATTCTTAGGCGTTTATTATGGGGTTTTGAGTCCACTTCGTTGAGCAAGGAGTAGCTCTTGTCTATTACATATTTCGCTTATGGAACGGTATCTGTGCTAATTTCAATCTCTGGTTTTATGCAGCACCCCAACTCACCTTTCCCCTTAAGCAAGCATAAGTTGGTTTTCTACATTTGACACCCTGTTCTGTTTTGTAATTCAGTTCTTGTGTAGCCAAGTTTACAATCCGTGTATTAGTGATATCTTATGATGTTTCCTTTTCTGTGTGACTTATTTCACTTACAATCATCGTACCTGAATCCACTCATTATTCTGCTACGGGCCTGATGACATAGATTTCATTGCTGAGTGATATTGCATTGTACGTAAGTACCACAAATTCTTTATCCATTTTTTGCTTTCTGTGATATTGAACTTGTACCGTAAACGAGGTTCTTGTAAACAGAGCCGTCCCAAAATTTGGGGTGGCTGTGTCTTTTTGATTTTAATTTCCCTAAGCTATAGGACCATAAGTGGAAGTGCCCTAGGCTCTGTTGCTTTGTTTTTTAGATGTTTCAGGAAACACCATACACTTCTCCAGAGTGGCTGTTGGCAATTTATATCCCGCCCATCAGCATAACAAGGCTCCCAGTTCTCCATGGCCTGTCCTGCCTTTCTGGATTTTACACTTTTTTCAGATGGACCTTTTGACCGGGGGGCAGTGAGACTTCATTGTAGTGCAGATTTCCTTTGCAAGCTTTCTTGGTTGGCCAAAAAGGGCGTATGCGTTTTTTCCTGAATATATTCAGGAAAAAACGCATACGCCCTTTTTGGCCAAGTGCATCGTTGTGGACGTTCTGCCTCTTTTCCTATGCTTTACATGCAATTCCAGTCTACCTCCTGAAATCGGTTTCGTGCAATTCTGCACCACTTTCAAGTCCTCTTGGCAGCCTTACTTCAATATATTTTTGGACGATAGCTGTCATTTATAACTCTGCAGGTTTGTGAATTACAGTGCCCCTGAGCTCCTTTCTTCAACTCGCTTTCTTGTGAGCTGGCCGCAACACCGCAGGATTGCTTCAGGCCCTAGTGTGGTTCCGGCACGGTACGCTGAGCCTTTGGTTAATTCCTCTTCCTGGTGGGAAATGAGAGTTAAATTTGCCCGTCCACACACCTCCAGCTAGTCTCTCATTGGTTCTCCCTATTCCTGTACATTTTCCGCAGAAATTGCAAACTGGGCCAAACAGGAGTTTAAAGGCAATGACTCTCCAAGTGGGGAGAGTGTTAGTAAAGTGTCTTGAATGTTGCACCCGAGTACCAGGGGACGAAAACTGAGACACATTTTAACACGTTTCCCGATCACACGGTGGATCATACTCTGGGTTCCACATGCATGTTTTAGCTGAAGGAAGAATCCCTTAAACCTGGAGAGTTGAGACCCATGGAATGGGTACCATGCAATATGACTTCAAAGGGTCTGCATTTGCTCACCGAACCTCCCCAATCCTATCACTGCTGCGTTTATGCCGCCGTACACACGCTTGATTCTCTTTCGGAGACATATAAATCCGTAGGTTTTAAGATTATTTCTAGTCAGGTATATTCTTAGGCGTTTAATATGGGGTGTTGAGTCCACTTCGTTCAGCAAGGAGTAGCTCTTGTCTATTGCATATTTGGCTTATAGAACGGTATCTGTGCTAATTTCAATCTCTGGTTTCATGCAGCACCCCAACTCACCTTTCCCCTTAAGCAAGCATAAGTTGGTGTTCTACATTTGAGACCCTGTTCTGTTTTGTAATTCAGTTCCTGTGTAGCCAAGTTTATATTCCGTGTAGTAGTGATATCTTATGATGTTTCTTTTTCTGTGTGACTTATTTCACTTAGAATCATCGTACCTGAATCCACTCATTATGCTGCGACGGGCCTGATGACAAGATTTCATTGCTGAGTGATATTGCATTGTACTTAAGTACCACAACTTCTTTATCCATTTTTCGCTTTTGTGCTATTGAACTTGTACCGTAAACAAGATTCTTGTAAACAGAGCCGTCCCAAACTTTGGGGTGGCTGTGTCTTTTTGATTTTAATTTCCCTAAGCTATAGGACCATAAGTGGAAGTGCCCTAGGCTCTGTTGCTTGTTTTTTAGATGTTTCAGGAAACACCATACACTTCTCCAGAGTGGCTGTTGGCAATTTACATCCCGCCCATCAGCATAACAAGGCTCCCAGTTCTCCATGGCCTGTCCTGCCTTTCTGGATTTTACACTTTTTTCAGTTGGCCCATTTGACCGGGGGGCAGTGAGACTTCACTGTAGTGCAGATTTCCTTTGAAAGCTTGCTTGGTTGGCCAAAAAGGGCGTATGCGTTTTTTCCTGAATATATTCAGGAAAAAACGCATACGCCCTTTTTGGCCAAGTGCATCATTGTGGACGTTCTGCCTCTTTTCCTATGCTTTACATGCAATTCCCGTCTACCTCCTGAAATCGGTTTCCTGCAATTCTGCCCCGCTTTCAAGTCCTCTTGGCAGCCTTACTTCAATATATTTCTGAACGATAGCTGTCATTTATAACTCTGCAGGTTTGTGAATTACAGTGCCCCTGAGCTCCTTTCTTCAACTCGCTTTCTTGTGAGCTGGCCGCAACACCGCAGGATTGCTTCAGGCCCTAGTGTGGTTCCGGCCCGGCACGCTGAGCCTTTGGTTAATTCCTCTTCCTGGTGGGAAATGAGAGTTAAATTTGCCCGTCCAGACACCTCCAGCTAGTTTATCATTGGTTCTCCCTATTGCTGTACATTTTCCGCAGAAATTGCAAACTGGGCCATACAGGAGGTTAAAGGCACTGACTCTCCAAGTGGAGAGAGTGTTAGTAAAGCGTCTGGAGTGTTGCACCCGAGTACCAGGGGACGAAAACTGAGACACATTTGAACACGTTTCCTGATCACACGGTGGATCATACTCTGTGTTCCACATGCATGTTTTAGCTGAAGGAAGAATCCCTTAAACCTGGAGAGTTGAGACCCATGGAATGGGTACCATGCAATATGACTTCAAAGGGTCTGCATTTGCTCACCGAACCTCACCAATCCTATCACTGCTGCGTTTATGCCGCTGTACACACGCTTGATTCTCTTTCGGAGACATATAAATCCGTAGGTTTTAAGATTATTTCTAGTCAGGTATATTCTTAGGCGTTTAATATGGGGTGTTGAGTCCACTTCGTTGAGCAAGGTGTAGCTGTTGTCTATTACATATTTGGCTTATGGAGCGGTATCTGTGCTAATTTCAATCTCTGGTTTCATGCAGCACCCCAACTCACCTTTCCCCTTAAGCAAGCATAAGTTGGTTTTCTACATTTGACACCCTGTTCTGTTTTGTAATTCAGTTCCTGTGTAGCCAAGTTTACATTCCGTGTAGTAGTGATATCTTATGATGTTTCTTTTTCTGTGTGACTTATTTCACTTAGAATCATCATACCTGAATCCACTCATTATTCTGCTACGGGCCTGATGACATAGATTTCATTGCTGAGTGATATTGCATTGTACGTAAGTACCACAACTTCTGTATCCATTTTTCGCTTTCTGTGATATTGAACTTGTACAGTAAACGAGGTTCTTGTAAACAGAGCCGTCCCAAGCTTTGGGGAGGCTGTGTCTTTTTGATTTTAATTTCCCTAAGCTATAGGACCATAAGTGGAAGTGCCCTAGGCTCTGTTGCTTTGTTTTTTAGATGTTTCAGGAAACACCATACACTTCTCCAGAGTGGCTGTTGGCAATTTACATCCCGCCCATCAGCATAACAAGGCTCCCAGTTCTCCATGCCAAGTCCTGCCTTTCTGGATATTACACTTTCTCCAGATGGCCCTTTTGACCAGGGGGCAGTGAGACTTCATTGTAGTGCAGATTTCCTTTGCAAGCCTGCTTGGTTGGCGAAAAAGGGCGTATGCGTTTTTTCCTGAATATATTCAGGAAAGAACACATACGCCCTTTTTGGCCAAGTGCATCATTGTGGACGTTCTGCCTCTTTTCCTATGCTTTACATGCAATTCCCGTCTACCTCCTGAAATCGGTTTCCTGCAATTCTGCCCCGCTTTCAAGTCCTCTTGGCAGCCTTACTTCAATATATTTTTGGACGATAGCTGTCATTAATAACTCTGCAGGTTTGTGAATTACAGTGCCCCTGAGCTCCTTTCTTCTACTCGCTTTCTTGTGAGCTGGCCGCAACACCACAGGATTGCTTCAGGCCCTAGTGTGGTTCCGGCACGGCATGCTCAGCCTTTGGTTAATTCCTCTTTCTGATCGGAAATGAGAGTTAAATTTGCCCGTCCAGACACCTTCACCTAGTCTCTCATTGGTTCTCCCTATTCCTGTTCATCTTACGCAGAAATTGCAAACTGGGCCAACCAGGAGGTTAAAGGCACTGACTCTCCAAGTGGGGAGAGTGTTAGTAAAGCGTCTGGAGTGTTGCACCCGAGTACCAGGGGACGAAAACTGAGACACATTTGAACACGTTTCCTGATCACACGGTGGATCATACTCTGTGTTCCACATGCATGTTTTAGCTGAAGGAAGAATCCCTTAAACTTGGAGAGTTGAGACCCATGGAATGGGTACCATGCAATATGACTTCAAAGGGTCTGCATTTGCTCACTGAACCTCACCAATCCTATCACTGCTGCGTTTATGCCGCTGTACACACGCTTGATTCTCTTTCGGAGACATATAAATCCGTAGTTTTTAAGATTATTTCTAGTCAGGTGTATTCTTAAGCGTTTAATATGGGGTGTTGAGTCCACTTCGTTGAGCAAGGAGTAGCTCTTGTCTATTACATATTTGGCTTATGGAACGGTATCTGTGCTAATTTCAATCTCTGGTTTCATGCAGCACCCCAACTCACCTTTCCCCTTAAGCAAGCATAAGATGGTTTTCTACATTTGAGACCCTGTTCTGTTTTGTAATTCAGTTCTTGTGTAGCCAAGTTTACATTCCGTGTAGTAGTGATATCTTATGATGTTTCTTTTTCTGTGTGACTTATTTCACTTAGACTCATCATACCTGCATCCACTCATTATGCTGCTACGGGCCTGATGACATAGATTTCATTGCTGAGTGATATTGCATTGTACGTAAGTACCACAACTTCTGTATCCATTTTTCGCTTTCTGTGATATTGAACTTGTACCGTAAACGAGGTTCTTGTAAACAGAGCCGTCCCAAAGTTTGGGGAGGCTGTGTCTTTTTGATTTTAATTTCCCTAAGCTATAGGACCATAAGTGGAAGTGCCCTAGGCTCTGTTGCTTTGTTTTTTAGATGTTTCAGGAAACACCATACACTTCTCCAGAGTGGCTGTTGGCAATTTACATCCCGCCCATCAGCATAAAAAGGCTCCCAGTTCTCCATGCCCTGTCCTGCCTTTCTGGATATTACACTTTTTTCAGATGGCCCTTTTGACCAGGGGGCAGTGAGACTTCATTGTAGTGTAGATTTCCTTTGCAAGCCTGCTTGGTTGGCCAAAAAGGGCGTATGCGTTTTTTCCTGAATATATTCAAGAAAGAACACATACACCCTTTTTGGCCAAGTGCATCATTGTGGACGTTCTGCCTCTTTTCCTATGCTTTACATGCAATTCCCGTCTACCTCCTGAAATCGGTTTCCTGCAATTCTGCCCCGCTTTCAAGTCCTCTTGGCAGCCTTACTTCAATATATTTTTGGACGATAGCTGTCTTTTATAACTCTGCAGGTTTGTGAATTACACTGCCCCTGAGCTCGTTTCTTCAACTCGCTTTCTTGTGAGCTGGCCGCAACACCGCAGGATTGCTTCAGGCCCTAGTGTAGTTCCGGCACGGCACGCTGAGCCTTTGGTTAATTCCTCTTCCTGGTGGGAAATGAGAGTTAAGTTTGCCCGTCCAGACACCTCCAGCTAGTCTCTCTTTCGTTCTCCCTCTTCCTGTTCATTTTCCACAGAAATTACAAACTGGGCCAAACAGGAGGTTAAAGGCACTGACTCTCCAAGTGGGGAGAGTGTCAGTAAAGCATCTGGAATGTTGCACCCGAGTACCAGGGGACGAAAACGAGACACATTTGAACACGTTTCCCGATCACACGGTGGATCATACTCTGGGTTCCACATGCATGTTTTAGCTGAAGGAAGAATCCCTTAAACCTGGAGAGTTGAGACCCATGGAATGGGTACCATGCAATATGACTTCAAAGGGTCTGCATTTGCTCACCGAACCTCACCAATCCTATCACTGCTGCGTTTATGCCGCTGTACACACGCTTGATTCTCTTTCGGAGACATATAAATCCGTAGGTTTTAAGATTATTTCTAGTCAGGTATATTCTTAGGCGTTTAATGTGGGGTGTTGAGTCCACTTCGTTGAGCAAGGAGTAGCTCTTGTCTATTTCATATTTGGCTTATGGAACGGTATCTGTGCTAATTTCAATCTCTGGTTTCATGCAGCACCCCAACTCACCTTTCCCCTTAAGCAAGCATAAGTTGGTTTTCTACATTTGACACCCTGTTCTGTTTTGTAATTCAGTTCCTGTGTAGCCAAGTTTACATTCCGTGTATTGGTGATATCTTATGATGTTTCTTTTTCTGTGTGACTTATTTCACTTAGAATCATCGTACCTGAATCCACTCATTATGCTGCTACGGGCCTGATGACATAGATTTCATTGCTGAGTGATATTGCATTGTACGTAAGTACCACAACTTCTTTATCCATTTTTCGCTTTCTGTGATATTGAACTTGTACCATAAACGAGGTTCTTGTAAACAGAGTCGTCCCAAACTTTTGGGTGGCTGTGTCTTTTTGATTTTAATTTCCCTAAGCTATAGGACCATAAGTGGAAGTGCCCTAGGCTCTGTTGCTTTGTTTTTTAGATGTTTCAGGAAACACCATACACTTCTCCAGAGTGGCTGTTGGCAATTGACATCCCGCCCATCAGCATAACAAGGCTCCCAGTTCTCCATGGCCTGTCCTGCCTTTCTGGATTTTACACATTTTTCAGATGGCCCTTTTGACTGGGCGGCAGTGAGACTTCATTGTAGTGCAGATTTCCTTTGCAAGCTTTCTTGGTTGGCCAAAAAGGGCGTATGCGTTTTTTCCTGAATATATTCAGGAAAAAACGCATACGCCCTTTTTGGCCAAGTGCATCGTTGTGGACGTTCTGCCTCTTTTCCTATGCTTTACATGCAATTCCTGTCTACCTCCTGAAATCGGTTTCGTGCAATTCTGCACCACTTTCAAGTCCTCTTGGCAGCCTTACTTCAATATATTTTTGGACGATAGCTGTCATTTATAACTCTGCAGGTTTGTGAATTACAGTGCCCCTGAGCTCCTTTCTTCAACTCGCTTTTTTGTGAGCTGGCCGCAACACCGCAGGATTGCTTCAGGCCCTAGTGTGGATCCGGCACGGCACGCTGAGCCTTTGGTTAATTCCTCTTCCTGGTGGGAAATGAGAGTTAAATTTGCCCGTCCAGACACCTCCAGCTAGTTTATCATTGGTTCTCCCTATTCCTGTACATTTTCCACAGAAATTGCAAACTGGGCCATACAGGAGGTTAAAGGCACTGACTCTCCAAGTGGAGAGAGTGTTAGTAAAGCGTCTGGAGTGTTGCACCCGAGTACCAGGGGACGAAAACTGAGACACATTTGAACACGTTTCCTGATCACACGGTGGATCATACTCTGTGTTCCACATGCATGTTTTAGCTGAAGGAAGAATCCCTTAAACTTGGAGAGTTGAGACCCATGGAATGGGTACCATGCAATATGACTTCAAAGGGTCTGCATTTGCTCACCAAACCTCACCAATCCTATCACTGCTGCGTTTATGCCGCTGTACACACGCTTGATTCTCTTTCGGAGACATATAAATCCGTAGGTTTTAAGATTATTTCTAGTCAGGTATATTCTTAGGCGTTTAATATGGGGTGCTGAGTCCACTTCGTTGAGCAAGGTGTAGCTGTTGTCTATTACATATTTGGCTTATGGAGCGGTATCTGTGCTAATTTCACTCTCTGGTTTCATGCAGCACCCCAACTCACCTTTCCCCTTAAGCAAGCATAAGTTGGTTTTCTACATTTGACACCCTGTTCTGTTTTGTAATTCAGTTCCTGTATAGCCAAGTTTACATTCCGTGTAGTAGTGATATCTTATGATGTTTCTTTTTCTGTGTGACTTATTTCACTTAGAATCATCATACCTGAATCCACTCATTATGCTGCTACGGGCCTGATGACATAGATTTCATTGCTGAGTGATATTGCATTGTACGTAAGTACCACAACTTCTGTATCCATTTTTCGCTTTCTGTGATATTGAACTTGTACCGTAAACGAGGTTCTTGTAAACAGAGCCGTCCCAAAGTTTGGGGAGGCTGTGTCTTTTTGATTTTAATTTCCCTAAGCTATAGGACCATAAGTGGAAGTGCCCTAGGCTGTGTTGCTTTGTTTTTTAGATGTTTCAGGAAACACCATACACTTCTCCAGAGTGGCTGTTGGCAATTTACATCCCGCCCATCAGCATAAAAAGGCTCCCAGTTCTCCATGCCCTGTCCTGCCTTTCTGGATATTACACTTTTTTCAGATGGCCCTTTTGACCGGGGGGCAGTGAGACTTCATTGTAGTGTAGATTTCCTTTGCAAGCCTGCTTGGTTGGCCAAAAAGGGCGTATGCGTTTTTTCCTGAATATATTCAAGAAAGAACACATACACCCTTTTTGGCCAAGTGCATCATTGTGGACGTTCTGCCTCTTTTCCTATGCTTTACATGCAATTCCCGTCTACCTCCTGAAATCGGTTTCCTGCAATTCTGCCCCGCTTTCAAGTCCTCTTGGCAGCCTTACTTCAATATATTTTTGGACGATAGCTGTCTTTTATAACTCTGCAGGTTTGTGAATTACACTGCCCCTGAGCTCGTTTCTTCAACTCGCTTTCTTGTGAGCTGGCCGCAACACCGCAGGATTGCTTCAGGCCCTAGTGTAGTTCCGGCACGGCACGCTGAGCCTTTGGTTAATTCCTCTTCCTCGTGGGAAATGAGAGTTAAATTTGCCCGTCCAGACACCTCCAGCTAGTCTCTCTTTCGTTCTCCCTCTTCCTGTTCATTTTCCACAGAAATTACAAACTGGGCCAAACAGGAGGTTAAAGGCACTGACTCTCCAAGTGGGGAGAGTGTCAGTAAAGCATCTGGAATGTTGCACCCGAGTACCAGGGGACGAAAACGAGACACATTTGAACACGTTTCCCGATCACACGGTGGATCATACTCTGGGTTCCACATGCATGTTTTAGCTGAAGGAAGAATCCCTTAAACCTGGAGAGTTGAGACCCATGGAATGGGTACCATGCAATATGACTTCAAAGGGCCTGCATTTGCTCACTGAACCTCACCAATCCTATCACTGCTGCGTTTATGCCGCTGTACACACGCTTGATTCTCTTTCGGAGACATATAAATCCGTAGTTTTTAAGATTATTTCTAGTCAGGTGTATTCTTAAGCGTTTAATATGGGGTGTTGAGTCCACTTCGTTGAGCAAGGAGTAGCTCTTGTCTATTACATATTTGGCTTATGGAACGGTATCTGTGCTAATTTCAATCTCTGGTTTCATGCAGCACCCCAACTCACCTTTCCCCTTAAGCAAGCATAAGATGGTTTTCTACATTTGACACCCTGTTCTGTTTTGTAATTCAGTTCTTGTGTAGCCAAGTTTACATTCCGTGTAGTAGTGATATCTTATGATGTTTCTTTTTCTGTGTGACTTATTTCACTTAGACTCATCATACCTGCATCCACTCATTATGCTGCTACGGGCCTGATGACATAGATTTCATTGCTGAGTGATATTGCATTGTACGTAAGTACCACAACTTCTGTATCCATTTTTCGCTTTCTGTGATATTGAACTTGTACCGTAAACGAGGTTCTTGTAAACAGAGCCGTCCCAAAGTTTGGGGAGGCTGTGTCTTTTTGATTTTAATTTCCCTAAGCTATAGGACCATAAGTGGAAGTGCCCTAGGCTCTGTTGCTTTGTTTTTTAGATGTTTCAGGAAACACCATACACTTCTCCAGAGTGGCTGTTGGCAATTTACATCCCGCCCATCAGCATAAAAAGGCTCCCAGTTCTCCATGCCCTGTCCTGCCTTTCTGGATATTACACTTTTTTCAGATGGCCCTTTTGACCAGGGGGCAGTGAGACTTCATTGTAGTGTAGATTTCCTTTGCAAGCCTGCTTGGTTGGCCAAAAAGGGCGTATGCGTTTTTTCCTGAATATATTCAAGAAAGAACACATACACCCTTTTTGGCCAAGTGCATCATTGTGGACGTTCTGCCTCTTTTCCTATGCTTTACATGCAATTCCCGTCTACCTCCTGAAATCGGTTTCCTGCAATTCTGCCCCGCTTTCAAGTCCTCTTGGCAGCCTTACTTCAATATATTTTTGGACGATAGCTGTCTTTTATAACTCTGCAGGTTTGTGAATTACACTGACCCTGAGCTCGTTTCTTCAACTCGCTTTCTTGTGAGCTGGCCGCAACACCGCAGGATTGCTTCAGGCCCTAGTGTAGTTCCGGCACGGCACGCTGAGCCTTTGGTTAATTCCTCTTCCTGGTGGGAAATGAGAGTTAAGTTTGCCCGTCCAGACACCTCCAGCTAGTCTCTCTTTCGTTCTCCCTCTTCCTGTTCATTTTCCACAGAAATTACAAACTGGGCCAAACAGGAGGTTAAAGGCACTGACTCTCCAAGTGGGGAGAGTGTCAGTAAAGCATCTGGAATGTTGCACCCGAGTACCAGGGGACGAAAACGAGACACATTTGAACACGTTTCCCGATCACACGGTGGATCATACTCTGGGTTCCACATGCATGTTTTAGCTGAAGGAAGAATCCCTTAAACCTGGAGAGTTGAGACCCATGGAATGGGTACCATGCAATATGACTTCAAAGGGTCTGCATTTGCTCACCGAACCTCACCAATCCTATCACTGCTGCGTTTATGCCGCTGTACACACGCTTGATTCTCTTTCGGAGACATATAAATCCGTAGGTTTTAAGATTATTTCTAGTCAGGTATATTCTTAGGCGTTTAATGTGGGGTGTTGAGTCCACTTCGTTGAGCAAGGAGTAGCTCTTGTCTATTTCATATTTGGCTTATGGAACGGTATCTGTGCTAATTTCAATCTCTGGTTTCATGCAGCACCCCAACTCACCTTTCCCCTTAAGCAAGCATAAGTTGGTTTTCTACATTTGACACCCTGTTCTGTTTTGTAATTCAGTTCCTGTGTAGCCAAGTTTACATTCCGTGTATTGGTGATATCTTATGATGTTTCTTTTTCTGTGTGACTTATTTCACTTAGAATCATCGTACCTGAATCCACTCATTATGCTGCTACGGGCCTGATGACATAGATTTCATTGCTGAGTGATATTGCATTGTACGTAAGTACCACAACTTCTTTATCCATTTTTCGCTTTCTGTGATATTGAACTTGTACCATAAACGAGGTTCTTGTAAACAGAGTCGTCCCAAACTTTTGGGTGGCTGTGTCTTTTTGATTTTAATTTCCCTAAGCTATAGGACCATAAGTGGAAGTGCCCTAGGCTCTGTTGCTTTGTTTTTTAGATGTTTCAGGAAACACCATACACTTCTCCAGAGTGGCTGTTGGCAATTGACATCCCGCCCATCAGCATAACAAGGCTCCCAGTTCTCCATGGCCTGTCCTGCCTTTCTGGATTTTACACATTTTTCAGATGGCCCTTTTGACTGGGCGGCAGTGAGACTTCATTGTAGTGCAGATTTCCTTTGCAAGCTTTCTTGGTTGGCCAAAAAGGGCGTATGCGTTTTTTCCTGAATATATTCAGGAAAAAACGCATACGCCCTTTTTGGCCAAGTGCATCGTTGTGGACGTTCTGCCTCTTTTCCTATGCTTTACATGCAATTCCTGTCTACCTCCTGAAATCGGTTTCGTGCAATTCTGCACCACTTTCAAGTCCTCTTGGCAGCCTTACTTCAATATATTTTTGGACGATAGCTGTCATTTATAACTCTGCAGGTTTGTGAATTACAGTGCCCCTGAGCTCCTTTCTTCAACTCGCTTTTTTGTGAGCTGGCCGCAACACCGCAGGATTGCTTCAGGCCCTAGTGTGGATCCGGCACGGCACGCTGAGCCTTTGGTTAATTCCTCTTCCTGGTGGGAAATGAGAGTTAAATTTGCCCGTCCAGACACCTCCAGCTAGTTTATCATTGGTTCTCCCTATTCCTGTACATTTTCCACAGAAATTGCAAACTGGGCCATACAGGAGGTTAAAGGCACTGACTCTCCAAGTGGAGAGAGTGTTAGTAAAGCGTCTGGAGTGTTGCACCCGAGTACCAGGGGACGAAAACTGAGACACATTTGAACACGTTTCCTGATCACACGGTGGATCATACTCTGTGTTCCACATGCATGTTTTAGCTGAAGGAAGAATCCCTTAAACTTGGAGAGTTGAGACCCATGGAATGGGTACCATGCAATATGACTTCAAAGGGTCTGCATTTGCTCACCAAACCTCACCAATCCTATCACTGCTGCGTTTATGCCGCTGTACACACGCTTGATTCTCTTTCGGAGACATATAAATCCGTAGGTTTTAAGATTATTTCTAGTCAGGTATATTCTTAGGCGTTTAATATGGGGTGCTGAGTCCACTTCGTTGAGCAAGGTGTAGCTGTTGTCTATTACATATTTGGCTTATGGAGCGGTATCTGTGCTAATTTCACTCTCTGGTTTCATGCAGCACCCCAACTCACCTTTCCCCTTAAGCAAGCATAAGTTGGTTTTCTACATTTGACACCCTGTTCTGTTTTGTAATTCAGTTCCTGTATAGCCAAGTTTACATTCCGTGTAGTAGTGATATCTTATGATGTTTCTTTTTCTGTGTGACTTATTTCACTTAGAATCATCATACCTGAATCCACTCATTATGCTGCTACGGGCCTGATGACATAGATTTCATTGCTGAGTGATATTGCATTGTACGTAAGTACCACAACTTCTGTATCCATTTTTCGCTTTCTGTGATATTGAACTTGTACCGTAAACGAGGTTCTTGTAAACAGAGCCGTCCCAAAGTTTGGGGAGGCTGTGTCTTTTTGATTTTAATTTCCCTAAGCTATAGGACCATAAGTGGAAGTGCCCTAGGCTGTGTTGCTTTGTTTTTTAGATGTTTCAGGAAACACCATACACTTCTCCAGAGTGGCTGTTGGCAATTTACATCCCGCCCATCAGCATAAAAAGGCTCCCAGTTCTCCATGCCCTGTCCTGCCTTTCTGGATATTACACTTTTTTCAGATGGCCCTTTTGACCGGGGGGCAGTGAGACTTCATTGTAGTGTAGATTTCCTTTGCAAGCCTGCTTGGTTGGCCAAAAAGGGCGTATGCGTTTTTTCCTGAATATATTCAAGAAAGAACACATACACCCTTTTTGGCCAAGTGCATCATTGTGGACGTTCTGCCTCTTTTCCTATGCTTTACATGCAATTCCCGTCTACCTCCTGAAATCGGTTTCCTGCAATTCTGCCCCGCTTTCAAGTCCTCTTGGCAGCCTTACTTCAATATATTTTTGGACGATAGCTGTCTTTTATAACTCTGCAGGTTTGTGAATTACACTGCCCCTGAGCTCGTTTCTTCAACTCGCTTTCTTGTGAGCTGGCCGCAACACCGCAGGATTGCTTCAGGCCCTAGTGTAGTTCCGGCACGGCACGCTGAGCCTTTGGTTAATTCCTCTTCCTCGTGGGAAATGAGAGTTAAATTTGCCCGTCCAGACACCTCCAGCTAGTCTCTCTTTCGTTCTCCCTCTTCCTGTTCATTTTCCACAGAAATTACAAACTGGGCCAAACAGGAGGTTAAAGGCACTGACTCTCCAAGTGGGGAGAGTGTCAGTAAAGCATCTGGAATGTTGCACCCGAGTACCAGGGGACGAAAACGAGACACATTTGAACACGTTTCCCGATCACACGGTGGATCATACTCTGGGTTCCACATGCATGTTTTAGCTGAAGGAAGAATCCCTTAAACCTGGAGAGTTGAGACCCATGGAATGGGTACCATGCAATATGACTTCAAAGGGTCTGCATTTGCTCACCGAACCTCACCAATCCTATCACTGCTGCGTTTATGCCGCTGTACACACGCTTGATTCTCTTTCGGAGACATATAAATCCGTAGGTTTTAAGATTATTTCTAGTCAGGTATATTCTTAGGCGTTTAATATGGGGTGTTGAGTCCACTTCGTTGAGCAAGGAGTAGCTCTTGTCTATTGCATATTTGGCTTATGGAACGGTATCTGTGCTAATTTCAATCTCTGGTTTCATGCAGCACCCCAACTCACCTTTCCCCTTAAGCAAGCATAAGTTGGTTTTCTACATTTGAGACCCTGTTCTGTTTTGTAATTCAGTTCCTGTGTAGCCAAGTTTACATTCCGTGTATTGGTGATATCTTATGATGTTTCTTTTTCTGTGTGACTTATTTCACTTAGAATCATCGTACCTGAATCCACTCATTATGCTGCTACGGGCCTGATGACATAGATTTCATTGCTGAGTGATATTGCATTGTACGTAAGTACCACAACTTCTTTATCCATTTTTCGCTTTCTGTGATATTGAACTTGTACCATAAACGAGGTTCTTGTAAACAGAGTCGTCCCAAACTTTTGGGTGGCTGTGTCTTTTTGATTTTAATTTCCCTAAGCTATAGGACCATAAGTGGAAGTGCCCTAGGCTCTGTTGCTTTGTTTTTTAGATGTTTCAGGAAACACCATACACTTCTCCAGAGTGGCTGTTGGCAATTGACATCCCGCCCATCAGCATAACAAGGCTCCCAGTTCTCCATGGCCTGTCCTGCCTTTCTGGATTTTACACATTTTTCAGATGGCCCTTTTGACTGGGCGGCAGTGAGACTTCATTGTAGTGCAGATTTCCTTTGCAAGCTTTCTTGGTTGGCCAAAAAGGGCGTATGCGTTTTTTCCTGAATGGAAAAAACGCATACGCCCTTTTTGGCCAAGTGCATCGTTGTGGACGTTCTGCCTCTTTTCCTATGCTTTACATGCAATTCCAGTCTACCTCCTGAAATCGGTTGCGTGCAATTCTGCACCACTTTCAAGTCCTCTTGGCAGCCTTACTTCAATATATTTTTGGACGATAGCTGTCATTTATAACTCTGCAGGTTTGTGAATTACAGTGCCCCTGAGCTCCTTTCTTCAACTCGCTTTTTTGTGAGCTGGCCGCAACACCGCAGGATTGCTTCAGGCCCTAGTGTGGATCCGGCACGGCACGCTGAGCCTTTGGTTAATTCCTCTTCCTGGTGGGAAATGAGAGTTAAATTTGCCCGTCCAGACACCTCCAGCTAGTTTATCATTGGTTCTCCCTATTGCTGTACATTTTCCGCAGAAATTGCAAACTGGGCCATACAGAAGGTTAAAGGCACTGACTCTCCAAGTGGAGAGAGTGTTAGTAAAGCGTCTGGAGTGTTGCACCCGAGTACCAGGGGACGAAAACTGAGACACATTTGAACACGTTTCCTGATCACACGGTGGATCATACTCTGTGTTCCACATGCATGTTTTAGCTGAAGGAAGAATCCCTTAAACCTGGAGAGTTGAGACCCATGGAATGGGTACCATGCAATATGACTTCAAAGGGTCTGCATTTGCTCACCGAACCTCACCAATCCTATCACTGCTGCGTTTATGCCGCTGTACACACGCTTGATTCTCTTTCGGAGACATATAAATCCGTAGGTTTTAAGATTATTTCTAGTCAGGTATATTCTTAGGCGTTTAATATGGGGTGTTGAGTCCACTTCGTTGAGCAAGGTGTAGCTGTTGTCTATTACATATTTGGCTTATGGAGCGGTATCTGTGCTAATTTCAATCTCTGGTTTCATGCAGCACCCCAACTCACCTTTCCCCTTAAGCAAGCATAAGTTGGTTTTCTACATTTGACACCCTGTTCTGTTTTGTAATTCAGTTCCTGTGTAGCCAAGTTTACATTCCGTGTAGTAGTGATATCTTATGATGTTTCTTTTTCTGTGTGACTTATTTCACTTAGAATCATCATACCTGAATCCACTCATTATTCTGCTACGGGCCTGATGACATAGATTTCATTGCTGAGTGATATTGCATTGTACGTAAGTACCACAACTTCTGTATCCATTTTTCGCTTTCTGTGATATTGAACTTGTACAGTAAACGAGGTTCTTGTAAACAGAGCCGTCCCAAAGTTTGGGGAGGCTGTGTCTTTTTGATTTTAATTTCCCTAAGCTATAGGACCATAAGTGGAAGTGCCTAGGCTCTGTTGCTTTGTTTTTTAGATGTTTCAGGAAACACCATACACTTCTCCAGAGTGGCTGTTGGCAATTTACATCCCGCCCATCAGCATAACAAGGCTCCCAGTTCTCCATGCCAAGTCCTGCCTTTCTGGATATTACACTTTCTCCAGATGGCCCTTTTGACCAGGGGGCAGTGAGACTTCATTGTAGTGCAGATTTCCTTTGCAAGCCTGCTTGGTTGGCGAAAAAGGGCGTATGCGTTTTTTCCTGAATATATTCAGGAAAGAACACATACGCCCTTTTTGGCCAAGTGCATCATTGTGGACGTTCTGCCTCTTTTCCTATGCTTTACATGCAATTCCCGTCTACCTCCTGAAATCGGTTTCCTGCAATTCTGCCCCGCTTTCAAGTCCTCTTGGCAGCCTTACTTCAATATATTTTTGGACGATAGCTGTCATTAATAACTCTGCAGGTTTGTGAATTACAGTGCCCCTGAGCTCCTTTCTTCTACTCGCTTTCTTGTGAGCTGGCCGCAACACCGCAGGATTGCTTCAGGCCCTAGTGTGGTTCCGGCACGGCATGCTCAGCCTTTGGTTAATTCCTCTTTCTGGTCGGAAATGAGAGTTAAATTTGCCCGTCCAGACACCTCCACCTAGTCTCTCATTGGTTCTCCCTATTCCTGTTCATCTTACGCAGAAATTGCAAACTGGGCCAACCAGGAGGTTAAAGGCACTGACTCTCCAAGTGGGGAGAGTGTTAGTAAAGCGTCTGGAGTGTTGCACCCGAGTACCAGGGGACGAAAACTGAGACACATTTGAACACGTTTCCTGATCACACGGTGGATCATACTCTGTGTTCCACATGCATGTTTCAGCTGAAGGAAGAATCCCTTAAACTTGGAGTGTTGAGACCCATGGAATGGGTACCATGCAATATGACTTCAAAGGGTCTGCATTTGCTCACTGAACCTCACCAATCCTATCACTGCTGCATTTATGCCGCTGTACACACGCTTGATTCTCTTTCGGAGACATATAAATCCGTAGTTTTTAAGATTATTTCTAGTCAGGTGTATTCTTAAGCGTTTAATATGGGGTGTTGAGTCCACTTCGTTGAGCAAGGAGTAGCTCTTGTCTATTACATATTTGGCTTATGGAACGGTATCTGTGCTAATTTCAATCTCTGGTTTCATGCAGCACCCCAACTCACCTTTCCCCTTAAGCAAGCATAAGATGGTTTTCTACATTTGAGACCCTGTTCTGTTTTGTAATTCAGTTCTTGTGTAGCCAAGTTTACATTCCGTGTAGTAGTGATATCTTATGATGTTTCTTTTTCTGTGTGACTTATTTCACTTAGACTCATCATACCTGCATCCACTCATTATGCTGCTACGGGCCTGATGACATAGATTTCATTGCTGAGTGATATTGCATTGTACGTAAGTACCACAACTTCTTTATCCATTTTTTGCTTTCTGTGATATTGAACTTGTACTGTAAACGAGGTTCTTGTAAACAGAGCCGTCCCAAACTTTGGGGTGGCTGTGTCTTTTTGATTTTAATTTCCCTAAGCTATAGGACCATAAGTGGAAGTGCCCTAGGCTCTGTTGCTTTGTTTTTTAGATGTTTCAGGAAACACCATACACTTCTCCAGAGTGGCTGTTGGCAATTTACATCCCGCCCACCAACATAACAAGGCTCCCAGTTCTCCATGGCCTGTCCTGCCTTTCTGGATTTTACACTTTTTTCAGATGGCCCTTTTGACCGGGGGGCAGTGAGACTTCATTGTAGTGCAGATTTCCTTTGCAAGCTTGCTTGGTTGGCCAAAAAGGGCGTATGCGTTTTTTCCTGAATATATTCAGGAAAAAACGCATACGCCCTTTTTGGCCAAGTGCATCATTGTGGACGTTCTGCCTCTTTTCCTATGCTTTACATGCAATTCCAGTCTACCTCCTGAAATCGGTTTCCTGCAATTCTGCCCCGCTTTCAAGTCCTCTTGGCAGCCTTACTTCAATATATTTTTGGAAGATAGCTGTCATTTATAACTCTGCAGGTTTGTGAATTACAGTGCCCCTGAGTTCCTTTCTTCAACTCGCTTTCTTGTGAGCTGGCCGCAACAGCGCAGGATTGCTTCAGGCCCTAGTGTGGTTCCGGCACGGCATGCTGAGCCTTTGGTTAATTCCTCTTTCTGGTGGGAAATGAGAGTTAAATTTGCCCGTCCAGACACCTCCAGCTAGTCTCTCTTTCGTTCTCCCTATTCCTGTTCATTTTCCACAGAAATTGCAACCTGGGCCAAACAGGAGGTTAAAGGCACTGACTCTCCAAGTGGGGAGAGTGTTAGTAAAGCATCTGGAATGTTGCACTCGAGTACCAGGGGACGAAAACGAGACACATTTGAACACGTTTCCCGATCACACGGTGGATCATACTCTGTGTTCCACATGCATGTTTTAGCTGAAGGAAGAATCCCTTAAACCTGGAGAGTTGAGACCCATGGAATGGGTACCATGCAATATGACTTCATAGGGTCTGCATTTGCTCACCGAACCTCACCAATCCTATCACTGCTGCGTTTATGTCGCTGTACACACGCTTGATTCTCTTTCGGAGATATATAAATCGGTAGGTTTTTAGATTATTTCTAGTCAGGTATATTCTTAGGCGTTTAATATGGGGTGTTGAGTCCACTTCGTTGAGCAAGGAGTAGCTCTTGTCTATTACATATTTGGCTTATGGAACGGTATCTGTGCTAATTTCAATCTCTGGTTTCATGCAGCACCCCAACTCACCTTTCCCCTTAAGCAAGCATAAGTTGGTTTTCTACATTTGAGACCCTGTTCTGTTTTGTAATTCAGTTCCTTTGTAGCCAAGTTTACATTCCGTGTATTGGTGATATCTTATGATGTTTCTTTTTCTGTGTGACTTATTTCACTTAGAATCATCGTACCTGAATCCACTCATTATGCTGCTACGGGCCTGATGACATAGATTTCATTGCTGAGTGATATTGCATTGTACGTAAGTACCACAACTTCTTTATCCATTTTTCGCTTTCTGTGATATTGAACTTGTACCATAAACGAGGTTCTTGTAAACAGAGCCGTCCCAAACTTTGGGGTGGCTGTGTCTTTTTGATTTTAATTTCCCTAAGCTATAGGACCATAAGTGGAAGTGCCCTAGGCTCTGTTGCTTAGTTTTTTAGATGTTTCAGGAAACACCATACACTTCTCCAGAGTGGCTGTTGGCAATTTACATCCCGCCCATCAGCATAACAAGGCTCCCAGTTCTGCATGGCCTGTCCTGCCTTTCTGGATTTTACACTTTTTTCAGATGGCCCTTTTGACCGGGGGGCAGTGAGACTTCATTGTAGTGCAGATTTCGTTTGCAAGCTTGCTTGGTTGGCCAAAAAGGGCGTATGCGTTTTTTCCTGAATATATTCAGGAAAAAACGCATACGCCCTTTTTGGCCAAGTGCATCATTGTGGACGTTCTGCCTCTTTTCCTATGCTTTACATGCAATTCCCGTCTACCTCCTGAAATCGGTTTCCTGCAATTCTGCCCCACATTCAAGTCCTCTTGGCAGCCTTACTTCAATATATTTTTGGACGATAGCTGTCATTTATAACTCTGCAGGTTTGTGAATTACAGTGCCCCTCAGCTCCTTTCTTCAACTCACTTTTTTGTGAGCTGGCCGCAACACTGCAGGATTGCTTCAGGCCCTAGTGTGGTTCCGGCACGGCACGCTGAGCCTTTGGTTAATTCCTCTTCCTGGTGGGAAATGAGAGTTAAATTTGCCCGTCCAGACACCTCCAGCTAGTTTATCATTGGTTCTCCCTATTCCTGTACATTCTCCGCAGAAATTGCAAACTGGGCCATACAGGAGGTTAAAGGCACTGACTCTCCAAGTGGGGAGGGTGTTAGTAAAGCGTCTGGAGTGTTGCACCCGAGTACCAGGGGAGGAAAACTGAGACACATTTGAACACGTTTCCCGATTACACGGTGGATCCTACTCTGGGTTCCACATGCATGTTTTAGCTGAAGGAAGAATCCCTTAAACCTGGAGAGTTGAGACCCATGGAATGGGTACCATGCAATATGACTTCAAAGGGTCTGCATTTGCTCACCGAACCTCACCAATCCTATCACTGCTGAGTTTATGCCGTTGTACACACGCTTGATTCTCTTTCGGAGACATATAAATTCGTACTTTTTAAGATTATTTCTAGTCAGGTGTATTCTTAAGCGTTTAATATGGGGTGTTGAGTCCACTTCGTTGAGCAAGGAGTAGCTCTTGTCTATTACATATTTGGCTTATGGAACGGTATCTGTGCTAATTTCAATCTCTGGTTTTATGCAGCACCCCAACTCACCTTTCCCCTTAAGCAAGCATAAGTTGGTTTTCTACATTTGAGACCCTGTTCTGTTTTGTAATTCAGTTCCTGTGTAGCCAAGTTTACATTCCGTGTAGTAGTGATATCTTATGATGTTTCTTTTTCTGTGTGACTTATTTCACTTAGAATCATCATACCTGAATCCACTCATTATGCTGCTACGGGCCTGATGACATAGATTTCATTGCTGAGTGATATTGCATTGTACGTAAGTACCACAACTTCTGTATCCATTTTTCGCTTTCTGTGATATTGAACTTGTACCGTAAACGAGGTTCTTGTAAACAGAGCCGTCCCAAAGTTTGGGGAGGCTGTGTCTTTTTGATTTTAATTTCCCTAAGCTATAGGACCATAAGTGGAAGTGCCCTAGGCTCTGTTGCCTTGTTTTTTAGATGTTTCAGGAAACACCATACACTTCTCCAGAGTGGCTGTTGGCAATTTACATCCCGCCCATCAGCATAACAAGGCTCCCAGTTCTCCATGGCCTGTCCTGCCTTTCTGGATATTACACTTTTTTCAGATGGCCCTTTTGACCGGGGGGCAGTGAGACTTCATTGTAATGTAGATTTCTTTGCAAGCCTGCTTGGTTGGCCAAAAAGGGCGTATGCGTTTTTTCCTGAATATATTCAGGAAAGAACACATACGCCCTTTTTGGCCAAGTGCATCATTGTGGACGTTCTGCCTCTTTTCCTATGCTTTACATGCAATTCCAGTCTACCTCCTGAAATCGGTTTCCTGCAATTCTGCCCCGCTTTCAAGTCCTCTTGGCAGCCTTACTTCAATATATTTTTGGACGATAGCTGTCATTTATAACTCTGCAGGTTTGTGAATTACAGTGCCCCGGAGCTCCTTTCTTCAACTCGCTTTCTTGTGAGCTGGCCGCAACACCGCAGGATTGCTTCAGGCCCTAGTGTGGATCCGGCACAGCACACTGAGCCTTTGGTTAATTCCTCTTCCTGGTGGGAAATGAGAGTTAAATTTGCCCGTCCAGACACCTCCAGCTAGTTTATCATTGGTTCTCCCTATTCCTGTACATTTTCCGCAGAAATTGCAAACTGGGCCATAAGGGAGGTTAAAGGCACTGACTCTCCAAGTGGAGAGAGTGTTAGTAAAGCGTCTGGAGTGTTGCACCCGAGTACCAGGGGACGAAAACTGAGACACATTTGAACACGTTTCCTGATCACACGGTGGATCATACTCTGTGTTCCACATGCATGTTTTAGCTGAAGGAAGAATCCCTTAAACTTGGAGAGTTGAGACCTATGGAATGGGTACCAGGCAATATGACTTCAAAGGGTCTGCATTTGCTCACCGAACCTCACCAATCCTATCACTGCTGCGTTTATGCCGCTGTACACACGCTTGATTCTCTTTCGGAAACATATAAATCCGTAGGTTTTAATATTCTTACTAGTCAGGTATATTCTTAGGCGTTTAATATGGGGTGTTGAGTCCACTTCGTTGAGCAAGGAGTAGCTCTTGTCTATTACATATTTGGCTTATGGAACGGTATCTGTGCTAATTTCAATCTCTGGTTTCATGCAGCACCCCAACTCACCTTTCCCCTCAAGCAAGCATAAGTTGGTTTTCTACATTTGAGACCCTGTTCTGTTTTGTAATTCAGTTCCTGCGTAGCCAAGTTTACATTCCGTGTAGTACTGATACCTTATGATGTTTCCTTTTCTGTGTGACTTATTTCACTTAGAATCATCATACCTGAATCCACTCATTATGCTTCTACGGGCCTGATGACATAGATTTCATTGCTGAGTGATATTGCATTGTACGTAAGTACCACAACTTCTGTATCCATTTTTCGCTTTCTGTGATATTGAACTTGTACCGTAAACGAGGTTCTTGTAAACAGAGCCGTCCCAAAGTTTGGGGAGCCTGTGTCTTTTTGATTTTAATTTCCCTAAGCTATAGGACCATAAGTGGAAGTGCCCTAGGCTCTGTTGCTTTGTTTTTTAGATGTTTCAGGAAACACCATACACTTCTCCAGAGTGGCTGTTGGCAATTTACATCCCGCCCATCAGCATAACAAGGCTCCCAGTTCTCCATGGCCTGTCCTGCCTTTCTGGATATTACACTTTTTTCAGATGGCCCTTTTGACCGGGGGGCAGTGAGACTTCATTGTAGTGTAGATTTCCTTTGCAAGCCTGTTTGGTTGGCCAAAAAGGGCGTATGCGTTTTTTCCTGAATATATTCAGGAAAGAACACATACGCCCTTTTTGGCCAAGTGCATCATTGTGGACGTTCTGCCTCTTTTCCTATGCTTTACATGCAATTCCCGTCTACCTCCTGAAATCGGTTTCCTGCAATTCTGCCCCGCTTTCAAGTCCTCTTGGCAGCCTTACTTCAATATATTTTTGGACGATAGCTGTCATTTATAACTCTGCAGGTTTGTGAATTACAGTGCCCCTGAGCTCCTTTCTTCAACTCGCTTTCTTGTGAGCTGGCCGCAACACCGCAGGATTGCTTCAGGCCCTAATGTGGCTCCGGCACGGCACGCTGAGCCTTTGGTTAATTCCTCTTCCTGGTGGGAAATGAGAGTTAAATTTGCCCGTCCAGACACCTCCAGCTAGTCTCTCTTTCGTTCTCCCTATTCCTGTTCATTTTCCACAGAAATTGCAACCTGGGCCAAAAGGAGGTTAAAGGCACTGACTCTCCAAGTGGGGAGAGTGTTAGTAAAGCATCTGGAATGTTGCACTCGAGTACCAGGGGACGAAAACGAGACACATTTGAACACGTTTCCCTATCACACGGTGGATCATACTCTGTGTTCCACATGCATGTTTTAGCTGAAGGAAGAATCCCTTAAACCTGGAGAGTTGAGACCCATGGAATGGGTACCATGCAATATGACTTCATAGGGTCTGCATTTGCTCACCGAACCTCACCAATCCTATCACTGCTGCGTTTATGTCGCTGTACACACGCTTGATTCTCTTTCGGAGATATATAAATCGGTAGGTTTTTAGATTATTTCTAGTCAGGTATATTCTTAGGCGTTTAATATGGGGTGTTGAGTCCACTTCGTTGAGCAAGGAGTAGCTCTTGTCTATTACATATTTGGCTTATGGAACGGTATCTGTGCTAATTTCAATCTCTGGTTTCATGCAGCACCCCAACTCACCTTTCCCCTCAAGCAAGCATAAGTTGGTTTTCTACATTTGAGACCCTGTTCTGTTTTGTAATTCAGTTCCTGCGTAGCCAAGTTTACATTCCGTGTAGTACTGATACCTTATGATGTTTCTTTTTCTGTGTGACTTATTTCACTTAGAATCATCATACCTGAATCCACTCATTATGCTTCTACGGGCCTGATGACATAGATTTCATTGCTGAGTGATATTGCATTGTACGTAAGTACCACAACTTCTGTATCCATTTTTCGCTTTCTGTGATATTGAACTTGTACCGTAAACGAGGTTCTTGTAAACAGAGCCGTCCCAAAGTTTGGGGAGCCTGTGTCTTTTTGATTTTAATTTCCCTAAGCTATAGGACCATAAGTGGAAGTGCCCTAGGCTCTGTTGCTTTGTTTTTTAGATGTTTCAGGAAACACCATACACTTCTCCAGAGTGGCTGTTGGCAATTTACATCCCGCCCATCAGCATAACAAGGCTCCCAGTTCTCCATGGCCTGTCCTGCCTTTCTGGATATTACACTTTTTTCAGATGGCCCTTTTGACCGGGGGGCAGTGAGACTTCATTGTAGTGTAGATTTCCTTTGCAAGCCTGTTTGGTTGGCCAAAAAGGGCGTATGCGTTTTTTCCTGAATATATTCAGGAAAGAACACATACGCCCTTTTTGGCCAAGTGCATCATTGTGGACGTTCTGCCTCTTTTCCTATGCTTTACATGCAATTCCCGTCTACCTCCTGAAATCGGTTTCCTGCAATTCTGCCCCGCTTTCAAGTCCTCTTGGCAGCCTTACTTCAATATATTTTTGGACGATAGCTGTCATTTATAACTCTGCAGGTTTGTGAATTACAGTGCCCCTGAGCTCCTTTCTTCAACTCGCTTTCTTGTGAGCTGGCCGCAACACCGCAGGATTGCTTCAGGCCCTAATGTGGCTCCGGCACGGCACGCTGAACCTTTGGTTAATTCCTCTTCCTGGTGGGAAATGAGAGTTAAATTTGCCCGTCCAGACACCTCCAGCTAGTCTCTCTTTCGTTCTCCCTATTCCTGTTCATTTTCCACAGAAATTGCAACCTGGGCCAAACAGGAGGTTAAAGGCACTGACTCTCCAAGTGGGGAGAGTGTTAGTAAAGCATCTGGAATGTTGCACTCGAGTACCAGGGGACGAAAACGAGACACATTTGAACACGTTTCCCGATCACACGGTGGATCATACTCTGTGTTCCACATGCATGTTTTAGCTGAAGGAAGAATCCCTTAAACCTGGAGAGTTGAGACCCATGGAATGGGTACCATGCAATATGACTTCATAGGGTCTGCATTTGCTCACCGAACCTCACCAATCCTATCACTGCTGCGTTTATGTCGCTGTACACACGCTTGATTCTCTTTCGGAGATATATAAATCGGTAGGTTTTTAGATTATTTCTAGTCAGGTATATTCTTAGGCGTTTAATATGGGGTGTTGAGTCCACTTCGTTGAGCAAGGAGTAGCTCTTGTCTATTACATATTTGGCTTATGGAACGGTATCTGTGCTAATTTCAATCTCTGGTTTCATGCAGCACCCCAACTCACCTTTCCCCTTAAGCAAGCATAAGTTGGTTTTCTACATTTGAGACCCTGTTCTGTTTTGTAATTCAGTTCCTTTGTAGCCAAGTTTACATTCCGTGTATTGGTGATATCTTATGATGTTTCTTTTTCTGTGTGACTTATTTCACTTAGAATCATCGTACCTGAATCCACTCATTATGCTGCTACGGGCCTGATGACATAGATTTCATTGCTGAGTGATATTGCATTGTACGTAAGTACCACAACTTCTTTATCCATTTTTCGCTTTCTGTGATATTGAACTTGTACCATAAACGAGGTTCTTGTAAACAGAGCCGTCCCAAACTTTGGGGTGGCTGTGTCTTTTTGATTTTAATTTCCCTAAGCTATAGGACCATAAGTGGAAGTGCCCTAGGCTCTGTTGCTTAGTTTTTTAGATGTTTCAGGAAACACCATACACTTCTCCAGAGTGGCTGTTGGCAATTTACATCCCGCCCATCAGCATAACAAGGCTCCCAGTTCTGCATGGCCTGTCCTGCCTTTCTGGATTTTACACTTTTTTCAGATGGCCCTTTTGACCGGGGGGCAGTGAGACTTCATTGTAGTGCAGATTTCGTTTGCAAGCTTGCTTGGTTGGCCAAAAAGGGCGTATGCGTTTTTTCCTGAATATATTCAGGAAAAAACGCATACGCCCTTTTTGGCCAAGTGCATCATTGTGGACGTTCTGCCTCTTTTCCTATGCTTTACATGCAATTCCCGTCTACCTCCTGAAATCGGTTTCCTGCAATTCTGCCCCACATTCAAGTCCTCTTGGCAGCCTTACTTCAATATATTTTTGGACGATAGCTGTCATTTATAACTCTGCAGATTTGTGAATTACAGTGCCCCTCAGCTCCTTTCTTCAACTCACTTTTTTGTGAGCTGGCCGCAACACTGCAGGATTGCTTCAGGCCCTAGTGTGGTTCCGGCACGGCACGCTGAGCCTTTGGTTAATTCCTCTTCCTGGTGGGAAATGAGAGTTAAATTTGCCCGTCCAGACACCTCCAGCTAGTTTATCATTGGTTCTCCCTATTCCTGTACATTCTCCGCAGAAATTGCAAACTGGGCCATACAGGAGGTTAAAGGCACTGACTCTCCAAGTGGGGAGGGTGTTAGTAAAGCGTCTGGAGTGTTGCACCCGAGTACCAGGGGAGGAAAACTGAGACACATTTGAACACGTTTCCCGATTACACGGTGGATCCTACTCTGGGTTCCACATGCATGTTTTAGCTGAAGGAAGAATCCCTTAAACCTGGAGAGTTGAGACCCATGGAATGGGTACCATGCAATATGACTTCAAAGGGTCTGCATTTGCTCACCGAACCTCACCAATCCTATCACTGCTGAGTTTATGCCGTTGTACACACGCTTGATTCTCTTTCGGAGACATATAAATTCGTACTTTTTAAGATTATTTCTAGTCAGGTGTATTCTTAAGCGTTTAATATGGGGTGTTGAGTCCACTTCGTTGAGCAAGGAGTAGCTCTTGTCTATTACATATTTGGCTTATGGAACGGTATCTGTGCTAATTTCAATCTCTGGTTTTATGCAGCACCCCAACTCACCTTTCCCCTTAAGCAAGCATAAGTTGGTTTTCTACATTTGAGACCCTGTTCTGTTTTGTAATTCAGTTCCTGTGTAGCCAAGTTTACATTCCGTGTAGTAGTGATATCTTATGATGTTTCTTTTTCTGTGTGACTTATTTCACTTAGAATCATCATACCTGAATCCACTCATTATGCTGCTACGGGCCTGATGACATAGATTTCATTGCTGAGTGATATTGCATTGTACGTAAGTACCACAACTTCTGTATCCATTTTTCGCTTTCTGTGATATTGAACTTGTACCGTAAACGAGGTTCTTGTAAACAGAGCCGTCCCAAAGTTTGGGGAGGCTGTGTCTTTTTGATTTTAATTTCCCTAAGCTATAGGACCATAAGTGGAAGTGCCCTAGGCTCTGTTGCCTTGTTTTTTAGATGTTTCAGGAAACACCATACACTTCTCCAGAGTGGCTGTTGGCAATTTACATCCCGCCCATCAGCATAACAAGGCTCCCAGTTCTCCATGGCCTGTCCTGCCTTTCTGGATATTACACTTTTTTCAGATGGCCCTTTTGACCGGGGGGCAGTGAGACTTCATTGTAATGTAGATTTCTTTGCAAGCCTGCTTGGTTGGCCAAAAAGGGCGTATGCGTTTTTTCCTGAATATATTCAGGAAAGAACACATACGCCCTTTTTGGCCAAGTGCATCATTGTGGACGTTCTGCCTCTTTTCCTATGCTTTACATGCAATTCCAGTCTACCTCCTGAAATCGGTTTCCTGCAATTCTGCCCCGCTTTCAAGTCCTCTTGGCAGCCTTACTTCAATATATTTTTGGACGATAGCTGTCATTTATAACTCTGCAGGTTTGTGAATTACAGTGCCCCGGAGCTCCTTTCTTCAACTCGCTTTCTTGTGAGCTGGCCGCAACACCGCAGGATTGCTTCAGGCCCTAGTGTGGATCCGGCACAGCACACTGAGCCTTTGGTTAATTCCTCTTCCTGGTGGGAAATGAGAGTTAAATTTGCCCGTCCAGACACCTCCAGCTAGTTTATCATTGGTTCTCCCTATTCCTGTACATTTTCCGCAGAAATTGCAAACTGGGCCATAAGGGAGGTTAAAGGCACTGACTCTCCAAGTGGAGAGAGTGTTAGTAAAGCGTCTGGAGTGTTGCACCCGAGTACCAGGGGACGAAAACTGAGACACATTTGAACACGTTTCCTGATCACACGGTGGATCATACTCTGTGTTCCACATGCATGTTTTAGCTGAAGGAAGAATCCCTTAAACTTGGAGAGTTGAGACCTATGGAATGGGTACCAGGCAATATGACTTCAAAGGGTCTGCATTTGCTCACCGAACCTCACCAATCCTATCACTGCTGCGTTTATGCCGCTGTACACACGCTTGATTCTCTTTCGGAAACATATAAATCCGTAGGTTTTAATATTCTTACTAGTCAGGTATATTCTTAGGCGTTTAATATGGGGTGTTGAGTCCACTTCGTTGAGCAAGGAGTAGCTCTTGTCTATTACATATTTGGCTTATGGAACGGTATCTGTGCTAATTTCAATCTCTGGTTTCATGCAGCACCCCAACTCACCTTTCCCCTCAAGCAAGCATAAGTTGGTTTTCTACATTTGAGACCCTGTTCTGTTTTGTAATTCAGTTCCTGCGTAGCCAAGTTTACATTCCGTGTAGTACTGATACCTTATGATGTTTCCTTTTCTGTGTGACTTATTTCACTTAGAATCATCATACCTGAATCCACTCATTATGCTTCTACGGGCCTGATGACATAGATTTCATTGCTGAGTGATATTGCATTGTACGTAAGTACCACAACTTCTGTATCCATTTTTCGCTTTCTGTGATATTGAACTTGTACCGTAAACGAGGTTCTTGTAAACAGAGCCGTCCCAAAGTTTGGGGAGCCTGTGTCTTTTTGATTTTAATTTCCCTAAGCTATAGGACCATAAGTGGAAGTGCCCTAGGCTCTGTTGCTTTGTTTTTTAGATGTTTCAGGAAACACCATACACTTCTCCAGAGTGGCTGTTGGCAATTTACATCCCGCCCATCAGCATAACAAGGCTCCCAGTTCTCCATGGCCTGTCCTGCCTTTCTGGATATTACACTTTTTTCAGATGGCCCTTTTGACCGGGGGGCAGTGAGACTTCATTGTAGTGTAGATTTCCTTTGCAAGCCTGTTTGGTTGGCCAAAAAGGGCGTATGCGTTTTTTCCTGAATATATTCAGGAAAGAACACATACGCCCTTTTTGGCCAAGTGCATCATTGTGGACGTTCTGCCTCTTTTCCTATGCTTTACATGCAATTCCCGTCTACCTCCTGAAATCGGTTTCCTGCAATTCTGCCCCGCTTTCAAGTCCTCTTGGCAGCCTTACTTCAATATATTTTTGGACGATAGCTGTCATTTATAACTCTGCAGGTTTGTGAATTACAGTGCCCCTGAGCTCCTTTCTTCAACTCGCTTTCTTGTGAGCTGGCCGCAACACCGCAGGATTGCTTCAGGCCCTAATGTGGCTCCGGCACGGCACGCTGAGCCTTTGGTTAATTCCTCTTCCTGGTGGGAAATGAGAGTTAAATTTGCCCGTCCAGACACCTCCAGCTAGTCTCTCTTTCGTTCTCCCTATTCCTGTTCATTTTCCACAGAAATTGCAACCTGGGCCAAAAGGAGGTTAAAGGCACTGACTCTCCAAGTGGGGAGAGTGTTAGTAAAGCATCTGGAATGTTGCACTCGAGTACCAGGGGACGAAAACGAGACACATTTGAACACGTTTCCCTATCACACGGTGGATCATACTCTGTGTTCCACATGCATGTTTTAGCTGAAGGAAGAATCCCTTAAACCTGGAGAGTTGAGACCCATGGAATGGGTACCATGCAATATGACTTCATAGGGTCTGCATTTGCTCACCGAACCTCACCAATCCTATCACTGCTGCGTTTATGTCGCTGTACACACGCTTGATTCTCTTTCGGAGATATATAAATCGGTAGGTTTTTAGATTATTTCTAGTCAGGTATATTCTTAGGCGTTTAATATGGGGTGTTGAGTCCACTTCGTTGAGCAAGGAGTAGCTCTTGTCTATTACATATTTGGCTTATGGAATGGTATCTGTGCTAATTTCAATCTCTGGTTTCATGCAGCACCCCAACTCACCTTTCCCCTTAAGCAAGCATAAGTTGGTTTTCTACATTTGAGACCCTGTTCTGTTTTGTAATTCAGTTCCTTTGTAGCCAAGTTTACATTCCGTGTATTGGTGATATCTTATGATGTTTCTTTTTCTGTGTGACTTATTTCACTTAGAATCATCGTACCTGAATCCACTCATTATGCTGCTACGGGCCTGATGACATAGATTTCATTGCTGAGTGATATTGCATTGTACGTAAGTACCACAACTTCTTTATCCATTTTTCGCTTTCTGTGATATTGAACTTGTACCATAAACGAGGTTCTTGTAAACAGAGCCGTCCCAAACTTGGGGTGGCTGTGTCTTTTTGATTTTAATTTCCCTAAGCTATAGGACCATAAGTGGAAGTGCCCTAGGCTCTGTTGCTTAGTTTTTTAGATGTTTCAGGAAACACCATACACTTCTCCAGAGTGGCTGTTGGCAATTTACATCCCGCCCATCAGCATAACAAGGCTCCCAGTTCTCCATGGCCTGTCCTGCCTTTCTGGATTTTACACTTTTTTCAGATGGCCCTTTTGACCGGGGGGCAGTGAGACTTCATTGTAGTGCAGATTTCGTTTGCAAGCTTGCTTGGTTGGCCAAAAAGGGCGTATGCGTTTTTTCCTGAATATATTCAGGAAAGAACACATACGCCCTTTTTGGCCAAGTGCATCATTGTGGACGTTCTGCCTCTTTTCCTATGCTTTACATGCAATTCCAGTCTACCTCCTGAAATCGGTTTCCTGCAATTCTGCCCCGCTTTCAAGTCCTCTTGGCAGCCTTACTTCAATATATTTTTGGACGATAGCTGTCATTTATAACTCTGCAGGTTTGTGAATTACAGTGCCCCGGAGCTCCTTTCTTCAACTCGCTTTCTTGTGAGCTGGCCGCAACACCGCAGGATTGCTTCAGGCCCTAGTGTGGATCCGGCACAGCACACTGAGCCTTTGGTTAATTCCTCTTCCTGGTGGGAAATGAGAGTTAAATTTGCCCGTCCAGACACCTCCAGCTAGTTTATCATTGGTTCTCCCTATTCCTGTACATTTTCCGCAGAAATTGCAAACTGGGCCATAAGGGAGGTTAAAGGCACTGACTCTCCAAGTGGAGAGAGTGTTAGTAAAGCGTCTGGAGTGTTGCACCCGAGTACCAGGGGACGAAAACTGAGACACATTTGAACACGTTTCCTGATCACACGGTGGATCATACTCTGTGTTCCACATGCATGTTTTAGCTGAAGGAAGAATCCCTTAAACTTGGAGAGTTGAGACCTATGGAATGGGTACCAGGCAATATGACTTCAAAGGGTCTGCATTTGCTCACCGAACCTCACCAATCCTATCACTGCTGCGTTTATGCCGCTGTACACACGCTTGATTCTCTTTCGGAAACATATAAATCCGTAGGTTTTAATATTCTTACTAGTCAGGTATATTCTTAGGCGTTTAATATGGGGTGTTGAGTCCACTTCGTTGAGCAAGGAGTAGCTCTTGTCTATTACATATATGGCTTATGGAACGGTATCTGTGCTAATTTCAATCTCTGGTTTCATGCAGCACCCCAACTCACCTTTCCCCTCAAGCAAGCATAAGTTGGTTTTCTACATTTGAGACCCTGTTCTGTTTTGTAATTCAGTTCCTGCGTAGCCAAGTTTACATTCCGTGTAGTACTGATACCTTATGATGTTTCTTTTTCTGTGTGACTTATTTCACTTAGAATCATCATACCTGAATCCACTCATTATGCTTCTACGGGCCTGATGACATAGATTTCATTGCTGAGTGATATTGCATTGTACGTAAGTACCACAACTTCTGTATCCATTTTTCGCTTTCTGTGATATTGAACTTGTACCGTAAACGAGGTTCTTGTAAACAGAGCCGTCCCAAAGTTTGGGGAGCCTGTGTCTTTTTGATTTTAATTTCCCTAAGCTATAGGACCATAAGTGGAAGTGCCCTAGGCTCTGTTGCTTTGTTTTTTAGATGTTTCAGGAAACACCATACACTTCTCCAGAGTGGCTGTTGGCAATTTACATCCCGCCCATCAGCATAACAAGGCTCCCAGTTCTCCATGGCCTGTCCTGCCTTTCTGGATATTACACTTTTTTCAGATGGCCCTTTTGACCGGGGGGCAGTGAGACTTCATTGTAGTGTAGATTTCCTTTGCAAGCCTGTTTGGTTGGCCAAAAAGGGCGTATGCGTTTTTTCCTGAATATATTCAGGAAAGAACACATACGCCCTTTTTGGCCAAGTGCATCATTGTGGACGTTCTGCCTCTTTTCCTATGCTTTACATGCAATTCCCGTCTACCTCCTGAAATCGGTTTCCTGCAATTCTGCCCCGCTTTCAAGTCCTCTTGGCAGCCTTACTTCAATATATTTTTGGACGATAGCTGTCATTTATAACTCTGCAGGTTTGTGAATTACAGTGCCCCTGAGCTCCTTTCTTCAACTCGCTTTCTTGTGAGCTGGCCGCAACACCGCAGGATTGCTTCAGGCCCTAATGTGGCTCCGGCACGGCACGCTGAGCCTTTGGTTAATTCCTCTTCCTGGTGGGAAATGAGAGTTAAATTTGCCCGTCCAGACACCTCCAGCTAGTCTCTCTTTCGTTCTCCCTATTCCTGTTCATTTTCCACAGAAATTGCAACCTGGGCCAAACAGGAGGTTAAAGGCACTGACTCTCCAAGTGGGGAGAGTGTTAGTAAAGCATCTGGAATGTTGCACTCGAGTACCAGGGGACGAAAACGAGACACATTTGAACACGTTTCCCGATCACACGGTGGATCATACTCTGTGTTCCACATGCATGTTTTAGCTGAAGGAAGAATCCCTTAAACCTGGAGAGTTGAGACCCATGGAATGGGTACCATGCAATATGACTTCATAGGGTCTGCATTTGCTCACCGAACCTCACCAATCCTATCACTGCTGCGTTTATGTCGCTGTACACACGCTTGATTCTCTTTCGGAGATATATAAATCGGTAGGTTTTTAGATTATTTCTAGTCAGGTATATTCTTAGGCGTTTAATATGGGGTGTTGAGTCCACTTCGTTGAGCAAGGAGTAGCTCTTGTCTATTACATATTTGGCTTATGGAACGGTATCTGTGCTAATTTCAATCTCTGGTTTCATGCAGCACCCCAACTCACCTTTCCCCTTAAGCAAGCATAAGTTGGTTTTCTACATTTGAGACCCTGTTCTGTTTTGTAATTCAGTTCCTTTGTAGCCAAGTTTACATTCCGTGTATTGGTGATATCTTATGATGTTTCTTTTTCTGTGTGACTTATTTCACTTAGAATCATCGTACCTGAATCCACTCATTATGCTGCTACGGGCCTGATGACATAGATTTCATTGCTGAGTGATATTGCATTGTACGTAAGTACCACAACTTCTTTATCCATTTTTCGCTTTCTGTGATATTGAACTTGTACCATAAACGAGGTTCTTGTAAACAGAGCCGTCCCAAACTTGGGGTGGCTGTGTCTTTTTGATTTTAATTTCCCTAAGCTATAGGACCATAAGTGGAAGTGCCCTAGGCTCTGTTGCTTAGTTTTTTAGATGTTTCAGGAAACACCATACACTTCTCCAGAGTGGCTGTTGGCAATTTACATCCCGCCCATCAGCATAACAAGGCTCCCAGTTCTCCATGGCCTGTCCTGCCTTTCTGGATTTTACACTTTTTTCAGATGGCCCTTTTGACCGGGGGGCAGTGAGACTTCATTGTAGTGCAGATTTCGTTTGCAAGCTTGCTTGGTTGGCCAAAAAGGGCGTATGTGTTTTTTCCTGAATATATTCAGGAAAAAACGCATACGCCCTTTTTGGCCAAGTGCATCATTGTGGACGTTCTGCCTCTTTTCCTATGCTTTACATGCAATTCCCGTCTACCTCCTGAAATCGGTTTCCTGCAATTCTGCCCCACATTCAAGTCCTCTTGGCACCCTTACTTCAATATATTTTTGGACGATAGCTGTCATTTATAACTCTGCAGGTTTGTGAATTACAGTGCCCCTCAGCTCCTTTCTTCAACTCACTTTTTTGTGAGCTGGCCGCAACACTGCAGGATTGCTTCAGGCCCTAGTGTGGTTCCGGCACGGCACGCTGAGCCTTTGGTTAATTCCTCTTCCTGGTGGGAAATGAGAGTTAAATTTGCCTGTCCAGACACCTCCAGCTAGTTTATCATTGGTTCTCCCTATTCCTGTACATTCTCCGCAGAAATTGCAAACTGGGCCATACAGGAGGTTAAAGGCACTGACTCTCCAAGTGGGGAGGGTGTTAGTAAAGCGTCTGGAGTGTTGCACCCGAGTACCAGGGGAGGAAAACTGAGACACATTTGAACACGTTTCCCGATTACACGGTGGATCCTACTCTGTGTTCCGCATGCATGTTTTAGCTGAAGGAAGAATCCCTTAAACCTGGAGAGTTGAGACCCATGGAATGGGTACCATGCAATATGACTTCAAAGGGTCTGCATTTGCTCACCGAACCTCACCAATCCTATCACTGCTGAGTTTATGCCGTTGTACACACGCTTGATTCTCTTTCGGAGACATATAAATTCGTACTTTTTAAGATTATTTCTAGTCAGGTGTATTCTTAAGCGTTTAATATGGGGTGTTGAGTCCACTTCGTTGAGCAAGGAGTAGCTCTTGTCTATTACATATTTGGCTTATGGAACGGTATCTGTGCTAATTTCAATCTCTGGTTTTATGCAGCACCCCAACTCACCTTTCCCCTTAAGCAAGCATAAGTTGGTTTTCTACATTTGAGACCCTGTTCTGTTTTGTAATTCAGTTCCTGTGTAGCCAAGTTTACATTCCGTGTAGTAGTGATATCTTATGATGTTTCTTTTTCTGTGTGACTTATTTCACTTAGAATCATCATACCTGAATCCACTCATTATGCTGCTACGGGCCTGATGACATAGATTTCATTGCTGAGTGATATTGCATTGTACGTAAGTACCACAACTTCTGTATCCATTTTTCGCTTTCTGTGATATTGAACTTGTACCGTAAACGAGGTTCTTGTAAACAGAGCCGTCCCAAAGTTTGGGGAGGCTGTGTCTTTTTGATTTTAATTTCCCTAAGCTATAGGACCATAAGTGGAAGTGCCCTAGGCTCTGTTGCTTTGTTTTTTAGATGTTTCAGGAAACACCATACACTTCTCCAGAGTGGCTGTTGGCAATTTACATCCCGCCCATCAGCATAACAAGGCTCCCAGTTCTCCATGGCCTGTCCTGCCTTTCTGGATATTACACTTTTTTCATATGTCCCTTTTGACCGGGGGGCAGTGAGACTTCATTGTAATGTAGATTTCTTTGCAAGCCTGCTTGGTTGGCCAAAAAGGGCGTATGCGTTTTTTCCTGAATATATTCAGGAAAGAACACATACGCCCTTTTTGGCCAAGTGCATCATTGTGGACGTTCTGCCTCTTTTCCTATGCTTTACATGCAATTCCAGTCTACCTCCTGAAATCGGTTTCCTGCAATTCTGCCCCGCTTTCAAGTCCTCTTGGCAGCCTTACTTCAATATATTTTTGGACGATAGCTGTCATTTATAACTCTGCAGGTTTGTGAATTACAGTGCCCCGGAGCTCCTTTCTTCAACTCGCTTTCTTGTGAGCTGGCCGCAACACCGCAGGATTGCTTCAGGCCCTAGTGTGGATCCGGCACAGCACACTGAGCCTTTGGTTAATTCCTCTTCCTGGTGGGAAATGAGAGTTAAATTTGCCCGTCCAGACACCTCCAGCTAGTTTATCATTGGTTCTCCCTATTCCTGTACATTTTCCGCAGAAATTGCAAACTGGGCCATAAGGGAGGTTAAAGGCACTGACTCTCCAAGTGGAGAGAGTGTTAGTAAAGCGTCTGGAGTGTTGCACCCGAGTACCAGGGGACGAAAACTGAGACACATTTGAACACGTTTCCTGATCACACGGTGGATCATACTCTGTGTTCCACATGCATGTTTTAGCTGAAGGAAGAATCCCTTAAACTTGGAGAGTTGAGACCTATGGAATGGGTACCAGGCAATATGACTTCAAAGGGTCTGCATTTGCTCACCGAACCTCACCAATCCTATCACTGCTGCGTTTATGCCGCTGTACACACGCTTGATTCTCTTTCGGAAACATATAAATCCGTAGGTTTTAATATTCTTACTAGTCAGGTATATTCTTAGGCGTTTAATATGGGGTGTTGAGTCCACTTCGTTGAGCAAGGAGTAGCTCTTGTCTATTACATATTTGGCTTATGGAACGGTATCTGTGCTAATTTCAATCTCTGGTTTCATGCAGCACCCCAACTCACCTTTCCCCTCAAGCAAGCATAAGTTGGTTTTCTACATTTGAGACCCTGTTCTGTTTTGTAATTCAGTTCCTGCGTAGCCAAGTTTACATTCCGTGTAGTACTGATACCTTATGATGTTTCTTTTTCTGTGTGACTTATTTCACTTAGAATCATCATACCTGAATCCACTCATTATGCTTCTACGGGCCTGATGACATAGATTTCATTGCTGAGTGATATTGCATTGTACGTAAGTACCACAACTTCTGTATCCATTTTTCGCTTTCTGTGATATTGAACTTGTACCGTAAACGAGGTTCTTGTAAACAGAGCCGTCCCAAAGTTTGGGGAGCCTGTGTCTTTTTGATTTTAATTTCCCTAAGCTATAGGACCATAAGTGGAAGTGCCCTAGGCTCTGTTGCTTTGTTTTTTAGATGTTTCAGGAAACACCATACACTTCTCCAGAGTGGCTGTTGGCAATTTACATCCCGCCCATCAGCATAACAAGGCTCCCAGTTCTCCATGGCCTGTCCTGCCTTTCTGGATATTACACTTTTTTCAGATGGCCCTTTTGACCGGGGGGCAGTGAGACTTCATTGTAGTGTAGATTTCCTTTGCAAGCCTGTTTGGTTGGCCAAAAAGGGCGTATGCGTTTTTTCCTGAATATATTCAGGAAAGAACACATACGCCCTTTTTGGCCAAGTGCATCATTGTGGACGTTCTGCCTCTTTTCCTATGCTTTACATGCAATTCCCGTCTACCTCCTGAAATCGGTTTCCTGCAATTCTGCCCCGCTTTCAAGTCCTCTTGGCAGCCTTACTTCAATATATTTTTGGACGATAGCTGTCATTTATAACTCTGCAGGTTTGTGAATTACAGTGCCCCTGAGCTCCTTTCTTCAACTCGCTTTCTTGTGAGCTGGCCGCAACACCGCAGGATTGCTTCAGGCCCTAATGTGGCTCCGGCACGGCACGCTGAGCCTTTGGTTAATTCCTCTTCCTGGTGGGAAATGAGAGTTAAATTTGCCCGTCCAGACACCTCCAGCTAGTCTCTCTTTCGTTCTCCCTATTCCTGTTCATTTTCCACAGAAATTGCAACCTGGGCCAAACAGGAGGTTAAAGGCACTGACTCTCCAAGTGGGGAGAGTGTTAGTAAAGCATCTGGAATGTTGCACTCGAGTACCAGGGGACGAAAACGAGACACATTTGAACACGTTTCCCGATCACACGGTGGATCATACTCTGTGTTCCACATGCATGTTTTAGCTGAAGGAAGAATCCCTTAAACCTGGAGAGTTGAGACCCATGGAATGGGTACCATGCAATATGACTTCATAGGGTCTGCATTTGCTCACCGAACCTCACCAATCCTATCACTGCTGCGTTTATGTCGCTGTACACACGCTTGATTCTCTTTCGGAGATATATAAATCGGTAGGTTTTTAGATTATTTCTAGTCAGGTATATTCTTAGGCGTTTAATATGGGGTGTTGAGTCCACTTCGTTGAGCAAGGAGTAGCTCTTGTCTATTACATATTTGGCTTATGGAACGGTATCTGTGCTAATTTCAATCTCTGGTTTCATGCAGCACCCCAACTCACCTTTCCCCTTAAGCAAGCATAAGTTGGTTTTCTACATTTGAGACCCTGTTCTGTTTTGTAATTCAGTTCCTTTGTAGCCAAGTTTACATTCCGTGTATTGGTGATATCTTATGATGTTTCTTTTTCTGTGTGACTTATTTCACTTAGAATCATCGTACCTGAATCCACTCATTATGCTGCTACGGGCCTGATGACATAGATTTCATTGCTGAGTGATATTGCATTGTACGTAAGTACCACAACTTCTTTATCCATTTTTCGCTTTCTGTGATATTGAACTTGTACCATAAACGAGGTTCTTGTAAACAGAGCCGTCCCAAACTTGGGGTGGCTGTGTCTTTTTGATTTTAATTTCCCTAAGCTATAGGACCATAAGTGGAAGTGCCCTAGGCTCTGTTGCTTAGTTTTTTAGATGTTTCAGGAAACACCATACACTTCTCCAGAGTGGCTGTTGGCAATTTACATCCCGCCCATCAGCATAACAAGGCTCCCAGTTCTCCATGGCCTGTCCTGCCTTTCTGGATTTTACACTTTTTTCAGATGGCCCTTTTGACCGGGGGGCAGTGAGACTTCATTGTAGTGCAGATTTCGTTTGCAAGCTTGCTTGGTTGGCCAAAAAGGGCGTATGCGTTTTTTCCTGAATATATTCAGGAAAAAACGCATACGCCCTTTTTGGCCAAGTGCATCATTGTGGACGTTCTGCCTCTTTTCCTATGCTTTACATGCAATTCCCGTCTACCTCCTGAAATCGGTTTCCTGCAATTCTGCCCCACTTTCAAGTCCTCTTGGCAGCCTTACTTCAATATATTTTTGGACGATAGCTGTCATTTATAACTCTGCAGGTTTGTGAATTACAGTGCCCCTCAGCTCCTTTCTTCAACTCACTTTTTTGTGAGCTGGCCGCAACACTGCAGGATTGCTTCAGGCCCTAGTGTGGTTCCGGCACGGCACGCTGAGCCTTTGGTTAATTCCTCTTCCTGGTGGGAAATGAGAGTTAAATTTGCCCGTCCAGACACCTCCAGCTAGTTTATCATTGGTTCTCCCTATTCCTGTACATTCTCCGCAGAAATTGCAAACTGGGCCATACAGGAGGTTAAAGGCACTGACTCTCCAAGTGGGGAGGGTGTTAGTAAAGCGTCTGGAGTGTTGCACCCGAGTACCAGGGGAGGAAAACTGAGACACATTTGAACACGTTTCCCGATTACACGGTGGATCCTACTCTGGGTTCCACATGCATGTTTTAGCTGAAGGAAGAATCCCTTAAACCTGGAGAGTTGAGACCCATGGAATGGGTACCATGCAATATGACTTCAAAGGGTCTGCATTTGCTCACCGAACCTCACCAATCCTATCACTGCTGAGTTTATGCCGTTGTACACACGCTTGATTCTCTTTCGGAGACATATAAATTCGTACTTTTTAAGATTATTTCTAGTCAGGTGTATTCTTAAGCGTTTAATATGGGGTGTTGAGTCCACTTCGTTGAGCAAGGACTAGCTCTTGTCTATTACATATTTGGCTTATGGAACGGTATCTGTGCTAATTTCAATCTCTGGTTTTATGCAGCACCCCAACTCACCTTTCCCCTTAAGCAAGCATAAGTTGGTTTTCTACATTTGAGACCCTGTTCTGTTTTGTAATTCAGTTCCTGTGTAGCCAAGTTTACATTCCGTGTAGTAGTGATATCTTATGATGTTTCTTTTTCTGTGTGACTTATTTCACTTAGAATCATCATACCTGAATCCACTCATTATGCTGCTACGGGCCTGATGACATAGATTTCATTGCTGAGTGATATTGCATTGTACGTAAGTACCACAACTTCTGTATCCATTTTTCGCTTTCTGTGATATTGAACTTGTACCGTAAACGAGGTTCTTGTAAACAGAGCCGTCCCAAAGTTTGGGGAGGCTGTGTCTTTTTGATTTTAATTTCCCTAAGCTATAGGACCATAAGTGGAAGTGCCCTAGGCTCTGTTGCTTTGTTTTTTAGATGTTTCAGGAAACACCATACACTTCTCCAGAGTGGCTGTTGGCAATTTACATCCCGCCCATCAGCATAGCAAGGCTCCCAGTTCTCCATGGCCTGTCCTGCCTTTCTGGACATTACACTTTTTTCAGATGGCCCTTTTGACCGGGGGGCAGTGAGACTTCATTGTAATGTAGATTTCTTTGCAAGCCTGCTTGGTTGGCCAAAAAGGGCCTATGGAATGGGTACCAGGCAATATGACTTCAAAGGGTCTGCATTTGCTCACCGAACCTCACCAATCCTATCACTGCTGCGTTTATGCCGCTGTACACACGCTTGATTCTCTTTCGGAAACATATAAATCCGTAGGTTTTAATATTCTTACTAGTCAGGTATATTCTTAGGCGTTTAATATGGGGTGTTGAGTCCACTTCGTTGAGCAAGGAGTAGCTCTTGTCTATTACATATTTGGCTTATGGAACGGTATCTGTGCTAATTTCAATCTCTGGTTTCATGCAGCACCCCAACTCACCTTTCCCCTCAAGCAAGCATAAGTTGGTTTTCTACATTTGAGACCCTGTTCTGTTTTGTAATTCAGTTCCTGCGTAGCCAAGTTTACATTCCGTGTAGTACTGATACCTTATGATGTTTCTTTTTCTGTGTGACTTATTTCACTTAGAATCATCATACCTGAATCCACTCATTATGCTTCTACGGGCCTGATGACATAGATTTCATTGCTGAGTGATATTGCATTGTACGTAAGTACCACAACTTCTGTATCCATTTTTCGCTTTCTGTGATATTGAACTTGTACCGTAAACGAGGTTCTTGTAAACAGAGCCGTCCCAAAGTTTGGGGAGCCTGTGTCTTTTTGATTTTAATTTCCCTAAGCTATAGGACCATAAGTGGAAGTGCCCTAGGCTCTGTTGCTTTGTTTTTTAGATGTTTCAGGAAACACCATACACTTCTCCAGAGTGGCTGTTGGCAATTTACATCCCGCCCATCAGCATAACAAGGCTCCCAGTTCTCCATGGCCTGTCCTGCCTTTCTGGATATTACACTTTTTTCAGATGGCCCTTTTGACCGGGGGGCAGTGAGACTTCATTGTAGTGTAGATTTCCTTTGCAAGCCTGTTTGGTTGGCCAAAAAGGGCGTATGCGTTTTTTCCTGAATATATTCAGGAAAGAACACATACGCCCTTTTTGGCCAAGTGCATCATTGTGGACGTTCTGCCTCTTTTCCTATGCTTTACATGCAATTCCCGTCTACCTCCTGAAATCGGTTTCCTGCAATTCTGCCCCGCTTTCAAGTCCTCTTGGCAGCCTTACTTCAATATATTTTTGGACGATAGCTGTCATTTATAACTCTGCAGGTTTGTGAATTACAGTGCCCCTGAGCTCCTTTCTTCAACTCGCTTTCTTGTGAGCTGGCCGCAACACCGCAGGATTGCTTCAGGCCCTAATGTGGCTCCGGCACGGCACGCTGAGCCTTTGGTTAATTCCTCTTCCTGGTGGGAAATGAGAGTTAAATTTGCCCGTCCAGACACCTCCAGCTAGTCTCTCTTTCGTTCTCCCTATTCCTGTTCATTTTCCACAGAAATTGCAACCTGGGCCAAACAGGAGGTTAAAGGCACTGACTCTCCAAGTGGGGAGAGTGTTAGTAAAGCATCTGGAATGTTGCACTCGAGTACCAGGGGACGAAAACGAGACACATTTGAACACGTTTCCCGATCACACGGTGGATCATACTCTGTGTTCCACATGCATGTTTTAGCTGAAGGAAGAATCCCTTAAACCTGGAGAGTTGAGACCCATGGAATGGGTACCATGCAATATGACTTCATAGGGTCTGCATTTGCTCACCGAACCTCACCAATCCTATCACTGCTGCGTTTATGTCGCTGTACACACGCTTGATTCTCTTTCGGAGATATATAAATCGGTAGGTTTTTAGATTATTTCTAGTCAGGTATATTCTTAGGCGTTTAATATGGGGTGTTGAGTCCACTTCGTTGAGCAAGGAGTAGCTCTTGTCTATTACATATTTGGCTTATGGAACGGTATCTGTGCTAATTTCAATCTCTGGTTTCATGCAGCACCCCAACTCACCTTTCCCCTTAAGCAAGCATAAGTTGGTTTTCTACATTTGAGACCCTGTTCTGTTTTGTAATTCAGTTCCTTTGTAGCCAAGTTTACATTCCGTGTATTGGTGATATCTTATGATGTTTCTTTTTCTGTGTGACTTATTTCACTTAGAATCATCGTACCTGAATCCACTCATTATGCTGCTACGGGCCTGATGACATAGATTTCATTGCTGAGTGATATTGCATTGTACGTAAGTACCACAACTTCTTTATCCATTTTTCGCTTTCTGTGATATTGAACTTGTACCATAAACGAGGTTCTTGTAAACAGAGCCGTCCCAAACTTTGGGGTGGCTGTGTCTTTTTGATTTTAATTTCCCTAAGCTATAGGACCATAAGTGGAAGTGCCCTAGGCTCTGTTGCTTAGTTTTTTAGATGTTTCAGGAAACACCATACACTTCTCCAGAGTGGCTGTTGGCAATTTACATCCCGCCCATCAGCATAACAAGGCTCCCAGTTCTGCATGGCCTGTCCTGCCTTTCTGGATTTTACACTTTTTTCAGATGGCCCTTTTGACCGGGGGGCAGTGAGACTTCATTGTAATGTAGATTTCTTTGCAAGCCTGCTTGGTTGGCCAAAAAGGGCCTATGGAATGGGTACCAGGCAATATGACTTCAAAGGGTCTGCATTTGCTCACCGAACCTCACCAATCCTATCACTGCTGCGTTTATGCCGCTGTACACACGCTTGATTCTCTTTCGGAAACATATAAATCCGTAGGTTTTAATATTCTTACTAGTCAGGTATATTCTTAGGCGTTTAATATGGGGTGTTGAGTCCACTTCGTTGAGCAAGGAGTAGCTCTTGTCTATTACATATTTGGCTTATGGAACGGTATCTGTGCTAATTTCAATCTCTGGTTTCATGCAGCACCCCAACTCACCTTTCCCCTCAAGCAAGCATAAGTTGGTTTTCTACATTTGAGACCCTGTTCTGTTTTGTAATTCAGTTCCTGCGTAGCCAAGTTTACATTCCGTGTAGTACTGATACCTTATGATGTTTCTTTTTCTGTGTGACTTATTTCACTTAGAATCATCATACCTGAATCCACTCATTATGCTTCTACGGGCCTGATGACATAGATTTCATTGCTGAGTGATATTGCATTGTACGTAAGTACCACAACTTCTGTATCCATTTTTCGCTTTCTGTGATATTGAACTTGTACCGTAAACGAGGTTCTTGTAAACAGAGCCGTCCCAAAGTTTGGGGAGCCTGTGTCTTTTTGATTTTAATTTCCCTAAGCTATAGGACCATAAGTGGAAGTGCCCTAGGCTCTGTTGCTTTGTTTTTTAGATGTTTCAGGAAACACCATACACTTCTCCAGAGTGGCTGTTGGCAATTTACATCCCGCCCATCAGCATAACAAGGCTCCCAGTTCTCCATGGCCTGTCCTGCCTTTCTGGATATTACACTTTTTTCAGATGGCCCTTTTGACCGGGGGGCAGTGAGACTTCATTGTAGTGTAGATTTCCTTTGCAAGCCTGTTTGGTTGGCCAAAAAGGGCGTATGCGTTTTTTCCTGAATATATTCAGGAAAGAACACATACGCCCTTTTTGGCCAAGTGCATCATTGTGGACGTTCTGCCTCTTTTCCTATGCTTTACATGCAATTCCCGTCTACCTCCTGAAATCGGTTTCCTGCAATTCTGCCCCGCTTTCAAGTCCTCTTGGCAGCCTTACTTCAATATATTTTTGGACGATAGCTGTCATTTATAACTCTGCAGGTTTGTGAATTACAGTGCCCCTGAGCTCCTTTCTTCAACTCGCTTTCTTGTGAGCTGGCCGCAACACCGCAGGATTGCTTCAGGCCCTAATGTGGCTCCGGCACGGCACGCTGAGCCTTTGGTTAATTCCTCTTCCTGGTGGGAAATGAGAGTTAAATTTGCCCGTCCAGACACCTCCAGCTAGTCTCTCTTTCGTTCTCCCTATTCCTGTTCATTTTCCACAGAAATTGCAACCTGGGCCAAACAGGAGGTTAAAGGCACTGACTCTCCAAGTGGGGAGAGTGTTAGTAAAGCATCTGGAATGTTGCACTCGAGTACCAGGGGACGAAAACGAGACACATTTGAACACGTTTCCCGATCACACGGTGGATCATACTCTGTGTTCCACATGCATGTTTTAGCTGAAGGAAGAATCCCTTAAACCTGGAGAGTTGAGACCCATGGAATGGGTACCATGCAATATGACTTCATAGGGTCTGCATTTGCTCACCGAACCTCACCAATCCTATCACTGCTGCGTTTATGTCGCTGTACACACGCTTGATTCTCTTTCGGAGATATATAAATCGGTAGGTTTTTAGATTATTTCTAGTCAGGTATATTCTTAGGCGTTTAATATGGGGTGTTGAGTCCACTTCGTTGAGCAAGGAGTAGCTCTTGTCTATTACATATTTGGCTTATGGAACGGTATCTGTGCTAATTTCAATCTCTGGTTTCATGCAGCACCCCAACTCACCTTTCCCCTTAAGCAAGCATAAGTTGGTTTTCTACATTTGAGACCCTGTTCTGTTTTGTAATTCAGTTCCTTTGTAGCCAAGTTTACATTCCGTGTATTGGTGATATCTTATGATGTTTCTTTTTCTGTGTGACTTATTTCACTTAGAATCATCGTACCTGAATCCACTCATTATGCTGCTACGGGCCTGATGACATAGATTTCATTGCTGAGTGATATTGCATTGTACGTAAGTACCACAACTTCTTTATCCATTTTTCGCTTTCTGTGATATTGAACTTGTACCATAAACGAGGTTCTTGTAAACAGAGCCGTCCCAAACTTGGGGTGGCTGTGTCTTTTTGATTTTAATTTCCCTAAGCTATAGGACCATAAGTGGAAGTGCCCTAGGCTCTGTTGCTTAGTTTTTTAGATGTTTCAGGAAACACCATACACTTCTCCAGAGTGGCTGTTGGCAATTTACATCCCGCCCATCAGCATAACAAGGCTCCCAGTTCTCCATGGCCTGTCCTGCCTTTCTGGATTTTACACTTTTTTAAGATGCCCTTTTGACCGGGGGGCAGTGAGACTTCATTGTAGTGCAGATTTCGTTTGCAAGCTTGCTTGGTTGGCCAAAAAGGGCGTATGCGTTTTTTCCTGAATATATTCAGGAAAATACGCATACACCCTTTTTGGCCAAGTGCATCATTGTGGACGTTCTGCCTCTTTTCTTATGCTTTACATGCAATTCCCGTCTACCTCCTGAAATCGGTTTCCTGCAATTCTGCCCCACTTTCAAGTCCTCTTGGCAGCCTTACTTCAATATATTTTTGGACGATAGCTGTCATTTATAACTCTGCAGGTTTGTGAATTACAGTGCCCCTGAGCTCCTTTCTTCAACTCACTTTTTTGTGAGCTGGCCGCAACACTGCAGGATTGCTTCAGGCCCTAGTGTGGTTCCGGCACGGCACGCTGAGCCTTTGGTTAATTCCTCTTCCTGGTGGGAAATGAGAGTTAAATTTGCCCGTCCAGACACCTCCAGCTAGTCTCTCTTTCGTTCTCCCTATTCCTGTTCATTTTCCACAGAAATTGCAAACTGGGCCAAACAGGACGTTAAAGGCACTGACTCTCCAAGTGGGGAGAGTGTTAGTAAAGCATCTGGAATGTTGCACCCGAGTACCAGGGGACGAAAACTAGACACATTTGAACACGTTTCCCGATCACACGGTGGATCATACTCTGGGTTCCACATGCATGTTTTAGCTGAAGGAAGAATCCCTTAAACCTGGAGAGTTGAGACCCATGGAATGGGTACCATGCAATATGACTTCATAGGGTCTGCATTTGCTCACCGAACCTCACCAATCCTATCACTGCTGCGTGTATGTCACTGTACACACGCTTGATTCTCTTTCGGAGACATATAAATCGGTAGGTTTTTAGATTATTTCTAGTCAGGTATATTCTTAGGCGTTTAATATGGGGTGTTGAGTCCACTTCGTTGAGCAAGGAGTAGCTCTTGTCTATCACATATTTGGCTTATGGAACGGTATCTGTGCTAATTTCAATCTCTGGTTTCATGCAGCACCCCAACTCACCTTTCCCCTTAAGCAAGCATAAGTTGGTTTTCTACATTTGAGACCCTGTTCTGTTTTGTAATTCAGTTCCTGTGTAGCCAAGTTTACATTCCGTGTAGTAGTGATATCTTATGATGTTTCTTTTTCTGTGTGACTTATTTCACTTAGAATCATCGTACGTGCATCCACTCATTATGCTGCTACGGGCCTGATGACATAGATTTCATTGCTGAGTGATATTGCATTGTACGTAAGTACCACAACTTCTTTATCCATTTTTCGCTTTCTGTGATATTGAACTTGTACCGTAAACGAGGTTCTTGTAAAAAGAGCCGTCCCAAAGTTTGGGGTGGCTGTGTCTTTTTGATTATAATTTCCCTAAGCTATAGGACCATAAGTGGAAGTGCCCTAGGCTCTGTTGCTTTGTTTTTTAGATGTTTCAGGAAATACCATATACTTCTCCAGAGTGGCTGTTGGCAATTTACATTCCGCCCATCAGAATAACAAGTCTCCCAGTTCTCCATGGCCTGTCATGCCTTTCTGGATTTTACACTTTTTTTTAGATTGCCCTTTTGACCAGGGGGAAGTGAGACTTCATTTTAGTGCAGATTTCCTTTGCAAGCTTGCTTTGTTGGCCAAAACGGGCATATGCGTTTTTTCCTGAATATATTCAGGAAAAAAGGTATAGGGCCTTTTTGGCCAAGTGCATCATTGTGGATGTTCTGCCTCTTTTCTTATGCTTTAAATGCAATTCCAGTCTACCTCCTGAAATCCGTTTTTTGCAATTCTGCCCCACTTTCAAGTCCTCTTGGCAGCCACACTTCAATATATTTTTGGACGATAGCTGTCATTTATAACTCTGCAGGTTTGTGAATTACAGTGCCCCTGAGCTCCTTTCTTCAACTCGCTTTCTTGTGAGCTGGCCGCAACACCGCAGGATTGCTTCAGGCCCTAGTGTGGTTCCGGCACGGCACGCTGAGCCTTTGGTTAATTCCTCTTCCTGGTGGGAAATGAGAGTTAAATTTGCCCGTCCAGACACCTCCAGCTAGTCTCTCTTTCGTTCTCCCTATTCCTGTTCATTTTCCACAGAAACTGCAAACTGGGCCAAACAGGAGGTTAAAGGCACTGACTCTCCAAGTCGGGAGAGTGTTAGTAAAGCATCTGGAATGTTGCACTCGAGTACCAGGGGACGAAAACGAGACACATTTGAACACGTTTCCCGATCACACGCTGGATCATACTCTGGGTTCCACATGCATGTTTTAGCTGAAGGAAGAATCCCTTAAACATGGAGAGTTGAGACCCATGGAATGGGTACCATGCAGTATGATTTCAAAGGGTCTGCATTTGCTCACCGAACCTCACCAATCCTATCACTGCTGCGTTTATGCCGCTGTACACACGCTTGATTCTCTTTCGGAGACATATAAATCCATAGGTTTTAAGATTCTTACTAGTCAGTTATATTCTTAGGCGTTTAATATGGGGTGTTGAGTCCACTGCGTTGAGCAAGGAGTAGCTCTTGTCTATTACATATTTGGCTTATGGAACGGTATCTGTGCTAATTTCAATCTCTGGTTTCATGCAGCACCCCAACTCACCTTTCCTCTTAAGCAAGCATAAGTTGGTTTTCTACATTTGAGACCCTGTTCTGTTTTGTAATTCAGTTCTTGTGTAGCCAAGTTTACCTTCCGTGTAGTAGTGATATCTTATGGTGTTTCTTTTTCTGTGTGACTTAGTTCACTTAGAATCATCGTACCTGAATCCACTCATTATGCTGCTACGGGCCTGATGACATAGATCTCATTGCTGAGTGATATTGCATTGTACGTAAGTACCACAACTTCTTTATCCATTTTTCGCTTTCTCTGATATTGAACTTGTACCGTAAACGAGGTTCTTGTAAACAGAGCCGTCCCAAACTTTGGGGTGGCTGTGTCTTTTTGATTTTAATTTCCATAAGCTATAGGACCATAAGTGGAAGTGCCCTAGGCTCTGTTGCTTTGTTTTTTAGATGTTTCAGGAAACACCATACACTTCTCCAGAGTGGCTGCTGGCAATTTACATCCCGCCCATCAGCATAACAAGGCTCCCAGTTCTCCATGGCCTGTCCTGCCTTTCTGGATTTTACTCTTTTTTCAGATGGCCCTTTGACCGGGGTGAAGTGAGACTTCATTGTAGTGCAGATTTCCTTTGAGAGCTTGCTTGGTTGGCCAGAAAGGGCGTATGCGTTTCTTCCTGAATATATTCAGGAAAAAACGCATACGCCCTTTTTGGCCAAGTGCATCATTGTCGACGTTCTGAGTGTTTTCATATGTTTTCAGTACAATTCCTGTCTACCTCCTGAAATCGGTTTCCTGCAGTTCTGCCTTGCTCTCAGTGCCTCTTCATAGCCTTACCTCAATATACTTTTGGAGAATAGTTGGCCTTTATAACTCTGCAGGTTTTTGAATTGCAGTGGCCCTTAGCTTCATTTTTCAGCTCTTATTTTTGTGATCTTGCCTCATATCCACAGGATTTCTTCAGGCCCTATTCTTCTTCTGGGGCGCCTTGCTCTGCCTTTGGTTAATTCTTCTTCCTGATGTGAAATTAGAGTGACATGTGCCCATTGAAACCGCTACAGCTATTTTCTCACTGGTTCCCCCTATTCCCATTCATCCTCCGCACTAACTGCAGACTGTGCGATACCGGAACTTAAAGGCATTGACTCTCCATGTGGAGATGTTGTTAGTAAAGTGGCTGGAATGTTGATCCGGAGCCCCAGGAGAGGAAAATGAGGTGCATTTTAGAAACCTTTCCCGATCATATGGTATACCATCCGCTGGATTTCCCATGCATGGTTTAGCTGTAGGAAGATTCCCTTCAACTTGGAGTGTTGGGACCCTTGGAATAAGTAGCATGAAGTATTGCCTTAAACTTTCGGCAGTTGCTCACCAAAGCTCTCCAATCCTTTCAGCCCCAAGTGTCCAGCCTTATGTCTTATCCAGCTGTGGGTTTATATGTGGTCATTCCAGGTTGCATCACAGCCCCTGAGCGAATTTTGTAAGAATTTTTCTCTCTTTCATTGTTTCTACGTTTTGGTTTTAAAATTTATTTCTATAATGGGGTTTAGCTCATTTTCACTGCTGTGTTTGTGCCGCTCTGCGCACACTTGATTCCCTTATGGAGATATATCAATACATGGGTTTTAAGATTCTTATTACTCAGATATATTTCTCTGCGGTGTATAGGGTGTGTTGAGGCCAGTTCATTGAGCGAGGTGTAGATCTTGTCTGATACCTATTTGGTTTATTGAACGGTATCTGTGCTAATTTCAAACTCTGGTTTTATGCATCACCCCACCTCTCCTTTCCCCTTAAGCTGACATAAGTGTGTTTTCTAAATGTGAGACACTGTTCTGTTTTGTAATTCATTTTTTGTGCAGCCATATTTATCCTCCCTCTATAAGTGATATCTTATGATATGTTTCTTTTTCTGTTTGACTTATTTCAAGTAGTATTATCGGACCTCAATCCACTCTTTATCCTTCTACTAGCCTTATTACATTGATTTCATGGTGAAGAGATATTCCATTGTACATAAGTACCACATTTTCTTTATCTATTGTTCTCTTTCCTGGGATATTTAAGGTGTACTGAAGTTGAGGTTCTTGTAAACAGAGTAGCCCTAAACTGTGGTGTGCTTGTGTCTTGTTGATTTTTAGACTTCCCTAGATATACTCCCGTGATTGGAAGTGCCCTATGCTCTGTCGCTCTGTTTTTTAGATGATTTAGGAACCACCATACACTTCTCCAGAGTGGCTCTCGGCAGTTCACACACTGTCCATCAGCGTATAAAGGCTCCCTGTTCTCCATGGCCTGTCCTGCATTTCTGGTGTTTACAATTTTTTCGGATGGCCCTTTTGACCGGTGGGAAATGAGACTTCTTTGTTGTGCACATTTGCATTGCTTGCTTGCTTGGTTGCCCATAAAGTGCGTATGCGTTTTTTCCTGGATATATTCAGGAACTAACGCATACTCCCTTTTGGGCCAACTGCATCATTGTCGAAATTCTGCCGCTTTTCATGTGCTTTAAAGGCGAGTCCAATCTATCTCTTGAAATCTGTTTCTTGCAATTCTGTCTTGCATTCAGATCCTCTTCTTTGCCTTACCTCAACATATTTTTGGACGTTAGTTTTCATTTATAACTCTGCAGGTTTGTGAATTGCAGTGACCCTGAGCTCCATTTTTTAAGTTGCTCTTTTGTGAGCTGGCCTCAAAACCGCAGGATTGCTTCAGGCCCTATTTTGGCTCCGGCGAGGCGGGCTGAGCCTTTTTTTAATTCTTATTCTTAATGGGAAATTAGAGTGACATGTGCCCGTCCAAACCCCTACAACTATTCTCTCATTGTTTCCCCCTCTTCCCGTTCATCCTCCTCACAATTTGCAAAATGTGTGAAACAGAAGTTTAAATGTGCTGATTCTCTAAGTGGGGAGATTCTAAGTAACGTGGCTGGAATGATGAACAGGAGCACCAGGAGAGGATAAATGAGGTGCATTTTAGACACATCTCCCGATCACATGGTGTACAGTCCTCTGGGTTTTCCATGCATGTTTTAGCTGTAGGAAGATTCCTTGAACCTGCAGATTTGGGACCCATTGAATGGGTACCAGGTAGTATTACTTTAAAGGGTGTGCATTTCCTCACCCAACCTCACATTTCTCTTAGCGCGAACAGTTTCCAGCCTTATGTCTCATCCTGCTGTGGGTCTAGATGTGTTCAATCCATGTTGCATCACCGTCCCTGAGGAAAAGTTGTAAGAGGTTTTCTCTGTCTCTCTGTCGTTTATTTTTTTCAATTTATTACTATATTGGTTACAGCTGATTTTCAAAGCTCTGTTTCTTGCTGCTGTACATCCACTTGATTCACGTACAGAGAGACATCAATAAATTCTTTTTCAGATTCTTACCAGTCATAGATATTCTTTTCCGGTGACTTGAGTGTGCTGAGTGCAGTTCTTTTAGCTACCGTGTAGGCCTTGTTGATTATCAGTTTGGTATTTGGAATGGTATCTTTGCTAATTTCAACCTCCTGGATGATGCCTCACCCCTCCCCACCTTTCCCGTTTAGCAGCCTTACGCGTGTTTTCTACATATTTGACTATGTTTTTGTTTTGTAATTTATTTCATGTGTAGCCATTTTGGATTCCACCTTTAAGTGATATCTTATGATATGTGTCTTTTTCTTTTTGAATTATGTCACTTAGAATGATCATACGTAACTCCTCCGGAGTTGTTACAACTGGCCATATTTCATTGATTTCCAGGCTGAGTAATATTCCACTCTACATAAGTACCACATCTCTATCCATTTTTTCCCTCCAGAGACATTTAAGTTATATCCTAGTCGAGGATCTTTTAAACAGAGAGGCAGTAAACATTGGGGTGCCTGTGTCCTCTCGATTTTTGTTTTTCCCAAGATATACGCCCATGAGTGCAAGTGCCCTATGCTCTGTAGCTCATTTTTTAGATGCTTTAGTAAACACAATACACTTCTCCAGAATGGCCGTTGGCAATATACATTTCCACTATAAGCCTCACAGGGCTCCCTCTTCTCCTTGCCCTGTCCTGCATTTCTGGCGTTTACACTTTATGAGGATGGCTCTTCTGACTGATGCGAAGTGATATCTTTTGTAGTATTGATTTCCAGTGCCCACCTGTTTGGTTGGCTAAAAAAGTGTATGCCCTTTTCTTGAATATATACAGAAAAAAACGCATACAGCTTTTTTGGCCAACTGCAATGTCGGAAATGTTCAGCCCCTTTTCTTGTGCTTAATGGCGAATCCTTTCTACCTCCTCAAATCCCTTTCCTGCCATTCTCCCTTGCTTGCCAATCCTTTTCTCTGACTTTCCTCAAGACATTTTTCAGTGATAGATATTTTCAACTCTGCAGTTTCGTGAATTTTACTGCCCCTGAGTTCCATTGTTCAACTTGTGTTTATGGGAACTGGCCACAAAGCAGTGGGATTTCCTCAAGCCCTATACTGTTTCCATGGGCAACCCTAGCCTTTGGTCAATTCATCTTCCTGATTGGAAATTAGAGTGACATGTGCCTGTCTGAACACCTAGGACTTGTCTCTCATTGTTCCTCATCCTTCCGCTTCATCCTCTGGACAAATTCCAAACTGTACGCAACAGGATGTTGACAGTGTTGACATCTCCAAGTGGGGAGACTGTTAGTAAAGACGCTGGAGGGGTGAACCCGAGCACCAGGAGATGAGGAGATGAGATGCCTTTTCCAAACTCTTCCCGATCAGACGGTATACCATCCTCTGGGTGTGACAGACATGTTTTAGCAGTAGGAAGAGTCCCATTCATGTAAGGAGAACACCAGGGCTTTTTCAAAATCAGTGTCTCCCCGAAACCCAAACTGGGGAGTTTTTTAAGCTACGGCTACACATATGTTCATTAAGGGCCTTGGGAAGTAGGCAGAGTCCAAACTTTAGATGACTGAAGTCTTCAGGGTCAGAAGCACTCACCACCGGCTTCCCTTAGGTTACACTTTAACTGTCATTGATAGATGATGTCAATAAAAATATCTATTCTTTTTCCGATTATTTCCCCTTATAGGTTATTGCACAATATTGAGTGTAGTTCCCTGTGCTATACAGTAGTTCCTTGTTGATGATCTATTTTATACATAGCAGTGTGTATGTGTTAATTCCAAACTGTTAATTTATCCCTCCTCCCACCTTTCCCCTTTGGTAATAATAAATTATAAGATTTTATACTTCTCAGAAATGGGGGAGCTGAAAGAGAGGTATCATTTTCAATGGAAAAGCATTTAAAACAAGATTGAAGCTTTAACCAAGATTATTAGATGTACATCCTTGGAAAGAAATCACTTCATTTCTCTAATATTGACCTGACAAATAAGACAAACCTTTTCACTGAACTTGCTTATAATAAAGTGATGGAAATATCAAATGGAAGTGTTAGAAACATCTTATTTTACCCGAGCCTTATAAACTGTTCTATGTTAACTACAGTTTGGCTCACACATCTGTTCATTGAAGTTACAATAGTCTCAATTTCTGTTACTGATCCTCCAGAGTGGACCCCAACAAGGGTCCCCCTGCCCAGTGTCATTGGGGCCAACAGATCGAGACTGAGTTTGGTTCCCAAGCAAAGGAAACTTTATATTTTCATCAGAGAATGGAGAGGTGAGAGCATGCACTACCCCGTGGGCTGTGGGCTGGGCTGCTGTGTAGAGATCCTGTCAGAGTCAGTGAGAGGGAGGGGGCGGAGCTCTCAAGGGCCGGGTTGGCTGCAGCTCAGGCTCTATATCTCGGAGTCTGCACTGGGCCCCAGGAGCTGAGGTGTCGACCCAGCCATTCTGCACCAGGAAATCTGGTCTGAAGTGCCGGGTGTGGAACCTCTGCATGCGGGACCCTAGGAGCACGTGAAATTAGACAAAGCACAAAGGATAAAAAAGGTCAGACTTGACTTTATTGCCCACATTCTATTTTTATCTCCCAGGGATTTTTAATGGGCTTTGCTGGGGACAAACCCCTCCTCTGCCTTTTGTCCCGTTCCTCATTCTTGGAGTGCTGAGGGTGCAGACCCTTCTTCTGTAACTGCTGAGTGCTGAGTTGGGAGCCCTCATACCAGGGGACGAGGGTCAGAACTTCTCCCCAGCAGCCTCCAGGTGACGTTGATTGGCCCCAGGACCCCTGCCTCCCTGCTCGTCCGCCTGAGCACCAGCATTGGAAGTGTTATAGATTCTAATGACCTTTAAGGGTCCAGGAAAGAGATGTGCAGAGACGCTGTGGGGGCCGGTTTCACCCCGCCCCACATTTGTTCGGCCACCTTAGGCTGACCGTTTCTGCCAGCCTAGATGTTCTGACCAGTAGTCTGCTCTTTCTTCAATTAGGCCCCTGAATTAACGTAAAAACAGCACCAGGTGTCAGAGCCCTGCCTGCTCAACTCCCAGACAGTCCAGGGTCAGTGGTGATCAAGGACCATGATGGCCACTGAGTCAACAGCCTTTTGAAGTAAACAGGAGTCCAGCCGGTCTTATTGGCCACCATCATCACGGTGTCTGTAGGCTTTTCTATGGTGACGGTGTGATATACGGTTCCCCCGCCAAGATTATTAGCTCCCCTCCGGGTGCAGGAAGTCCTGCAAGCAGTAGTCTACTCCTTCGGGACACACTATTGTTGTTTTATGAGAGAAACTCCAGGTCAAGTGATGTTCACACGAGTCGTCATGGTGCCCTGTTGCCCCCGGTTATCTCTCTGGATGTTGGAGTTGGAGGGCCTCCTCACTCGAGGTCGGTGTGCCCACGGAGCGAACCCTGCAACTTCAGGGCATGGTTGGTGATTAGGATCACCACGTGGGGTCCTTTTCCCTTAGGAGGGAGGTGGCCTTTTGGGCTGCTGATTTCCAGGTTTTTAGATACCGCCAGTATCTTGGCCAGATGTGGCAGTGGGCCAAGCCCCTTGGTGACTGTAGTTTATCCTACCTGGATGGCATTCTTGCGTTGTTCCATTTCAAGTGGTCCCAGTTTTTGCACTAATTCTCCAATGGCGATTCACCTTTCACCGGGAATGGAAAGGTCAAAGGGTTTAGCTCAATTAGGGAGTTCCAGGGCAAGGGTCTGAATTGACTGCTCTTTCCATTCTTGAAAGGCCACTTCTGGATTCTGTTCAAAAGGATCATCATCTTTTCCTTTCAGTGTTTCATATAGAGGCCCAGCTAGTAGACTGTAGTTAGGGATCCAGAAGCAGCAAACCCTGGCCTCCCCAGGAACCCCTAAGCTGTCTTCTAGTTTTAGAAAGGGGTAAGGCTGCAAATGGTTTCTTCCCTTTCCTGGGATGGGCTTCTCTGACCTTGTGTGAGAATGAAGCCCAGGCAGGTCACTGCAGTCTGTGATATTTGAGCTTTTTCTTGGACAACTTCTATCCTTTATTGGCTTGGTAGTTCAGAGGCCTCCTTAGTAGGGCTGGCGATCAGAATGTCGTCTGCATATTGAAGGAGGGTTTCCTTTTCCAGAGGTAGAACTTTTCGGTCGTTAGCTAAGCTTTCCCCAAAGATGGTGTGGGAATTTTTGAACCCTTGGGGCAAGACGGCCCGGAAGTATTGTTTTAGTTGTATGTTGAGTCCTGCCACTCACAAGCCAAAATTTCTTGTGACTCTGGGACTAATGGAATACAAAAGAAGGCATCATTGAAGACTAATACAGAATACCATGTCCTGGTGGTTGGTAGAATGACCAGCAGGGTGTAGGGATCAGGAGCAACTGGAGGTATATCCTCAGTGGCTTCACTGACTGTCCTGACATCCTTTACCAGGTCCCCAGCAGCCCATGGGGCTCTCGTGGTCAGGCCAATCCCAGGATATGGAGCTCTCCTGGGCAGGTACCCCACCCCCAACCCAGCCCACGGGGCTCTCATGGTCAGGCCCCTCCCAGGATACAGAGCTACCCTTGCAGGTACCGTGGCAGGGCTGGGCACACAGGAACCGTGCACATAGCCCTCATTGAAGAGCATCCCCAGCTCACCTGTCGCTCAGAGCTGACACAGAGCACCTCAGAGCAGGACTTGAACTAACAAACAGCAGCTCCGACAGGTCTGTGACCCTGGGCATCACTCTGTGTGGCCTCCCTCCACCTGGTCTTCCAGAGACTTCCACTGCACCCAGGGCACCAGGCCTCTGTCTCCAACCACCACCCACCCCTCCTCTCCCTGACTCCTGGGTTCCTCTCATTAGGAGAGGGTTTTCTTGAAGTTGTCTCCCACTCATGGGCCAGATAAAATGATTAGAAAACAAGCCAAAGCTGCAGCCCCTTGTCTATCCTGACTCTCAGGAGCCCACACCTGTTCCTTGGACCTGGCCGGTTCAGCAAGTTCCATTTTCTGCAACTGTGAGCCCCTGAGGGGTGATGATTGGCTGACCTGGGCAGCCTTACCATGCCGGCCAGCCCTCCCCAGGTGTGCCTGGGTTGAGATCAATATAAATACCACTCCAGGCAGCAAAAGCCCCTGCAGCTGTGCCTGACGCCATTTTCTCTGCCCTGTCAGCAGTCTCGGGGCTGGGCTGGTGGGAGGGAGTGAGAGGCCACGGCTTTGTGGGTGGCCCAGTGTGAGTGGGGCTCTGCTGGACTTTCTGCAGCAGTTGCCAGGCTGCCACCTGCTAAAGAAGAGGATGTGTCACCCATACCTGCTGCTGGAATTTCTCCCTGGGCAGAGGTGAGGAAGGAAAAAAGCAGTGGGGGCAGGGACAGGACGGGTATCTCAGGCAGGGAAATGGAAATCTTCCAGAAGAGCACCCAGGGCCAGGACCATCCTGGCTGGCCTGCAGGCACCAAGTCAGCTGGCATGCTGTCACTCGTGTGGCTCCATGGCCCTTCCTCTAGGCTTTCAAGTCCTTGTATATATTCAGGTGTTTTACCTGGGAAGGGCGGGAACAGTTCAGCAGCAACTGGCCTGGGGTTCAGCTCACGTTTACTCACAGATGCCTCGGCACGGTGCCCCAGCTTTGCAATGAGGACGCTTGTTGTGTGGGGGCTGCTGGCTGAATGGGAGACGATTCCCCACCACTGACCAACTTCAGAATTGTTTACAACTGGAGCAAGTGCCCTGATACGGTTTTCCTCTGAGTAACTGGTGGGTTCTGTTTTTTTTTTCTCTTTTTCGTTTTTGGTTCAAGGTAGATTTTATTCCTCTTTTTTGTATTTACAGATATAAGCATGGAAATAATTTATTCATATAAATACATGTATGTGAAGGGAATAATTGTTTTTTCTGTTTTATTTTTTAAATTTTATTTCTTTTTAATTTTGAATTTTATTTTATATTTTTATACAGCAGGTTCTCATTGGTTATCTATTTTATACATATAAATGTTTACATGCCAATCCCAATCTCTCAACTCCTCCCACCACCACCCCTCCAAGAGCTTTCCCCCCTTGTTGTCCATACGATTGTTGTCTACATCTGTTGCTCTATTTATGCCTTGCAAAACGGTTAATCTGTACAGTTTTTCTAGGTTCCACATATATGCATGAATATACAAGATTTGTTTTTCTCTTTCTGACTTACTTCACTCTGTATGACAGTCTCTAGATCCATCGACGTCTCTACAAATGACCCAATTTCATTCCTTTCATGGCTTAGTAATATTCCATTTTATATATGTACCACATCTTTATGCATTCGTCTGTCTGTGGGCATTTAGGTTGCTTCCATTACCTCGATATTGTAAATAGTGATGCAATGAACATTGCGGTGAATGTCTCTTTTTGATTTATGGTTTTGTCTGGGTATATGTCCAGTCCTGGGATTGCTGTATCATATGGTAATTCTATTATTAGTTTCTTAAGAAACTCCATATTGTTCTCCATAGTGACTGTATCAATTTATATTCCCAACAATAGTGGAAGAGGCTTCCTTTTCTCCACACCCTTTCCAGCATTTGTTGTTTGTAGATTTTCAGATGATGCCCATTCTAACAGGTGTGAGGTGATACCTCATTGTTGAGTCCATTTCGTTGAGCAAGGGGTAGGTCTTGTCTATTACATATTTGGCTTATGGAACGGTATCTGTGCTAATTTCAAACTCTGGTTTTATGCAGCACCCCAACTCACCTTTCCCCTTAAGCAAGCATAAGTTGGTTTTCTAAACTTGAGACCCTGTTCTGTTTTGTAATTCAGTTCATGTGTAGCCAAGTTTACATTCCGTGCATTAGTGATACCTTATGATGTTTCTTTTTCTGTGTGACTTATTTCACTTAGAATCATCGTGCCTCAATCCACTCATTATGCTGGTACAGGCCTGGTGACACAGATTTCATTGCTGAGTGGTATTCTGTTGTACATAAGTACCGCAACTTCTTTATCAATTATTTGTTCTCTGGGATATTTAACTTGTACTGTAGAAGAGGCTCCTGTAAACAGAGCCGTTGTAAATTTTGGGGTGGCTGTGTCTTTTTGATTTTAATTTCCCTAAGCTATAGGACCATAAGTGGAAATGCCCTAGACTCTGTTGCTTTGTTTTTCAGATGTATCAGGAAACACCATACACTTCTCCAGAGTGGCTGTTGGCAATGTACATCCCGCCCATCAGCATAACAAGGCTCCTTTTTCCCCATGGCCTGTCTTGCCTTTCTGGATTTTACACTTTTCTCAGATGGCCCTTTAGACCGGGGGGAAGTGACACTTCATAGTAGTTCGGATTTCCATTGCAAGCTTGCTTGGTTTGCCAAAAAGGGCGTATGTGTTTTTTCCTGAATATATTCAGGAACAAACTCATACGCCCTTTGTTGCCAAGTGCATCATTGTCGATGTTCTGCCTCTTTTCCTATGCTTTAAATGCAAATCCAGTCTACCTCCTGAAATCGGTTTCCTGCAATTCTGCCCCGCTTTCAAGTCCTCTTCGCAGCCTTACTTCAATATATTTTTGGACGTTATCTGTCATTTATAACTCTGCAGGTTTGTGAATTACAGGGCCCCTGAGCTCCTTTCTTCAACTCGCTTTCTTGTGAGCTGGCCGCAAACCCGCAAGACTGCTTCAGGCCCTAATCTGCTTCTGGCAGGGCACGCTGAGCCTTTGGTTAATTCCTCTTCCTGGTGGGAAATGAGTGTTAAATATGCCCGTCCAGACACCTACCTCACTCTCAACCCCTTGGTGATGTGGGTCCTCTGGTTTGTGGCCACTTTTGCTGGGTTCCTCACCTTTCGATGATGTGGCCCCACTAGTGTGAGGACACTCCTGCTTGGTTCTCATCCAGGTGGTTATGTGGACCCCCTGGTGAGAGTCTGTTCCTGGCTTTGTTCCTCACCCACCTGTGAGGGAGACCCTCTGCTGATAGGTCACTCCTGCATGGCTGGCACACATTGCCTTGGTGAAGTCAGCCGTGTGGTGGCAGTTGGAGCGTGCTGGGAATCTCTTCCCCCCGGTGATGAGGGCCCTCTTGCATCAGGTCCTGACTGCTGGGCTCACCAACTTTTCTTAGTGAGCCCAGTGATGCTTTGGCACTCCTCTTAGGATCCCATCTCCATGGGGATGTGGGCCTTCTGCTCTGAGGTCCCAACGGCTGGGTTGTTCACATTTTCATGATGTGGGCTCTCTGGTGTTAGTTCACAGAAGCCTGGATCCCATAGCCTCTGTGCTCTTGGCCGCCTGCTGGGAGGTTCCAACTGCTGGATTCCTCACTTTTTTAAATTTTTGGGCCCTCTGTTGTGAGGATCCTCCTGCCTGCCTCACTCCCAGCCCCTTCGTGATGTGTGTCGTCTGGTTTGAGGCCACATGTGCTGGGTTCCTCACCTTTCGATGATGTGGGACCAATGGTCTTAGGAGACTCCTGCCTGGTTCACATCCCCTTGGTGATGTGGGCCCTCTGTTGAGAGTCTGATCCTGGCTGGGTTCCTCACCCATCTGTGAGGTGGGCCGTCTGATGTGAGGTCACTCTTGCCTGGCTTGCTCACCTCGCCTTGTGGACATGAGCCCTCTGGTGGCACTTGGAGCCTGCTGGGAGCCTCCTCTCCTTGGTGATGAGGGCCCTCTGGCATCAGGCCCTAACTGCTGGGCTCCCCACATTTTGTGATGTGTGCCCAGTGGTGCGAGGACACTCCAGCCAGGTTCACATCCCCATTGGGGTGTGGGCCTTCTGCTCTGAGGTCCCAAAGCCTGGGTTGCTCACAGTTTCATGATGTGGGCTCTCTGCTGTTAGTTCACTCCTGCCTGCATCCCATAGCTTCTGTGCTCTGGACCACCTGCTGGGAGGTTCCAACTGCTGGATTCCTCACCTTTCTTATTCTTTGGGCCCTCTGTTTTTAGGCTACTCCTGCCTGCCTCACTCCCATTCCCTTTGTGATATGTGTCCTCTGATTTGAGGCCACATGTGCTGGGTTCCGCACCTTTCGATGATGTGACCCCACTGGAGGGAAGACAGTCCTGACTGGTTCCCATCCCCTTGCTGATGTGGGCCCTCAGGTGAGAGTCTGATCCTGGCTGGGTTCCTCACCCTTCTGTGAGGTGGGCCCTCTGCTGTGAGGTCAATCATGCCTGTCTGGCACACGTCACCTTGGTGACGTGGGCCCTCTGGTGGCAGTTGGAGTGTGCTGGGATCCTCCTCCCCTCGGTGATGAGGGCCCTCTTGCCTTAGGCCATAACTGCTGGGCTCCCCACATTTTCTGATGTGTGCCAAGTGAGTGAGGAGACTCTTGCCAGGTTCCCATCCCCATGGCGATATGGGCCTTCTGCTCTGAGGTCAAGACGGCTGGCTTGCTCACAGTACCATGATGTGGGCCCTCTGCTGTGAGTTCACTCCGGCAAGGATCCCTTATCATCGGTGCTCTGAGCCGCCTGCTGGGAGGTTCCAACTGCTGGATTCCTCAACTTTTTTATTCTATGTGCCCTCTGTTGTGAGGCTCCTCCTGCCTGCCTCACTGCCAGCCCCTTGGTGATGACTGTCCTATGGCTTGAGGCCACATGTGCTGCGTTCCTCACCTTTCGATGATGTGACCCCACTCGTGTGAGGACACTCCTGCCTGGTTCCCATCCCCTTGGTGAGGTGGGCCCTCTGGCGAGAGTCTAATCCTGGCTGGGTTCCTCAACGTTCTGTGAGGTAGGCCCTCTGCTGTGAGGTCACTCCTGCCTGGCTGGCACACGTCACCTTGGAGACGTGAGCCCTCTGGTGGCAGTTGGAGCGTGCAGGGCGCCTCCTCCTCTCGGTGATGACGGCCCTCTGGCGTCAGGCCCTAAATGGTGGGCTCCCCACATTTTCTGATGTGCGCCCAGTGGTGCGAGGACACTCCAGCCAGGTTCCCATTCCCATGGGGATGTGGTCCTTCTGCGCTGAAGTCTCAACTCCTGGGTTGCTCACAGTTTTGTGATGTGGGCCCTCTGCTGTGAGTTCACTGTGGCCTGGATCCCATATCCTCGGTGTTCTGGGCTGCCTGCTGGAAGGTCTAAATGCTGGAATCCTCACGTTTTTTATATTATGTGCCCTGTGTTGTGAGGCTACTCCTGCCTGCCTCACTCCAAGGCCCTTGGTGATGTGGGTCCTCTGGTTTGAGGACACATGTGCTGGGTTCCTCACCTTAAGATGATAAGGCCCCACTGGTGTGAGGATAATCCTGACTGGGTCCCATCCCCTTTGTGATGTGGGCCCTCTGGTGAGAGTCTGATCCTGGCTGGGTTCCTCACCCATCTGTGAGGTGGGCCCTCTACTATCAGGTAACTCTTGCCTGGGTTGCTCACCTCGCCTTGTTGACATGAGCCCTCTGGTGGCAATTGGACCCTGCTGGGAGCCTCCTCAGCTCTGTGATGAGGGCCCTCTGACGTCAGGCCCTAACTGCTGGGCTCCCCAACTTTTCTTAGTGAGCCCAGTGTTGCTCAAGCACTCCTCTTAGGTTCCCATCCCCATGGGGATGTGGGCCTTCTGCTCTGAGGTTCCAACGGCTGGGTTGATCACAATTTCATGATGTGGGCTCTCTGGTGTTAGTTCACTGTGGCCTGGATCCCATAGCCTCTGTGGTCTTGGCTGCCTGCTGGGAGGTTCCAACTGCTCGATTCCTCAACTTTTGTATTCTATGGGTCCTGTGTTGTGATGCTCCTCCTGCCTGCCTCACTCGCAACCCCTTCGTGATGTGGGTCTTCTGGTTTGAGGCCACATGTGCTGGGTTAGGCAACTTTCAATGATGTGGCCCCACTGGTGTGAGGACACTCCTGCCTGGTTCCCATCCCCTTGGTGATGTGGGCCTTCTGGTGACAGTCTTATCCTGGCTGGGTTCCTCACTCTTCTGTGAGGTAGGCCCTCTGCTGTGAGGTCAATCCTGCCTGACTTGCACACATCACCTTGGCGACGTGGGCCCTCTGTTGGCACATGGAACCTGCTGGGAGCCTCCTGCCCTCGGTGATGACGGCCCTCTAGCATCAGGCTCTAACTGCTGGGCTCCCCACGTTTTCTGATGTGAGCCCAGTGATGCCAGGACACTCCTGTCAGGTTCCCATCCCCATGGGGATGTGGGCTTTCTGCTCTGAGGTCCCAATGCCTGGGTTGCTCACAGTTTCATGATGTGGGCTCTCTGCTGTTAGTTCACTCCTGCCTGCATCCCATAGCTTCTGTGCTCTCGGCCGCCTGCTGGGAGGTTCCAAATGCTGGATTCCTCACTTTTTTTATTCTTTGGGCCCTCTGTTTTTAGGCTACTCCTACCTGCCTCACTCCCATCCCCTTTGTGATGTATGTCCTCTGATATGAGGCCACATGTGCTGGGTTCCTCACCTTTCGATGATGTGGCCCCACTGGTGGGAGGACAGTCCTGACTGGTTCCCATCCCCTTGGTGTTGTGGGCCCTCTGGTGAGAGTCTCATCCTGCCTCGGTTCCTCACCCTTCTGTGAGATAGGCCCTCTGCTGTGAGGTCACTACTGCCTGGCTGGCGCATGCCACCTTGTAGACGTGGGCCCTCTGTTGGCAGTTGGAACCTGCTGGGAGTCTCCTCCCCTCAGTTATGAGGGCCCCCTGGCATCAGGCCCTAACTGCTGGGCTCCTAACATTTTCTGATATGTGCTAAGTGGTGCAAAGCCACTCCTGCCAGGTTCCCATCCCAATGGGGATGTGGGCCTTCTGTTCTGAGGTCCCAACAGCTGGGCTGCTCACAGGTTCATGATGTGGGCCCTCTGCTGTGAGTTCACTGCGGCCTGGATCCCATAGCCTCGGTGCTCTGGGCCACTTGCTGGGAGGTTCCAACTGCTGGATTCCTCAACTTTTATATTCTATGGACCCTGTGTTGTGAGGCCGGTCCTGCCAGCCTCATTCCGAACCCCTTGGTGATGTGGTTCCTCTGGTTTGAGGACACATGTGCTGGGATCCTCACCTTTTGATGATGTTGTCCCACTGGTGTGGGGACACTCCTGCCTGGTTCCCATCCCCTTGGTGATGTGGGCCCTCTGGTGAGAGTCTGATCCTGGCTGTGTTCCTCACCCTTCTGTGAGGTGGGCCCTCTGCTGTGAGGTCACTCCTGCCAGGCTGGCACACATCACCTTGGCGACGTTGGCCCTCTGGTGGCAGCTGGAGCCTGCTGGGAGCCTCCTCCTCTCGGTGATGAGTGCCCTCTAGCGTCAGGCCCTAACTTCTGAGCACCCCACGTTTTCTGATGTGAGCCCAGTGATGCCAGGACACTCCTGTCATGTTCCCATCACCATGGGGATGTGGGCCTTCTGCTCTGAGGTCCCAATGTCTGGGTTGCTCACAGTTTCATGATGTGGGCTGTCTGGTGTTAGTTCACTCTGGCCTGGTTCCTCTAGCCTCTGTGCTCTGGGCCGCCTGCTGGGAGGTTCCAACTGCTGGATTCCTCACCTTTCTTATTTTTGGGCCCTCTGTTATGAGGCTCCTCCTGCCTGCCTCACTCCCAGCCCCTTGGTGATGGGTGTCCTATGGTTTGAAGCCACATGTTCTGGGTTCCTCACCTTTAGATGATGTGGCCCTACTCATGTGAGGACACTCCTGCCTGGTTCCAATCCATTTGGTGATGTGGGCCCTCTGGTGCGAGTCTGATCCTGACTGGGTTCGTCACACTTCTCTGAGGTGGGCCCTCTGCTGTGAGGTCATTCGTGCCTGGTTGGCACACATCGCCTTGGCGACGTCAGCCCTCTGGTGGCAGTTGGAGCCTGCTGGGAGCCTCCTTCCCTTGGTGATGAGGGTCCTCTGGCGTCAGGCCCTAACTGCTGGTCGCACCAAATTTTCTGATACGTTCTCAGTGGTGCGAGGACACTCCTACCAGAATTCCATCCCCATGGGGATGTGGGCCTCCTGCTCTGAGGTTCCAATGGCTGGGTTGCTCAGTTTCATGACATGGGCCCTCTTCTGTGAGTTCACTGTGGCCTGGATCTCATGGCCTCGGTGCTCTGGGCCGCCTGCTGGGAGGTTCCAACTGCTGGATTCCTCACTTTTTTATTCTATGTGCCCAGTGTTGTGAGGCTACTCCTGCCTGCCTCACTCCGAGGTCCTTGGTGATGTGGGTCCTCTGGTTTGAGGACACATGTGCTGAGTACCTCAGCTTTTGATGATGTGACCCCACTGATGTGAAGACACTCCTGCCTGGTTCCCATCCCCTTGGTGATGTGGGCCCTCTGGTGAGAGTCTGATGTTGGCTGGGTTTCTCACCCTTCTGTGAGGTGGGACCTCTGCTGTGAGGTAACTCCTGCCTGGCATGCTCACGTTGCCTTGGCAATGTGAGCCCTCAGGTGGCAGTTGGAGCCTGCTGGGAATCTCCTCCCCTCAGGTATGAGAGCTCTGTATAAAACACATATGCCCTTTTTTGCCAAGTGCATTATTTTCCAAGTTCTGTCTCTTTTCCTATGCTTTAAGAGCTACTCCCGTGTACGTTCTGAAATCAGTTTCCAGCAATTCTGCCCCGCATTCAAGTCCTTTTCGCAGCCTTACTTTAGTATAATTTTGGATGATAGCTGTCATTTATAACTCCGCAGGTTTCTGAATTACAGTGCCCCTGAGCTCCTTTCTTCAACTCGCTTTCTTGTGAGCTGGCCGCAACACCGCAGGATCTCCTCAGGCCCTAATCTAGTTCCAGCATGGCACGCGGAGCCTTTGGTTCATTTATCTTCCTGGTGGGAAATGAGAGTTAAATTTGCCCGTCCAGACACCTACAGATAGTCTCCCATTGCTTCTCCTTATTGCTGTTCATCTTCCGAAGAAATTGCAAACTGGGCCAAACAGGAGGTTAAAGGCACTGACTCTCCAAGTGAGGAGAGTGTTAGTAAAGCGTCTGGAATGTTGCACCCGAGTACCAGGGGACGAAAACTGAGACACATTTGAACACGTTTCCCGATCACACGGTGGATCATACACTCCGTTCCACATGCATGTTTTAGCTGAAGGAAGAATCCCTTAAACCTGGAGAGTTGAGACCCATGGAATGGGTACCATGCAATATGACTTCAAAGGGTCTGCATTTGCTCACCAAACCTCACCAATCCTATCACTGCTGCGTTTATGCTGCTGTACAGACGCTTGATTCTCTTTCGGAGACATATAAATCCATAGGTTTTAAGATTCTTACTAGTCAGGTATATTCTTAGGCGTTTAATATGGGGTGTTGAGTCCACTTCGTTGAGCAAGGAGTAGCTCTTGTCTATTACATATTTGGCTTATGGAACGGTATCTGTGCTAATTTCAATCTCTGGTTTTATGCAGCACGCCAACTCACCTTTCCACTGAAGCAAGCATAAGTTGGTTTTCTACATTTGACACCCTGTTCTGTTTTGTAATTCAGTTCCTGTGTAGCCAAGTTTACATTCCGTGTAGTAGTGATATCTTATGATGTTTCTTTTTCTGTGTGACTTATTTCACTTAGAATCATCGTACCTGAATCCACTCATTATGCTGCTACGGGCCTGATGACATAGATTTCATTGCTGAGTGATATTGCATTGTACGTAAGTACCACAACTTCTTTATCCATTTTTCGCTTTCTGTGATATTGAACTTGTACCGTAAACGAGGTTCTTGTAAACAGAGCCGTCCCAAACTTTGGGGTGGCTGTGTCTTTTGATTTTAATTTCCCTAAGCTATAGGACCATAAGTGGAAGTGCCCTAGGCTCTGTTGCTTTGTTTTTTGGATGTTTCAGGAAACACCATACACTTCTCCAGAGTGGCTGCTGGCAATTCACATCCAGATCATCAGCATAACAAGGCTCCCAGTTATCCATGGCCTGTCCTGCCTTTCTGGATTTTACATTTTTTTCAGATGGCCCTTTTGACCGGGGGGCAGTGAGACTTCATTGTAGTGCAGATTTCCTTTGCAAGCTTGCTTGTTTGGCCAAAAAGGGCGTATGCGTTTTTTCCTGAATATATTCAGGAAAAAACGCATACGCCATTTTTGGCCAACAGCATCATTGTGGACGTTCTGCCTCTTTTCCTATGCGTTACATGCAATTCCTGTCTACCTCCTGAAATCGGTTTCCTGCAATTCTGCCCCGCTTTCCAGTCCTCTTGGCAGCCTTACTTCAATATATTTTTGGAAGATAGCTGTCATTTATAACTCTGCAGGTTTGTGAATTACAGTGCCCCTGAGCTCCTTTCTTCAACTCGCTTTCTTGTGAGCTGGCCGCAACACCGCAGGATTGCTTCAGGCCCTAGTTTGGTACCGGCATGGCACACTGAGCCTTTGGTTAATTCCTCTTCCTGGTGGGAAATGAGAGTTAAATTTGCCCGTCCAGACACCTCCACCTAGTCTCTCATTGGTTCTCCCTATTCCTGTTCATTTTCCACAGAAATTGCAAACTGGGCCAAACAGGAGGTTAAAGGCACTGACTCTCCAAGTGGGGAGAGTGTTAGTAAAGCGTCTGGAATGTTGCACCCGAGTACCAGGGGACGTAAACTGAGACACATTTGAACACGTTTTCCGATCACACGGTGGATCATACTCTGGGTTCCACATGCATGTTTTAGCTGAAGGAAGAATCCCTTAAACATGGAGAGTTGAGACCCATGGAATGGGTACCATGCAATATGACTTCAAAGGGTCTGCATTTGCTCACCGAACCTCACCAATCCTATCACTGCTGCGTTTATGCCGCTGTACACACGCTTGATTCTCTTTCGGAGACATATAAATCCATAGTTTTTAAGATTCTTACTAGTCAGGTATATTGTTAGGCGTTTAATATGGGGTGTTGAGTCCAGTTCGTTGAGCAAGGAGTAGCACTTGTCTATTATATATTTGGCTTATGGAACGGTATCTGTGCTAATTTCAATCTCTTGTTGTATGCAGCACCCCAACTCACCTTTCCCCTTAAGCAAGCATAAATTGGTTTTCTACATTTGACACTCTGTTCTGTTTAGTAATTTAGTTCTTGTGTAACCAAGTTTACATTCCGTGTAGTAGTGATATCTTATGATGTTTCTTTTTCTGTGTGACTTATTTTTTTATTTCTTTTATTTTTTTATTTTTTTTTTTTTTTGCGGTACGTGGGCCTCTCACTGTTGTGGTCTTTCCCATTGCGGAGCACAGGCTCCGGACGCCCAGGCTCAGCGGCCATGGCTCACAGGCCCAGCCGCTCCGCGGCATGTGGGATCTTCACGGAGCGGGGCACGAACCCATGTCCTCTGCATCGGCAGGCGGACTCTCAACCACTGCGCCACCAGGTAAGCCCTGTGTGACTTATTTCACTTAGAATCATCGTACCTGAATCCACTCATTATGCTGCTATGGGCCTGATGAAATAGATTTCATTGCTGAGTGATATTGCATTGTACGTATGTACCACAACTTCTTTATCCATTTTTCGCTTTCTGTGATATTGAACTTGTACGGTGAACAAGGTTCTTGTAAACAGAGCCGTCCCAAACTTGGGGTGGCTGTGTCTTTTTGATTTTAATTTCCCTAAGCTATAGGACCATAAGTGGAAGTGCCCTAGGCTCTGTTGCTTTGTTTTTTGGATGTTTCAGGAAACACCATACACTTCTCCAGAGTGGCTGCTGGCAATTTACATCCCGCCCATCAGCATAACAAGGCTCCCAGTTCTCCATGGCCTGTCCTGCCTTTCTGGATTTTACACTTTTTTCAGATGGCCCTTTTGACCGGGGGGCAGTGAGACTTCATTGTAGTGCAGATTTCCTTTGCAAGCTTGCTTGGTTGGCCAAAAAGGGCGTATGCGTTTTTTCCTGAATATATTCAGGAAAAAACGCATACGCCCTTTTTGGCCAAGTGCATCATTGTGGACGTTCTGCCTCCTTTCCTATGCTTTAAATGCAATTCCAGTCTACCTCCTGAAATCGGTTTCCTGCAATTCTGCCCCGCTTTCAACTCCTCTTGGCAGCCTTACTTCAATATATTTTTGGAAGATAGCTGTCATTTATAACTCTGCAGGTTTGTGAATTACAGTGCCCCTGAGCTCCTTTCTTCAACTCGCTTTCTTGTGAGCTGGCCGCAACACCGCAGGATTGCTTCAGGCCCTAGTTTGTTTCCGGCACGGCATGCTGAGCCTTTGGTTAATTCCTCTTCCTGGTGGGAAATGAGAGTTAAATTTGCCCGTCCAGACACCTCCATCTAGTCTCTCATTGGTTCTCCCTATTCCTGTTCATTTTCCACAGAAATTGCAAACTGGGCCAAACAGGAGGTTAAAGGCACTGACTCTCCAAGTGGGGAGAGTGTTAGCAAAGCGTCTGGAATGTTGCACCCGAGTACCAGGGGACGTAAACTGAGACACATTTGAACACGTTTTCCGATCACACGGTGGATCATACTCTGGGTTCCACATGCATGTTTTAGCTGAAGGAAGAATCCCTTAAACATGGAGAGTTGAGACCCATGGAATGGGTACCATGCAATATGACTTCAAAGGGTCTGCATTTGCTCACCGAACCTCACCAATCCTATCACTGCTGCGTTTATGCCGCTGTACACACGCTTCATTCTCTTTCGGAGACATATAAATCCATAGGTTTTAAGATTCTTACTAGTCAGGTATATTGTTAGGCGTTTAATATGGGTTGTTGAGTCCACTTCGTTGAGCAAGGAGTAGCTCTTGTCTATTACATATTTGGCTTATGGAACGGTATCTGTGCTAATTTCAATCTCTGGTTTTATGCAGCACCCCAACTCACCTTTCCACTGAAGCAAGCATAAGTTGGTTTTCTACATTTGACACCCTGTTCTGTTTTGTAATTCAGTTCCTGTGTAGCCAAGTTTACATTCCGTGTAGTAGTGATATCTTATGATATTTCTTTTTCTGTGTGACTTATTTCACTTAGAATCATCGTACCTGAATCCACTCATTATGCTGCTACGGGCCTGATGACATAGATTTCATTGCTGAGTGATATTGCATTGTACGTAAGTACCACAACTTCTTTATCCATTTTTCGCTTTCTGTGATATTGAACTTGTACGGTGAACAAGGTTCTTGTAAACAGAGCCGTCCCAAACTTTGGGGTGGCTGTGTCTTTTTGATTTTAATTTCCCTAAGCTATAGGACCATAAGTGGAAGTGCCCTAGGCTCTGTTGCTTTGTTTTTTGGATGTTTCAGGAAACACCATACACTTCTCCAGAGTGGCTGCTGGTAATTTACATCCCGCCCATCAGCATAACAAGGCTCCCAGTTCTCCATGGCCTGTCCTGCCTTTCTGGATTTTACACTTTTCTCAGATGGCCCTTTTGACCGGGGGGCAGTGAGACTTCATTGTAGTGCAGATTTCCTTTGCAAGCTTGCTTGGTTGGCCAAAAAGGGCGTATGCGTTTTTTCCTGAATATATTCAGGAAAAAACGCATACGCCCTTTTTGGCCAAGTGCATCATTGTGGACGTTCTGCCTCTTTTCCTATGCTTTACATGCAATTCCAGTCTACCTCCTGAAATCGGTTTCCTGCAATTCTGCCCCGCTTTCAACTCCTCTTGGCAGCCTTACTTCAATATATTTTTGGAAGATAGCTGTCATTTATAACTCTGCATATTTGTGAATTACAGTGCCCCTGAGCTCCTTTCTTCAACTCGTTTTCTTGTGAGCTGGCCGCAACACCGCAGGATTGCTTCAGGCCCTAGTTTGTTTCCGGTATGGCATGCTGAGCCTTTGGTTAATTCCTCTTCCTGGTGGGAAATGAGAGTTAAATTTGCCCGTCCAGACACCTCCAGCTAGTCTCTCATTGGTTCTCCCTATTTCTGTTCATTTTCCACAGAAATTGCAAACTGGGCCAAACAGGAGGTTAAAGGCACTGACTCTCCAAGTGGGGAGAGTGTTAGTAAAGCGTTTGGAATGTTGCACCCGAGTACCAGGGGACGTAAACTGAGACACATTTGAATACGTTTTCCGATCACACGGTGGATCATACTCTGGGTTCCACATGCATGTTTTAGCTGAAGGAAGAATCCCTTAAACATGGAGAGTTGAGACCCATGGAATGGGTACCATGCAATATGACTTCAAAGGGTCTGCATTTGCTCACCGAACCTCACCAATCCTATCACTGCTGCGTTTATGCCGCTCTACACACGCTTGATTCTCTTTCGGAGACATATAAATCCATAGTTTTTAAGATTCTTACTAGTCAGGTATATTGTTAGGCGTTTAATATGGGGTGTTGAGTCCAGTTCGTTGAGCAAGGAGTAGCACTTGTCTATTATATATTTGGCTTATGGAACGGTATCTGTGCTAATTTCAATCTCTTGTTGTATGCAGCACCCCAACTCACCTTTCCCCTTAAGTAAGCATAAATTGGTTTTCTACATTTGACACTCTGTTCTGTTTAGTAATTTAGTTCCTGTGTAACCAAGTTTACATTCCATGTAGTAGTGATATCTTATGATGTTTCTTTTTCTGTGTGACGTATTTTTTTATTTTTTTATTTTTTTTATTTTTTTATTTTTTTTTATTTTTTGCGGTACGTGGGCCTGTCACTGTTGTGGTCTTTCCCATTGCAGAGCACAGGCTCCGGACGCGCAGGCTCAGCGGCCATGGCTCACAGGCCCAGCTGCTCCGCGGCATGTGGGACCTTCCCGGAGCGGGGCACGAACCCATGTCCTCTGCAACGGCAGGCGGACTCTCAACCACTGCGCCACCAGGTAAGCCCTGTGTGACTTATTTCACTTAGAATCATCGTACCTGAATCCACTCATTATGGTGCTACAGGCCTGATGACATAGATTTCATTGCTGAGTGATATTGCATTGTACGTAAGTACCACAACTTCTTTATCCATTTTTCGCTTTCTGTGATATTGAACTTGTACCGTAAACGAGGTTCTTGTAAACAGAGCCGTCCCAAACTTTGGGGTGGCTGTGTCTTTTTGATTTTAATTTCCCTAAGCTATAGGACCATAAGTGGAAGTGCCCTAGGCTCTGTTGCTTTGTTTGTTTGATGTTTCAGGAAACACCATACACTTCTCCAGAGTGGCTGCTGGCAATTTACATCCCACCCATCAGCATAACAAGGCTCCTAGTTCTCCTTGGCCTGTCCTGCCTTTCTGGATTTTACACTTTTTTCAGATAGCCCTTTTGACCGGGGGGCAGTGAGACTTCATTGTAGTGCAGATTTCCTTTGCAAGCTTGCTTGGTAGGCCAAAAAGTGCGTATGCGTTTTTTCCTTAATATATTCAGGAAAAAACGCATACGCACTTTTTGGCCAAGTGCATCATTGTGGACGTTCTGCCTCTTTTCCTATGCTTTACATGCAATTCCAGTCTACCTCCTGAAATCGGTTTTCTGCAATTCTGCCCCGCTTTCAACTCCTCTTGGCAGCCTTCCTTCAATATATTTTTGGACGATAGCTGTCATTTATAACTCTGCAGGATTGTGAATTACAGTGCCCCTGAGCTCCTTTCTTCAACTCGCTTTCTTGTGAGCTGGCCGCAACACCGCAGGATTGCTTCAGGCCCTAGTTTGGTTCCGGCATCGCATGCTGAGCCTTTCGTTAATTCCTCTTCCTGGTGGGAAATGAGAGTTAAATTTGCCCGTCCTCACAGCTCCAGCTAGTCTCTCATTGGTTCTCCCTATTCCTGTTCATCTTACGCAGAAATTGCAAACTGGGCCAAACAGGAGGTTAAAGGCACTGACTCTCCAAGTGGGGAGAGTGTTAGTAAAGCGTCTGGAATGTTGCACCCGAGTACCAGGGAACGAAAACTGAGACACATTTGAAAACGTTTCCCGATCACACGGTGGATCATACTCTGGGTTCCACATGCATGTTTTAGCTGAAGGAAGAATCCCTTAAACCTGGAGAGTTGAGACCCATGGAATGGGTACCATGCAATATGACTTCAAAGAGTCTGCATTTGCTCACCGAACCTCACCAATCCTATCACTGCTGCGTTTATGCCACTGTACACACGCTAGATTCTCTTTCGGAGACATATAAATCCATAGGTTTTAAGATTCTTACTCGTCAGGTATATTGTTAGGCGTTTAATATGGGGTATTGAGTCCACGTCGTTGAGCAAGGAGTAGCTCTTGTCTATTACATATTTGGCTTATGGAACGGTATCTGTGCTAATTTCAATCTCTGGTTTTATGCCGCACCCCAACTCACCTTTCCCCTTAAGCAAGCATAAGTTGGTTTTCTACATTTGAGACCCTGTTCTGTTTTGTAATTCAGTTCCTGTGTAGTCAAGTTTACATTCCGTTTAGTAGTGATACCTTATGATGTTTCTTTTTCTGTGTGACTGATTTCACTTAGAATCATCCTACCTGAATCCACTCATTATGCTGCTACGGGCCTGATGACATAGATTTCATTGCTGAGTGATATTGCATTGTACGTAATTCCCACAACTTCCTTATCCATTTTTCGCTTTCTGTGATATTGAACTTGTACCGTAAACGAGGTTCTTGTAAACAGAGCCGGCCCAAACTTTGGGGTGGCTGTGTCTTTTTGATTTTAATTTCCCTAAGCTATAGGACCATAAGTGGAAGTGCCCTAGGCTCTGTTGCTTAGTTTTTTAGATGTTTCAGGAAACACCATACACTTCTCCAGAGTGGCTGTTGGCAATTTACATCCCGCCCACCAGCATAACAAGGCTCCCAGTTCTCCATGGCCTGTCCTGCCTTTCTGGATTTTACACTTTTTTCAGATGGCCCTTTTGACCGTGGGGCAGTGAGACTTCATTGTAGTGCAGATTTCCTTTGCAAGCTTGCTTGGTTGGCCAAAAAGGGCGTATGCGTTTTTTCCTGAATATATTCAGGAAAAAACGCATACGCCCTTTTTGGCCAAGTGCATCATTGTGGACGTTCTGCCTCTTTTCCTATGCTGTACATGCAATTCCCGTCTACCTCCTGAAATCGGTTTCCTGCAATTCTGCCCCGCTTTCAAGTCCTCTTGGCAGCCTTCCTTCAATATATTTTTGGAAGATAGCTGTCATTTATAACTCTGCAGGATTGTGAATTACAGTGCCCCTGAGCTACTTTCTTCAACTCGCTTTCTTGTGAGCTGGCCACAACACCGCAGGATTGCTTCAGGCCCTAGTGTGGTTCCGGCACGGCACGCTGAGCCTTTGGTTAATTCCTCTTCCTGGTGGGAAATGAGAGTTAAATTTGCACGTCCAGACACCTCCAGCTAGTCTCTCTTTGGTTCTCCCTATTCCTGTTCATTTTCCACAGAAATTGCAAACTGGGCCAAACAGGAGGTTCAAGGAACTGACTCTCCAAGTGGGGAGAGTGTTAGTAAAGCATCTGGAATGTTGCACCCGAGTTCCACGGGACGAAAACTGAGACACATTTGAACACGTTTCCCGATCACATGGTGGATCATACTCTGGGTTCCACATGCATGTTTTAGCTGAAGGAAGAATCCCTTAAACCTGGAGAGTTGAGACCCATGGAATGGGTACCATGCAATATGACTTCAAAGGGCCTGCATTTGCTCACCGAACCTCACCAATCCTATCACTGCTGCGTTTATGCCGCTGTACACACGCTTGATTCTCTTTTGGATACATATAAATCCAAAGGTTTTAAGGTTCTTACTAGTCAGGTATATTCTTAGGCGTTTATTATGGGGTGTTGAGTCCACTTCTTTGAGCAAGGAGTAGCTCTTGCCTATTACATATTTGGCTTATGGAACGGTATCTGTGCTAATTTCAATCTCTGGTTTTATGCCGCACCCCAACTCACCTTTCCCCTTAAGCAAGCATAAGTTGGTTTTCTACATTTGAGACCCTGTTCTGTTTTGTAATTCAGTTCCTGTGTAGCCAAGTTTACATTCCGTGTAGTAGTGATATCTTATGATGTTTCTGTTTCTGTGTGATTTATTTCACTTAGAATCATCGTACCTGAATCCACTCATTATGCTGCTACGGGCCTGATGACATAGATTTCATTGCTGAGTGATATTGCATTGTACGTATGTACCACAACTTCTTTATCCATTTTTCGCTTTCTGTGATATTGAACTTGTACAGTAAATGAGGTTCTTGTAAACAGAGCCGGCCGAAACTTTGGGGTGGCTGTGTCTTTTTGATTTTAATTTCCCTAAGCTATAGGACCATAAGTGGGAGTGCCCTAGGCTCTGTTGCTTTGTTTTTTGTTTGTTTCAGGAAACACCATACACTTCTCCAGAGTGGCTGTTGGCAATTTACATCCCACCCATCAGCATAAAAAGGCTCCCAGTTCTCCTTAGCCTGTCCTGCCTTTCTGGATTTTACACTTTTTTCAGATGGCTCTTTTGACTGGGGGGCAGTGAGACTTCATTGTAGTGCAGATTTCCTTTGCAAGCTTGCTTGGTTGGCCAAAAAGGGCGTATGCGTTTTTTCCTGAATATATTCAGGAAAAAACGCATACGCCCTTTTTGGCCAAGTGCATCATTGTGGACGTTCTGCCTCTTTTCCTATGCTTTACATGCAATTCCAGTCTACCTCCTGAAATCGGTTTCCTGCAATTCTGCCCCGCTTTCAACTCCTCTTGGCAGCCTTACTTCAATATATTTTTGGAAGATAGCTGTCATTTATAACTCTGCAGGTTTGTGAATTACAGTGCCCCTGAGCTCCTTTCTTCAACTCGCTTTCCTGTGAGCTGGCCGCAACACCGCAGGATTGCTTCAGGCCTTAGTGTGCTTCTGGAATGGCACGCTTTGCCTTTGGTTATTTCCTCTTCCTGGTGGGAAATGAGAGTTAAATTTGCCCGTCCAGACACCTCCACCTAGTCTCTCATTGGTTATCCCTATTCCTGTTCATCTTACGCAGAAATTGCAAACTGGGCCAAACAGGAGGTTAAAGGCACTCACTCTCCAAGTGGGGAGAGTGTTAGTAAAGCGTCTGGAATGTTGCACCCGAGTACCAGGGGACGAAAACTGAGACACATTTGAACACGTTTCCCGATCACACGGTGGGTCATACTCTGGGTTCCACATGCATGTTTTAGCTGAAGGAAGAATCCCTTAAACCTGGAGAGTTGAGACCCATGGAATGGGTACCATGCAATATGACTTCAAAGGGCCTGCATTTGCTCACCGAACCTCACCAATCCTATCACTGCTGCGTTTATGCCGCTGTACACACACTTGATTCTCTTTTGGAGACATAAATCCAAAGGTTTTAAGATTCTTACTAGTCAGGTATATTCATAGGCGTTTATTATGGGGTGTTGAGTCCACTTCGTTGAGCAAGGAGTAGCTCTTGTCTATTACATATTTGGCTTATGGAACGGTATCTGTGCTAATTTCAATCTCTTGTTTCATGCAGCACCCCAACTCACCTTTCCCCTTAAGCAAGTGTAAGTTGGTTTTCTACATTTGAGATCCTGTTCTGTTTTGTAATTCAGTTCCTGTGTAGCCAAGTTTACATTCCGTGTATTGGTGATATCTTATGATGTTTCATTTTCTGTGAGACTTATTTCACTTAGAATCATCGTACCTGAATCCACTCATTATGCTGCTACGGGCCTGATGACATAGATTTCATTGCTGAGTGATATTGCATTGTACGTAAGTACCACAACTTCTTTATCCATTTTTCCCTTTCTGTGATATTGAACTTGTACATTAAACGAGGTTCTTGTAAACAGAGCCCTCCCAAGCTTTGGGGTGGCTGTGTCTTTTTGATTTTAATTTCCCTAAGCTATAGGACCATAAGTGGAAGTGCCCTAGGCTCTGTTGCTTTGTTTTTTGGATGTTTCAGGAAACACCATACACTTCTCCAGAGTGGCTGTTGGCAATTTACATCGCACCCATCAGAATAACAAGGCTCCCAGTTCTCCATGGCCTGTCCGGCCTTTCTGGATTTAACACTTTTTTCAGATGGCCCTTTTGAGCGGGGGGCAGTGAGACTTCATTGTAGTGCAGATTTCCTTTGCAAGCTTGCTTGGTTGGCCAAAAAGGGCGTATGCGTTTTTTCCTGAATATATTCAGGAAAAAACGCATACGCCCTTTTTGGCCAAGTGCATCATTGTGGACGTTCTGCCTCTTTTCCTATGCTTTACATGCAATTCCAGTCTACCTCCTGAAATCGGTTTCCTGCAATTCTGCCCCGCTTTCAACTCCTCTTGGCAGCCTTACTTCAATATATTTTTGGAAGATAGCTGTCATTTATCTCTGCAGGTTTGTGAATTACAGTGCCCCTGAGCTCCTTTCTTCAACTCGCTTTCTTTTGAGCTGGCCGCAACACCGCAGGATTGCTTCAGGCCCTAGTGTACTTCCGGCATGGCATGCTGAACCTTTGGTTAATTCTTCTTCTTGGTGGGAAATGAGAGTTAAATTTGCCCGTCCAGACACCTCCACCTAGTCTCTCATTGGTTCTCCCTATTCCTGTTCATTTTCCACAGAAATTGCAAACTGGGCCAAACAGGAGGTTAAAGGCACTGACTCTCCAAGTGGGGAGAGTGTTAGTAAAGCGTCTGGAATGTTGCATCCGAGTACCAGGGGACGAAAACTGAGACACATTTGATCACGTTTCCCCATCACACGGTGGATCATACTCTGGGTTCCACATGCATGTTTTAGCTGAAGGAAGAATCCCTTAAACCTGGAGAGTTGAGACCCATGGAATGGGTACCATGCAATATGACTTCAAAGGGTCTGCATTTGCTCACCGAACCTCACCAATCCTATCACTGCTGCGTTTATGCCGCTGTACACACGCTTGATTCTCTTTCGGAGACTTATAAATCCATAGGTTTTAAGATTCTTACTAGTCAGGTATATTGTTAGGCGTTTAATATGGGGTGTTGAGTCCACTTCGTTGAGCAAGGAGTAGCTCTTGTCTATTACATATTTGGCTTATGGAACGGTATCTGTGCTAATTTCAATCTCTGGTTTTATGCAGCACCCCAACTCACCTTTCCCCTTAAGCAAGCATAAGTTGGTTTTCTACATTTGACACCCTGTTCTGTTTTGTAATTCAGTTCCTGTGTAGCCAAGTTTACATTCCGTGTAGTAGTGATATCTTATGATGTTTCTTTTTCTGTGTGACTTATTTCACTTAGAATCATCGTACCTGAATCCACTCATTATTCTGCTACGGGCTTGATGACATAGATTTCATTGCTGAGTGATATTGCATTGTACATAAGTACCACAACTTCTTTATCCATTTTTTGCTTTCTGTGATATTGAACTTGTACCGTAAACGAGGTTCTTGTAAACAGAGCCGTCCCAAACTTTGGGGTGGCTGTGTCTTTTTGATTTTAATTTCCCTAAGCTATAGGACCATAAGTGGAAGTGCCCTAGGCTCTGTTGCTTTGTTTTTTGAATGTTTCAGGAAACACCATACACTTCTCCAGAGTGGCTGCTGGCAATTTACATCCCGCCCGTCAGCATAACAAGGCTCCCAGTTCTCCTTGGCCTGTCCTGCCTTTCTGGATTTTACACTTTTTTCAGATGGCCCTTTTGACCGGGAGGCAGTGAGACTTCATTGTAGTGCAGATTTCCTTTGCAAGCTTGCTTGGTTGGCCAAAAAGGGCGTATGCGTTTTTTCCTGAATATATTCAGGAAAAAACGCATACGCCCTTTTTGGCCAAGTGCATCATTGTGGACGTTCTGCCTCTTTTCCTATGCTTTACATGCAATTCCAGTCTACCTCCTGAAATCGGTTTCCTGCAATTCTGCCCCGCTTTCAACTCCTCTTGGCAGCCTTACTTCAATATATTTTTGGAGGATAGCTGTCATTTATAACTCTGCAGGTTTGTGAATTACAGTGCCTCTGAGCTCCTTTCTTCAACTCGCTTTCTTGTGAGCTGGCCGCAACACCGCAGGATTGCTTCAGGCCCTAGTTTGGTTGCGGCACGGCATGCTGAGCCTTTGGTTAATTCCTCTTCCTGGTGGGAAATGAGAGTTAAATTTGCCCGTCCAGACACCTCCACGTAGTCTCTCATTGGTTCTCCCTATTCCTGTTCATTTTCCACAGAAATTGCAAAGTGGGCCAAACAGGAGTTTAAAGGCACTCACTCTCCAAGTGGGGAGAGTGTTAGTAAAGCATCTGGAATGTTGCACCCGAGTACCAGGGGACAAAAACTGAGACACATTTGAACACGTTTCCTGATCACACGGTGGGTCATACTCTGGGTTCCACATGCATGTTTTAGCTGAAGGAAGAATCCCTTAAACCTGGAGAGTTGAGACCTATGGAATGGGTACCATGCAATATGACTTCAAAGGGTCTGCATTTGCTCACCGAACCTCACCAATCCTATCACTGCTGCGTTTATGCCGCTGTACACACGCTTGATTCTCTTTCGGACACATATAAATCCATAGGTTTTAAGATTCTTACTAGTCAGGTATATTGTTAGGCGTTTAATATGGGGTGTTGAGTCCACTTCGTTGAGCAAGGAGTAGCTCTTGTCTATTACATATTTGGCTCATGGAATGGTATCTGTGCTAATTTCAATCTCTTGTTGTATGCAACACCCCAACTCACCTTTCCCCTTAAGCAAGCATAAGTTGGTTTTCTACATTTGACACCCTGCTCTGTTTAGTAATTCTGTTCCTGTGTAGCCAAGTTTACATTCCGTGTAGGAGTGATATCTTATGATGTTTCTTTTTCTGTGTGACTTATTTCACTTAGAATCATCGTACCTGAATCCACTCATTATTCTGCTACGGGCTTGATGACATAGATTTCATTGCTGAGTGATATTGCATTGTACGTAAGTACCACAACTTCTTTATCCATTTTTTGCTTTCTGTGATATTGAACTTGCACCGTAAACGAGGTTCTTGTAAACAGAGCCGTCCAAAACTTTGGGGTGGCTGTGTCTTTTTGATTTTAATTTCCCTAAGCTATAGGACCATAAGTGGAAGTGCCCTAGGCTCTGTTGCTTTGTTTTTTGAATGTTTCAGGAAACACCATACACTTCTCCAGAGTGGCTGCTGGTAATTTACATCCCGCCCATCATCATAACAAGGCTCCTAGTTCTCCTTGGCCTGTCCTGCCTTTCTGGATTTTACACTTTTTTCAGATGGCCCTTTTGACCGGGGGGCAGTGAGACTTCATTGTAGTGCAGATTTCCTTTGCAAGCTTGCTTGGTTGGCCAAAAAGGGCGTATGCGTTTTTTCCTGAATATATTCAGGAAAAAACGCATACGCCCTTTTTGGCCAAGTGCATCATTGTGGACGTTCTGCCTCTTTTCCTATGCTTTACATGCAATTCCAGTTTACCTCCTGAAATCGGTTTCCTGCAATTCTGCCCCGCTTTCAACTCCTCTTGGCAGCCTTACTTCAATATATTTTTGGACGATAGCTGTCATTTATAACTCTGCAGGTTTGTGAATTACAGTGCCCCTGAGCTCGTTTCTTCAACTCGCTTTCTTGTGAGCTGTCCGCAACACCGCAGGATTGCTTCAGGCCCTAGTGTAGTTCCGGCACGGCACGCTGAGCCTTTGGTTAATTCCTCTTCCTGGTGGGAAATGAGAGTTAAATTTGCCCGTCCAGACACCTCCAGCTAGTCTCTCTTTCGTTCTCCCTATTCCTGTTCATTTTCCACAGAAATTGCAAACTGGGCCAAACAGGAGGTTAAAGGCACTGACTCTCCAAGTGGGGAGAGTGTTAGTAAAGCATCTGGAATGTTGCACTCGAGTACCAGGGGACGTAACGAGACACATTTGAACACGTTTCCCGATCACACGGTGTATCATACTCTGGGTTCCACATGCATGTTTTAGCTGAAGGAAGAATCCCTTAAACCTGGAGAGTTGAGACCCATGGAATGGGTACCATGCAATATGACTTCATAGGGTCTGCATTTGCTCACCGAACCTCACCAATCCTATCACTGCTGCGTTTATGTCGCTGTACACACGCTTGATTCTCTTTCGGAGACATATAAATCAGTAGGTTTTTAGATTATTTCTAGTCAGGTATATTCTTAGGCGTTTAATATGGGGTGTTGAATCCACTTCCTTGAGCAAGGAGTAGATCTTGTCTATTACATATTTGGCTTATGGAACGGTATCTGTGCTAATTTCAATCTCTGGTTTCATGCAGCACCCCAACTCACCTTTCCCCTTAAGCAAGCATAAGTTGGTTTTCTACATTTGAGACCCTGTTCTGTTTTGTAATTCAGATCCTGTGTAGCCAAGTTTACATTCCGTGTAGTAGTGATATCTTATGATGTTTCTTTTTCTGTGTGACTTATTTCACTTAGACTCATCATACCTGCATCCACTCATTATGCTGCTACGGGCCTGATGACATAGATTTCATTGCTGAGTGATATTGCATTGTACGTAAGTACCACAACTTCTTTATCCATTTTTTGCTTTCTGTGATATTGAACTTGTACTGTAAACGAAGTTCTGTAAACAGAGCCGTCCCAAACTTTGGGGTGACCGTGTCTTTTTGATTTTAATTTCCCTAAGCTATAGGACCATAAGTGGAAGTGCCCTAGGCTCTGTTGCTTAGTTTTTTAGATGTTTCAGGAAACACCATACACTTCTCCAGAGTGGCTGTTGGCAATTTACATCCCGCCTACCAGCATAACAAGGCTCCCAGTTCTCCATGGCCTGTCCTGCCTTTCTGGATTTTACACTTTTTTCAGATGGCCCTTTTGACCGGGGGGCAGTGAGACTTCATTGTAGTGCAGATATCCTTTGCAAGCTTGCTTGGTTGGCCAAAAAGGGCGTATGCGTTTTTTCCTGAATATATTCAGGAAAAAACGCATACGCCCTTTTTGGCCAAGTGCATCATTGTGGACGTTCTGCCTCTTTTCCTATGCTTTACATGCAATTCCCGTCTACCTCCTGAAATCGGTTTCCTGCAATTCTGCCCCGCTTTCAACTCCTCTTGGCAGCCTTACTTCAATATATTTTTGGACGATAGCTGTCATTTATAACTCTGCAGGTTTGTGAATTACAGTGCCCCTGAGCTCCTTTCTTCAACTCGCTTTCTTGTGAGCTGGCCGCAACACCGCAGGATTGCTTCAGGCCCTAGTGTGGTTCCGGCACGGCACGCTGAGCCTTTGGTTAATTCCTCTTCCTGGTGGGAAATGAGAGTTAAATTTGCCCGTCCAGACACCTCCAGCTAGTCTCTCTTTCGTTCTCCCTATTCCTGTTCATTTTCCACAGAAACTGCAAACTGGGCCAAACAGGAGGTTAAAGGCACTGACTCTCCAAGTGGGGAGAGTGTTAGTAAAGCATCTGGAATGTTGCACTCGAGTACCAGGGGACGAAAACGAGACACATTTGAACACGTTGCCCGATCACATGCTGGATCATACTCTGGGTTCCACATGCATGTTTAAGCTGAAGGAAGAATCCCTTAAACCTGGAGAGTTGAGACCCATGGAATGGGTACCATGCAATATGACTTCATAGGGTCTGCATTTGCTCACCGAACCTCACCAATCCTATCACCGCTGCGTTTATGTCGCTGTACACACGCTTGATTCTCTTTCGGAGACATATAAATCGGTAGGTTTTTAGATTATTTCTAGTCAGGTATATTGTTAGGCGTTTAATATGGGGTGTTGAGTACACTTCGTTGAGCAAGGAGTAGCTCTTGTCTATTACATATTTGGCTTATGGAACGGTATCTGTGCTAATTTCAATCTGTGGTTTCATGCAGCACCCCAACTCACCTTTCCCCTTAAGCAAGCATAAGTTGGTTTTCTACATTTGAGACCCTGTTCTGTTTTGTAATTCAGTTCCTGTGTAGCCAAGTTTACATTCCGTGTAGTAGTGATATCTTATGATGTTTCTTTTTCTGTGTGACTTATTTCACTTAGACTCATCATACCTGCATCCACTCATTATGCCGCTACGGGCCTGATGACATAGATTTCATTGCTGAGTGATATTGCATTGTACGTAAGTACCACAACTTCTTTATCCATTTTTTGCTTTCTGTGATATTGAACTTGTACTGTAAACGAGGTTCTGTAAACAGAGCCGTCCCAAACTTTGGGGTGACCGTGTCTTTTTGATTTTAATTTCCCTAAGCTATAGGACCATAAGTGGAAGTGCCCTAGGCTCTGTTGCTTTGTTTTTTAGATGTTTCAGGAAACACCATACCCTTCTCCAGAGTGGCTGTTGGCAATTTACATCCCGCCTACCAGCATAACAAGGCTCCCAGTTCTCCATGGCCTGTCCTGCCTTTCTGGATTTTACACTTTTTTCAGATGGCCCTTTTGACCGGGGGGCAGTGAGACTTCATTGTAGTGCAGATATCCTTTGCAAGCTTGCTTGGTTGGCCAAAAAGGGCGTATGCGTTTTTTCCTGAATATATTCAGGAAAAAACGCATACGCCCTTTTTGGCCAAGTGCATCATTGTGGACGTTCTGCCTCTTTTCCTATGCTTTACATGCAATTCCCGTCTACCTCCTGAAATCGGTTTCCTGCAATTCTGCCCCGCTTTCAAGTCCTCTTGGCAGCCTTACTTCAATATATTTTTGGACGATAGCTGTCATTTATAACTCTGCAGGTTTGTGAATTACAGTGCCCCTGAGCTCCTTTCTTCAACTCGCTTTCTTGTGAGCTGGCCGCAACACCGCAGGATTGCTTCAGGCCCTAGTGTGGTTCCGGCACGGCACGCTGAGCCTTTGGTTAATTCCTCTTCCTGGTGGGAAATGAGAGTTAAATTTGCCCGTCCAGACACCTCCAGCTAGTCTCTCTTTCGTTCTCCCTATTCCTGTTCATTTTCCACAGAAACTGCAAACTGGGCCAAACAGGAGGTTAAAGGCACTGACTCTCCAAGTGGGGAGAGTGTTAGTAAAGCATCTGGAATGTTGCACTCGAGTACCAGGGGACGAAAACGAGACACATTTGAACACGTTTCCCGATCACACGCTGGATCATACTCTGGGTTCCACATGCATGTTTTAGCTGAAGGAAGAATCCCGTAAACTTGGAGAGTTGAGACCCATGGAATGGGTACCATGCAGTATGATTTCAAAGGGTCTGCATTTGCTCACCGAACCTCACCAATCCTATCACTGCTGCGTTTATGCCGCTGTACACACGCTTGATTCTCTTTCGGAGACATATAAATCCATAGGTTTTAAGATTCTTACTAGTCAGTTATATTCTTAGGCGTTTAATATGGGGTGTTGAGTCCACTTCGTTGAGCAAGGAGTAGCTCTTGTCTATTACATATTTGGCTTATGGAACGGTATCTGTGCTAATTTCAATCTCTGGTTTCATGCAGCACCCCAACTCACCTTTCCTCTTAAGCAAGCATAAGTTGGTTTTCTACATTTGAGACCCTGTTCTGTTTTGTAATTCAGTTCTTGTGTAGCCAAGTTTACCTTCCGTGTAGTAGTGATATCTTATGGTGTTTCTTTTTCTGTGTGACTTAGTTCACTTAGAATCATCGTACCTGAATCCACTCATTATGCTGCTACGGGCCTGATGACATAGATCTCATTGCTGAGTGATATTGCATTGTACGTAAGTACCACAACTTCTTTATCCATTTTTCGCTTTCTCTGATATTGAACTTGTACCGTAAACGAGGTTCTTGTAAACAGAGCCGTCCCAACCTTTGGGGTGGCTGTGTCTTTTTGATTTTAATTTCCATAAGCTATAGGACCATAAGTGGAAGTGCCCTAGGCTCTGTTGCTTTGTTTTTTAGATGTTTCAGGAAACACCATACACTTCTCCAGAGTGGCTGCTGGCAGTTTACATCCCGCCCATCAGCATAACAAGGCTCCCAGTTCTCCATGGCCTGTCCTGCCTTTCTGGATTTTACTCTTTTTTCAGATGGCCCTTTGACCGGGGTGAAGTGAGACTTCATTGTAGTGCAGATTTCCTTTGAGAGCTTGCTTGGTTGGCCAGAAAGGGCGTATGCGTTTCTTCCTGAATATATTCAGGAAAAAACGCATACGCCCTTTTTGGCCAAGTGCATCATTGTCGACGTTCTGAGTGTTTTCATATGTTTTCAGTACAATTCCTGTCTACCTCCTGAAATCGGTTTCCTGCAGTTCTGCCTTGCTCTCAGTGCCTCTTCATAGCCTTACCTCAATATACTTTTGGAGAATAGTTGGCCTTTATAACTCTGCAGGTTTTTGAATTGCAGTGGCCCTTAGCTTCATTTTTCAGCTCTTATTTTTGTGATCTTGCCTCATATCCACAGGATTTCTTCAGGCCCTATTCTTCTTCTGGGGCGCCTTGCTCTGCCTTTGGTTAATTCTTCTTCCTGATGTGAAATTAGAGTGACATGTGCCCATTGAAACCGCTACAGCTATTTTCTCACTGGTTCCCCCTATTCCCATTCATCCTCCGCACTAACTGCAGACTGTGCGATACCGGAACTTAAAGGCATTGACTCTCCATGTGGAGATGTTGTTAGTAAAGTGGCTGGAATGTTGATCCGGAGCCCCAGGAGAGGAAAATGAGGTGCATTTTAGAAACCTTTCCCGATCATATGGTATACCATCCGCTGGATTTCCCATGCATGGTTTAGCTGTAGGAAGATTCCCTTCAACTTGGAGTGTTGGGACCCTTGGAATAAGTAGCATGAAGTATTGCATTAAACTTTCGGCAGTTGCTCACCAAAGCTCTCCAATCCTTTCAGCCCCAAGTGTCCAGCCTTATGTCTTATCCAGCTGTGGGTTTATATGTGGTCATTCCAGGTTGCATCACAGCCCCTGAGCGAATTTTGTAAGAATTTTTCTCTCTTTCATTGTTTCTGCGTTTTGGTTTTAAAATTTATTTCTATAATGGGGTTTAGCTCATTTTCACTGCTGTGTTTGTGCCGCTCTGCGCACACTTGATTCCCTTATGGAGATATATCAATACATGGGTTTTAAGATTCTTATTACTCAGATATATTTCTCTGCGGTGTATAGGGTGTGTTGAGGCCAGTTCATTGAGCGAGGTGTAGATCTTGTCTGATACCTATTTGGTTTATTGAACGGTATCTGTGCTAATTTCAAACTCTGGTTTTATGCATCACCCCACCTCTCCTTTCCCCTTAAGCTGACATAAGTGTGTTTTCTAAATGTGAGACACTGTTCTGTTTTGTAATTCATTTTTTGTGCAGCCATATTTATCCTCCCTCTATAAGTGATATCTTATGATATGTTTCTTTTTCTGTTTGACTTATTTCAAGTAGTATTATCGGACCTCAATCCACTCTTTATCCTTCTACTAGCCTTATTACATTGATTTCATGGTGAAGAGATATTCCATTGTACATAAGTACCACATTTTCTTTATCTATTGTTCTCTTTCCTGGGATATTTAAGGTGTACTGAAGTTGAGGTTCTTGTAAACAGAGTAGCCCTAAACTGTGGTGTGCTTGTGTCTTGTTGATTTTTAGACTTCCCTAGATATACTCCCGTGATTGGAAGTGCCCTATGCTCTGTCGCTCTGTTTTTTAGATGATTTAGGAACCACCATACACTTCTCCAGAGTGGCTCTCGGCAGTTCACACACTGTCCATCAGCGTATAAAGGCTCCCTGTTCTCCATGGCCTGTCCTGCATTTCTGGTGTTTACAATTTTTTCGGATGGCCCTTTTGACCGGTGGGAAATGAGACTTCTTTGTTGTGCACATTTGCATTGCTTGCTTGCTTGGTTGCCCATAAAGTGCGTATGCGTTTTTTCCTGGATATATTCAGGAACTAACGCATACTCCCTTTTGGGCCAACTGCATCATTGTCGAAATTCTGCCGCTTTTCATGTGCTTTAAAGGCGAGTCCAATCTATCTCTTGAAATCTGTTTCTTGCAATTCTGTCTTGCATTCAGATCCTCTTCTTTGCCTTACCTCAACATATTTTTGGACGTTAGTTTTCATTTATAACTCTGCAGGTTTGTGAATTGCAGTGACCCTGAGCTCCATTTTTTAAGTTGCTCTTTTGTGAGCTGGCCTCAAAACCGCAGGATTGCTTCAGGCCCTATTTTGGCTCCGGCGAGGCGGGCTGAGCCTTTTTTTAATTCTTATTCTTAATGGGAAATTAGAGTGACATGTGCCCGTCCAAACCCCTACAACTATTCTCTCATTGTTTCCCCCTCTTCCCATTCATCCTCCTCACAATTTGCAAAATGTGTGAAACAGAAGTTTAAATGTGCTGATTCTCTAAGTGGGGAGATTCTAAGTAACGTGGCTGGAATGATGAACAGGAGCACCAGGAGAGGATAAATGAGGTGCATTTTAGACACATCTCCCGATCACATGGTGTACAGTCCTCTGGGTTTTCCATGCATGTTTTAGCTGTAGGAAGATTCCTTGAACCTGCAGATTTGGGACCCATTGAATGGGTACCAGGTAGTATTACTTTAAAGGGTGTGCATTTCCTCACCCAACCTCACATTTCTCTTAGCGCGAACAGTTTCCAGCCTTATGTCTCATCCTGCTGTGGGTCTAGATGTGTTCAATCCATGTTGCATCACCGTCCCTGAGGAAAAGTTGTAAGAGGTTTTCTCTGTCTCTCTGTCGTTTATTTTTTTCAATTTATTACTATATTGGTTACAGCTGATTTTCAAAGCTCTGTTTCTTGCTGCTGTACATCCACTTGATTCACGTACAGAGAGACATCAATAAATTCTTTTTCAGATTCTTACCAGTCATAGATATTCTTTTCCGGTGACTTGAGTGTGCTGAGTGCAGTTCTTTTAGCTACCGTGTAGGCCTTGTTGATTATCAGTTTGGTATTTGGAATGGTATCTTTGCTAATTTCAACCTCCTGGATGATGCCTCACCCCTCCCCACCTTTCCCGTTTAGCAGCCTTACGCGTGTTTTCTACATATTTGACTATGTTTTTGTTTTGTAATTTATTTCATGTGTAGCCATTTTGGATTCCACCTTTAAGTGATATCTTATGATATGTGTCTTTTTCTTTTTGAATTATGTCACTTAGAATGATCATACGTAACTCCTCCAGAGTTGTTACAACTGGCCATATTTCATTGATTTCCAGGCTGAGTAATATTCCACTCTACATAAGTACCACATCTCTATCCATTTTTTCCCTCCAGAGACATTTAAGTTATATCCTAGTCGAGGATCTTTTAAACAGAGAGGCAGTAAACATTGGGGTGCCTGTGTCCTCTCGATTTTTGTTTTTCCCAAGATATACGCCCATGAGTGCAAGTGCCCTATGCTCTGTAGCTCATTTTTTAGATGCTTTAGTAAACACAATACACTTCTCCAGAATGGCCGTTGGCAATATACATTTCCACTATAAGCCTCACAGGGCTCCCTCTTCTCCTTGCCCTGTCCTGCATTTCTGGCGTTTACACTTTATGAGGATGGCTCTTCTGACTGATGCGAAGTGATATCTTTTGTAGTATTGATTTCCAGTGCCCACCTGTTTGGTTGGCTAAAAAAGTGTATGCCCTTTTCTTGAATATATACAGAAAAAAACGCATACAGCCTTTTTGGCCAACTGCAATGTCGGAAATGTTCAGCCCCTTTTCTTGTGCTTAATGGCGAATCCTTTCTACCTCCTCAAATCCCTTTCCTGCCATTCTCCCTTGCTTGCCAATCCTTTTCTCTGACTTTCCTCAAGACATTTTTCAGTGATAGATATTTTCAACTCTGCAGTTTCGTGAATTTTACTGCCCCTGAGTTCCATTGTTCAACTTGTGTTTATGGGAACTGGCCACAAAGCAGTGGGATTTCCTCAAGCCCTATACTGTTTCCATGGGCAACCCTAGCCTTTGGTCAATTCATCTTCCTGATTGGAAATTAGAGTGACATGTGCCTGTCTGAACACCTAGGACTTGTCTCTCATTGTTCCTCATCCTTCCGCTTCATCCTCTGGACAAATTCCAAACTGTATGCAACAGGATGTTGACAGTGTTGACATCTCCAAGTGGGGAGACTGTTAGTAAAGACGCTGGAGGGGTGAACCCGAGCACCAGGAGATGAGGAGATGAGATGCCTTTTCCAAACTCTTCCCGATCAGACGGTATACCATCCTCTGGGTGTGACAGACATGTTTTAGCAGTAGGAAGAGTCCCATTCATGTAAGGAGAACACCAGGGCTTTTTCAAAATCAGTGTCTCCCCGAAACCCAAACTGGGGAGTTTTTTAAGCTACGGCTACACATATGTTCATTAAGGGCCTTGGGAAGTAGGCAGAGTCCAAACTTTAGATGACTGAAGTCTTCAGGGTCAGAAGCACTCACCACCGGCTTCCCTTAGGTTACACTTTAACTGTCATTGATAGATGATGTCAATAAAAATATCTATTCTTTTTCCGATTATTTCCCCTTATAGGTTATTGCACAATATTGAGTGTAGTTCCCTGTGCTATACAGTAGTTCCTTGTTGATGATCTATTTTATACATAGCAGTGTGTATGTGTTAATTCCAAACTGTTAATTTATCCCTCCTCCCACCTTTCCCCTTTGGTAATAATAAATTATAAGATTTTATACTTCTCAGAAATGGGGGAGCTGAAAGAGAGGTATCATTTTCAATGGAAAAGCATTTAAAACAAGATTGAAGCTTTAACCAAGATTATTAGATGTACATCCTTGGAAAGAAATCACTTCATTTCTCTAATATTGACCTGACAAATAAGACAAACCTTTTCACTGAACTTGCTTATAATAAAGTGATGGAAATATCAAATGGAAGTGTTAGAAACATCTTATTTTACCCGAGCCTTATAAACTGTTCTATGTTAACTACAGTTTGGCTCACACATCTGTTCATTGAAGTTACAATAGTCTCAATTTCTGTTACTGATCCTCCAGAGTGGACCCCAACAAGGGTCCCCCTGCCCAGTGTCATTGGGGCCAACAGATCGAGACTGAGTTTGGTTCCCAAGCAAAGGAAACTTTATATTTTCATCAGAGAATGGAGAGGTGAGAGCATGCACTACCCCGTGGGCTGTGGGCTGGGCTGCTGTGTAGAGATCCTGTCAGAGTCAGTGGGAGGGAGGGGGCGGAGCTCTCAAGGGCCGGGTTGGCTGCAGCTCAGGCTCTATATCTCGGAGTCTGCACTGGGCCCCAGGAGCTGAGGTGTCGACCCAGCCATTCTGCACCAGGAAATCTGGTCTGAAGTGCCGGGTGTGGAACCTCTGCATGCGGGACCCTAGGAGCACGTGAAATTAGACAAAGCACAAAGGATAAAAAAGGTCAGACTTGACTTTATTGCCCACATTCTATTTTTATCTCCCAGTGATTTTTAATGGGCTTTGCTGGGGACAAACCCCTCCTCTGCCTTTTGTCCCGTTCCTCATTCTTGGAGTGCTGAGGGTGCAGACCCTTCTTCTGTAACTGCTGAGTGCTGAGTTGGGAGCCCTCATACCAGGGGACGAGGGTCAGAACTTCTCCCCAGCAGCCTCCAGGTGACGTTGATTGGCCCCAGGACCCCTGCCTCCCTGCTCGTCCGCCTGAGCACCAGCATTGGAAGTGTTATAGATTCTAATGACCTTTAAGGGTCCAGGAAAGAGATGTGCAGAGACGCTGTGGGGGCCGGTTTCACCCCGCCCCACATTTGTTCGGCCACCTTAGGCTGACCGTTTCTGCCAGCCTAGATGTTCTGACCAGTAGTCTGCTCTTTCTTCAATTAGGCCCCTGAATTAACGTAAAAACAGCACCAGGTGTCAGAGCCCTGCCCGCTCAACTCCCAGACAGTCCAGGGTCAGTGGTGATCAAGGACCATGATGGCCACTGAGTCAACAGCCTTTTGAAGTAAACAGGAGTCCAGCCGGTCTTATTGGCCACCATCATCACGGTGTCTGTAGGCTTTTCTATGGTGACGGTGTGATATACGGTTCCCCCGCCAAGATTATTAGCTCCCCTCCGGGTGCAGGAAGTCCTGCAAGCAGTAGTCTACTCCTTCGGGACACACTATTGTTGTTTTATGAGAGAAACTCCAGGTCAAGTGATGTTCACACGAGTCGTCATGGTGCCCTGTTGCCCCCGGTTATCTCTCTGGATGTTGGAGTTGGAGGGCCTCCTCACTCGAGGTCGGTGTGCCCACGGAGCGAACCCTGCAACTTCAGGGCATGGTTGGTGATTAGGATCACCACGTGGGGTCCTTTTCCCTTAGGAGGGAGGTGGCCTTTTGGGCTGCTGATTTCCAGGTTTTTAGATACCGCCAGTATCTTGGCCAGATGTGGCAGTGGGCCAAGCCCCTTGGTGACTGTAGTTTATCCTACCTGGATGGCATTCTTGCGTTGTTCCATTTCAAGTGGTCCCAGTTTTTGCACTAATTCTCCAATGGCGATTCACCTTTCACCGGGAATGGAAAGGTCAAAGGGTTTAGCTCAATTAGGGAGTTCCAGGGCAAGGGTCTGAATTGACTGCTCTTTCCATTCTTGAAAGGCCACTTCTGGATTCTGTTCAAAAGGATCATCATCTTTTCCTTTCAGTGTTTCATATAGAGGCCCAGCTAGTAGACTGTAGTTAGGGATCCAGAAGCAGCAAACCCTGGCCTCCCCAGGAACCCCTAAGCTGTCTTCTAGTTTTAGAAAGGGGTAAGGCTGCAAATGGTTTCTTCCCTTTCCTGGGATGGGCTTCTCTGACCTTGTGTGAGAATGAAGCCCAGGCAGGTCACTGCAGTCTGTGATATTTGAGCTTTTTCTTGGACAACTTCTATCCTTTATTGGCTTGGTAGTTCAGAGGCCTCCTTAGTAGGGCTGGCGATCAGAATGTCGTCTGCATATTGAAGGAGGGTTTCCTTTTCCAGAGGTAGAACTTTTCGGTCGTTAGCTAAGCTTTCCCCAAAGATGGTGTGGGAATTTTTGAACCCTTGGGGCAAGACGGCCCGGAAGTATTGTTTTAGTTGTATGTTGAGTCCTGCCACTCACAAGCCAAAATTTCTTGTGACTCTGGGACTAATGGAATACAAAAGAAGGCATCATTGAAGACTAATACAGAATACCATGTCCTGGTGGTTGGTAGAATGACCAGCAGGGTGTAGGGATCAGGAGCAACTGGAGGTATATCCTCGGTGGCTTCACTGACTGTCCTGACATCCTTTACCAGGTCCCCAGCAGCCCATGGGGCTCTCGTGGTCAGGCCAATCCCAGGATATGGAGCTCTCCTGGGCAGGTACCCCACCCCCAACCCAGCCCACGGGGCTCTCATGGTCAGGCCCCTCCCAGGATACAGAGCTACCCTTGCAGGTACCGTGGCAGGGCTGGGCACACAGGAACCGTGCACATAGCCCTCATTGAAGAGCACCCCCAGCTCACCTGTCGCTCAGAGCTGACACAGAGCACCTCAGAGCAGGACTTGAACTAACAAACAGCAGCTCCGACAGGTCTGTGACCCTGGGCATCACTCTGTGTGGCCTCCCTCCACCTGGTCTTCCAGAGACTTCCACTGCACCCAGGGCACCAGGCCTCTGTCTCCAACCACCACCCACCCCTCCTCTCCCTGACTCCTGGGTTCCTCTCATTAGGAGAGGGTTTTCTTGAAGTTGTCTCCCACTCATGGGCCAGATAAAATGATTAGAAAACAAGCCAAAGCTGCAGCCCCTTGTCTATCCTGACTCTCAGGAGCCCACACCTGTTCCTTGGACCTGGCCGGTTCAGCAAGTTCCATTGTCTGCAACTGTGAGCCCCTGAGGGGTGATGATTGGCTGACCTGGGCAGCCTTACCATGCCGGCCAGCCCTCCCCAGGTGTGCCTGGGTTGAGATCAATATAAATACCACTCCAGGCAGCAAAAGCCCCTGCAGCTGTGCCTGACGCCATTTTCTCTGCCCTGTCAGCAGTCTCGGGGCTGGGCTGGTGGGAGGGAGTGAGAGGCCACGGCTTTGTGGGTGGCCCAGTGTGAGTGGGGCTCTGCTGGACTTTCTGCAGCAGTTGCCAGGCTGCCACCTGCTAAAGAAGAGGATGTGTCACCCATACCTGCTGCTGGAATTTCTCCCTGGGCAGAGGTGAGGAAGGAAAAAAGCAGTGGGGGCAGGGACAGGACGGGTATCTCAGGCAGGGAAATGGAAATCTTCCAGAAGAGCACCCAGGGCCAGGACCATCCTGGCTGGCCTGCAGGCACCAAGTCAGCTGGCATGCTGTCACTCGTGTGGCTCCATGGCCCTTCCTCTAGGCTTTCAAGTCCTTGTATATATTCAGGTGTTTTACCTGGGAAGGGCGGGAACAGTTCAGCAGCAACTGGCCTGGGGTTCAGCTCACGTTTACTCACAGATGCCTCGGCACGGTGCCCCAGCTTTGCAATGAGGACGCTTGTTGTGTGGGGGCTGCTGGCTGAATGGGAGACGATTCCCCACCACTGACCAACTTCAGAATTGTTTACAACTGGAGCAAGTGCCCTGATACGGTTTTCCTCTGAGTAACTGGTGGGTTCTGTTTTTTTTTTCTCTTTTTCGTTTTTGGTTCAAGGTAGATTTTATTCCTCTTTTTTGTATTTACAGATATAAGCATGGAAATAATTTATTCATATAAATACATGTATGTGAAGGGAATAATTGTTTTTTCTGTTTTATTTTTTAAATTTTATTTCTTTTTAATTTTGAATTTTATTTTATATTTTTATACAGCAGCTTCTCATTGGTTATCTATTTTATACATATAAATGTTTACATGCCAATCCCAATCTCTCAACTCCTCCCACCACCACCCCTCCAAGAGCTTTCCCCCCTTGTTGTCCATACGATTGTTGTCTACATCTGTTGCTCTATTTATGCCTTGCAAAACGGTTAATCTGTACAGTTTTTCTAGGTTCCACATATATGCATGAATATACAAGATTTGTTTTTCTCTTTCTGACTTACTTCACTCTGTATGACAGTCTCTAGATCCATCGACGTCTCTACAAATGACCCAATTTCATTCCTTTCATGGCTTAGTAATATTCCATTTTATATATGTACCACATCTTTATGCATTCGTCTGTCTGTGGGCATTTAGGTTGCTTCCATTACCTCGATATTGTAAATAGTGATGCAATGAACATTGCGGTGAATGTCTCTTTTTGATTTATGGTTTTGTCTGGGTATATGTCCAGTCCTGGGATCGCTGTATCATATGGTAATTCTATTATTAGTTTCTTAAGAAACTCCATATTGTTCTCCATAGTGACTGTATCAATTTATATTCCCAACAATAGTGGAAGAGGCTTCCTTTTCTCCACACCCTTTCCAGCATTTGTTGTTTGTAGATTTTCAGATGATGCCCATTCTAACAGGTGTGAGGTGATACCTCATTGTTGAGTCCATTTCGTTGAGCAAGGGGTAGGTCTTGTCTATTACATATTTGGCTTATGGAACGGTATCTGTGCTAATTTCAAACTCTGGTTTTATGCAGCACCCCAACTCACCTTTCCCCTTAAGCAAGCATAAGTTGGTTTTCTAAACTTGAGACCCTGTTCTGTTTTGTAATTCAGTTCATGTGTAGCCAAGTTTACATTCCGTGCATTAGTGATACCTTATGATGTTTCTTTTTCTGTGTGACTTATTTCACTTAGAATCATCGTGCCTCAATCCACTCATTATGCTGGTACAGGCCTGGTGACACAGATTTCATTGCTGAGTGGTATTCTGTTGTACATAAGTACCGCAACTTCTTTATCAATTATTTGTTCTCTGGGATATTTAACTTGTACTGTAGAAGAGGCTCCTGTAAACAGAGCCGTTGTAAATTTTGGGGTGGCTGTGTCTTTTTGATTTTAATTTCCCTAAGCTATAGGACCATAAGTGGAAATGCCCTAGACTCTGTTGCTTTGTTTTTCAGATGTATCAGGAAACACCATACACTTCTCCAGAGTGGCTGTTGGCAATGTACATCCCGCCCATCAGCATAACAAGGCTCCTTTTTCCCCATGGCCTGTCTTGCCTTTCTGGATTTTACACTTTTCTCAGATGGCCCTTTAGACCGGGGGGAAGTGACACTTCATAGTAGTTCGGATTTCCATTGCAAGCTTGCTTGGTTTGCCAAAAAGGGCGTATGTGTTTGTTCCTGAATATATTCAGGAACAAACTCATACGCCCTTTGTTGCCAAGTGCATCATTGTCGATGTTCTGCCTCTTTTCCTATGCTTTAAATGCAAATCCAGTCTACCTCCTGAAATCGGTTTCCTGCAATTCTGCCCCGCTTTCAAGTCCTCTTCGCAGCCTTACTTCAATATATTTTTGGACGTTATCTGTCATTTATAACTCTGCAGGTTTGTGAATTACAGGGCCCCTGAGCTCCTTTCTTCAACTCGCTTTCTTGTGAGCTGGCCGCAAACCCGCAAGACTGCTTCAGGCCCTAATCTGCTTCTGGCAGGGCACGCTGAGCCTTTGGTTAATTCCTCTTCCTGGTGGGAAATGAGTGTTAAATATGCCCGTCCAGACACCTACCTCACTCTCAACCCCTTGGTGATGTGGGTCCTCTGGTTTGTGGCCACTTTTGCTGGGTTCCTCACCTTTCGATGATGTGGCCCCACTAGTGTGAGGACACTCCTGCTTGGTTCTCATCCACGTGGTTATGTGGACCCCCTGGTGAGAGTCTGTTCCTGGCTTTGTTCCTCACCCACCTGTGAGGGAGACCCTCTGCTGATAGGTCACTCCTGCATGGCTGGCACACATTGCCTTGGTGAAGTCAGCCGTGTGGTGGCAGTTGGAGCGTGCTGGGAATCTCTTCCCCCCGGTGATGAGGGCCCTCTTGCATCAGGCCCTGACTGCTGGGCTCACCAACTTTTCTTAGTGAGCCCAGTGATGCTTTGGCACTCCTCTTAGGATCCCATCTCCATGGGGATGTGGGCCTTCTGCTCTGAGGTCCCAACGGCTGGGTTGTTCACATTTTCATGATGTGGGCTCTCTGGTGTTAGTTCACAGAAGCCTGGATCCCATAGCCTCTGTGCTCTTGGCCGCCTGCTGGGAGGTTCCAACTGCTGGATTCCTCACTTTTTTAAATTTTTGGGCCCTCTGTTGTGAGGATCCTCCTGCCTGCCTCACTCCCAGCCCCTTCGTGATGTGTGTCGTCTGGTTTGAGGCCACATGTGCTGGGTTCCTCACCTTTCGATGATGTGGGACCAATGGTCTTAGGAGACTCCTGCCTGGTTCACATCCCCTTGGTGATGTGGGCCCTCTGTTGAGAGTCTGATCCTGGCTGGGTTCCTCACCCATCTGTGAGGTGGGCCGTCTGATGTGAGGTCACTCTTGCCTGGCTTGCTCACCTCGCCTTGTGGACATGAGCCCTCTGGTGGCACTTGGAGCCTGCTGGGAGCCTCCTCTCCTCGGTGATGAGGGCCCTCTGGCATCAGGCCCTAACTGCTGGGCTCCCCACATTTTGTGATGTGTGCCCAGTGGTGCGAGGACACTCCAGCCAGGTTCACATCCCCATTGGGGTGTGGGCCTTCTGCTCTGAGGTCCCAAAGCCTGGGTTGCTCACAGTTTCATGATGTGGGCTCTCTGCTGTTAGTTCACTCCTGCCTGCATCCCATAGCTTCTGTGCTCTGGACCGCCTGCTGGGAGGTTCCAACTGCTGGATTCCTCACCTTTCTTATTCTTTGGGCCCTCTGTTTTTAGGCTACTCCTGCCTGCCTCACTCCCATTCCCTTTGTGATATGTGTCCTCTGATTTGAGGCCACATGTGCTGGGTTCCGCACCTTTCGATGATGTGACCCCACTGGAGGGAAGACAGTCCTGACTGGTTCCCATCCCCTTGCTGATGTGGGCCCTCAGGTGAGAGTCTGATCCTGGCTGGGTTCCTCACCCTTCTGTGAGGTGGGCCCTCTGCTGTGAGGTCAATCATGCCTGTCTGGCACACGTCACCTTGGTGACGTGGGCCCTCTGGTGGCAGTTGGAGTGTGCTGGGATCCTCCTCCCCTCGGTGATGAGGGCCCTCTTGCCTTAGGCCATAACTGCTGGGCTCCCCACATTTTCTGATGTGTGCCAAGTGAGTGAGGAGACTCTTGCCAGGTTCCCATCCCCATGGCGATATGGGCCTTCTGCTCTGAGGTCAAGACGGCTGGCTTGCTCACAGTACCATGATGTGGGCCCTCTGCTGTGAGTTCACTCCGGCAAGGATCCCTTATCATCGGTGCTCTGAGCCGCCTGCTGGGAGGTTCCAACTGCTGGATTCCTCAACTTTTTTATTCTATGTGCCCTCTGTTGTGAGGCTCCTCCTGCCTGCCTCACCGCCAGCCCCTTGGTGATGACTGTCCTATGGCTTGAGGCCACATGTGCTGCGTTCCTCACCTTTCGATGATGTGACCCCACTCGTGTGAGGACACTCCTGCCTGGTTCCCATCCCCTTGGTGAGGTGGGCCCTCTGGCGAGAGTCTAATCCTGGCTGGGTTCCTCAACGTTCTGTGAGGTAGGCCCTCTGCTGTGAGGTCACTCCTGCCTGGCTGGCACACGTCACCTTGGAGACGTGAGCCCTCTGGTGGCAGTTGGAGCGTGCAGGGCGCCTCCTCCTCTGGTGATGACGGCCCTCTGGCGTCAGGCCCTAAATGGTGGGCTCCCCACATTTTCTGATGTGCGCCCAGTGGTGCGAGGACACTCCAGCCAGGTTCCCATTCCCATGGGGATGTGGTCCTTCTGCGCTGAAGTCTCAACTCCTGGGTTGCTCACAGTTTTGTGATGTGGGCCCTCTGCTGTGAGTTCACTGTGGCCTGGATCCCATAGCCTCGGTGTTCTGGGCCGCCTGCTGGAAGGTCTAAATGCTGGAATCCTCACGTTTTTTATATTATGTGCCCTGTGTTGTGAGGCTACTCCTGCCTGCCTCACTCCAAGGCCCTTGGTGATGTGGGTCCTCTGGTTTGAGGACACATGTGCTGGGTTCCTCACCTTAAGATGATGAGGCCCCACTGGTGTGAGGATAATCCTGACTGGGTCCCATCCCCTTTGTGATGTGGGCCCTCTGGTGAGAGTCTGATCCTGGCTGGGTTCCTCACCCATCTGTGAGGTGGGCCCTCTACTATCAGGTAACTCTTGCCTGGGTTGCTCACCTCGCCTTGTTGACATGAGCCCTCTGGTGGCAATTGGACCCTGCTGGGAGCCTCCTCAGCTCTGTGATGAGGGCCCTCTGACGTCAGGCCCTAACTGCTGGGCTCCCCAACTTTTCTTAGTGAGCCCAGTGTTGCTCAAGCACTCCTCTTAGGTTCCCATCCCCATGGGGATGTGGGCCTTCTGCTCTGAGGTTCCAACGGCTGGGTTGATCACAATTTCATGATGTGGGCTCTCTGGTGTTAGTTCACTGTGGCCTGGATCCCATAGCCTCTGTGGTCTTGGCTGCCTGCTGGGAGGTTCCAACTGCTCGATTCCTCAACTTTTGTATTCTATGGGTCCTGTGTTGTGATGCTCCTCCTGCCTGCCTCACTCGCAACCCCTTCGTGATGTGGGTCTTCTGGTTTGAGGCCACATGTGCTGGGTTAGGCAACTTTCAATGATGTGGCCCCACTGGTGTGAGGACACTCCTGCCTGGTTCCCATCCCCTTGGTGATGTGGGCCTTCTGGTGACAGTCTTATCCTGGCTGGGTTCCTCACTCTTCTGTGAGGTAGGCCCTCTGCTGTGAGGTCAATCCTGCCTGACTTGCACACATCACCTTGGCGACGTGGGCCCTCTGTTGGCACATGGAACCTGCTGGGAGCCTCCTGCCCTCGGTGATGACGGCCCTCTAGCATCAGGCTCTAACTGCTGGGCTCCCCACGTTTTCTGATGTGAGCCCAGTGATGCCAGGACACTCCTGTCAGGTTCCCATCCCAATGGGGATGTGGGCTTTCTGCTCTGAGGTCCCAATGCCTGGGTTGCTCACAGTTTCATGATGTGGGCTCTCTGCTGTTAGTTCACTCCTGCCTGCATCCCATAGCTTCTGTGCTCTCGGCCGCCTGCTGGGAGGTTCCAAATGCTGGATTCCTCACTTTTTTTATTCTTTGGGCCCTCTGTTTTTAGGCTACTCCTACCTGCCTCACTCCCATCCCCTTTGTGATGTATGTCCTCTGATATGAGGCCACATGTGCTGGGTTCCTCACCTTTCGATGATGTGGCCCCACTGGTGGGAGGACAGTCCTGACTGGTTCCCATCCCCTTGGTGTTGTGGGCCCTCTGGTGAGAGTCTCATCCTGCCTCGGTTCCTCACCCTTCTGTGAGATAGGCCCTCTGCTGTGAGGTCACTACTGCCTGGCTGGCGCATGCCACCTTGTAGACGTGGGCCCTCTGTTGGCAGTTGGAACCTGCTGGGAGTCTCCTCCCCTCAGTTATGAGGGCCCCCTGGCATCAGGCCCTAACTGCTGGGCTCCTAACATTTTCTGATATGTGCTAAGTGGTGCAAAGCCACTCCTGCCAGGTTCCCATCCCAATGGGGATGTGGGCCTTCTGTTCTGAGGTCCCAACAGCTGGGCTGCTCACAGGTTCATGATGTGGGCCCTCTGCTGTGAGTTCACTGCGGCCTGGATCCCATAGCCTCGGTGCTCTGGGCCACTTGCTGGGAGGTTCCAACTGCTGGATTCCTCAACTTTTATATTCTATGGACCCTGTGTTGTGAGGCCGGTCCTGCCAGCCTCATTCCGAACCCCTTGGTGATGTGGTTCCTCTGGTTTGAGGACACATGTGCTGGGATCCTCACCTTTCGATGATGTTGTCCCACTGGTGTGGGGACACTCCTGCCTGGTTCCCATCCCCTTGGTGATGTGGGCCCTCTGGTGAGAGTCTGATCCTGGCTGTGTTCCTCACCCTTCTGTGAGGTGGGCCCTCTGCTGTGAGGTCACTCCTGCCAGGCTGGCACACATCACCTTGGCGACGTTGGCCCTCTGGTGGCAGCTGGAGCCTGCTGGGAGCCTCCTCCTCTCGGTGATGAGTGCCCTCTAGCGTCAGGCCCTAACTTCTGAGCACCCCACGTTTTCTGATGTGAGCCCAGTGATGCCAGGACACTCCTGTCATGTTCCCATCACCATGGGGATGTGGGCCTTCTGCTCTGAGGTCCCAATGTCTGGGTTGCTCACAGTTTCATGATGTGGGCTGTCTGGTGTTAGTTCACTCTGGCCTGGTTCCTCTAGCCTCTGTGCTCTGGGCCGCCTGCTGGGAGGTTCCAACTGCTGGATTCCTCACCTTTCTTATTTTTGGGCCCTCTGTTATGAGGCTCCTCCTGCCTGCCTCACTCCCAGCCCCTTGGTGATGGGTGTCCTATGGTTTGAAGCCACATGTTCTGGGTTCCTCACCTTTAGATGATGTGGCCCTACTCATGTGAGGACACTCCTGCCTGGTTCCAATCCATTTGGTGATGTGGGCCCTCTGGTGCGAGTCTGATCCTGACTGGGTTCGTCACACTTCTCTGAGGTGGGCCCTCTGCTGTGAGGTCATTCGTGCCTGGTTGGCACACATCGCCTTGGCGACGTCAGCCCTCTGGTGGCAGTTGGAGCCTGCTGGGAGCCTCCTTCCCTTGGTGATGAGGGTCCTCTGGCGTCAGGCCCTAACTGCTGGTCGCACCAAATTTTCTGATACGTTCTCAGTGGTGCGAGGACACTCCTACCAGAATTCCATCCCCATGGGGATGTGGGCCTCCTGCTCTGAGGTTCCAATGGCTGGGTTGCTCAGTTTCATGACATGGGCCCTCTTCTGTGAGTTCACTGTGGCCTGGATCTCATGGCCTCGGTGCTCTGGGCCGCCTGCTGGGAGGTTCCAACTGCTGGATTCCTCACTTTTTTATTCTATGTGCCCAGTGTTGTGAGGCTACTCCTGCCTGCCTCACTCCGAGGTCCTTGGTGATGTGGGTCCTCTGGTTTGAGGACACATGTGCTGAGTACCTCAGCTTTTGATGATGTGACCCCACTGATGTGAAGACACTCCTGCCTGGTTCCCATCCCCTTGGTGATGTGGGCCCTCTGGTGAGAGTCTGATGTTGGCTGGGTTTCTCACCCTTCTGTGAGGTGGGACCTCTGCTGTGAGGTAACTCCTGCCTGGCATGCTCACGTTGCCTTGGCAATGTGAGCCCTCAGGTGGCAGTTGGAGCCTGCTGGGAATCTCCTCCCCTCAGGTATGAGAGCTCTGTATAAAACACATATGCCCTTTTTTGCCAAGTGCATTATTTTCCAAGTTCTGTCTCTTTTCCTATGCTTTAAGAGCTACTCCCGTGTACGTTCTGAAATCAGTTTCCAGCAATTCTGCCCCGCATTCAAGTCCTCTTCGCAGCCTTACTTTAGTATAATTTTGGATGATAGCTGTCATTTATAACTCCGCAGGTTTCTGAATTACAGTGCCCCTGAGCTCCTTTCTTCAACTCGCTTTCTTGTGAGCTGGCCGCAACACCGCAGGATCTCCTCAGGCCCTAATCTAGTTCCAGCATGGCACGCGGAGCCTTTGGTTCATTTATCTTCCTGGTGGGAAATGAGAGTTAAATTTGCCCGTCCAGACACCTACAGATAGTCTCCCATTGCTTCTCCTTATTGCTGTTCATCTTCCGAAGAAATTGCAAACTGGGCCAAACAGGAGGTTAAAGGCACTGACTCTCCAAGTGAGGAGAGTGTTAGTAAAGCGTCTGGAATGTTGCACCCGAGTACCAGGGGACGAAAACTGAGACACATTTGAACACGTTTCCCGATCACACGGTGGATCATACACTCCGTTCCACATGCATGTTTTAGCTGAAGGAAGAATCCCTTAAACCTGGAGAGTTGAGACCCATGGAATGGGTACCATGCAATATGACTTCAAAGGGTCTGCATTTGCTCACCAAACCTCACCAATCCTATCACTGCTGCGTTTATGCTGCTGTACAGACGCTTGATTCTCTTTCGGAGACATATAAATCCATAGGTTTTAAGATTCTTACTAGTCAGGTATATTCTTAGGCGTTTAATATGGGGTGTTGAGTCCACTTCGTTGAGCAAGGAGTAGCTCTTGTCTATTACATATTTGGCTTATGGAACGGTATCTGTGCTAATTTCAATCTCTGGTTTTATGCAGCACCCCAACTCACCTTTCCACTGAAGCAAGCATAAGTTGGTTTTCTACATTTGACACCCTGTTCTGTTTTGTAATTCAGTTCCTGTGTAGCCAAGTTTACATTCCGTGTAGTAGTGATATCTTATGATGTTTCTTTTTCTGTGTGACTTATTTCACTTAGAATCATCGTACCTGAATCCACTCATTATGCTGCTACGGGCCTGATGACATAGATTTCATTGCTGAGTGATATTGCATTGTACGTAAGTACCACAACTTCTTTATCCATTTTTCGCTTTCTGTGATATTGAACTTGTACCGTAAACGAGGTTCTTGTAAACAGAGCCGTCCCAAACTTTGGGGTGGCTGTGTCTTTTGATTTTAATTTCCCTAAGCTATAGGACCATAAGTGGAAGTGCCCTAGGCTCTGTTGCTTTGTTTTTTGGATGTTTCAGGAAACACCATACACTTCTCCAGAGTGGCTGCTGGCAATTCACATCCAGATCATCAGCATAACAAGGCTCCCAGTTATCCATGGCCTGTCCTGCCTTTCTGGATTTTACATTTTTTTCAGATGGCCCTTTTGACCGGGGGGCAGTGAGACTTCATTGTAGTGCAGATTTCCTTTGCAAGCTTGCTTGTTTGGCCAAAAAGGGCGTATGCGTTTTTTCCTGAATATATTCAGGAAAAAACGCATACGCCATTTTTGGCCAACAGCATCATTGTGGACGTTCTGCCTCTTTTCCTATGCGTTACATGCAATTCCTGTCTACCTCCTGAAATCGGTTTCCTGCAATTCTGCCCCGCTTTCAAGTCCTCTTGGCAGCCTTACTTCAATATATTTTTGGAAGATAGCTGTCATTTATAACTCTGCAGGTTTGTGAATTACAGTGCCCCTGAGCTCCTTTCTTCAACTCGCTTTCTTGTGAGCTGGCCGCAACACCGCAGGATTGCTTCAGGCCCTAGTTTGGTACCGGCATGGCACACTGAGCCTTTGGTTAATTCCTCTTCCTGGTGGGAAATGAGAGTTAAATTTGCCCGTCCAGACACCTCCACCTAGTCTCTCATTGGTTCTCCCTATTCCTGTTCATTTTCCACAGAAATTGCAAACTGGGCCAAACAGGAGGTTAAAGGCACTGACTCTCCAAGTGGGGAGAGTGTTAGTAAAGCGTCTGGAATGTTGCACCCGAGTACCAGGGGACGTAAACTGAGACACATTTGAACACGTTTTCCGATCACACGGTGGATCATACTCTGGGTTCCACATGCATGTTTTAGCTGAAGGAAGAATCCCTTAAACATGGAGAGTTGAGACCCATGGAATGGGTACCATGCAATATGACTTCAAAGGGTCTGCATTTGCTCACCGAACCTCACCAATCCTATCACTGCTGCGTTTATGCCGCTGTACACACGCTTGATTCTCTTTCGGAGACATATAAATCCATAGTTTTTAAGATTCTTACTAGTCAGGTATATTGTTAGGCGTTTAATATGGGGTGTTGAGTCCAGTTCGTTGAGCAAGGAGTAGCACTTGTCTATTATATATTTGGCTTATGGAACGGTATCTGTGCTAATTTCAATCTCTTGTTGTATGCAGCACCCCAACTCACCTTTCCCCTTAAGCAAGCATAAATTGGTTTTCTACATTTGACACTCTGTTCTGTTTAGTAATTTAGTTCTTGTGTAACCAAGTTTACATTCCGTGTAGTAGTGATATCTTATGATGTTTCTTTTTCTGTGTGACTTATTTTTTTATTTCTTTTATTTTTTTATTTTATTTTTTTTTTTGCGGTACGTGGGCCTCTCACTGTTGTGGTCTTTCCCATTGCGGAGCACAGGCTCCGGACGCCCAGGCTCAGAGGCCATGGCTCACAGGCCCAGCCGCTCCGCGGCATGTGGGATCTTCACGGAGCGGGGCACGAACCCATGTCCTATGCATCGGCAGGCGGACTCTCAACCACTGCGCCACCAGGTAAGCCCTGTGTGACTTATTTCACTTAGAATCATCGTACCTGAATCCACTCATTATGCTGCTATGGGCCTGATGAAATAGATTTCATTGCTGAGTGATATTGCATTGTACGTATGTACCACAACTTCTTTATCCATTTTTCGCTTTCTGTGATATTGAACTTGTACGGTGAACAAGGTTCTTGTAAACAGAGCCGTCCCAAACTTGGGGTGGCTGTGTCTTTTTGATTTTAATTTCCCTAAGCTATAGGACCATAAGTGGAAGTGCCCTAGGCTCTGTTGCTTTGTTTTTTGGATGTTTCAGGAAACACCATACACTTCTCCAGAGTGGCTGTTGGCAATTTACATCCCGCCCATCAGCATAACAAGGCTCCCAGTTCTCCATGGCCTGTCCTGCCTTTCTGGATTTTACACTTTTTTCAGATGGCCCTTTTGACCGGGGGGCAGTGAGACTTCATTGTAGTGCAGATTTCCTTTGCAAGCTTGCTTGGTTGGCCAAAAAGGGCGTATGCGTTTTTTCCTGAATATATTCAGGAAAAAACGCATACGCCCTTTTTGGCCAAGTGCATCATTGTGGACGTTCTGCCTCCTTTCCTATGCTTTAAATGCAATTCCAGTCTACCTCCTGAAATCGGTTTCCTGCAATTCTGCCCCGCTTTCAACTCCTCTTGGCAGCCTTACTTCAATATATTTTTGGAAGATAGCTGTCATTTATAACTCTGCAGGTTTGTGAATTACAGTGCCCCTGAGCTCCTTTCTTCAACTCGCTTTCTTGTGAGCTGGCCGCAACACCGCAGGATTGCTTCAGGCCCTAGTTTGTTTCCGGCACGGCATGCTGAGCCTTTGGTTAATTCCTCTTCCTGGTGGGAAATGAGAGTTAAATTTGCCCGTCCAGACACCTCCATCTAGTCTCTCATTGGTTCTCCCTATTCCTGTTCATTTTCCACAGAAATTGCAAACTGGGCCAAACAGGAGGTTAAAGGCACTGACTCTCCAAGTGGGGATAGTGTTAGCAAAGCGTCTGGAATGTTGCACCCGAGTACCAGGGGACGTAAACTGAGACACATTTGAACACGTTTTCCGATCACACGGTGGATCATACTCTGGGTTCCACATGCATGTTTTAGCTGAAGGAAGAATCCCTTAAACATGGAGAGTTGAGACCCATGGAATGGGTACCATGCAATATGACTTCAAAGGGTCTGCATTTGCTCACCGAACCTCACCAATCCTATCACTGCTGCGTTTATGCCGCTGTACACACGCTTCATTCTCTTTCGGAGACATATAAATCCATAGGTTTTAAGATTCTTACTAGTCAGGTATATTGTTAGGCGTTTAATATGGGTTGTTGAGTCCACTTCGTTGAGCAAGGAGTAGCTCTTGTCTATTACATATTTGGCTTATGGAACGGTATCTGTGCTAATTTCAATCTCTGGTTTTATGCAGCACCCCAACTCACCTTTCCACTGAAGCAAGCATAAGTTGGTTTTCTACATTTGACACCCTGTTCTGTTTTGTAATTCAGTTCCTGTGTAGCCAAGTTTACATTCCGTGTAGTAGTGATATCTTATGATATTTCTTTTTCTGTGTGACTTATTTCACTTAGAATCATCGTACCTGAATCCACTCATTATGCTGCTACGGGCCTGATGACATAGATTTCATTGCTGAGTGATATTGCATTGTACGTAAGTACCACAACTTCTTTATCCATTTTTCGCTTTCTGTGATATTGAACTTGTACGGTGAACAAGGTTCTTGTAAACAGAGCCGTCCCAAACTTTGGGGTGGCTGTGTCTTTTTGATTTTAATTTCCCTAAGCTATAGGACCATAAGTGGAAGTGCCCTAGGCTCTGTTGCTTTGTTTTTTGGATGTTTCAGGAAACACCATACACTTCTCCAGAGTGGCTGCTGGTAATTTACATCCCGCCCATCAGCATAACAAGGCTCCCAGTTCTCCATGGCCTGTCCTGCCTTTCTGGATTTTACACTTTTCTCAGATGGCCCTTTTGACCGGGGGGCAGTGAGACTTCATTGTAGTGCAGATTTCCTTTGCAAGCTTGCTTGGTTGGCCAAAAAGGGCGTATGCGTTTTTTCCTGAATATATTCAGGAAAAAACGCATACGCCCTTTTTGGCCAAGTGCATCATTGTGGACGTTCTGCCTCCTTTCCTATGCTTTAAATGCAATTCCAGTCTACCTCCTGAAATCGGTTTCCTGCAATTCTGCCCCGCTTTCAACTCCTCTTGGCAGCCTTACTTCAATATATTTTTGGAAGATAGCTGTCATTTATAACTCTGCAGGTTTGTGAATTACAGTGCCCCTGAGCTCCTTTCTTCAACTCGCTTTCTTGTGAGCTGGCCGCAACACCGCAGGATTGCTTCAGGCCCTAGTTTGTTTCCGGCACGGCATGCTGAGCCTTTGGTTAATTCCTCTTCCTGGTGGGAAATGAGAGTTAAATTTGCCCGTCCAGACACCTCCATCTAGTCTCTCATTGGTTCTCCCTATTCCTGTTCATTTTCCACAGAAATTGCAAACTGGGCCAAACAGGAGGTTAAAGGCACTGACTCTCCAAGTGGGGAGAGTGTTAGCAAAGCGTCTGGAATGTTGCACCCGAGTACCAGGGGACGTAAACTGAGACACATTTGAACACGTTTTCCGATCACACGGTGGATCATACTCTGGGTTCCACATGCATGTTTTAGCTGAAGGAAGAATCCCTTAAACATGGAGAGTTGAGACCCATGGAATGGGTACCATGCAATATGACTTCAAAGGGTCTGCATTTGCTCACCGAACCTCACCAATCCTATCACTGCTGCGTTTATGCCGCTGTACACACGCTTCATTCTCTTTCGGAGACATATAAATCCATAGGTTTTAAGATTCTTACTAGTCAGGTATATTGTTAGGCGTTTAATATGGGTTGTTGAGTCCACTTCGTTGAGCAAGGAGTAGCTCTTGTCTATTACATATTTGGCTTATGGAACGGTATCTGTGCTAATTTCAATCTCTGGTTTTATGCAGCACCCCAACTCACCTTTCCACTGAAGCAAGCATAAGTTGGTTTTCTACATTTGACACCCTGTTCTGTTTTGTAATTCAGTTCCTGTGTAGCCAAGTTTACATTCCGTGTAGTAGTGATATCTTATGATGTTTCTTTTTCTGTGTGACTTATTTCACTTAGAATCATCGTACCTGAATCCACTCATTATGCTGCTACGGGCCTGATGACATAGATTTCATTGCTGAGTGATATTGCATTGTACGTAAGTACCACAACTTCTTTATCCATTTTTCGCTTTCTGTGATATTGAACTTGTACGGTGAACAAGGTTCTTGTAAACAGAGCCGTCCCAAACTTTGGGGTGGCTGTGTCTTTTTGATTTTAATTTCCCTAAGCTATAGGACCATAAGTGGAAGTGCCCTAGGCTCTGTTGCTTTGTTTTTTGGATGTTTCAGGAAACACCATACACTTCTCCAGAGTGGCTGCTGGTAATTTACATCCCGCCCATCAGCATAACAAGGCTCCCAGTTCTCCATGGCCTGTCCTGCCTTTCTGGATTTTACACTTTTCTCAGATGGCCCTTTTGACCGGGGGGCAGTGAGACTTCATTGTAGTGCAGATTTCCTTTGCAAGCTTGCTTGGTTGGCCAAAAAGGGCGTATGCGTTTTTTCCTGAATATATTCAGGAAAAAACGCATACGCCCTTTTTGGCCAAGTGCATCATTGTGGACGTTCTGCCTCTTTTCCTATGCTTTACATGCAATTCCAGTCTACCTCCTGAAATCGGTTTCCTGCAATTCTGCCCCGCTTTCAACTCCTCTTGGCAGCCTTACTTCAATATATTTTTGGAAGATAGCTGTCATTTATAACTCTGCATATTTGTGAATTACAGTGCCCCTGAGCTCCTTTCTTCAACTCGTTTTCTTGTGAGCTGGCCGCAACACCGCAGGATTGCTTCAGGCCCTAGTTTGTTTCCGGTATGGCATGCTGAGCCTTTGGTTAATTCCTCTTCCTGGTGGGAAATGAGAGTTAAATTTGCCCGTCCAGACACCTCCAGCTAGTCTCTCATTGGTTCTCCCTATTTCTGTTCATTTTCCACAGAAATTGCAAACTGGGCCAAACAGGAGGTTAAAGGCACTGACTCTCCAAGTGGGGAGAGTGTTAGTAAAGCGTTTGGAATGTTGCACCCGAGTACCAGGGGACGTAAACTGAGACACATTTGAATACGTTTTCCGATCACACGGTGGATCATACTCTGGGTTCCACATGCATGTTTTAGCTGAAGGAAGAATCCCTTAAACATGGAGAGTTGAGACCCATGGAATGGGTACCATGCAATATGACTTCAAAGGGTCTGCATTTGCTCACCGAACCTCACCAATCCTATCACTGCTGCGTTTATGCCGCTCTACACACGCTTGATTCTCTTTCGGAGACATATAAATCCATAGTTTTTAAGATTCTTACTAGTCAGGTATATTGTTAGGCGTTTAATATGGGGTGTTGAGTCCAGTTCGTTGAGCAAGGAGTAGCACTTGTCTATTATATATTTGGCTTATGGAACGGTATCTGTGCTAATTTCAATCTCTTGTTGTATGCAGCACCCCAACTCACCTTTCCCCTTAAGTAAGCATAAATTGGTTTTCTACATTTGACACTCTGTTCTGTTTAGTAATTTAGTTCCTGTGTAACCAAGTTTACATTCCATGTAGTAGTGATATCTTATGATGTTTCTTTTTCTGTGTGACGTATTTTTTTATTTTTTTATTTTTTTTATTTTTTTATTTTTTTTTATTTTTTGCGGTACGTGGGCCTGTCACTGTTGTGGTCTTTCCCATTGCAGAGCACAGGCTCCGGACGCGCAGGCTCAGCGGCCATGGCTCACAGGCCCAGCTGCTCCGCGGCATGTGGGACCTTCCCGGAGCGGGGCACGAACCCATGTCCTCTGCAACGGCAGGCGGACTCTCAACCACTGCGCCACCAGGTAAGCCCTGTGTGACTTATTTCACTTAGAATCATCGTACCTGAATCCACTCATTATGGTGCTACAGGCCTGATGACATAGATTTCATTGCTGAGTGATATTGCATTGTACGTAAGTACCACAACTTCTTTATCCATTTTTCGCTTTCTGTGATATTGAACTTGTACCGTACACGAGGTTCTTGTAAACAGAGCTGTCCCAAACTTGGGGTGGCTGTGTCTTTTTGATTTTAATTTCCCTAAGCTATAGGACCATAAGTGGAAGTGCCCTAGGCTCTGTTGCTTTGTTTTTTAGATGTTTCAGGAAACACCATACACTTCTCCAGAGTTGCTGCTGGCAATTTACATCCCGCCCATCAGCATAACAAGGCTCCCAGTTCTCCATGGCCTGTCCTGCCTTTCTGGATTTTACACTTTTTTCAGATGGCCCTTTTGACCGGGGGGCAGTGAGACTTCATTGTAGTGCAGATTTCCTTTGCAAGCTTGCTTGGTTGGCCAAAAAGGGCGTATGCGTTTTTTCCTATATTCAGGAAAAAACGCATACGCCCTTTTTGGCCAAGTGCATCATTGTGGACGTTCTGCCTCTTTTCCTATGCTTTACATGCAATTCCAGTCTACCTCCTGAAATCGGTTTCCTGCAATTCTGCCCCGCTTTCAAGTCCTCTTGGCAGCCTTACTTCAATATATTTTTGGACGATAAGTGTCATTTATAACTCTGTAGGGTTGTGAATTACAGTGTCCCTGAGCTCCTTTCTTCAACTCGCTTTTTTGTGAGCTGGCCGCAACACCACAGGATTGCTTCAGGCCCTAGTGTGGTTCCGGCATGGCACGCTGAGCCTTTGGTTAATTCCTCTTCCTGGTGGGAAATGAGAGTTAAATTTGCCCTTCCAGACACCTCCAGCTAGTCTCTCCTTGGTTCTCCATCTTTCTGTTCATCTTCCACAGAAACTGCAAACTGGGCCAAACAGGAGGTTAAAGGCACTGACTCTCCAAGTGGGGAGAGTGTTAGTAAAGCGTCTGGAATGTTGTACCCGAGTACCAGGGGACGAAAACTGAGACACATTTGAACACGTTTCCCGATCACACCGTGGATCATACTCTGGGTTCCACATGCATGTTTTAGCTGAATGAAGAATCCCTTAAACCTGGAGAGTTGAGACCATGGAATGGGTACCATGCAATATGACTTCAAAGGGTCTGCATTTGCTCACTGAACCTCACCAATCCTATCACTGCTGCGTTTATGCCGCTGTACACATGCTTGATTCTCTTTCGGAGACATATAAATCCATAGGTTTTAAGATTCTTACTAGTCAGGTATATTCTTAGGCTTTTAATATGGGATGTTGAGTCCACTTCGTTGAGCAAGGAGTAGCTCTTGTCTATTACATATTTGGCTTATGGAACAGTATCTGCTAATTTCAATGTGTGGTTTTATGCAGCACCCCAACTCACCTTTCCCCTTAAGCAAGCATAATTTGGTTTTCTACATTTGAGACCGTGTTCTGTGTTGTAATTCAGTTCCTGTGTAGCCAAGTTTACATTCCGTGTAGTAGTGATATCTTATGATGTTTCTCTTTCTGTGTGACTTATTTCACTTAGAATCATCGTACCTGAATCCACTCATTATGCTGCTACGGGCCTGATGACATAGATTTCATTGCTGAGTGATATTGCATTGTACATAAGTACCACAACTTCTTTATCCATTTTTCGCTTTTTGCGATATTGAACTTGTACCGTAAACGAGGTTCTTGTAAACAGAGCCGGCCCAACCTTTGGGGTGGCTGTGTCTTTTTGATTTTAATTTCCCTAAGCTATAGGACCATAAGTGGAAGTGCCCTAGGCTCTGTTGCTTTGTTTTTTAGATGTTTCAGGAAACAGCATACACTTCTCCAGAGTGGCTGTTGGCAATTTACATCCCGCCCATCAGCATAACAAGGCTCCCAGTTCTCCATGGCCTGTCCTGCCTTTCTGGATTTTACTCTTTTTTCAGAAGGCCCTTTGACCGGGGGGCAGTGAGACTTCATTGTAGTGTAGATTTCCTTTGCGAGCTTGCTTGGTTGGCCAGAAAGGGCGTATGCGTTTCTTCCTGAGTATATTCAGGAAAGAACGCATACGCCCTTTTTGGCCAAGTGCATCATTGTCGACGTTCTGAGTCTTTTCATATGTTTTCAGTGCAATTCCAGTCTACCTCCTGAAATAGGTTTCCTGCATTTCTGCCTTGCTCTCAGTGCCTCTTCATAGCCTTACTTCAATATACTTTTGGAAAATAGTTGGCCTTTATAACTCTGCAGGTTTTTGAATTGCAGTGGCCCTTAGCTCCATTTTTCAGCTCTTATTTTTGTGATCTTGCCTCATATCCACAGGATTTCTTCAGGCCCTATTCTTCTTCTGGGGCGCCTTGCTCTGCCTTTGGTTAATTCTTCTTCCTGAATTGAAATTAGAGTGACATGTGCCCATTGAAACCGCTACAGCTATTTTCTCACTGGTTCCCCCTATTCCCATTCATCCTCCGCACTAACTGCAGACTGTGTGATACCGGAACTTAAAGGCATTGACTCTCCATGTGGAGATGTTGTTAGTAAAGTGGCTGGAATGTTGATCCGGAGCCCCAGGAGAGGAAAATGAGGTGCATTTTAGAAACCTTTCCCGATCATATGGTATACCATCCGCTGGATTTCCCATGCATGGTTTAGCTGTAGGAAGATTCCCTTCAACTTGGAGTGTTGGGACCCTTGGAATAAGTAGCATGAAGTATTGCATTAAACTTTCGGCAGTTGCTCACCAAAGCTCTCCAATCCTTTCAGCCCCAAGTGTCCAGCCTTATGTCTTATCCAGCTGTGGGTTTATATGTGGTCATTCCAGGTTGCATCACAGCCCCTGAGCGAATTTTGTAAGAATTTTTCTCTCTTTCATTGTTTCTGCGTTTTGGTTTTAAAATTTATTTCTATAATGGGGTTTAGCTCATTTTCACTGCTGTGTTTGTGCCGCTCTGCGCACACTTGATTCCCTTATGGAGATATATCAATACATGGGTTTTAAGATTCTTATTACTCAGATATATTTCTCTGCGGTGTATAGGGTGTGTTGAGGCCAGTTCATTGAGCAAGGTGTAGATCTTGTCTGATACCTATTTGGTTTATTGAACGGTATCTGTGCTAATTTCAAACTCTGGTTTTATGCATCACCCCACCTCTCCTTTCCCCTTAAGCTGACATAAGTGTGTTTTCTAAATGTGAGACACTGTTCTGTTTTGTAATTCATTTTTTGTGCAGCCATATTTATCCTCCCTCTATAAGTGATATCTTATGATGTGTTTCTTTTTCTGTTTGACTTATTTCAAGTAGTATTATCGGACCTCAATCCACTCTTTATCCTTCTACTAGCCTTATTACATTGATTTCATGGTGAAGAGATATTCCATTGTACATAAGTACCACATTTTCTTTATCCATTGTTCTCTTTCCTGGGATATTTAAGGTGTACTGAAGTTGAGGTTCTTGTAAACAGAGTAGCCCTAAACTGTGGTGTGCTTGTGTCTTGTTGATTTTTAGACTTCCCTAGATATACTCCCGTGATTGGAAGTGCCCTATGCTCTGTCGCTCTGTTTTTTAGATGATTTAGGAACCACCATACACTTCTCCAGAGTGGCTCTCGGCAGTTCACACACTGTCCATCAGCGTATAAAGGCTCCCTGTTCTCCATGGCCTGTCCTGCATTTCTGGTTTTTACAATTTTTTCGGATGGCCCTTTTGACCGGTGGGAAATGAGACTTCTTTGTTGTGCACATTTGCATTGCTTGCTTGCTTGGTTGCCCATAAAGTGCGTATGCGTTTTTTCCTGGATATATTCAGGAAAAAATGCATACTCCCTTTTGGGCCAACTGCATCATTGTCGAAATTCTGCCGCTTTTCATGTGCTTTAAAGGCGAGTCCAATCTATCTCTTGAAATCTGTTTCTTGCAATTCTGTCTTGCATTCAGATCCTCTTCTTTGCCTTACCTCAACATATTTTTGGACGTTAGTTTTCATTTATAACTCTGCAGGTTTGTGAATTGCAGTGACCCTGAGCTCCATTTTTTAAGTTGCTCTTTTGTGAGCTGGCCTCAAAACCGCAGGATTGCTTCAGGCCCTATTTTGGCTCCGGCGAGGCGGGCTGAGCCTTTTTTTAATTCTTATTCTTAATGGGAAATTAGAGTGACATGTGCCCGTCCAAACCCCTACAACTATTCTCTCATTGGTTCCCCCTGTTCCCGTTCATCCTCCTCACAATTTGCAAAATGTGTGAAACAGAAGTTTAAATGTGCTGATTCTCTAAGTGGGGAGATTCTAAGTAACGTGGCTGGAATGATGAACAGGAGCACCAGGAGAGGATAAATGAGGTGCATTTTAGACACATCTCCCAATCACATGGTGTACAGTCCTCTGGGTTTTCCATGCATGTTTTAGCTGTAGGAAGATTCCTTGAACCTGCAGATTTGGGACCCATTGAATGGGTACCAGGTAGTATTACTTTAAAGGGTATGCATTTCCTCACCCAACCTCACATTTCTCTTAGCGCGAACAGTTTCCAGCCTTATGTCTCATCCTGCTGTGGGTCTAGATGTGTTCAATCCATGTTGCATCACCGTCCCTGAGGAAAAGTTGTAAGAGGTTTTCTCTGTCTCTCTGTCGTTTATTTTTTTCAATTTATTACTATGTTGTTTACAGCTGATTTTCAAAGCTCTGTTTCTTGCTGCTGTACATCCACTTGATTCACGTACAGAGAGACATCAATAAATTCTTTTTCAGATTCTTACCAGTCATAGATATTCTTTTCCGGTGACTTGAGTGTGCTGAGTGCAGTTCTTTTAGCTACCGTGTAGGCCTTGTTGATTATCAGTTTGGTATTTGGAATGGTATCTTTGCTAATTTCAACCTCCTGGATGATGCCTCACCCCTCCCCACCTTTCCCGTTTAGCAGCCTTATGCGTGTTTTCTACATATTTATGTCACTTAGAATGATCATACGTAACTCCTCCGGAGTTGTTACAACTGGCCATATTTCATTGATTTCCAGGCTGAGTAATATTCCACTCTACATAAGTACCACATCTCTATCCATTTTTTCCCTCCAGAGACATTTAAGTTATATCCTAGTCGAGGATCTTTTAAACAGAGAGGCAGTAAACATTGGGGTGCCTGTGTCCTCTCGATTTTTGTTTTTCCCAAGATATACGCCCATGAGTGCAAGTGCCCTATGCTCTGTAGCTCATTTTTTAGATGCTTTAGTAAACACAATACACTTCTCCAGAATGGCCGTTGGCAATATACATTTCCACTATAAGCCTCACAGGGCTCCCTCTTCTCCTTGCCCTGTCCTGCATTTCTGGCGTTTACACTTTATGAGGATGGCTCTTCTGACTGATGCGAAGTGATATCTTTTGTAGTATTGATTTCCAGTGCCCACCTGTTTGGTTGGCTAAAAAAGTGTATGCCCTTTTCTTGAATATATACAGAAAAAAACGCATACAGCCTTTTTGGCCAACTGCAATGTCGGCAATGTTCAGCCCCTTTTCTTGTGCTTAATGGCGAGTCCTTTCTACCTCCTCAAATCCCTTTCCTGCCATTCTCCCTTGCTTGCCAATCCTTTTCTCTGACTTTCCTCAAGACATTTTTCAGTGATAGATATTTTCAACTCTGCAGTTTCGTGAATTTTACTGCCCCTGAGTTCCATTGTTCAACTTGTGTTTATGGGAACTGGCCACAAAGCAGTGGGATTTCCTCAAGCCCTATACTGTTTCCATGGGCAACCCTAGCCTTTGGTCAATTCATCTTCCTGATTGGAAATTAGAGTGACATGTGCCTGTCTGAACACCTAGGACTTGTCTCTCATTGTTCCTCATCCTTCCGCTTCATCCTCTGGACAAATTCCAAACTGTACGCAACAGGATGTTGACAGTGTTGACATCTCCAAGTGGGGAGACTGTTAGTAAAGACGCTGGAGGGGTGAACCCGAGCACCAGGAGATGAGGAGATGAGATGCCTTTTCCAAACTCTTCCCGATCAGACGGTATACCATCCTCTGGGTGTGACAGACATGTTTTAGCAGTAGGAAGAGTCCCATTCATGTAAGGAGAACACCAGGGCTTTTTCAAAATCAGTGTCTCCCCGAAACCCAAACTGGGGAGTTTTTTAAGCTACGGCTACACATATGTTCATTAAGGGCCTTGGGAAGTAGGCAGAGTCCAAACTTTAGATGACTGAAGTCTTCAGGGTCAGAAGCACTCACCACCGGCTTCCCTTAGGTTACACTTTAACTGTCATTGATAGATGATGTCAATAAAAATATCTATTCTTTTTCCGATTATTTCCCCTTATAGGTTATTGCACAATATTGAGTGTAGTTCCCTGTGCTATACAGTAGTTCCTTGTTGATGATCTATTTTATACATAGCAGTGTGTATGTGTTAATTCCAAACTGTTAATTTATCCCTCCTCCCACCTTTCCCCTTTGGTAATAATAAATTATAAGATTTTATACTTCTCAGAAATGGGGGAGCTGAAAGAGAGGTATCATTTTCAATGGAAAAGCATTTAAAACAAGATTGAAGCTTTAACCAAGATTATTAGATGTACATCCTTGGAAAGAAATCACTTCATTTCTCTAATATTGACCTGACAAATAAGACAAACCTTTTCACTGAACTTGCTTATAATAAAGTGATGGAAATATCAAATGGAAGTGTTAGAAACATCTTATTTTACCCGAGCCTTATAAACTGTTCTATGTTAACTACAGTTTGGCTCACACATCTGTTCATTGAAGTTACAATAGTCTCAATTTCTGTTACTGATCCTCCAGAGTGGACCCCAACAAGGGTCCCCCTGCCCAGTGTCATTGGGGCCAACAGATCGAGACTGAGTTTGGTTCCCAAGCAAAGGAAACTTTATATTTTCATCAGAGAATGGAGAGGTGAGAGCATGCACTACCCCGTGGGCTGTGGGCTGGGCTGCTGTGTAGAGATCCTGTCAGAGTCAGTGGGAGGGAGGGGGCGGAGCTCTCAAGGGCCGGGTTGGCTGCAGCTCAGGCTCTATATCTCGGAGTCTGCACTGGGCCCCAGGAGCTGAGGTGTCGACCCAGCCATTCTGCACCAGGAAATCTGGTCTGAAGTGCCGGGTGTGGAACCTCTGCATGCGGGACCCTAGGAGCACGTGAAATTAGACAAAGCACAAAGGATAAAAAAGGTCAGACTTGACTTTATTGCCCACATTCTATTTTTATCTCCCAGGGATTTTTAATGGGCTTTGCTGGGGACAAACCCCTCCTCTGCCTTTTGTCCCGTTCCTCATTCTTGGAGTGCTGAGGGTGCAGACCCTTCTTCTGTAACTGCTGAGTGCTGAGTTGGGAGCCCTCATACCAGGGGACGAGGGTCAGAACTTCTCCCCAGCAGCCTCCAGGTGACGTTGATTGGCCCCAGGACCCCTGCCTCCCTGCTCGTCCGCCTGAGCACCAGCATTGGAAGTGTTATAGATTCTAATGACCTTTAAGGGTCCAGGAAAGAGATGTGCAGAGACGCTGTGGGGGCCGGTTTCACCCCGCCCCACATTTGTTCGGCCACCTTAGGCTGACCGTTTCTGCCAGCCTAGATGTTCTGACCAGTAGTCTGCTCTTTCTTCAATTAGGCCCCTGAATTAACGTAAAAACAGCACCAGGTGTCAGAGCCCTGCCCGCTCAACTCCCAGACAGTCCAGGGTCAGTGGTGATCAAGGACCATGATGGCCACTGAGTCAACAGCCTTTTGAAGTAAACAGGAGTCCAGCCGGTCTTATTGGCCACCATCATCACGGTGTCTGTAGGCTTTTCTATGGTGACGGTGTGATATACGGTTCCCCCGCCAAGATTATTAGCTCCCCTCCGGGTGCAGGAAGTCCTGCAAGCAGTAGTCTACTCCTTCGGGACACACTATTGTTGTTTTATGAGAGAAACTCCAGGTCAAGTGATGTTCACACGAGTCGTCATGGTGCCCTGTTGCCCCCGGTTATCTCTCTGGATGTTGGAGTTGGAGGGCCTCCTCACTCGAGGTCGGTGTGCCCACGGAGCGAACCCTGCAACTTCAGGGCATGGTTGGTGATTAGGATCACCACGTGGGGTCCTTTTCCCTTAGGAGGGAGGTGGCCTTTTGGGCTGCTGATTTCCAGGTTTTTAGATACCGCCAGTATCTTGGCCAGATGTGGCAGTGGGCCAAGCCCCTTGGTGACTGTAGTTTATCCTACCTGGATGGCATTCTTGCGTTGTTCCATTTCAAGTGGTCCCAGTTTTTGCACTAATTCTCCAATGGCGATTCACCTTTCACCGGGAATGGAAAGGTCAAAGGGTTTAGCTCAATTAGGGAGTTCCAGGGCAAGGGTCTGAATTGACTGCTCTTTCCATTCTTGAAAGGCCACTTCTGGATTCTGTTCAAAAGGATCATCATCTTTTCCTTTCAGTGTTTCATATAGAGGCCCAGCTAGTAGACTGTAGTTAGGGATCCAGAAGCAGCAAACCCTGGCCTCCCCAGGAACCCCTAAGCTGTCTTCTAGTTTTAGAAAGGGGTAAGGCTGCAAATGGTTTCTTCCCTTTCCTGGGATGGGCTTCTCTGACCTTGTGTGAGAATGAAGCCCAGGCAGGTCACTGCAGTCTGTGATATTTGAGCTTTTTCTTGGACAACTTCTATCCTTTATTGGCTTGGTAGTTCAGAGGCCTCCTTAGTAGGGCTGGCGATCAGAATGTCGTCTGCATATTGAAGGAGGGTTTCCTTTTCCAGAGGTAGAACTTTTCGGTCGTTAGCTAAGCTTTCCCCAAAGATGGTGTGGGAATTTTTGAACCCTTGGGGCAAGACGGCCCGGAAGTATTGTTTTAGTTGTATGTTGAGTCCTGCCACTCACAAGCCAAAATTTCTTGTGACTCTGGGACTAATGGAATACAAAAGAAGGCATCATTGAAGACTAATACAGAATACCATGTCCTGGTGGTTGGTAGAATGACCAGCAGGGTGTAGGGATCAGGAGCAACTGGAGGTATATCCTCGGTGGCTTCACTGACTGTCCTGACATCCTTTACCAGGTCCCCAGCAGCCCATGGGGCTCTCGTGGTCAGGCCAATCCCAGGATATGGAGCTCTCCTGGGCAGGTACCCCACCCCCAACCCAGCCCACGGGGCTCTCATGGTCAGGCCCCTCCCAGGATACAGAGCTACCCTTGCAGGTACCGTGGCAGGGCTGGGCACACAGGAACCGTGCACATAGCCCTCATTGAAGAGCACCCCCAGCTCACCTGTCGCTCAGAGCTGACACAGAGCACCTCAGAGCAGGACTTGAACTAACAAACAGCAGCTCCGACAGGTCTGTGACCCTGGGCATCACTCTGTGTGGCCTCCCTCCACCTGGTCTTCCAGAGACTTCCACTGCACCCAGGGCACCAGGCCTCTGTCTCCAACCACCACCCACCCCTCCTCTCCCTGACTCCTGGGTTCCTCTCATTAGGAGAGGGTTTTCTTGAAGTTGTCTCCCACTCATGGGCCAGATAAAATGATTAGAAAACAAGCCAAAGCTGCAGCCCCTTGTCTATCCTGACTCTCAGGAGCCCACACCTGTTCCTTGGACCTGGCCGGTTCAGCAAGTTCCATTGTCTGCAACTGTGAGCCCCTGAGGGGTGATGATTGGCTGACCTGGGCAGCCTTACCATGCCGGCCAGCCCTCCCCAGGTGTGCCTGGGTTGAGATCAATATAAATACCACTCCAGGCAGCAAAAGCCCCTGCAGCTGTGCCTGACGCCATTTTCTCTGCCCTGTCAGCAGTCTCGGGGCTGGGCTGGTGGGAGGGAGTGAGAGGCCACGGCTTTGTGGGTGGCCCAGTGTGAGTGGGGCTCTGCTGGACTTTCTGCAGCAGTTGCCAGGCTGCCACCTGCTAAAGAAGAGGATGTGTCACCCATACCTGCTGCTGGAATTTCTCCCTGGGCAGAGGTGAGGAAGGAAAAAAGCAGTGGGGGCAGGGACAGGACGGGTATCTCAGGCAGGGAAATGGAAATCTTCCAGAAGAGCACCCAGGGCCAGGACCATCCTGGCTGGCCTGCAGGCACCAAGTCAGCTGGCATGCTGTCACTCGTGTGGCTCCATGGCCCTTCCTCTAGGCTTTCAAGTCCTTGTATATATTCAGGTGTTTTACCTGGGAAGGGCGGGAACAGTTCAGCAGCAACTGGCCTGGGGTTCAGCTCACGTTTACTCACAGATGCCTCGGCACGGTGCCCCAGCTTTGCAATGAGGACGCTTGTTGTGTGGGGGCTGCTGGCTGAATGGGAGACGATTCCCCACCACTGACCAACTTCAGAATTGTTTACAACTGGAGCAAGTGCCCTGATACGGTTTTCCTCTGAGTAACTGGTGGGTTCTGTTTTTTTTTTCTCTTTTTCGTTTTTGGTTCAAGGTAGATTTTATTCCTCTTTTTTGTATTTACAGATATAAGCATGGAAATAATTTATTCATATAAATACATGTATGTGAAGGGAATAATTGTTTTTTCTGTTTTATTTTTTAAATTTTATTTCTTTTTAATTTTGAATTTTATTTTATATTTTTATACAGCAGCTTCTCATTGGTTATCTATTTTATACATATAAATGTTTACATGCCAATCCCAATCTCTCAACTCCTCCCACCACCACCCCTCCAAGAGCTTTCCCCCCTTGTTGTCCATACGATTGTTGTCTACATCTGTTGCTCTATTTATGCCTTGCAAAACGGTTAATCTGTACAGTTTTTCTAGGTTCCACATATATGCATGAATATACAAGATTTGTTTTTCTCTTTCTGACTTACTTCACTCTGTATGACAGTCTCTAGATCCATCGACGTCTCTACAAATGACCCAATTTCATTCCTTTCATGGCTTAGTAATATTCCATTTTATATATGTACCACATCTTTATGCATTCGTCTGTCTGTGGGCATTTAGGTTGCTTCCATTACCTCGATATTGTAAATAGTGATGCAATGAACATTGCGGTGAATGTCTCTTTTTGATTTATGGTTTTGTCTGGGTATATGTCCAGTCCTGGGATTGCTGTATCATATGGTAATTCTATTATTAGTTTCTTAAGAAACTCCATATTGTTCTCCATAGTGACTGTATCAATTTATATTCCCAACAATAGTGGAAGAGGCTTCCTTTTCTCCACACCCTTTCCAGCATTTGTTGTTTGTAGATTTTCAGATGATGCCCATTCTAACAGGTGTGAGGTGATACCTCATTGTTGAGTCCATTTCGTTGAGCAAGGGGTAGGTCTTGTCTATTACATATTTGGCTTATGGAACGGTATCTGTGCTAATTTCAAACTCTGGTTTTATGCAGCACCCCAACTCACCTTTCCCCTTAAGCAAGCATAAGTTGGTTTTCTAAACTTGAGACCCTGTTCTGTTTTGTAATTCAGTTCCTGTGTAGCCAAGTTTACATTCCGTGCATTAGTGATACCTTATGATGTTTCTTTTTCTGTGTGACTTATTTCACTTAGAATCATCATGCCTCAATCCACTCATTATGCTGGTACAGGCCTGGTGACACAGATTTCATTGCTGAGTGGTATTCTGTTGTACATAAGTACCGCAACTTCTTTATCAATTATTTGTTCTCTGGGATATTTAACTTGTACTGTAGAAGAGGTTCCTGTAAACAGAGCCGTTGTAAATTTTGGGGTGGCTGTGTCTTTTTGATTTTAATTTCCCTAAGCTATAGGACCATAAGTGGAAATGCCCTAGACTCTGTTGCTTTGTTTTTCAGATGTATCAGGAAACACCATACACTTCTCCAGAGTGGCTGTTGGCAATGTACATCCCGCCCATCAGCATAACAAGGCTCCTTTTTCCCCATGGCCTGTCTTGCCTTTCTGGATTTTACACTTTTCTCAGATGGCCCTTTAGACCGGGGGGAAGTGACACTTCATAGTAGTTCGGATTTCCATTGCAAGCTTGCTTGGTTTGCCAAAAAGGGCGTATGTGTTTGTTCCTGAATATATTCAGGAACAAACTCATACGCCCTTTGTTGCCAAGTGCATCATTGTCGATGTTCTGCCTCTTTTCCTATGCTTTAAATGCAAATCCAGTCTACCTCCTGAAATCGGTTTCCTGCAATTCTGCCCCGCTTTCAAGTCCTCTTCGCAGCCTTACTTCAATATATTTTTGGACGTTATCTGTCATTTATAACTCTGCAGGTTTGTGAATTACAGGGCCCCTGAGCTCCTTTCTTCAACTCGCTTTCTTGTGAGCTGGCCGCAAACCCGCAAGACTGCTTCAGGCCCTAATCTGCTTCTGGCAGGGCACGCTGAGCCTTTGGTTAATTCCTCTTCCTGGTGGGAAATGAGTGTTAAATATGCCCGTCCAGACACCTACCTCACTCTCAACCCCTTGGTGATGTGGGTCCTCTGGTTTGTGGCCACTTTTGCTGGGTTCCTCACCTTTCGATGATGTGGCCCCACTAGTGTGAGGACACTCCTGCTTGGTTCTCATCCACGTGGTTATGTGGACCCCCTGGTGAGAGTCTGTTCCTGGCTTTGTTCCTCACCCACCTGTGAGGGAGACCCTCTGCTGATAGGTCACTCCTGCATGGCTGGCACACATTGCCTTGGTGAAGTCAGCCGTGTGGTGGCAGTTGGAGCGTGCTGGGAATCTCTTCCCCCCGGTGATGAGGGCCCTCTTGCATCAGGCCCTGACTGCTGGGCTCACCAACTTTTCTTAGTGAGCCCAGTGATGCTTTGGCACTCCTCTTAGGATCCCATCTCCATGGGGATGTGGGCCTTCTGCTCTGAGGTCCCAACGGCTGGGTTGTTCACATTTTCATGATGTGGGCTCTCTGGTGTTAGTTCACAGAAGCCTGGATCCCATAGCCTCTGTGCTCTTGGCCGCCTGCTGGGAGGTTCCAACTGCTGGATTCCTCACTTTTTTAAATTTTTGGGCCCTCTGTTGTGAGGATCCTCCTGCCTGCCTCACTCCCAGCCCCTTCGTGATGTGTGTCGTCTGGTTTGAGGCCACATGTGCTGGGTTCCTCACCTTTCGATGATGTGGGACCAATGGTCTTAGGAGACTCCTGCCTGGTTCACATCCCCTTGGTGATGTGGGCCCTCTGTTGAGAGTCTGATCCTGGCTGGGTTCCTCACCCATCTGTGAGGTGGGCCGTCTGATGTGAGGTCACTCTTGCCTGGCTTGCTCACCTCGCCTTGTGGACATGAGCCCTCTGGTGGCACTTGGAGCCTGCTGGGAGCCTCCTCTCCTCGGTGATGAGGGCCCTCTGGCATCAGGCCCTAACTGCTGGGCTCCCCACATTTTGTGATGTGTGCCCAGTGGTGCGAGGACACTCCAGCCAGGTTCACATCCCCATTGGGGTGTGGGCCTTCTGCTCTGAGGTCCCAAAGCCTGGGTTGCTCACAGTTTCATGATGTGGGCTCTCTGCTGTTAGTTCACTCCTGCCTGCATCCCATAGCTTCTGTGCTCTGGACCGCCTGCTGGGAGGTTCCAACTGCTGGATTCCTCACCTTTCTTATTCTTTGGGCCCTCTGTTTTTAGGCTACTCCTGCCTGCCTCACTCCCATTCCCTTTGTGATATGTGTCCTCTGATTTGAGGCCACATGTGCTGGGTTCCGCACCTTTCGATGATGTGACCCCACTGGAGGGAAGACAGTCCTGACTGGTTCCCATCCCCTTGCTGATGTGGGCCCTCAGGTGAGAGTCTGATCCTGGCTGGGTTCCTCACCCTTCTGTGAGGTGGGCCCTCTGCTGTGAGGTCAATCATGCCTGTCTGGCCCACGTCACCTTGGCGACGTGGGCCCTCTGGTGGCAGTTGGAGTGTGCTGGGATCCTCCTCCCCTCGGTGATGAGGGCCCTCTTGCCTTAGGCCATAACTGCTGGGCTCCCCACATTTTCTGATGTGTGCCAAGTGAGTGAGGAGACTCTTGCCAGGTTCCCATCCCCATGGCGATATGGGCCTTCTGCTCTGAGGTCAAAACGGCTGGCTTGCTCACAGTACCATGATGTGGGCCCTCTGCTGTGAGTTCACTCCGGCAAGGATCCCTTATCATCGGTGCTCTGAGCCGCCTGCTGGGAGGTTCCAACTGCTGGATTCCTCAACTTTTTTATTCTATGTGCCCTCTGTTGTGAGGCTCCTCCTGCCTGCCTCACTGCCAGCCCCTTGGTGATGACTGTCCTATGGCTTGAGGCCACATGTGCTGCGTTCCTCACCTTTCGATGATGTGACCCCACTCGTGTGAGGACACTCCTGCCTGGTTCCCATCCCCTTGGTGAGGTGGGCCCTCTGGCGAGAGTCTAATCCTGGCTGGGTTCCTCAACGTTCTGTGAGGTAGGCCCTCTGCTGTGAGGTCACTCCTGCCTGGCTGGCACACGTCACCTTGGAGACGTGAGCCCTCTGGTGGCAGTTGGAGCGTGCAGGGCGCCTCCTCCTCTGGTGATGACGGCCCTCTGGCGTCAGGCCCTAAATGGTGGGCTCCCCACATTTTCTGATGTGCGCCCAGTGGTGCGAGGACACTCCAGCCAGGTTCCCATTCCCATGGGGATGTGGTCCTTCTGCGCTGAAGTCTCAACTCCTGGGTTGCTCACAGTTTTGTGATGTGGGCCCTCTGCTGTGAGTTCACTGTGGCCTGGATCCCATAGCCTCGGTGTTCTGGGCCGCCTGCTGGAAGGTCTAAATGCTGGAATCCTCACGTTTTTTATATTATGTGCCCTGTGTTGTGAGGCTACTCCTGCCTGCCTCACTCCAAGGCCCTTGGTGATGTGGGTCCTCTGGTTTGAGGACACATGTGCTGGGTTCCTCACCTTAAGATGATGAGGCCCCACTGGTGTGAGGATAATCCTGACTGGGTCCCATCCCCTTTGTGATGTGGGCCCTCTGGTGAGAGTCTGATCCTGGCTGGGTTCCTCACCCATCTGTGAGGTGGGCCCTCTACTATCAGGTAACTCTTGCCTGGGTTGCTCACCTCGCCTTGTTGACATGAGCCCTCTGGTGGCAATTGGACCCTGCTGGGAGCCTCCTCAGCTCTGTGATGAGGGCCCTCTGACGTCAGGCCCTAACTGCTGGGCTCCCCAACTTTTCTTAGTGAGCCCAGTGTTGCTCAAGCACTCCTCTTAGGTTCCCATCCCCATGGGGATGTGGGCCTTCTGCTCTGAGGTTCCAACGGCTGGGTTGATCACAATTTCATGATGTGGGCTCTCTGGTGTTAGTTCACTGTGGCCTGGATCCCATAGCCTCTGTGGTCTTGGCTGCCTGCTGGGAGGTTCCAACTGCTCGATTCCTCAACTTTTGTATTCTATGGGTCCTGTGTTGTGATGCTCCTCCTGCCTGCCTCACTCGCAACCCCTTCGTGATGTGGGTCTTCTGGTTTGAGGCCACATGTGCTGGGTTAGGCAACTTTCAATGATGTGGCCCCACTGGTGTGAGGACACTCCTGCCTGGTTCCCATCCCCTTGGTGATGTGGGCCTTCTGGTGACAGTCTTATCCTGGCTGGGTTCCTCACTCTTCTGTGAGGTAGGCCCTCTGCTGTGAGGTCAATCCTGCCTGACTTGCACACATCACCTTGGCGACGTGGGCCCTCTGTTGGCACATGGAACCTGCTGGGAGCCTCCTGCCCTCGGTGATGACGGCCCTCTAGCATCAGGCTCTAACTGCTGGGCTCCCCACGTTTTCTGATGTGAGCCCAGTGATGCCAGGACACTCCTGTCAGGTTCCCATCCCCATGGGGATGTGGGCTTTCTGCTCTGAGGTCCCAATGCCTGGGTTGCTCACAGTTTCATGATGTGGGCTCTCTGCTGTTAGTTCACTCCTGCCTGCATCCCATAGCTTCTGTGCTCTCGGCCGCCTGCTGGGAGGTTCCAAATGCTGGATTCCTCACATTTTTTATTCTTTGGGCCCTCTGTTTTTAGGCTACTCCTACCTGCCTCACTCCCATCCCCTTTGTGATGTATGTCCTCTGATATGAGGCCACATGTGCTGGGTTCCGCACCTTTCGATGATGTGGCCCCACTGGTGGGAGGACAGTCCTGACTGGTTCCCATCCCCTTGGTGTTGTGGGCCCTCTGGTGAGAGTCTCATCCTGCCTCGGTTCCTCACCCTTCTGTGAGATAGGCCCTCTGCTGTGAGGTCACTACTGCCTGGCTGGCGCATGCCACCTTGTAGACGTGGGCCCTCTGTTGGCAGTTGGAACCTGCTGGGAGTCTCCTCCCCTCAGTTATGAGGGCCCCCTGGCGTCAGGCCCTAACTGCTGGGCTCCTAACATTTTCTGATATGTGCTAAGTGGTGCAAAGCCACTCCTGCCAGGTTCCCATCCCAATGGGGATGTGGGCCTTCTGTTCTGAGGTCCCAACAGCTGGGCTGCTCACAGGTTCATGATGTGGGCCCTCTGCTGTGAGTTCACTGCGGCCTGGATCCCATAGCCTCGGTGCTCTGGGCCACTTGCTGGGAGGTTCCAACTGCTGGATTCCTCAACTTTTATATTCTATGGACCCTGTGTTGTGAGGCCAGTCCTGCCAGCCTCATTCCGAACCCCTTGGTGATGTGGTTCCTCTGGTTTGAGGACACATGTGCTGGGATCCTCACCTTTCGATGATGTTGTCCCACTGGTGTGGGGACACTCCTGCCTGGTTCCCATCCCCTTGGTGATGTGGGCCCTCTGGTGAGAGTCTGATCCTGGCTGTGTTCCTCACCCTTCTGTGAGGTGGGCCCTCTGCTGTGAGGTCACTCCTGCCAGGCTGGCACACATCACCTTGGCGACGTTGGCCCTCTGGTGGCAGCTGGAGCCTGCTGGGAGCCTCCTCCTCTCGGTGATGAGTGCCCTCTAGCGTCAGGCCCTAACTTCTGAGCACCCCACGTTTTCTGATGTGAGCCCAGTGATGCCAGGACACTCCTGTCATGTTCCCATCACCATGGGGATGTGGGCCTTCTGCTCTGAGGTCCCAATGTCTGGGTTGCTCACAGTTTCATGATGTGGGCTGTCTGGTGTTAGTTCACTCTGGCCTGGTTCCTCTAGCCTCTGTGCTCTGGGCCGCCTGCTGGGAGGTTCCAACTGCTGGATTCCTCACCTTTCTTATTTTTGGGCCCTCTGTTATGAGGCTCCTCCTGCCTGCCTCACTCCCAGCCCCTTGGTGATGGGTGTCCTATGGTTTGAAGCCACATGTGCTGGGTTCCTCACCTTTAGATGATGTGGCCCTACTCATGTGAGGACACTCCTGCCTGGTTCCAATCCATTTGGTGATGTGGGCCCTCTGGTGCGAGTCTGATCCTGACTGGGTTCGTCACACTTCTCTGAGGTGGGCCCTCTGCTGTGAGGTCATTCGTGCCTGGTTGGCACACATCGCCTTGGCGACGTCAGCCCTCTGGTGGCAGTTGGAGCCTGCTGGGAGCCTCCTTCCCTTGGTGATGAGGGTCCTCTGGCGTCAGGCCCTAACTGCTGGTCGCCCAAAATTTTCTGATACGTTCTCAGTGGTGCGAGGACACTCCTACCAGAATTCCATCCCCATGGGGATGTGGGCCTCCTGCTCTGAGGTCCCAATGGCTGGGTTGCTCAGTTTCATGACATGGGCCCTCTTCTGTGAGTTCACTGTGGCCTGGATCCCATGGCCTCGGTGCTCTGGGCCGCCTGCTGGGAGGTTCCAACTGCTGGATTCCTCACTTTTTTATTCTATGGGCCCAGTGTTGTGAGGCTACTCCTGCCTGCCTCACTCCGAGGTCCTTGGTGATGTGGGTCCTCTGGTTTGAGGACACATGTGCTGAGTACCTCAGCTTTTGATGATGTGGCCCCACTGATGTGAAGACACTCCTGCCTGGTTCCCATCCCCTTGGTGATGTGGGCCCTCTGGTGAGAGTCTGATGTTGGCTGGGTTTCTCACCCTTCTGTGAGGTGGGACCTCTGCTGTGAGGTAACTCCTGCCTGGCATGCTCACGTTGCCTTGGCAATGTGAGCCCTCAGGTGGCAGTTGGAGCCTGCTGGGAATCTCCTCCCCTCAGGTATGAGAGCTCTGGATAAAACACATATGCCCTTTTTTGCCAAGTGCATTATTTTCCAAGTTCTGTCTCTTTTCCTATGCTTTAAGAGCTACTCCCGTGTACCTTCTGAAATCAGTTTCCAGCAATTCTGCCCCGCATTCAAGTCCTCTTCGCAGCCTTACTTCAGTATAATTTTGGATGATAGCTGTCATTTATAACTCCGCAGGTTTCTGAATTACAGTGCCCCTGAGCTCCTTTCTTCAACTCGCTTTCTTGTGAGCTGGCCGCAACACCGCAGGATCTCCTCAGGCCCTAATCTAGTTCCAGCATGGCACGCGGAGCCTTTGGTTCATTTATCTTCCTGGTGGGAAATGAGAGATAAATTTGCCCGTCCAGACACCTACAGATAGTCTCCCATTGCTTCTCCTTATTGCTGTTCATATTCCGAAGAAATTGCAAACTGGGCCAAACAGGAGGTTAAAGGCACTGACTCTCCAAGTGGGGAGAGTGTTAGTAAAGCGTCTGGAATGTTGCACCCGAGTACCAGGGGACGAAAACTGAGACACATTTGACCACGTTTCCCGATCACACGGTTGATCATACTCTGGGGTCCACATGCATGTTTTAGCTGAAGGAAGAATCCCTTAAACCTGGAGAGTTGAGACCCATGGAATTGGTACCATGCAATATGACTCCAAAGGGTCTGCATTTGCTCACCGAACCTCACCAATCCTATCACTGCTGCGTTTATGCCGCTGTACACACGCTTGATTCTCTTTCGGAGACATATAAATCCTTAGGTTTTAAGATTCTTACTAGTCAGGTATATTCTTAGGCGTTTAATGTGGGGTGTGGAGTCCACTTCGTTGAGCAAGGAGTAGCTCTTGTCTATTACATATTTCGCTTATGGAACGGTATCTGTGCTAATTTCAATCTCTGGTTTTATGCAGCACCCCAACTCACCTTTCCACTGAAACAAGCATAAGTTGGTTTTCTACATTTGACACCCTGTTCTGTTTTGTAATTCAGTTCCTGTGTAGCCAAGTTTACATTCCGTGTAGTAGTGATATCTTATGATGTTTCTTTTTCTGTGTGATTTATTTCACTTAGAATCATTGTACCTGAATCCACTCATTATGCTGCTACGGGCCTGATGACATAGATTTCATTGCTGAGTGATATTGCATTGTACGTAAGTACCACAACTTCTTTATCCATTTTTCGCTTTCTGTGATATTGAACTTGTACCGTAAACGAGGTTCTTGTAAACAGAGCCGGCCCAAACTTTGGGGTGGCTGTGTCTTTTTGATTTTAATTTCCCTAAGCTATAGGACCATAAGTGGAAGTGCCCTAGGCTCTGTTGCTTTGTTTTTTGGATGTTTCAGGAAACACCATACACTTCTCCAGAGTGGCTGCTGGCAATTTACATCCCGCCCATCAGCATAACATGGCTCCCAGTTCTCCATGGCCTGTCCTGCCTTTCTGGATTTTACACTTTTTTCAGATGGCCCTTTTGACCAGGGGGCAGTGAGACTTCATTGTAATGCAGATTTCCTTTGCAAGCTTGCTTGGTTGGCCAAAAAGGGCGTATGCGTTTTTTCCTGAATATATTCAGGAAAAAACGCATACGCCCTTTTTGGCCAAGTGCATCATTGTGGACGTTCTGCCTCTTTTCCTATGCTTTACATGCAATTCCAGTCTACCTCCTGAAATCAGTTTCCTGCAATTCTGCCCCACATTCAACTCCTCTTGGCAGCCTTCCTTCAATATATTTTTGGAAGATAGCTGTCATTTATAACTCTGCAGGTTTGTGAATTACAGTGCCCCTGAGCTCCTTTCTTCAACTCGCTTTCTTGTGAGCTGGCCGCAACACCGCAGGATTGCTTCAGGCCCTAGTGTGGTTCTGGCACGGCATGCTGAGCCTTTGGTTAATTCCTCTTCCTGGTGGGAAATGAGAGTTAAATTTGCACGTCCAGACACCTCCAGCTAGTCTCTCATTGGTTCTCTCTATTCCTGTTCATTTTCCACAGAAATTGCAAACTGGGCCAAACAGGAGGTTAAAGGCACTGACTCTCCAAGTGGGGAGAGTGTTAGTAAAGCATCTGGAATGTTGCACCCGAGTACCAGGGGACGAAAACTGAGACATATTTGAACACTTTTTCCGATCACACGGTGGATCGTACTCTGGGTTCCACATGCATGTTTTAGCTGAAGGAAGAATCCCTTAAACATGGAGAGTTGAGACCCATGGAATGGGTACCATGCAATATGACTTCAAAGGGTCTGCATTTGCTCACCGAACCTCACCAATCCTATCACTGCTGCGTTTATGCCGCTGTACACACGCTTGATTCTCTTTTGGAGACATATAAATCCATAGGTTTTAAGATTCTTACTAGTCAGGTATATTGTTAGGCGTTTAATATGGGGTGTTGGGTCCACTTCGTTGAGCAAGGAGTAGCTCTTGTCTATTACATATTTGGCTTATGGAACGGGATCTGTGCTAATTTCAATCTCTTGTTTTATGCCGCACCCCAACTCACCTTTCCCCTTAAGCAAGCATAAGTTGGGTTTCTACATTTGAGACCCTGTTCTGTTTTGTAATTCAGTTCCTGTGTAGCCAAGTTTACATTCCGTGTAGTAGTGATATCTTATGATATTTCTTTTTCTGTGGAATTTATTTCACTTAGAATCATCGTACCTGAATCCACTCATTATGCTGCTACGAGCCTGATGACATAGATTTCATTGCTGAGTGATATTGCATTGTACGTAAGTACCACAACTTCTTTATCCATTTTTCGCTTTCTGTGATATTGAACTTGTACCGTAAATGAGGTTCTTGTAAACAGAGCCGTCCCAAACTTTGGGGTGGCTGTGTCTTTTTGATTTTAATTTCCCTAAGCTATAGGACCATAAGTGGAAGTGCCCTAGGCTCTGTTGCTTTGTTTGTTTGATGTTTCAGGAAACACCATACACTTCTCCAGAGTGGCTGCTGGCAATTTACATCCCACCCATCAGCATAACAAGGCTCCTAGTTCTCCTTGGCCTGTCCTGCCTTTCTGGATTTTACACTTTTTTCAGATAGCCCTTTTGACCCGGGGGGCAGTGAGACTTCATTGTAGTGCAGATTTCCTTTGCAAGCTTGCTTGGTAGGCCAAAAAGTGCGTATGCGTTTTTGCCTGAATATATTCAGGAAAAAACGCATACGCACTTTTTGGCCAAGTGCATCATTGTGGACGTTCTGCCTCTTTTCCTATGCTTTACATGCAATTCCAGTCTACCTCCTGAAATCGGTTTTCTGCAATTCTGCCCCGCTTTCAACTCCTCTTGGCAGCCTTCCTTCAATATATTTTTGGACGATAGCTGTCATTTATAACTCTGCAGGATTGTGAATTACAGTGCCCCTGAGCTCCTTTCTTCAACTCGCTTTCTTGTGAGCTGGCCGCAACACCGCAGGATTGCTTCAGGCCCTAGTTTGGTTCCGGCATCGCATGCTGAGCCTTTCGTTAATTCCTCTTCCTGGTGGGAAATGAGAGTTAAATTTGCCCGTCCTCACAGCTCCAGCTAGTCTCTCATTGGTTCTCCCTATTCCTGTTCATCTTACGCAGAAATTGCAAACTGGGCCAAACAGGAGGTTAAAGGCACTGACACTCCAAGTGGGGAGAGTGTTAGTAAAGCGTCTGGAATGTTGCACCCGAGTACCAGGGAACGAAAACTGAGACACATTTGAAAACGTTTCCCGATCACACGGTGGATCATACTCTGGGTTCCACATGCATGTTTTAGCTGAAGGAAGAATCCCTTAAACCTGGAGAGTTGAGACCCATGGAATGGGTACCATGCAATATGACTTCAAAGAGTCTGCATTTGCTCACCGAACCTCACCAATCCTATCACTGCTGCGTTTATGCCACTGTACACACGCTAGATTCTCTTTCGGAGACATATAAATCCATAGGTTTTAAGATTCTTACTCGTCAGGTATATTGTTAGGCGTTTAATATGGGGTATTGAGTCCACGTCGTTGAGCAAGGAGTAGCTCTTGTCTATTACATATTTGGCTTATGGAACGGTATCTGTGCTAATTTCAATCTCTGGTTTTATGCCGCACCCCAACTCACCTTTCCCCTTAAGCAAGCATAAGTTGGTTTTCTACATTTGAGACCCTGTTCTGTTTTGTAATTCAGTTCCTGTGTAGTCAAGTTTACATTCCGTTTAGTAGTGATACCTTATGATGTTTCTTTTTCTGTGTGACTGATTTCACTTAGAATCATCCTACCTGAATCCACTCATTATGCTGCTACGGGCCTGATGACATAGATTTCATTGCTGAGTGATATTGCATTGTACGTAATTCCCACAACTTCCTTATCCATTTTTCGCTTTCTGTGATATTGAACTTGTACCGTAAACGAGGTTCTTGTAAACAGAGCCGGCCCAAACTTTGGGGTGGCTGTGTCTTTTTGATTTTAATTTCCCTAAGCTATAGGACCATAAGTGGAAGTGCCCTAGGCTCTGTTGCTTTGTTTTTTAGATGTTTCAGGAAACACCATACACTTCTCCAGAGTGGCTGTTGGCAATTTACATCCCGCCCACCAGCATAACAAGGCTCCCAGTTCTCCATGGCCTGTCCTGCCTTTCTGGATTTTACACTTTTTTCAGATGGCCCTTTTGACCGTGGGGCAGTGAGACTTCATTGTAGTGCAGATTTCCTTTGCAAGCTTGCTTGGTTGGCCAAAAAGGGCGTATGCGTTTTTTCCTGAATATATTCAGGAAAAAACGCATACGCCCTTTTTGGCCAAGTGCATCATTGTGGACGTTCTGCCTCTTTTCCTATGCTGTACATGCAATTCCCGTCTACCTCCTGAAATCGGTTTCCTGCAATTCTGCCCCGCTTTCAAGTCCTCTTGGCAGCCTTCCTTCAATATATTTTTGGAAGATAGCTGTCATTTATAACTCTGCAGGATTGTGAATTACAGTGCCCCTGAGCTACTTTCTTCAACTCGCTTTCTTGTGAGCTGGCCACAACACCGCAGGATTGCTTCAGGCCCTAGTGTGGTTCCGGCACGGCACGCTGAGCCTTTGGTTAATTCCTCTTCCTGGTGGGAAATGAGAGTTAAATTTGCACGTCCAGACACCTCCAGCTAGTCTCTCTTTGGTTCTCCCTATTCCTGTTCATTTTCCACAGAAATTGCAAACTGGGCCAAACAGGAGGTTCAAGGAACTGACTCTCCAAGTGGGGAGAGTGTTAGTAAAGCATCTGGAATGTTGCACCCGAGTTCCACGGGACGAAAACTGAGACACATTTGAACACGTTTCCCGATCACATGGTGGATCATACTCTGGGTTCCACATGCATGTTTTAGCTGAAGGAAGAATCCCTTAAACCTGGAGAGTTGAGACCCATGGAATGGGTACCATGCAATATGACTTCAAAGGGCCTGCATTTGCTCACCGAACCTCACCAATCCTATCACTGCTGCGTTTATGCCGCTGTACACACGCTTGATTCTCTTTTGGAGACATATAAATCCAAAGGTTTTAAGATTCTTACTAGTCAGGTATATTCTTAGGCGTTTATTATGGGGTGTTGAGTCCACTTCTTTGAGCAAGGAGTAGCTCTTGCCTATTACATATTTGGCTTATGGAACGGTATCTGTGCTAATTTCAATCTCTGGTTTTATGCCGCACCCCAACTCACCTTTCCCCTTAAGCAAGCATAAGTTGGTTTTCTACATTTGAGACCCTGTTCTGTTTTGTAATTCAGTTCCTGTGTAGCCAAGTTTACATTCCGTGTAGTAGTGATATCTTATGATGTTTCTTTTTCTGTGTGATTTATTTCACTTAGAATCATCGTACCTGAATCCACTCATTATGCTGCTACGGGCCTGATGACATAGATTTCATTGCTGAGTGATATTGCATTGTACGTATGTACCACAACTTCTTTATCCATTTTTCGCTTTCTGTGATATTGAACTTGTACATTAAACGAGGTTCTTGTAAACAGAGCCCTCCCAAGCTTTGGGGTGGCTGTGTCTTTTTGATTTTAATTTCCCTAAGCTATAGGACCATAAGTGGAAGTGCCCTAGGCTCTGTTGCTTTGTTTTTTGGATGTTTCAGGAAACACCATACACTTCTCCAGAGTGGCTGTTGGCAATTTACATCGCACCCATCAGAATAACAAGGCTCCCAGTTCTCCATGGCCTGTCCGGCCTTTCTGGATTTAACACTTTTTTCAGATGGCCCTTTTGAGCCGGGGGCAGTGAGACTTCATTGTAGTGCAGATTTCCTTTGCAAGCTTGCTTGGTTGGCCAAAAAGGGCGTATGCGTTTTTTCCTGAATATATTCAGGAAAAAACGCATACGCCCTTTTTGGCCAAGTGCATCATTGTGGACGTTCTGCCTCTTTTCCTATGCTTTACATGCAATTCCAGTCTACCTCCTGAAATCGGTTTCCTGCAATTCTGCCCCGCTTTCAACTCCTCTTGGCAGCCTTACTTCAATATATTTTTGGAAGATAGCTGTCATTTATCTCTGCAGGTTTGTGAATTACAGTGCCCCTGAGCTCCTTTCTTCAACTCGCTTTCTTTTGAGCTGGCCGCAACACCGCAGGATTGCTTCAGGCCCTAGTGTACTTCCGGCATGGCATGCTGAACCTTTGGTTAATTCTTCTTCTTGGTGGGAAATGAGAGTTAAATTTGCCCGTCCAGACACCTCCACCTAGTCTCTCATTGGTTCTCCCTATTCCTGTTCATTTTCCACAGAAATTGCAAACTGGGCCAAACAGGAGGTTAAAGGCACTAACTCTCCAAGTGGGGAGAGTGTTAGTAAAGCGTCTGGAATGTTGCATCCGAGTACCAGGGGACGAAAACTGAGACACATTTGATCACGTTTCCCCATCACACGGTGGATCATACTCTGGGTTCCACATGCATGTTTTAGCTGAAGGAAGAATCCCTTAAACCTGGAGAGTTGAGACCCATGGAATGGGTACCATGCAATATGACTTCAAAGGGTCTGCATTTGCTCACCGAACCTCACCAATCCTATCACTGCTGCGTTTATGCCGCTGTACACACGCTTGATTCTCTTTCGGAGACTTATAAATCCATAGGTTTTAAGATTCTTACTAGTCAGGTATATTGTTAGGCGTTTAATATGGGGTGTTGAGTCCACTTCGTTGAGCAAGGAGTAGCTCTTGTCTATTACATATTTGGCTTATGGAACGGTATCTGTGCTAATTTCAATCTCTGGTTTTATGCAGCACCCCAACTCACCTTTCCCCTTAAGCAAGCATAAGTTGGTTTTCTACATTTGACACCCTGTTCTGTTTTGTAATTCAGTTCCTGTGTAGCCAAGTTTACATTCCGTGTAGTAGTGATATCTTATGATGTTTCTTTTTCTGTGTGACTTATTTCACTTAGAATCATCGTACCTGAATCCACTCATTATTCTGCTACGGGCTTGATGACATAGATTTCATTGCTGAGTGATATTGCATTGTACATAAGTACCACAACTTCTTTATCCATTTTTTGCTTTCTGTGATATTGAACTTGTACCGTAAACGAGGTTCTTGTAAACAGAGCCGTCCCAAACTTTGGGGTGGCTGTGTCTTTTTGATTTTAATTTCCCTAAGCTATAGGACCATAAGTGGAAGTGCCCTAGGCTCTGTTGCTTTGTTTTTTGAATGTTTCAGGAAACACCATACACTTCTCCAGAGTGGCTGCTGGCAATTTACATCCCGCCCGTCAGCATAACAAGGCTCCCAGTTCTCCTTGGCCTGTCCTGCCTTTCTGGATTTTACACTTTTTTCAGATGGCCCTTTTGACCGGGAGGCAGTGAGACTTCATTGTAGTGCAGATTTCCTTTGCAAGCTTGCTTGGTTGGCCAAAAAGGGCGTATGCGTTTTTTCCTGAATATATTCAGGAAAAAACGCATACGCCCTTTTTGGCCAAGTGCATCATTGTGGACGTTCTGCCTCTTTTCCTATGCTTTACATGCAATTCCAGTCTACCTCCTGAAATCGGTTTCCTGCAATTCTGCCCCGCTTTCAACTCCTCTTGGCAGCCTTACTTCAATATATTTTTGGAGGATAGCTGTCATTTATAACTCTGCAGGTTTGTGAATTACAGTGCCTCTGAGCTCCTTTCTTCAACTCGCTTTCTTGTGAGCTGGCCGCAACACCGCAGGATTGCTTCAGGCCCTAGTTTGGTTGCGGCACGGCATGCTGAGCCTTTGGTTAATTCCTCTTCCTGGTGGGAAATGAGAGTTAAATTTGCCCGTCCAGACACCTCCACGTAGTCTCTCATTGGTTCTCCCTATTCCTGTTCATTTTCCACAGAAATTGCAAAGTGGGCCAAACAGGAGTTTAAAGGCACTCACTCTCCAAGTGGGGAGAGTGTTAGTAAAGCATCTGGAATGTTGCACCCGAGTACCAGGGGACAAAAACTGAGACACATTTGAACACGTTTCCTGATCACACGGTGGGTCATACTCTGGGTTCCACATGCATGTTTTAGCTGAAGGAAGAATCCCTTAAACCTGGAGAGTTGAGACCTATGGAATGGGTACCATGCAATATGACTTCAAAGGGTCTGCATTTGCTCACCGAACCTCACCAATCCTATCACTGCTGCGTTTATGCCGCTGTACACACGCTTGATTCTCTTTCGGACACATATAAATCCATAGGTTTTAAGATTCTTACTAGTCAGGTATATTGTTAGGCGTTTAATATGGGGTGTTGAGTCCACTTCGTTGAGCAAGGAGTAGCTCTTGTCTATTACATATTTGGCTCATGGAATGGTATCTGTGCTAATTTCAATCTCTTGTTGTATGCAACACCCCAACTCACCTTTCCCCTTAAGCAAGCATAAGTTGGTTTTCTACATTTGACACCCTGTTCTGTTTAGGAATTCTGTTCCTGTGTAGCCAAGTTTACATTCCGTGTAGGAGTGATATCTTATGATGTTTCTTTTTCTGTGTGACTTATTTCACTTAGAATCATCGTACCTGAATCCACTCATTATTCTGCTATGGGCTTGATGACATAGATTTCATTGCTGAGTGATATTGCATTGTACGTAAGTACCACAACTTCTTTATCCATTTTTTGCTTTCTGTGATATTGAACTTGCACCGTAAACGAGGTTCTTGTAAACAGAGCCGTCCCAAACGTTGGGGTGGCTGTGTCTTTTTGATTTTAATTTCCCTAAGCTATAGGACCATAAGTGGAAGTGCCCTAGGCTCTGTTGCTTTGTTTTTTGGATGTTTCAGGAAACACCATACACTTCTCCAGAGTGGCTGCTGGTAATTTTCATCCCAACCATCAGCATAACAAGGCTCCCAGTTCTCCATGGCCTGTCCTGCCTTTCTGGATTTTACACTTTTTTCAGATGGCCCTTTTGACCCGGGGGGGCAGTGAGACTTCATTGTAGTGCAGATTTCCTTTGCAAGCTTGCTTGGTTGGCCAAAAAGGGCGTATGCGTTTTTTCCTGAATATATTCAGGAAAAAACGCATACGCCCTTTTTGGCCAAGTGCATCATTGTGGACGTTCTGCCTCTTTTCCTATGCTTTACATGCAATTCCAGTTTACCTCCTGAAATCGGTTTCCTGCAATTCTGCCCCGCTTTCAACTCCTCTTGGCAGCCTTACTTCAATATATTTTTGGACGATAGCTGTCATTTATAACTCTGCAGGTTTGTGAATTACAGTGCCCCTGAGCTCGTTTCTTCAACTCGCTTTCTTGTGAGCTGTCCGCAACACCGCAGGATTGCTTCAGGCCCTAGTGTAGTTCCGGCACGGCACGCTGAGCCTTTGGTTAATTCCTCTTCCTGGTGGGAAATGAGAGTTAAATTTGCCCGTCCAGACACCTCCAGCTAGTCTCTCTTTCGTTCTCCCTATTCCTGTTCATTTTCCACAGAAATTGCAAACTGGGCCAAACAGGAGGTTAAAGGCACTGACTCTCCAAGTGGGGAGAGTGTTAGTAAAGCATCTGGAATGTTGCACTCGAGTACCAGGGGACGTAACGAGACACATTTGAACACGTTTCCCGATCACACAGTGTATCATACTCTGGGTTCCACATGCATGTTTTAGCTGAAGGAAGAATCCCTTAAACCTGGAGAGTTGAGACCCATGGAATGGGTACCATGCAATATGACTTCATAGGGTCTGCATTTGCTCACCGAACCTCACCAATCCTATCACTGCTGCGTTTATGTCGCTGTACACACGCTTGATTCTCTTTCGGAGACATATAAATCAGTAGGTTTTTAGATTATTTCTAGTCAGGTATATTCTTAGGCGTTTAATATGGGGTGTTGAATCCACTTCCTTGAGCAAGGAGTAGATCTTGTCTATTACATATTTGGCTTATGGAACGGTATCTGTGCTAATTTCAATCTCTGGTTTCATGCAGCACCCCAACTCACCTTTCCCCTTAAGCAAGCATAAGTTGGTTTTCTACATTTGAGACCCTGTTCTGTTTTGTAATTCAGATCCTGTGTAGCCAAGTTTACATTCCGTGTAGTAGTGATATCTTATGATGTTTCTTTTTCTGTGTGACTTATTTCACTTAGAATCATCATACCTGAATCCACTCATTATGCTGCTACGGGCCTGATGACATAGATTTCATTGCTGAGTGATATTGCATTGTACGTAAGTACCACAACTTCTTTATCCATTTTTCGCTTTTGTGATATTGAACTTGTACCGTAAACAAGATTCTTGTAAACAGAGCCGTCCCAAACTTTGGGGTGGCTGTGTCTCTTTGATTTTAATTGCCCTAAGCTATAGGACCATAAGTGGAAGTGCCCTAGGCTCTGTTGCTTAGTTTTTTAGATGTTACAGGAAACACCATACACTTCTCCAGAGTGGCTGTTGGCAATTTACATCCCGCCCATCAGCATAACAAGGCTCCCAGTTCTTCATGGCCTGTCCTGCCTTTCTGGATTTTACACTTTTTTCATATGGCCCTTTTGACTGGGGGGCAGCGAGACTTCATTGTAGTGCAGATTTCCATTGCAAGCTTGCTTGGTTGGCCAAAAAGGGCGTATGCGTTTTTTCCTGAATATATTCAGGAAAAAACGCATACGCCCTTTTTGGCCAAGTGCATCATTGTGGACGTTCTCCCTCTTTTCCTATGCTTTACATGCAATTCCCGTCTACCTCCTGAAATCGGTTTCCTGCAATTCTGCCCCGCTTTCAAGTCCTCTTGGCAGCCTTACTTCAATATATTTTTGGACGATAGCTGTCATTTATAACTCTGCAGGTTTGTGAATTACAGTGCCCCTGAGCTCCTTTCTTCAACTCGCTTTCTTGTGAGCTGGCCGCAACACCGCAGGATTGCTTCAGGCCCTAGTGTGGTTCCGGCACGGCATGCTGAGCCTTTGGTTAATTCCTCTTTCTGGTGGGAAATGAGAGTTAAATTTGCCCGTCCAGACACCTCCAGCTAGTTTCTCATTGGTTCTCCCTATTGCTGTACATTTTCCACAGAAATTACAAACTGGGCCATACAGGAGGTTAAAGGCACTGACTCTCCAAGTGGGGAGAGTGTTAGTAAAGCGTCTGGAGTGTTGCACCCGACTACCAGGGGACGAAAACTGAGACACATTTGAACACGTTTCCTGATCACACGGTGGATCATACTCTGTGTTCCACATGCATGTTTTAGCTGAAGGAAGAATCCCTTAAACTTGGAGAGTTGAGACCCATGGAATGGGTACCATGCAATATGACTTCAAAGGGTCTGCATTTGCTCACCGAACCTCACCAATCCTATCACTGCTGCGTTTATGCCGCTGTACACACGCTTGATTCTCTTTCGGAGACATATAAATCCGTAGTTTATAAGATTATTTCTAGTCCGGGGTATTTTTAAGCGTTTAATATGGGGTGTTGAGTCCACTTCGTTGAGCAAGGAGTAGCTCTTGTCTATTACATATTTGGCTTATGGAACGGTATCTGTGCTAATTTCAATCTCTGGTTTTATGCAGCACCCCAACTCACCTTTCCCCTTAAGCAAGCATAAGTTGGTTTTCTACATTTGAGACCCTGTTCTGTTTTGTAATTCAGTTCCTGTGTAGCCAAGTTTACATTCCGTGTAGTAGTGATATCTTATGATGTTTCTTTTTCTGTGTGACTTATTTCACTTAGACTCATCATACCTGCATCCACTCATTATGCTGCTACGGGCCTGATGACATAGATTTCATTGCTGAGTGATATTGCATTGTACGTAAGTACCACAACTTCTTTATCCATTTTTTGCTTTCTGTGATATTGAACTTGTACTGTAAACGAGGTTCTGTAAACAGAGCCGTCCCAAACTTTGGGGTGACCGTGTCTTTTTGATTTTAATTTCCCTAAGCTATAGGACCATAAGTGGAAGTGCCCTAGGCTCTGTTGCTTTGTTTTTTAGATGTTTCAGGAAACACCATACACTTCTCCAGAGTGGCTGTTGGCAATTTACATCCCGCCTACCAGCATAACAAGGCTCCCAGTTCTCCATGGCCTGTCCTGCCTTTCTGGATTTTACACTTTTTTCAGATGGCCCTTTTGACCGGGGGGCAGTGAGACTTCATTGTAGTGCAGATATCCTTTGCAAGCTTGCTTGGTTGGCCAAAAAGGGCGTATGCGTTTTTTCCTGAATATATTCAGGAAAAAACGCATACGCCCTTTTTGGCCAAGTGCATCATTGTGGACGTTCTGCCTCTTTTCCTATGCTTTACATGCAATTCCCGTCTACCTCCTGAAATCGGTTTCCTGCAATTCTGCCCCGCTTTCAAGTCCTCTTGGCAGCCTTACTTCAATATATTTTTGGACGATAGCTGTCATTTATAACTCTGCAGGTTTGTGAATTACAGTGCCCCTGAGCTCCTTTCTTCAACTCGCTTTCTTGTGAGCTGGCCGCAACACCGCAGGATTGCTTCAGGCCCTAGTGTGGTTCCGGCACGGCACGCTGAGCCTTTGGTTAATTCCTCTTCCTGGTGGGAAATGAGAGTTAAATTTGCCCGTCCAGACACCTCCAGCTAGTCTCTCTTTCGTTCTCCCTATTCCTGTTCATTTTCCACAGAAACTGCAAACTGGGCCAAACAGGAGGTTAAAGGCACTGACTCTCCAAGTGGGGAGAGTGTTAGTAAAGCATCTGGAATGTTGCACTCGAGTACCAGGGGACGAAAACGAGACACATTTGAACACGTTGCCCGATCACATGCTGGATCATACTCTGGGTTCCACATGCATGTTTAAGCTGAAGGAAGAATCCCTTAAACCTGGAGAGTTGAGACCCATGGAATGGGTACCATGCAATATGACTTCATAGGGTCTGCATTTGCTCACCGAACCTCACCAATCCTATCACCGCTGCGTTTATGTCGCTGTACACACGCTTGATTCTCTTTCGGAGACATATAAATCGGTAGGTTTTTAGATTATTTCTAGTCAGGTATATTGTTAGGCGTTTAATATGGGGTGTTGAGTACACTTCGTTGAGCAAGGAGTAGCTCTTGTCTATTACATATTTGGCTTATGGAACGGTATCTGTGCTAATTTCAATCTGTGGTTTCATGCAGCACCCCAACTCACCTTTCCCCTTAAGCAAGCATAAGTTGGTTTTCTACATTTGAGACCCTGTTCTGTTTTGTAATTCAGTTCCTGTGTAGCCAAGTTTACATTCCGTGTAGTAGTGATATCTTATGATGTTTCTTTTTCTGTGTGACTTATTTCACTTAGACTCATCATACCTGCATCCACTCATTATGCTGCTACGGGCCTGATGACATAGATTTCATTGCTGAGTGATATTGCATTGTACGTAAGTACCACAACTTCTTTATCCATTTTTTGCTTTCTGTGATATTGAACTTGTACTGTAAACGAAGTTCTGTAAACAGAGCCGTCCCAAACTTTGGGGTGACCGTGTCTTTTTGATTTTAATTTCCCTAAGCTATAGGACCATAAGTGGAAGTGCCCTAGGCTCTGTTGCTTAGTTTTTTAGATGTTTCAGGAAACACCATACACTTCTCCAGAGTGGCTGTTGGCAATTTACATCCCGCCTACCAGCATAACAAGGCTCCCAGTTCTCCATGGCCTGTCCTGCCTTTCTGGATTTTACACTTTTTTCAGATGGCCCTTTTGACCGGGGGGCAGTGAGACTTCATTGTAGTGCAGATATCCTTTGCAAGCTTGCTTGGTTGGCCAAAAAGGGCGTATGCGTTTTTTCCTGAATATATTCAGGAAAAAACGCATACGCCCTTTTTGGCCAAGTGCATCATTGTGGACGTTCTGCCTCTTTTCCTATGCTTTACATGCAATTCCCGTCTACCTCCTGAAATCGGTTTCCTGCAATTCTGCCCCGCTTTCAAGTCCTCTTGGCAGCCTTACTTCAATATATTTTTGGACGATAGCTGTCATTTATAACTCTGCAGGTTTGTGAATTACAGTGCCCCTGAGCTCCTTTCTTCAACTCGCTTTCTTGTGAGCTGGCCGCAACACCGCAGGATTGCTTCAGGCCCTAGTGTGGTTCCGGCACGGCACGCTGAGCCTTTGGTTAATTCCTCTTCCTGGTGGGAAATGAGAGTTAAATTTGCCCGTCCAGACACCTCCAGCTAGTCTCTCTTTCGTTCTCCCTATTCCTGTTCATTTTCCACAGAAACTGCAAACTGGGCCAAACAGGAGGTTAAAGGCACTGACTCTCCAAGTGGGGAGAGTGTTAGTAAAGCATCTGGAATGTTGCACTCGAGTACCAGGGGACGAAAACGAGACACATTTGAACACGTTGCCCGATCACATGCTGGATCATACTCTGGGTTCCACATGCATGTTTAAGCTGAAGGAAGAATCCCTTAAACCTGGAGAGTTGAGACCCATGGAATGGGTACCATGCAATATGACTTCATAGGGTCTGCATTTGCTCACCGAACCTCACCAATCCTATCACCGCTGCGTTTATGTCGCTGTACACACGCTTGATTCTCTTTCGGAGACATATAAATCGGTAGGTTTTTAGATTATTTCTAGTCAGGTATATTGTTAGGCGTTTAATATGGGGTGTTGAGTACACTTCGTTGAGCAAGGAGTAGCTCTTGTCTATTACATATTTGGCTTATGGAACGGTATCTGTGCTAATTTCAATCTGTGGTTTCATGCAGCACCCCAACTCACCTTTCCCCTTAAGCAAGCATAAGTTGGTTTTCTACATTTGAGACCCTGTTCTGTTTTGTAATTCAGTTCCTGTGTAGCCAAGTTTACATTCCGTGTAGTAGTGATATCTTATGATGTTTCTTTTTCTGTGTGACTTATTTCACTTAGACTCATCATACCTGCATCCACTCATTATGCTGCTACGGGCCTGATGACATAGATTTCATTGCTGAGTGATATTGCATTGTACGTAAGTACCACAACTTCTTTATCCATTTTTTGCTTTCTGTGATATTGAACTTGTACTGTAAACGAGGTTCTGTAAACAGAGCCGTCCCAAACTTTGGGGTGACCGTGTCTTTTTGATTTTAATTTCCCTAAGCTATAGGACCATAAGTGGAAGTGCCCTAGGCTCTGTTGCTTTGTTTTTTAGATGTTTCAGGAAACACCATACCCTTCTCCAGAGTGGCTGTTGGCAATTTACATCCCGCCTACCAGCATAACAAGGCTCCCAGTTCTCCATGGCCTGTCCTGCCTTTCTGGATTTTACACTTTTTTCAGATGGCCCTTTTGACCGGGGGGCAGTGAGACTTCATTGTAGTGCAGATATCCTTTGCAAGCTTGCTTGGTTGGCCAAAAAGGGCGTATGCGTTTTTTCCTGAATATATTCAGGAAAAAACGCATACGCCCTTTTTGGCCAAGTGCATCATTGTGGACGTTCTGCCTCTTTTCCTATGCTTTACATGCAATTCCCGTCTACCTCCTGAAATCGGTTTCCTGCAATTCTGCCCCGCTTTCAAGTCCTCTTGGCAGCCTTACTTCAATATATTTTTGGACGATAGCTGTCATTTATAACTCTGCAGGTTTGTGAATTACAGTGCCCCTGAGCTCCTTTCTTCAACTCACTTTCTTGTGAGCTGGCCGCAACACCGCAGGATTGCTTCAGGCCCTAGTGTGGTTCCGGCACGGCACGCTGAGCCTTTGGTTAATTCCTCTTCCTGGTGGGAAATGAGAGTTAAATTTGCCCGTCCAGACACCTCCAGCTAGTCTCTCTTTCGTTCTCCCTATTCCTGTTCATTTTCCACAGAAACTGCAAACTGGGCCAAACAGGAGGTTAAAGGCACTGACTCTCCAAGTGGGGAGAGTGTTAGTAAAGCATCTGGAATGTTGCACTCGAGTACCAGGGGACGAAAACGAGACACATTTGAACACGTTTCCCGATCACACGCTGGATCATACTCTGGGTTCCACATGCATGTTTTAGCTGAAGGAAGAATCCCGTAAACTTGGAGAGTTGAGACCCATGGAATGGGTACCATGCAGTATGATTTCAAAGGGTCTGCATTTGCTCACCGAACCTCACCAATCCTATCACTGCTGCGTTTATGCCGCTGTACACACGCTTGATTCTCTTTCGGAGACATATAAATCCATAGGTTTTAAGATTCTTACTAGTCAGTTATATTCTTAGGCGTTTAATATGGGGTGTTGAGTCCACTTCGTTGAGCAAGGAGTAGCTCTTGTCTATTACATATTTGGCTTATGGAACGGTATCTGTGCTAATTTCAATCTCTGGTTTCATGCAGCACCCCAACTCACCTTTCCTCTTAAGCAAGCATAAGTTGGTTTTCTACATTTGAGACCCTGTTCTGTTTTGTAATTCAGTTCTTGTGTAGCCAAGTTTACCTTCCGTGTAGTAGTGATATCTTATGGTGTTTCTTTTTCTGTGTGACTTAGTTCACTTAGAATCATCGTACCTGAATCCACTCATTATGCTGCTACGGGCCTGATGACATAGATCTCATTGCTGAGTGATATTGCATTGTACGTAAGTACCACAACTTCTTTATCCATTTTTCGCTTTCTCTGATATTGAACTTGTACCGTAAACGAGGTTCTTGTAAACAGAGCCGTCCCAACCTTTGGGGTGGCTGTGTCTTTTTGATTTTAATTTCCATAAGCTATAGGACCATAAGTGGAAGTGCCCTAGGCTCTGTTGCTTTGTTTTTTAGATGTTTCAGGAAACACCATACACTTCTCCAGAGTGGCTGCTGGCAGTTTACATCCCGCCCATCAGCATAACAAGGCTCCCAGTTCTCCATGGCCTGTCCTGCCTTTCTGGATTTTACTCTTTTTTCAGATGGCCCTTTGACCGGGGTGAAGTGAGACTTCATTGTAGTGCAGATTTCCTTTGAGAGCTTGCTTGGTTGGCCAGAAAGGGCGTATGCGTTTCTTCCTGAATATATTCAGGAAAAAACGCATACGCCCTTTTTGGCCAAGTGCATCATTGTCGACGTTCTGAGTGTTTTCATATGTTTTCAGTACAATTCCTGTCTACCTCCTGAAATCGGTTTCCTGCAGTTCTGCCTTGCTCTCAGTGCCTCTTCATAGCCTTACCTCAATATACTTTTGGAGAATAGTTGGCCTTTATAACTCTGCAGGTTTTTGAATTGCAGTGGCCCTTAGCTTCATTTTTCAGCTCTTATTTTTGTGATCTTGCCTCATATCCACAGGATTTCTTCAGGCCCTATTCTTCTTCTGGGGCGCCTTGCTCTGCCTTTGGTTAATTCTTCTTCCTGATGTGAAATTAGAGTGACATGTGCCCATTGAAACCGCTACAGCTATTTTCTCACTGGTTCCCCCTATTCCCATTCATCCTCCGCACTAACTGCAGACTGTGCGATACCGGAACTTAAAGGCATTGACTCTCCATGTGGAGATGTTGTTAGTAAAGTGGCTGGAATGTTGATCCGGAGCCCCAGGAGAGGAAAATGAGGTGCATTTTAGAAACCTTTCCCGATCATATGGTATACCATCCGCTGGATTTCCCATGCATGGTTTAGCTGTAGGAAGATTCCCTTCAACTTGGAGTGTTGGGACCCTTGGAATAAGTAGCATGAAGTATTGCATTAAACTTTCGGCAGTTGCTCACCAAAGCTCTCCAATCCTTTCAGCCCCAAGTGTCCAGCCTTATGTCTTATCCAGCTGTGGGTTTATATGTGGTCATTCCAGGTTGCATCACAGCCCCTGAGCGAATTTTGTAAGAATTTTTCTCTCTTTCATTGTTTCTGCGTTTTGGTTTTAAAATTTATTTCTATAATGGGGTTTAGCTCATTTTCACTGCTGTGTTTGTGCCGCTCTGCGCACACTTGATTCCCTTATGGAGATATATCAATACATGGGTTTTAAGATTCTTATTACTCAGATATATTTCTCTGCGGTGTATAGGGTGTGTTGAGGCCAGTTCATTGAGCGAGGTGTAGATCTTGTCTGATACCTATTTGGTTTATTGAACGGTATCTGTGCTAATTTCAAACTCTGGTTTTATGCATCACCCCACCTCTCCTTTCCCCTTAAGCTGACATAAGTGTGTTTTCTAAATGTGAGACACTGTTCTGTTTTGTAATTCATTTTTTGTGCAGCCATATTTATCCTCCCTCTATAAGTGATATCTTATGATATGTTTCTTTTTCTGTTTGACTTATTTCAAGTAGTATTATCGGACCTCAATCCACTCTTTATCCTTCTACTAGCCTTATTACATTGATTTCATGGTGAAGAGATATTCCATTGTACATAAGTACCACATTTTCTTTATCTATTGTTCTCTTTCCTGGGATATTTAAGGTGTACTGAAGTTGAGGTTCTTGTAAACAGAGTAGCCCTAAACTGTGGTGTGCTTGTGTCTTGTTGATTTTTAGACTTCCCTAGATATACTCCCGTGATTGGAAGTGCCCTATGCTCTGTCGCTCTGTTTTTTAGATGATTTAGGAACCACCATACACTTCTCCAGAGTGGCTCTCGGCAGTTCACACACTGTCCATCAGCGTATAAAGGCTCCCTGTTCTCCATGGCCTGTCCTGCATTTCTGGTGTTTACAATTTTTTCGGATGGCCCTTTTGACCGGTGGGAAATGAGACTTCTTTGTTGTGCACATTTGCATTGCTTGCTTGCTTGGTTGCCCATAAAGTGCGTATGCGTTTTTTCCTGGATATATTCAGGAACTAACGCATACTCCCTTTTGGGCCAACTGCATCATTGTCGAAATTCTGCCGCTTTTCATGTGCTTTAAAGGCGAGTCCAATCTATCTCTTGAAATCTGTTTCTTGCAATTCTGTCTTGCATTCAGATCCTCTTCTTTGCCTTACCTCAACATATTTTTGGACGTTAGTTTTCATTTATAACTCTGCAGGTTTGTGAATTGCAGTGACCCTGAGCTCCATTTTTTAAGTTGCTCTTTTGTGAGCTGGCCTCAAAACCGCAGGATTGCTTCAGGCCCTATTTTGGCTCCGGCGAGGCGGGCTGAGCCTTTTTTTAATTCTTATTCTTAATGGGAAATTAGAGTGACATGTGCCCGTCCAAACCCCTACAACTATTCTCTCATTGTTTCCCCCTCTTCCCATTCATCCTCCTCACAATTTGCAAAATGTGTGAAACAGAAGTTTAAATGTGCTGATTCTCTAAGTGGGGAGATTCTAAGTAACGTGGCTGGAATGATGAACAGGAGCACCAGGAGAGGATAAATGAGGTGCATTTTAGACACATCTCCCGATCACATGGTGTACAGTCCTCTGGGTTTTCCATGCATGTTTTAGCTGTAGGAAGATTCCTTGAACCTGCAGATTTGGGACCCATTGAATGGGTACCAGGTAGTATTACTTTAAAGGGTGTGCATTTCCTCACCCAACCTCACATTTCTCTTAGCGCGAACAGTTTCCAGCCTTATGTCTCATCCTGCTGTGGGTCTAGATGTGTTCAATCCATGTTGCATCACCGTCCCTGAGGAAAAGTTGTAAGAGGTTTTCTCTGTCTCTCTGTCGTTTATTTTTTTCAATTTATTACTATATTGGTTACAGCTGATTTTCAAAGCTCTGTTTCTTGCTGCTGTACATCCACTTGATTCACGTACAGAGAGACATCAATAAATTCTTTTTCAGATTCTTACCAGTCATAGATATTCTTTTCCGGTGACTTGAGTGTGCTGAGTGCAGTTCTTTTAGCTACCGTGTAGGCCTTGTTGATTATCAGTTTGGTATTTGGAATGGTATCTTTGCTAATTTCAACCTCCTGGATGATGCCTCACCCCTCCCCACCTTTCCCGTTTAGCAGCCTTACGCGTGTTTTCTACATATTTGACTATGTTTTTGTTTTGTAATTTATTTCATGTGTAGCCATTTTGGATTCCACCTTTAAGTGATATCTTATGATATGTGTCTTTTTCTTTTTGAATTATGTCACTTAGAATGATCATACGTAACTCCTCCAGAGTTGTTACAACTGGCCATATTTCATTGATTTCCAGGCTGAGTAATATTCCACTCTACATAAGTACCACATCTCTATCCATTTTTTCCCTCCAGAGACATTTAAGTTATATCCTAGTCGAGGATCTTTTAAACAGAGAGGCAGTAAACATTGGGGTGCCTGTGTCCTCTCGATTTTTGTTTTTCCCAAGATATACGCCCATGAGTGCAAGTGCCCTATGCTCTGTAGCTCATTTTTTAGATGCTTTAGTAAACACAATACACTTCTCCAGAATGGCCGTTGGCAATATACATTTCCACTATAAGCCTCACAGGGCTCCCTCTTCTCCTTGCCCTGTCCTGCATTTCTGGCGTTTACACTTTATGAGGATGGCTCTTCTGACTGATGCGAAGTGATATCTTTTGTAGTATTGATTTCCAGTGCCCACCTGTTTGGTTGGCTAAAAAAGTGTATGCCCTTTTCTTGAATATATACAGAAAAAAACGCATACAGCCTTTTTGGCCAACTGCAATGTCGGAAATGTTCAGCCCCTTTTCTTGTGCTTAATGGCGAATCCTTTCTACCTCCTCAAATCCCTTTCCTGCCATTCTCCCTTGCTTGCCAATCCTTTTCTCTGACTTTCCTCAAGACATTTTTCAGTGATAGATATTTTCAACTCTGCAGTTTCGTGAATTTTACTGCCCCTGAGTTCCATTGTTCAACTTGTGTTTATGGGAACTGGCCACAAAGCAGTGGGATTTCCTCAAGCCCTATACTGTTTCCATGGGCAACCCTAGCCTTTGGTCAATTCATCTTCCTGATTGGAAATTAGAGTGACATGTGCCTGTCTGAACACCTAGGACTTGTCTCTCATTGTTCCTCATCCTTCCGCTTCATCCTCTGGACAAATTCCAAACTGTATGCAACAGGATGTTGACAGTGTTGACATCTCCAAGTGGGGAGACTGTTAGTAAAGACGCTGGAGGGGTGAACCCGAGCACCAGGAGATGAGGAGATGAGATGCCTTTTCCAAACTCTTCCCGATCAGACGGTATACCATCCTCTGGGTGTGACAGACATGTTTTAGCAGTAGGAAGAGTCCCATTCATGTAAGGAGAACACCAGGGCTTTTTCAAAATCAGTGTCTCCCCGAAACCCAAACTGGGGAGTTTTTTAAGCTACGGCTACACATATGTTCATTAAGGGCCTTGGGAAGTAGGCAGAGTCCAAACTTTAGATGACTGAAGTCTTCAGGGTCAGAAGCACTCACCACCGGCTTCCCTTAGGTTACACTTTAACTGTCATTGATAGATGATGTCAATAAAAATATCTATTCTTTTTCCGATTATTTCCCCTTATAGGTTATTGCACAATATTGAGTGTAGTTCCCTGTGCTATACAGTAGTTCCTTGTTGATGATCTATTTTATACATAGCAGTGTGTATGTGTTAATTCCAAACTGTTAATTTATCCCTCCTCCCACCTTTCCCCTTTGGTAATAATAAATTATAAGATTTTATACTTCTCAGAAATGGGGGAGCTGAAAGAGAGGTATCATTTTCAATGGAAAAGCATTTAAAACAAGATTGAAGCTTTAACCAAGATTATTAGATGTACATCCTTGGAAAGAAATCACTTCATTTCTCTAATATTGACCTGACAAATAAGACAAACCTTTTCACTGAACTTGCTTATAATAAAGTGATGGAAATATCAAATGGAAGTGTTAGAAACATCTTATTTTACCCGAGCCTTATAAACTGTTCTATGTTAACTACAGTTTGGCTCACACATCTGTTCATTGAAGTTACAATAGTCTCAATTTCTGTTACTGATCCTCCAGAGTGGACCCCAACAAGGGTCCCCCTGCCCAGTGTCATTGGGGCCAACAGATCGAGACTGAGTTTGGTTCCCAAGCAAAGGAAACTTTATATTTTCATCAGAGAATGGAGAGGTGAGAGCATGCACTACCCCGTGGGCTGTGGGCTGGGCTGCTGTGTAGAGATCCTGTCAGAGTCAGTGGGAGGGAGGGGGCGGAGCTCTCAAGGGCCGGGTTGGCTGCAGCTCAGGCTCTATATCTCGGAGTCTGCACTGGGCCCCAGGAGCTGAGGTGTCGACCCAGCCATTCTGCACCAGGAAATCTGGTCTGAAGTGCCGGGTGTGGAACCTCTGCATGCGGGACCCTAGGAGCACGTGAAATTAGACAAAGCACAAAGGATAAAAAAGGTCAGACTTGACTTTATTGCCCACATTCTATTTTTATCTCCCAGGGATTTTTAATGGGCTTTGCTGGGGACAAACCCCTCCTCTGCCTTTTGTCCCGTTCCTCATTCTTGGAGTGCTGAGGGTGCAGACCCTTCTTCTGTAACTGCTGAGTGCTGAGTTGGGAGCCCTCATACCAGGGGACGAGGGTCAGAACTTCTCCCCAGCAGCCTCCAGGTGACGTTGATTGGCCCCAGGACCCCTGCCTCCCTGCTCGTCCGCCTGAGCACCAGCATTGGAAGTGTTATAGATTCTAATGACCTTTAAGGGTCCAGGAAAGAGATGTGCAGAGACGCTGTGGGGGCCGGTTTCACCCCGCCCCACATTTGTTCGGCCACCTTAGGCTGACCGTTTCTGCCAGCCTAGATGTTCTGACCAGTAGTCTGCTCTTTCTTCAATTAGGCCCCTGAATTAACGTAAAAACAGCACCAGGTGTCAGAGCCCTGCCCGCTCAACTCCCAGACAGTCCAGGGTCAGTGGTGATCAAGGACCATGATGGCCACTGAGTCAACAGCCTTTTGAAGTAAACAGGAGTCCAGCCGGTCTTATTGGCCACCATCATCACGGTGTCTGTAGGCTTTTCTATGGTGACGGTGTGATATACGGTTCCCCCGCCAAGATTATTAGCTCCCCTCCGGGTGCAGGAAGTCCTGCAAGCAGTAGTCTACTCCTTCGGGACACACTATTGTTGTTTTATGAGAGAAACTCCAGGTCAAGTGATGTTCACACGAGTCGTCATGGTGCCCTGTTGCCCCCGGTTATCTCTCTGGATGTTGGAGTTGGAGGGCCTCCTCACTCGAGGTCGGTGTGCCCACGGAGCGAACCCTGCAACTTCAGGGCATGGTTGGTGATTAGGATCACCACGTGGGGTCCTTTTCCCTTAGGAGGGAGGTGGCCTTTTGGGCTGCTGATTTCCAGGTTTTTAGATACCGCCAGTATCTTGGCCAGATGTGGCAGTGGGCCAAGCCCCTTGGTGACTGTAGTTTATCCTACCTGGATGGCATTCTTGCGTTGTTCCATTTCAAGTGGTCCCAGTTTTTGCACTAATTCTCCAATGGCGATTCACCTTTCACCGGGAATGGAAAGGTCAAAGGGTTTAGCTCAATTAGGGAGTTCCAGGGCAAGGGTCTGAATTGACTGCTCTTTCCATTCTTGAAAGGCCACTTCTGGATTCTGTTCAAAAGGATCATCATCTTTTCCTTTCAGTGTTTCATATAGAGGCCCAGCTAGTAGACTGTAGTTAGGGATCCAGAAGCAGCAAACCCTGGCCTCCCCAGGAACCCCTAAGCTGTCTTCTAGTTTTAGAAAGGGGTAAGGCTGCAAATGGTTTCTTCCCTTTCCTGGGATGGGCTTCTCTGACCTTGTGTGAGAATGAAGCCCAGGCAGGTCACTGCAGTCTGTGATATTTGAGCTTTTTCTTGGACAACTTCTATCCTTTATTGGCTTGGTAGTTCAGAGGCCTCCTTAGTAGGGCTGGCGATCAGAATGTCGTCTGCATATTGAAGGAGGGTTTCCTTTTCCAGAGGTAGAACTTTTCGGTCGTTAGCTAAGCTTTCCCCAAAGATGGTGTGGGAATTTTTGAACCCTTGGGGCAAGACGGCCCGGAAGTATTGTTTTAGTTGTATGTTGAGTCCTGCCACTCACAAGCCAAAATTTCTTGTGACTCTGGGACTAATGGAATACAAAAGAAGGCATCATTGAAGACTAATACAGAATACCATGTCCTGGTGGTTGGTAGAATGACCAGCAGGGTGTAGGGATCAGGAGCAACTGGAGGTATATCCTCAGTGGCTTCACTGACTGTCCTGACATCCTTTACCAGGTCCCCAGCAGCCCATGGGGCTCTCGTGGTCAGGCCAATCCCAGGATATGGAGCTCTCCTGGGCAGGTACCCCACCCCCAACCCAGCCCACGGGGCTCTCATGGTCAGGCCCCTCCCAGGATACAGAGCTACCCTTGCAGGTACCGTGGCAGGGCTGGGCACACAGGAACCGTGCACATAGCCCTCATTGAAGAGCACCCCCAGCTCACCTGTCGCTCAGAGCTGACACAGAGCACCTCAGAGCAGGACTTGAACTAACAAACAGCAGCTCCGACAGGTCTGTGACCCTGGGCATCACTCTGTGTGGCCTCCCTCCACCTGGTCTTCCAGAGACTTCCACTGCACCCAGGGCACCAGGCCTCTGTCTCCAACCACCACCCACCCCTCCTCTCCCTGACTCCTGGGTTCCTCTCATTAGGAGAGGGTTTTCTTGAAGTTGTCTCCCACTCATGGGCCAGATAAAATGATTAGAAAACAAGCCAAAGCTGCAGCCCCTTGTCTATCCTGACTCTCAGGAGCCCACACCTGTTCCTTGGACCTGGCAGGTTCAGCAAGTTCCATTGTCTGCAACTGTGAGCCCCTGAGGGGTGATGATTGGCTGACCTGGGCAGCCTTACCATGCCGGCCAGCCCTCCCCAGGTGTGCCTGGGTTGAGATCAATATAAATACCACTCCAGGCAGCAAAAGCCCCTGCAGCTGTGCCTGACGCCATTTTCTCTGCCCTGTCAGCAGTCTCGGGGCTGGGCTGGTGGGAGGGAGTGAGAGGCCACGGCTTTGTGGGTGGCCCAGTGTGAGTGGGGCTCTGCTGGACTTTCTGCAGCAGTTGCCAGGCTGCCACCTGCTAAAGAAGAGGATGTGTCACCCATACCTGCTGCTGGAATTTCTCCCTGGGCAGAGGTGAGGAAGGAAAAAAGCAGTGGGGGCAGGGACAGGACGGGTATCTCAGGCAGGGAAATGGAAATCTTCCAGAAGAGCACCCAGGGCCAGGACCATCCTGGCTGGCCTGCAGGCACCAAGTCAGCTGGCATGCTGTCACTCGTGTGGCTCCATGGCCCTTCCTCTAGGCTTTCAAGTCCTTGTATATATTCAGGTGTTTTACCTGGGAAGGGCGGGAACAGTTCAGCAGCAACTGGCCTGGGGTTCAGCTCACGTTTACTCACAGATGCCTCGGCACGGTGCCCCAGCTTTGCAATGAGGACGCTTGTTGTGTGGGGGCTGCTGGCTGAATGGGAGACGATTCCCCACCACTGACCAACTTCAGAATTGTTTACAACTGGAGCAAGTGCCCTGATACGGTTTTCCTCTGAGTAACTGGTGGGTTCTGTTTTTTTTTTCTCTTTTTCGTTTTTGGTTCAAGGTAGATTTTATTCCTCTTTTTTGTATTTACAGATATAAGCATGGAAATAATTTATTCATATAAATACATGTATGTGAAGGGAATAATTGTTTTTTCTGTTTTATTTTTTAAATTTTATTTCTTTTTAATTTTGAATTTTATTTTATATTTTTATACAGCAGGTTCTCATTGGTTATCTATTTTATACATATAAATGTTTACATGCCAATCCCAATCTCTCAACTCCTCCCACCACCACCCCTCCAAGAGCTTTCCCCCCTTGTTGTCCATATGATTGTTGTCTACATCTGTTGCTCTATTTATGCCTTGCAAAACGGTTAATCTGTACAGTTTTTCTAGGTTCCACATATATGCATGAATATACAAGATTTGTTTTTCTCTTTCTGACTTACTTCACTCTGTATGACAGTCTCTAGATCCATCGACGTCTCTACAAATGACCCAATTTCATTCCTTTCATGGCTTAGTAATATTCCATTTTATATATGTACCACATCTTTATGCATTCGTCTGTCTGTGGGCATTTAGGTTGCTTCCATTACCTCGATATTGTAAATAGTGATGCAATGAACATTGCGGTGAATGTCTCTTTTTGATTTATGGTTTTGTCTGGGTATATGTCCAGTCCTGGGATCGCTGTATCATATGGTAATTCTATTATTAGTTTCTTAAGAAACTCCATATTGTTCTCCATAGTGACTGTATCAATTTATATTCCCAACAATAGTGGAAGAGGCTTCCTTTTCTCCACACCCTTTCCAGCATTTGTTGTTTGTAGATTTTCAGATGATGCCCATTCTAACAGGTGTGAGGTGATACCTCATTGTTGAGTCCATTTCGTTGAGCAAGGGGTAGGTCTTGTCTATTACATATTTGGCTTATGGAACGGTATCTGTGCTAATTTCAAACTCTGGTTTTATGCAGCACCCCAACTCACCTTTCCCCTTAAGCAAGCATAAGTTGGTTTTCTAAACTTGAGACCCTGTTCTGTTTTGTAATTCAGTTCATGTGTAGCCAAGTTTACATTCCGTGCATTAGTGATACCTTATGATGTTTCTTTTTCTGTGTGACTTATTTCACTTAGAATCATCGTGCCTCAATCCACTCATTATGCTGGTACAGGCCTGGTGACACAGATTTCATTGCTGAGTGGTATTCTGTTGTACATAAGTACCGCAACTTCTTTATCAATTATTTGTTCTCTGGGATATTTAACTTGTACTGTAGAAGAGGCTCCTGTAAACAGAGCCGTTGTAAATTTTGGGGTGGCTGTGTCTTTTTGATTTTAATTTCCCTAAGCTATAGGACCATAAGTGGAAATGCCCTAGACTCTGTTGCTTTGTTTTTCAGATGTATCAGGAAACACCATACACTTCTCCAGAGTGGCTGTTGGCAATGTACATCCCGCCCATCAGCATAACAAGGCTCCTTTTTCCCCATGGCCTGTCTTGCCTTTCTGGATTTTACACTTTTCTCAGATGGCCCTTTAGACCGGGGGGAAGTGACACTTCATAGTAGTTCGGATTTCCATTGCAAGCTTGCTTGGTTTGCCAAAAAGGGCGTATGTGTTTTTTCCTGAATATATTCAGGAACAAACTCATACGCCCTTTGTTGCCAAGTGCATCATTGTCGATGTTCTGCCTCTTTTCCTATGCTTTAAATGCAAATCCAGTCTACCTCCTGAAATCGGTTTCCTGCAATTCTGCCCCGCTTTCAAGTCCTCTTCGCAGCCTTACTTCAATATATTTTTGGACGTTATCTGTCATTTATAACTCTGCAGGTTTGTGAATTACAGGGCCCCTGAGCTCCTTTCTTCAACTCGCTTTCTTGTGAGCTGGCCGCAAACCCGCAAGACTGCTTCAGGCCCTAATCTGCTTCTGGCAGGGCACGCTGAGCCTTTGGTTAATTCCTCTTCCTGGTGGGAAATGAGTGTTAAATATGCCCGTCCAGACACCTACCTCACTCTCAACCCCTTGGTGATGTGGGTCCTCTGGTTTGTGGCCACTTTTGCTGGGTTCCTCACCTTTCGATGATGTGGCCCCACTAGTGTGAGGACACTCCTGCTTGGTTCTCATCCACGTGGTTATGTGGACCCCCTGGTGAGAGTCTGTTCCTGGCTTTGTTCCTCACCCACCTGTGAGGGAGACCCTCTGCTGATAGGTCACTCCTGCATGGCTGGCACACATTGCCTTGGTGAAGTCAGCCGTGTGGTGGCAGTTGGAGCGTGCTGGGAATCTCTTCCCCCCGGTGATGAGGGCCCTCTTGCATCAGGCCCTGACTGCTGGGCTCACCAACTTTTCTTAGTGAGCCCAGTGATGCTTTGGCACTCCTCTTAGGATCCCATCTCCATGGGGATGTGGGCCTTCTGCTCTGAGGTCCCAACGGCTGGGTTGTTCACATTTTCATGATGTGGGCTCTCTGGTGTTAGTTCACAGAAGCCTGGATCCCATAGCCTCTGTGCTCTTGGCCGCCTGCTGGGAGGTTCCAACTGCTGGATTCCTCACTTTTTTAAATTTTTGGGCCCTCTGTTGTGAGGATCCTCCTGCCTGCCTCACTCCCAGCCCCTTCGTGATGTGTGTCGTCTGGTTTGAGGCCACATGTGCTGGGTTCCTCACCTTTCGATGATGTGGGACCAATGGTCTTAGGAGACTCCTGCCTGGTTCACATCCCCTTGGTGATGTGGGCCCTCTGTTGAGAGTCTGATCCTGGCTGGGTTCCTCACCCATCTGTGAGGTGGGCCGTCTGATGTGAGGTCACTCTTGCCTGGCTTGCTCACCTCGCCTTGTGGACATGAGCCCTCTGGTGGCACTTGGAGCCTGCTGGGAGCCTCCTCTCCTCGGTGATGAGGGCCCTCTGGCATCAGGCCCTAACTGCTGGGCTCCCCACATTTTGTGATGTGTGCCCAGTGGTGCGAGGACACTCCAGCCAGGTTCACATCCCCATTGGGGTGTGGGCCTTCTGCTCTGAGGTCCCAAAGCCTGGGTTGCTCACAGTTTCATGATGTGGGCTCTCTGCTGTTAGTTCACTCCTGCCTGCATCCCATAGCTTCTGTGCTCTGGACCGCCTGCTGGGAGGTTCCAACTGCTGGATTCCTCACCTTTCTTATTCTTTGGGCCCTCTGTTTTTAGGCTACTCCTGCCTGCCTCACTCCCATTCCCTTTGTGATATGTGTCCTCTGATTTGAGGCCACATGTGCTGGGTTCCGCACCTTTCGATGATGTGACCCCACTGGAGGGAAGACAGTCCTGACTGGTTCCCATCCCCTTGCTGATGTGGGCCCTCAGGTGAGAGTCTGATCCTGGCTGGGTTCCTCACCCTTCTGTGAGGTGGGCCCTCTGCTGTGAGGTCAATCATGCCTGTCTGGCACACGTCACCTTGGTGACGTGGGCCCTCTGGTGGCAGTTGGAGTGTGCTGGGATCCTCCTCCCCTCGGTGATGAGGGCCCTCTTGCCTTAGGCCATAACTGCTGGGCTCCCCACATTTTCTGATGTGTGCCAAGTGAGTGAGGAGACTCTTGCCAGGTTCCCATCCCCATGGCGATATGGGCCTTCTGCTCTGAGGTCAAGACGGCTGGCTTGCTCACAGTACCATGATGTGGGCCCTCTGCTGTGAGTTCACTCCGGCAAGGATCCCTTATCATCGGTGCTCTGAGCCGCCTGCTGGGAGGTTCCAACTGCTGGATTCCTCAACTTTTTTATTCTATGTGCCCTCTGTTGTGAGGCTCCTCCTGCCTGCCTCACCGCCAGCCCCTTGGTGATGACTGTCCTATGGCTTGAGGCCACATGTGCTGCGTTCCTCACCTTTCGATGATGTGACCCCACTCGTGTGAGGACACTCCTGCCTGGTTCCCATCCCCTTGGTGAGGTGGGCCCTCTGGCGAGAGTCTAATCCTGGCTGGGTTCCTCAACGTTCTGTGAGGTAGGCCCTCTGCTGTGAGGTCACTCCTGCCTGGCTGGCACACGTCACCTTGGAGACGTGAGCCCTCTGGTGGCAGTTGGAGCGTGCAGGGCGCCTCCTCCTCTCGGTGATGACGGCCCTCTGGCGTCAGGCCCTAAATGGTGGGCTCCCCACATTTTCTGATGTGCGCCCAGTGGTGCGAGGACACTCCAGCCAGGTTCCCATTCCCATGGGGATGTGGTCCTTCTGCGCTGAAGTCTCAACTCCTGGGTTGCTCACAGTTTTGTGATGTGGGCCCTCTGCTGTGAGTTCACTGTGGCCTGGATCCCATATCCTCGGTGTTCTGGGCTGCCTGCTGGAAGGTCTAAATGCTGGAATCCTCACGTTTTTTATATTATGTGCCCTGTGTTGTGAGGCTACTCCTGCCTGCCTCACTCCAAGGCCCTTGGTGATGTGGGTCCTCTGGTTTGAGGACACATGTGCTGGGTTCCTCACCTTAAGATGATAAGGCCCCACTGGTGTGAGGATAATCCTGACTGGGTCCCATCCCCTTTGTGATGTGGGCCCTCTGGTGAGAGTCTGATCCTGGCTGGGTTCCTCACCCATCTGTGAGGTGGGCCCTCTACTATCAGGTAACTCTTGCCTGGGTTGCTCACCTCTCCTTGTTGACATGAGCCCTCTGGTGGCAATTGGACCCTGCTGGGAGCCTCCTCAGCTCTGTGATGAGGGCCCTCTGACGTCAGGCCCTAACTGCTGGGCTCCCCAACTTTTCTTAGTGAGCCCAGTGTTGCTCAAGCACTCCTCTTAGGTTCCCATCCCCATGGGGATGTGGGCCTTCTGCTCTGAGGTTCCAACGGCTGGGTTGATCACAATTTCATGATGTGGGCTCTCTGGTGTTAGTTCACTGTGGCCTGGATCCCATAGCCTCTGTGGTCTTGGCTGCCTGCTGGGAGGTTCCAACTGCTCGATTCCTCAACTTTTGTATTCTATGGGTCCTGTGTTGTGATGCTCCTCCTGCCTGCCTCACTCGCAACCCCTTCGTGATGTGGGTCTTCTGGTTTGAGGCCACATGTGCTGGGTTAGGCAACTTTCAATGATGTGGCCCCACTGGTGTGAGGACACTCCTGCCTGGTTCCCATCCCCTTGGTGATGTGGGCCTTCTGGTGACAGTCTTATCCTGGCTGGGTTCCTCACTCTTCTGTGAGGTAGGCCCTCTGCTGTGAGGTCAATCCTGCCTGACTTGCACACATCACCTTGGCGACGTGGGCCCTCTGTTGGCACATGGAACCTGCTGGGAGCCTCCTGCCCTCGGTGATGACGGCCCTCTAGCATCAGGCTCTAACTGCTGGGCTCCCCACGTTTTCTGATGTGAGCCCAGTGATGCCAGGACACTCCTGTCAGGTTCCCATCCCCATGGGGATGTGGGCTTTCTGCTCTGAGGTCCCAATGCCTGGGTTGCTCACAGTTTCATGATGTGGGCTCTCTGCTGTTAGTTCACTCCTGCCTGCATCCCATAGCTTCTGTGCTCTCAGCCGCCTGCTGGGAGGTTCCAAATGCTGGATTCCTCACTTTTTTTATTCTTTGGGCCCTCTGTTTTTAGGCTACTCCTACCTGCCTCACTCCCATCCCCTTTGTGATGTATGTCCTCTGATATGAGGCCACATGTGCTGGGTTCCTCACCTTTCGATGATGTGGCCCCACTGGTGGGAGGACAGTCCTGACTGGTTCCCATCCCCTTGGTGTTGTGGGCCCTCTGGTGAGAGTCTCATCCTGCCTCGGTTCCTCACCCTTCTGTGAGATAGGCCCTCTGCTGTGAGGTCACTACTGCCTGGCTGGCGCATGCCACCTTGTAGACGTGGGCCCTCTGTTGGCAGTTGGAACCTGCTGGGAGTCTCCTCCTCTCAGTTATGAGGGCCCCCTGGCATCAGGCCCTAACTGCTGGGCTCCTAACATTTTCTGATATGTGCTAAGTGGTGCAAAGCCACTCCTGCCAGGTTCCCATCCCAATGGGGATGTGGGCCTTCTGTTCTGAGGTCCCAACAGCTGGGCTGCTCACAGGTTCATGATGTGGGCCCTCTGCTGTGAGTTCACTGCGGCCTGGATCTCATAGCCTCGGTGCTCTGGGCCACTTGCTGGGAGGTTCCAACTGCTGGATTCCTCAACTTTTATATTCTATGGACCCTGTGCTGTGAGGCCGGTCCTGCCAGCTTCATTCCGAACCCCTTGGTGATGTGGTTCCTCTGGTTTGAGGACACATGTGCTGGGATCCTCACCTTTCGATGATGTTGTCCCACTGGTGTGGGGACACTCCTGCCTGCCGCTGTACACACGCTTGATTCTCTTTCGGAGACATATAAATCAGTAGGTTTTTAGATTATTTCTAGTCAGGTATATTCTTAGGCGTTTAATATGGGGTGTTGAGTCCACTGCGTTGAGCAAGGAGTAGCTCTTGTCTATTACATATTTGGCTTATGGAACGGTATCTGTGCTAATTTCAATCTCTGGTTTCATGCAGCACCCCAACTCACCTTTCCCCTTAAGCAAGCATAAGTTGGTTTTCTACATTTGACACTCTGTTCTGTTTTGTAATTCAGTTCCTGTGTAGCCAAGTTTACATTCCGTGTAGTAGTGATATCTTATGATGTTTCTTTTTCTGTGTGACTTATTTCACTTAGAATCATCGTACCTGAATCCACTCATTATGCTGCTACGGGCCTGATGACATAGATTTCATTGCTGAGTGATATTGCATTGTACGTAAGTACCACAACTTCTTTATCCATTTTTCGCTTTCTGTGATATTGAACTTGTACCGTAAACGAGGTTCTTGTAAACAGAGCCGTCCCAAACTTTGGGGTGGCTGTGTCTTTTGATTTTAATTTCCCTAAGCTATAGGACCATAAGTGGAAGTGCCCTAGGCTCTGTTGCTTTGTTTTTTGGATGTTTCAGGAAACACCATACACTTCTCCAGAGTGGCTGCTGGCAATTCACATCCCGATCATCAGCATAACAAGGCTCCCAGTTCTCCATGGCCTGTCCTGCCTTTCTGGATTTTACATTTTTTTCAGATGGCCCTTTTGACCGGGGGGCAGTGAGACTTTATTGTAGTGCAGATTTCCTTTGCAAGCTTGCTTGTTTGGCCAAAAAGGGCGTATGCGTTTTTTCCTGAATATATTCAGGAAAAAACGCATACGTCCTTTTTGGCCAACAGCATCATTGTGGACGTTCTGCCTCTTTTCCTATGCGTTACATGCAATTCCTGTCTACCTCCTGAAATCGGTTTCCTGCAATTCTGCCCCGCTTTCAAGTCCTCTTGGCAGCCTTACTTCAATATATTTTTGGAAGATAGCTGTCATTTATAACTCTGCAGGCTTGTGAATTACAGTGCCCCTGAGCTCCTTTCTTCAACTCGCTTTCTTGTGAGCTGGCCGCAACACCGCAGGATTGCTTCAGGCCCTAGTTTGGTACCGGCACGGCATGCTGAGACTTTGGTTAATTCCTCTTCCTGGTGGGAAATGAGAGTTAAATTTGCCCGTCCAGACACCTCCACCTAGTCTCTCATTGGTTCTCCCTATTCCTCTTCATTTTCCACAGAAATTGCAAACTGGGCCAAACAGGAGGTTAAAGGCACTGACTCTCCAAGTGGGGAGAGTGTTAGTAAAGCGTCTGGAATGTTGCACCCGAGTACCAGGGGACGTAAACTGAGACACATTTGAACACGTTTTCCGATCACACGGTGGATCATACTCTGGGTTCCACATGCATGTTTTAGCTGAAGGAAGAATCCCTTAAACATGGAGAGTTGAGACCCATGGAATGGGTACCATGCAATATGACTTCAAAGGGTCTGCATTTGCTCACCAAACCTCACCAATCCTATCACTGCTGCGTTTATGCCGCTGTACACACGCTTGATTCTCTTTCGGAGACATATAAATCCATAGTTTTTAAGATTCTTACTAGTCAGGTATATTGTTAGGCGTTTAATATGGGGTGTTGAGTCCAGTTCGTTGAGCAAGGAGTAGCACTTGTCTATTATATATTTGGCTTATGGAACGGTATCTGTGCTAATTTCAATCTCTTGTTGTATGCAGCACCCCAACTCACCTTTCCCCTTAAGCAAGCATAAATTGGTTTTCTACATTTGACACTCTGTTCTGTTTAGTAATTTAGTTCTTGTGTAACCAAGTTTACATTCCGTGTAGTAGTGATATCTTATGATGTTTCTTTTTCTGTGTGACTTATTTTTTTATTTCTTTTATTTTTTTATTTTTTTTTTTTTTTGCGGTACGTGGGCCTCTCACTGTTGTGGTCTTTCCCATTGCGGAGCACAGGCTCCGGACGCGCAGGCTCAGCGGCCATGGCTCACAGGCCCAGCCGCTCCGCGGCATGTGGGATCTTCACGGAGCGGGGCACGAACCCATGTCCTCTGCATCGGCAGGCGGACTCTCAACCACTGCACCACCAGGTAAGCCCTGTGTGACTTATTTCACTTAGAATCATCGTACCTGAATCCACTCATTATGCTGCTATGGGCCTGATGAAATAGATTTCATTGCTGAGTGATATTGCATTGTACGTATGTACCACAACTTCTTTATCCATTTTTCGCTTTCTGTGATATTGAACTTGTACAGTACACGAGGTTCTTGTAAACAGAGCCGTCCCAAACTTGGGGTGGCTGTGTCTTTTTGATTTTAATTTCCCTAAGCTATAGGACCATAAGTGGAAGTGCCCTAGGCTCTGTTGCTTTGTTTTTTAGATGTTTCAGGAAACACCATACACTTCTCCAGAGTTGCTGCTGGCAATTTACATCCCGCCCATCAGCATAACAAGGCTCCCAGTTCTCCATGGCCTGTCCTGCCTTTCTGGATTTTACACTTTTTTCAGATGGCCCTTTTGACCGGGGGGCAGTGAGACTTCATTGTAGTGCAGATTTCCTTTGCAAGCTTGCTTGGTTGGCCAAAAAGGGCGTATGCGTTTTTTCCTATATTCAGGAAAAAACGCATACGCCCTTTTTGGCCAAGTGCATCATTGTGGACGTTCTGCCTCTTTTCCTATGCTTTACATGCAATTCCAGTCTACCTCCTGAAATCGGTTTCCTGCAATTCTGCCCCGCTTTCAAGTCCTCTTGGCAGCCTTACTTCAATATATTTTTGGACGATAAGTGTCATTTATAACTCTGTAGGGTTGTGAATTACAGTGTCCCTGAGCTCCTTTCTTCAACTCGCTTTTTTGTGAGCTGGCCGCAACACCACAGGATTGCTTCAGGCCCTAGTGTGGTTCCGGCATGGCATGCTGAGCCTTTGGTTAATTCCTCTTCCTGGTGGGAAATGAGAGTTAAATTTGCCCTTCCAGACACCTCCAGCTAATCTCTCCTTGGTTCTCCATCTTCCTGTTCATCTTCCACAGAAACTGCAAACTGGGCCAAACAGGAGGTTAAAGGCACTGACTCTCCAAGTGGGGAGAGTGTTAGTAAAGCGTCTGGAATGTTGTACCCGAGTACCAGGGGACGAAAACTGAGACACATTTGAACACGTTTCCCGATCACACCGTGGATCATACTCTGGGTTCCACATGCATGTTTTAGCTGAATGAAGAATCCCTTAAACCTGGAGAGTTGAGACCATGGAATGGGTACCATGCAATATGACTTCAAAGGGTCTGCATTTGCTCACTGAACCTCACCAATCCTATCACTGCTGCGTTTATGCCGCTGTACACATGCTTGATTCTCTTTCGGAGACATATAAATCCATAGGTTTTAAGATTCTTACTAGTCAGGTATATTCTTAGGCTTTTAATATGGGATGTTGAGTCCACTTCGTTGAGCAAGGAGTAGCTCTTGTCTATTACATATTTGGCTTATGGAACGGTATCTGCTAATTTCAATGTGTGGTTTTATGCAGCACCCCAACTCACCTTTCCCCTTAAGCAAGCATAATTTGTTTTTCTACATTTGAGACCCTGTTCTGTGTTGTAATTCAGTTCCTGTGTAGCCAAGTTTACATTCCGTGTAGTAGTGATATCTTATGATGTTTCTCTTTCTGTGTGACTTATTTCACTTAGAATCATCGTACCTGAATCCACTCATTATGCTGCTACGGGCCTGATGACATAGATTTCATTGCTGAGTGATATTGCATTGTACGTAAGTACCACAACTTCTTTATCCATTTTTCGCTTTTTGCGATATTGAACTTGTACCGTAAACGAGGTTCTTGTAAACAGAGCCGGCCCAACCTTTGGGGTGGCTGTGTCTTTTTGATTTTAATTTCCCTAAGCTATAGGACCATAAGTGGAAGTGCCCTAGGCTCTGTTGCTTTGTTTTTTAGATGTTTCAGGAAACAGCATACACTTCTCCAGAGTGGCTGTTGGCAATTTACATCCCGCCCATCAGCATAACAAGGCTCCCAGTTCTCCATGGCCTGTCCTGCCTTTCTGGATTTTACTCTTTTTTCAGAAGGCCCTTTGACCGGGGGGCAGTGAGACTTCATTGTAGTGTAGATTTCCTTTGCGAGCTTGCTTGGTTGGCCAGAAAGGGCGTATGCGTTTCTTCCTGAGTATATTCAGGAAAGAACGCATACGCCCTTTTTGGCCAAGTGCATCATTGTCGACGTTCTGAGTCTTTTCATATGTTTTCAGTGCAATTCCAGTCTACCTCCTGAAATAGGTTTCCTGCAGTTCTGCCTTGCTCTCAGTGCCTCTTCATAGCCTTACTTCAATATACTTTTGGAAAATAGTTGGCCTTTATAACTCTGCAGGTTTTTGAATTGCAGTGGCCCTTAGCTCCATTTTTCAGCCCTTATTTTTGTGATCTTGCCTCATATCCACAGGATTTCTTCAGGCCCTATTCTTCTTCTGGGGCGCCTTGCTCTGCCTTTGGTTAATTCTTCTTCCTGAATTGAAATTAGAGTGACATGTGCCCATTGAAACCGCTACAGCTATTTTCTCACTGGTTCCCCCTATTCCCATTCATCCTCCGCACTAACTGCAGACTGTGTGATACCGGAACTTAAAGGCATTGACTCTCCATGTGGAGATGTTGTTAGTAAAGTGGCTGGAATGTTGATCCGGAGCCCCAGGAGAGGAAAATGAGGTGCATTTTAGAAACCTTTCCCGATCATATGGTATACCATCCGCTGGATTTCCCATGCATGGTTTAGCTGTAGGAAGATTCCCTTCAACTTGGAGTGTTGGGACCCTTGGAATAAGTAGCATGAAGTATTGCATTAAACTTTCGGCAGTTGCTCACCAAAGCTCTCCAATCCTTTCAGCCCCAAGTGTCCAGCCTTATGTCTTATCCAGCTGTGGGTTTATATGTGGTCATTCCAGGTTGCATCACAGCCCCTGAGCGAATTTTGTAAGAATTTTTCTCTCTTTCATTGTTTCTGCGTTTTGGTTTTAAAATTTATTTCTATAATGGGGTTTAGCTCATTTTCACTGCTGTGTTTGTGCCGCTCTGCGCACACTTGATTCCCTTATGGAGATATATCAATACATGGGTTTTAAGATTCTTATTACTCAGATATATTTCTCTGCAGTGTATAGGGTGTGTTGAGGCCAGTTCATTGAGCAAGGTGTAGATCTTGTCTGATACCTATTTGGTTTATTGAACGGTATCTGTGCTAATTTCAAACTCTGGTTTTATGCATCACCCCACCTCTCCTTTCCCCTTAAGCTGACATAAGTGTGTTTTCTAAATGTGAGACACTGTTCTGTTTTGTAATTCATTTTTTGTGCAGCCATATTTATCCTCCCTCTATAAGTGATATCTTATGATGTGTTTCTTTTTCTGTTTGACTTATTTCAAGTAGTATTATCGGACCTCAATCCACTCTTTATCCTTCTACTAGCCTTATTACATTGATTTCATGGTGAAGAGATATTCCATTGTACATAAGTACCACATTTTCTTTATCCATTGTTCTCTTTCCTGGGATATTTAAGGTGTACTGAAGTTGAGGTTCTTGTAAACAGAGTAGCCCTAAACTGTGGTGTGCTTGTGTCTTGTTGATTTTTAGACTTCCCTAGATATACTCCCGTGATTGGAAGTGCCCTATGCTCTGTCGCTCTGTTTTTTAGATGATTTAGGAACCACCATACACTTCTCCAGAGTGGCTCTCGGCAGTTCACACACTGTCCATCAGCGTATAAAGGCTCCCTGTTCTCCATGGCCTGTCCTGCATTTCTGGTTTTTACAATTTTTTCGGATGGCCCTTTTGACCGGTGGGAAATGAGACTTCTTTGTTGTGCATATTTGCATTGCTTGCTTGCTTGGTTGCCCATAAAGTGCGTATGCGTTTTTTCCTGGATATATTCAGGAAAAAACGCATACTCCCTTTTGGGCCAACTGCATCATTGTCGAAATTCTGCCGCTTTTCATGTGCTTTAAAGGCGAGTCCAATCTATCTCTTGAAATCTGTTTCTTGCAATTCTGTCTTGCATTCAGATCCTCTTCTTTGCCTTACCTCAACATATTTTTGGACGTTAGTTTTCATTTATAACTCTGCAGGTTTGTGAATTGCAGTGACCCTGAGCTCCATTTTTTAAGTTGCTCTTTTGTGAGCTGGCCTCAAAACCGCAGGATTGCTTCAGGCCCTATTTTGGCTCCGGCGAGGCGGGCTGAGCCTTTTTTTAATTCTTATTCTTAATGGGAAATTAGAGTGACATGTGCCCGTCCAAACCCCTACAACTATTCTCTCATTGGTTCCCCCTGTTCCCGTTCATCCTCCTCACAATTTGCAAAATGTGTGAAACAGAAGTTTAAATGTGCTGATTCTCTAAGTGGGGAGATTCTAAGTAACGTGGCTGGAATGATGAACAGGAGCACCAGGAGAGGATAAATGAGGTGCATTTTAGACACATCTCCCGATCACATGGTGTACAGTCCTCTGGGTTTTCCATGCATGTTTTAGCTGTAGGAAGATTCCTTGAACCTGCAGATTTGGGACCCATTGAATGGGTACCAGGTAGTATTACTTTAAAGGGTATGCATTTCCTCACCCAACCTCACATTTCTCTTAGCGCGAACAGTTTCCAGCCTTATGTCTCATCCTGCTGTGGGTCTAGATGTGTTCAATCCATGTTGCATCACCGTCCCTGAGGAAAAGTTGTAAGAGGTTTTCTCTGTCTCTCTGTCGTTTATTTTTTTCAATTTATTACTATGTTGTTTACAGCTGATTTTCAAAGCTCTGTTTCTTGCTGCTGTACATCCACTTGATTCACGTACAGAGAGACATCAATAATTTCTTTTTCAGATTCTTACCAGTCATAGATATTCTTTTCCGGTGACTTGAGTGTGCTGAGTGCAGTTCTTTTAGCTACCGTGTAGGCCTTGTTGATTATCAGTTTGGTATTTGGAATGGTATCTTTGCTAATTTCAACCTCCTGGATGATGCCTCACCCCTCCCCACCTTTCCCGTTTAGCAGCCTTACGCGTGTTTTCTACATATTTATGTCACTTAGAATGATCATACGTAACTCCTCCGGAGTTGTTACAACTGGCCATATTTCATTGATTTCCAGGCTGAGTAATATTCCACTCTACATAAGTACCACATCTCTATCCATTTTTTCCCTCCAGAGACATTTAAGTTATATCCTAGTCGAGGATCTTTTAAACAGAGAGGCAGTAAACATTGGGGTGCCTGTGTCCTCTCGATTTTTGTTTTTCCCAAGATATACGCCCATGAGTGCAAGTGCCCTATGCTCTGTAGCTCATTTTTTAGGTGCTTTAGTAAACACAATACACTTCTCCAGAATGGCCGTTGGCAATATACATTTCCACTATAAGCCTCACAGGGCTCCCTCTTCTCCTTGCCCTGTCCTGCATTTCTGGCGTTTACACTTTATGAGGATGGCTCTTCTGACTGATGCGAAGTGATATCTTTTGTAGTATTGATTTCCAGTGCCCACCTGTTTGGTTGGCTAAAAAAGTGTATGCCCTTTTCTTGAATATATACAGAAAAAAACGCATACAGCCTTTTTGGCCAACTGCAATGTCGGCAATGTTCAGCCCCTTTTCTTGTGCTTAATGGCGAGTCCTTTCTACCTCCTCAAATCCCTTTCCTGCCATTCTCCCTTGCTTGCCAATCCTTTTCTCTGACTTTCCTCAAGACATTTTTCAGTGATAGATATTTTCAACTCTGCAGTTTCATGAATTTTACTGCCCCTGAGTTCCATTGTTCAACTTGTGTTTATGGGAACTGGCCACAAAGCAGTGGGATTTCCTCAAGCCCTATACTGTTTCCATGGGCAACCCTAGCCTTTGGTCAATTCATCTTCCTGATTGGAAATTAGAGTGACATGTGCCTGTCTGAACACCTAGGACTTGTCTCTCATTGTTCCTCATCCTTCCGCTTCATCCTCTGGACAAATTCCAAACTGTACGCAACAGGATGTTGACAGTGTTGACATCTCCAAGTGGGGAGACTGTTAGTAAAGACACTGGAGGGGTGAACCCGAGCACCAGGAGATGAGGAGATGAGATGCCTTTTCCAAACTCTTCCCGATCAGACGTTATACCATCCTCTGGATGTGACAGACATGTTTTAGCAGTAGGAAGAGTCCCATTCATGTAAGGAGAACACCAGGGCTTTTTCAAAATCAGTGTCTCCCCGAAACCCAAACTGGGGAGTTTTTTAAGCTACGGCTACACATATGTTCATTAAGGGCCTTGGGAAGTAGGCAGAGTCCAAACTTTAGATGACTGAAGTCTTCAGGGTCAGAAGCACTCACCACCGGCTTCCCTTAGGTTACACTTTAACTGTCATTGATAGATGATGTCAATAAAAATATCTATTCTTTTTCCGATTATTTCCCCTTATAGGTTATTGCACAATATTGAGTGTAGTTCCCTGTGCTATACAGTAGTTCCTTGTTGATGATCTATTTTATACATAGCAGTGTGTATGTGTTAATTCCAAACTGTTAATTTATCCCTCCTCCCACCTTTCCCCTTTGGTAATAATAAATTATAAGATTTTATACTTCTCAGAAATGGGGGAGCTGAAAGAGAGGTATCATTTTCAATGGAAAAGCATTTAAAACAAGATTGAAGCTTTAACCAAGATTATTAGATGTACATCCTTGGAAAGAAATCACTTCATTTCTCTAATATTGACCTGACAAATAAGACAAACCTTTTCACTGAACTTGCTTATAATAAAGTGATGGAAATATCAAATGGAAGTGTTAGAAACATCTTATTTTACCCGAGCCTTATAAACTGTTCTATGTTAACTACAGTTTGGCTCACACATCTGTTCATTGAAGTTACAATAGTCTCAATTTCTGTTACTGATCCTCCAGAGTGGACCCCAACAAGGGTCCCCCTGCCCAGTGTCATTGGGGCCAACAGATCGAGACTGAGTTTGGTTCCCAAGCAAAGGAAACTTTATATTTTCATCAGAGAATGGAGAGGTGAGAGCATGCACTACCCCGTGGGCTGTGGGCTGGGCTGCTGTGTAGAGATCCTGTCAGAGTCAGTGGGAGGGAGGGGGCGGAGCTCTCAAGGGCCGGGTTGGCTGCAGCTCAGGCTCTATATCTCGGAGTCTGCACTGGGCCCCAGGAGCTGAGGTGTCGACCCAGCCATTCTGCACCAGGAAATCTGGTCTGAAGTGCCGGGTGTGGAACCTCTGCATGCGGGACCCTAGGAGCACGTGAAATTAGACAAAGCACAAAGGATAAAAAAGGTCAGACTTGACTTTATTGCCCACATTCTATTTTTATCTCCCAGGGATTTTTAATGGGCTTTGCTGGGGACAAACCCCTCCTCTGCCTTTTGTCCCGTTCCTCATTCTTGGAGTGCTGAGGGTGCAGACCCTTCTTCTGTAACTGCTGAGTGCTGAGTTGGGAGCCCTCATACCAGGGGACGAGGGTCAGAACTTCTCCCCAGCAGCCTCCAGGTGACGTTGATTGGCCCCAGGACCCCTGCCTCCCTGCTCGTCCGCCTGAGCACCAGCATTGGAAGTGTTATAGATTCTAATGACCTTTAAGGGTCCAGGAAAGAGATGTGCAGAGACACTGTGGGGGCCGGTTTCACCCCGCCCCACATTTGTTCGGCCACCTTAGGCTGACCGTTTCTGCCAGCCTAGATGTTCTGACCAGTAGTCTGCTCTTTCTTCAATTAGGCCCCTGAATTAACGTAAAAACAGCACCAGGTGTCAGAGCCCTGCCCGCTCAACTCCCAGACAGTCCAGGGTCAGTGGTGATCAAGGACCATGATGGCCACTGAGTCAACAGCCTTTTGAAGTAAACAGGAGTCCAGCCGGTCTTATTGGCCACCATCATCACGGTGTCTGTAGGCTTTTCTATGGTGACGGTGTGATATACGGTTCCCCCGCCAAGATTATTAGCTCCCCTCCGGGTGCAGGAAGTCCTGCAAGCAGTAGTCTACTCCTTCGGGACACACTATTGTTGTTTTATGAGAGAAACTCCAGGTCAAGTGATGTTCACACGAGTCGTCATGGTGCCCTGTTGCCCCCGGTTATCTCTCTGGATGTTGGAGTTGGAGGGCCTCCTCACTCGAGGTCGGTGTGCCCACGGAGCGAACCCTGCAACTTCAGGGCATGGTTGGTGATTAGGATCACCACGTGGGGTCCTTTTCCCTTAGGAGGGAGGTGGCCTTTTGGGCTGCTGATTTCCAGGTTTTTAGATACCGCCAGTATCTTGGCCAGATGTGGCAGTGGGCCAAGCCCCTTGGTGACTGTAGTTTATCCTACCTGGATGGCATTCTTGCGTTGTTCCATTTCAAGTGGTCCCAGTTTTTGCACTAATTCTCCAATGGCGATTCACCTTTCACCGGGAATGGAAAGGTCAAAGGGTTTAGCTCAATTAGGGAGTTCCAGGGCAAGGGTCTGAATTGACTGCTCTTTCCATTCTTGAAAGGCCACTTCTGGATTCTGTTCAAAAGGATCATCATCTTTTCCTTTCAGTGTTTCATATAGAGGCCCAGCTAGTAGACTGTAGTTAGGGATCCAGAAGCAGCAAACCCTGGCCTCCCCAGGAACCCCTAAGCTGTCTTCTAGTTTTAGAAAGGGGTAAGGCTGCAAATGGTTTCTTCCCTTTCCTGGGATGGGCTTCTCTGACCTTGTGTGAGAATGAAGCCCAGGCAGGTCACTGCAGTCTGTGATATTTGAGCTTTTTCTTGGACAACTTCTATCCTTTATTGGCTTGGTAGTTCAGAGGCCTCCTTAGTAGGGCTGGCGATCAGAATGTCGTCTGCATATTGAAGGAGGGTTTCCTTTTCCAGAGGTAGAACTTTTCGGTCGTTAGCTAAGCTTTCCCCAAAGATGGTGTGGGAATTTTTGAACCCTTGGGGCAAGACGGCCCGGAAGTATTGTTTTAGTTGTATGTTGAGTCCTGCCACTCACAAGCCAAAATTTCTTGTGACTCTGGGACTAATGGAATACAAAAGAAGGCATCATTGAAGACTAATACAGAATACCATGTCCTGGTGGTTGGTAGAATGACCAGCAGGGTGTAGGGATCAGGAGCAACTGGAGGTATATCCTCGGTGGCTTCACTGACTGTCCTGACATCCTTTACCAGGTCCCCAGCAGCCCATGGGGCTCTCGTGGTCAGGCCAATCCCAGGATATGGAGCTCTCCTGGGCAGGTACCCCACCCCCAACCCAGCCCACGGGGCTCTCATGGTCAGGCCCCTCCCAGGATACAGAGCTACCCTTGCAGGTACCGTGGCAGGGCTGGGCACACAGGAACCGTGCACATAGCCCTCATTGAAGAGCACCCCCAGCTCACCTGTCGCTCAGAGCTGACACAGAGCACCTCAGAGCAGGACTTGAACTAACAAACAGCAGCTCCGACAGGTCTGTGACCCTGGGCATCACTCTGTGTGGCCTCCCTCCACCTGGTCTTCCAGAGACTTCCACTGCACCCAGGGCACCAGGCCTCTGTCTCCAACCACCACCCACCCCTCCTCTCCCTGACTCCTGGGTTCCTCTCATTAGGAGAGGGTTTTCTTGAAGTTGTCTCCCACTCATGGGCCAGATAAAATGATTAGAAAACAAGCCAAAGCTGCAGCCCCTTGTCTATCCTGACTCTCAGGAGCCCACACCTGTTCCTTGGACCTGGCCGGTTCAGCAAGTTCCATTGTCTGCAACTGTGAGCCCCTGAGGGGTGATGATTGGCTGACCTGGGCAGCCTTACCATGCCGGCCAGCCCTCCCCAGGTGTGCCTGGGTTGAGATCAATATAAATACCACTCCAGGCAGCAAAAGCCCCTGCAGCTGTGCCTGACGCCATTTTCTCTGCCCTGTCAGCAGTCTCGGGGCTGGGCTGGTGGGAGGGAGTGAGAGGCCACGGCTTTGTGGGTGGCCCAGTGTGAGTGGGGCTCTGCTGGACTTTCTGCAGCAGTTGCCAGGCTGCCACCTGCTAAAGAAGAGGATGTGTCACCCATACCTGCTGCTGGAATTTCTCCCTGGGCAGAGGTGAGGAAGGAAAAAAGCAGTGGGGGCAGGGACAGGACGGGTATCTCAGGCAGGGAAATGGAAATCTTCCAGAAGAGCACCCAGGGCCAGGACCATCCTGGCTGGCCTGCAGGCACCAAGTCAGCTGGCATGCTGTCACTCGTGTGGCTCCATGGCCCTTCCTCTAGGCTTTCAAGTCCTTGTATATATTCAGGTGTTTTACCTGGGAAGGGCGGGAACAGTTCAGCAGCAACTGGCCTGGGGTTCAGCTCACGTTTACTCACAGATGCCTCGGCACGGTGCCCCAGCTTTGCAATGAGGACGCTTGTTGTGTGGGGGCTGCTGGCTGAATGGGAGACGATTCCCCACCACTGACCAACTTCAGAATTGTTTACAACTGGAGCAAGTGCCCTGATACGGTTTTCCTCTGAGTAACTGGTGGGTTCTGTTTTTTTTTTCTCTTTTTCGTTTTTGGTTCAAGGTAGATTTTATTCCTCTTTTTTGTATTTACAGATATAAGCATGGAAATAATTTATTCATATAAATACATGTATGTGAAGGGAATAATTGTTTTTTCTGTTTTATTTTTTAAATTTTATTTCTTTTTAATTTTGAATTTTATTTTATATTTTTATACAGCAGGTTCTCATTGGTTATCTATTTTATACATATAAATGTTTACATGCCAATCCCAATCTCTCAACTCCTCCCACCACCACCCCTCCAAGAGCTTTCCCCCCTTGTTGTCCATACGATTGTTGTCTACATCTGTTGCTCTATTTATGCCTTGCAAAACGGTTAATCTGTACAGTTTTTCTAGGTTCCACATATATGCATGAATATACAAGATTTGTTTTTCTCTTTCTGACTTACTTCACTCTGTATGACAGTCTCTAGATCCATCGACGTCTCTACAAATGACCCAATTTCATTCCTTTCATGGCTTAGTAATATTCCATTTTATATATGTACCACATCTTTATGCATTCGTCTGTCTGTGGGCATTTAGGTTGCTTCCATTACCTCGATATTGTAAATAGTGATGCAATGAACATTGCGGTGAATGTCTCTTTTTGATTTATGGTTTTGTCTGGGTATATGTCCAGTCCTGGGATTGCTGTATCATATGGTAATTCTATTATTAGTTTCTTAAGAAACTCCATATTGTTCTCCATAGTGACTGTATCAATTTATATTCCCAACAATAGTGGAAGAGGCTTCCTTTTCTCCACACCCTTTCCAGCATTTGTTGTTTGTAGATTTTCAGATGATGCCCATTCTAACAGGTGTGAGGTGATACCTCATTGTTGAGTCCATTTCGTTGAGCAAGGGGTAGGTCTTGTCTATTACATATTTGGCTTATGGAACGGTATCTGTGCTAATTTCAAACTCTGGTTTTATGCAGCACCCCAACTCACCTTTCCCCTTAAGCAAGCATAAGTTGGTTTTCTAAACTTGAGACCCTGTTCTGTTTTGTAATTCAGTTCCTGTGTAGCCAAGTTTACATTCCGTGCATTAGTGATACCTTATGATGTTTCTTTTTCTGTGTGACTTATTTCACTTAGAATCATCATGCCTCAATCCACTCATTATGCTGGTACAGGCCTGGTGACACAGATTTCATTGCTGAGTGGTATTCTGTTGTACATAAGTACCGCAACTTCTTTATCAATTATTTGTTCTCTGGGATATTTAACTTGTACTGTAGAAGAGGTTCCTGTAAACAGAGCCGTTGTAAATTTTGGGGTGGCTGTGTCTTTTTGATTTTAATTTCCCTAAGCTATAGGACCATAAGTGGAAATGCCCTAGACTCTGTTGCTTTGTTTTTCAGATGTATCAGGAAACACCATACACTTCTCCAGAGTGGCTGTTGGCAATGTACATCCCGCCCATCAGCATAACAAGGCTCCTTTTTCCCCATGGCCTGTCTTGCCTTTCTGGATTTTACACTTTTCTCAGATGGCCCTTTAGACCGGGGGGAAGTGACACTTCATAGTAGTTCGGATTTCCATTGCAAGCTTGCTTGGTTTGCCAAAAAGGGCGTATGTGTTTGTTCCTGAATATATTCAGGAACAAACTCATACGCCCTTTGTTGCCAAGTGCATCATTGTCGATGTTCTGCCTCTTTTCCTATGCTTTAAATGCAAATCCAGTCTACCTCCTGAAATCGGTTTCCTGCAATTCTGCCCCGCTTTCAAGTCCTCTTCGCAGCCTTACTTCAATATATTTTTGGACGTTATCTGTCATTTATAACTCTGCAGGTTTGTGAATTACAGGGCCCCTGAGCTCCTTTCTTCAACTCGCTTTCTTGTGAGCTGGCCGCAAACCCGCAAGACTGCTTCAGGCCCTAATCTGCTTCTGGCAGGGCACGCTGAGCCTTTGGTTAATTCCTCTTCCTGGTGGGAAATGAGTGTTAAATATGCCCGTCCAGACACCTACCTCACTCTCAACCCCTTGGTGATGTGGGTCCTCTGGTTTGTGGCCACTTTTGCTGGGTTCCTCACCTTTCGATGATGTGGCCCCACTAGTGTGAGGACACTCCTGCTTGGTTCTCATCCACGTGGTTATGTGGACCCCCTGGTGAGAGTCTGTTCCTGGCTTTGTTCCTCACCCACCTGTGAGGGAGACCCTCTGCTGATAGGTCACTCCTGCATGGCTGGCACACATTGCCTTGGTGAAGTCAGCCGTGTGGTGGCAGTTGGAGCGTGCTGGGAATCTCTTCCCCCCGGTGATGAGGGCCCTCTTGCATCAGGCCCTGACTGATGGGCTCACCAACTTTTCTTAGTGAGCCCAGTGATGCTTTGGCACTCCTCTTAGGATCCCATCTCCATGGGGATGTGGGCCTTCTGCTCTGAGGTCCCAACGGCTGGGTTGTTCACATTTTCATGATGTGGGCTCTCTGGTGTTAGTTCACAGAAGCCTGGATCCCATAGCCTCTGTGCTCTTGGCCGCCTGCTGGGAGGTTCCAACTGCTGGATTCCTCACTTTTTTAAATTTTTGGGCCCTCTGTTGTGAGGATCCTCCTGCCTGCCTCACTCCCAGCCCCTTCGTGATGTGTGTCGTCTGGTTTGAGGCCACATGTGCTGGGTTCCTCACCTTTCGATGATGTGGGACCAATGGTCTTAGGAGACTCCTGCCTGGTTCACATCCCCTTGGTGATGTGGGCCCTCTGTTGAGAGTCTGATCCTGGCTGGGTTCCTCACCCATCTGTGAGGTGGGCCGTCTGATGTGAGGTCACTCTTGCCTGGCTTGCTCACCTCGCCTTGTGGACATGAGCCCTCTGGTGGCATTTGGAGCCTGCTGGGAGCCTCCTCTCCTCGGTGATGAGGGCCCTCTGGCATCAGGCCCTAACTGCTGGGCTCCCCACATTTTGTGATGTGTGCCCAGTGGTGCGAGGACACTCCAGCCAGGTTCACATCCCCATTGGGGTGTGGGCCTTCTGCTCTGAGGTCCCAAAGCCTGGGTTGCTCACAGTTTCATGATGTGGGCTCTCTGCTGTTAGTTCACTCCTGCCTGCATCCCATAGCTTCTGTGCTCTGGACCGCCTGCTGGGAGGTTCCAACTGCTGGATTCCTCACCTTTCTTATTCTTTGGGCCCTCTGTTTTTAGGCTACTCCTGCCTGCCTCACTCCCATTCCCTTTGTGATATGTGTCCTCTGATTTGAGGCCACATGTGCTGGGTTCCGCACCTTTCGATGATGTGACCCCACTGGAGGGAAGACAGTCCTGACTGGTTCCCATCCCCTTGCTGATGTGGGCCCTCAGGTGAGAGTCTGATCCTGGCTGGGTTCCTCACCCTTCTGTGAGGTGGGCCCTCTGCTGTGAGGTCAATCATGCCTGTCTGGCACACGTCACCTTGGCGACGTGGGCCCTCTGGTGGCAGTTGGAGTGTGCTGGGATCCTCCTCCCCTCGGTGATGAGGGCCCTCTTGCCTTAGGCCATAACTGCTGGGCTCCCCACATTTTCTGATGTGTGCCAAGTGAGTGAGGAGACTCTTGCCAGGTTCCCATCCCCATGGCGATATGGGCCTTCTGCTCTGAGGTCAAAACGGCTGGCTTGCTCACAGTACCATGATGTGGGCCCTCTGCTGTGAGTTCACTCCGGCAAGGATCCCTTATCATCGGTGCTCTGAGCCGCCTGCTGGGAGGTTCCAACTGCTGGATTCCTCAACTTTTTTATTCTATGTGCCCTCTGTTGTGAGGCTCCTCCTGCCTGCCTCACTGCCAGCCCCTTGGTGATGACTGTCCTATGGCTTGAGGCCACATGTGCTGGGTTCCGCACCTTTCGATGATGTGGCCCCACTGGTGGGAGGACAGTCCTGACTGGTTCCCATCCCCTTGGTGTTGTGGGCCCTCTGGTGAGAGTCTCATCCTGCCTCGGTTCCTCACCCTTCTGTGAGATAGGCCCTCTGCTGTGAGGTCACTACTGCCTGGCTGGCGCATGCCACCTTGTAGACGTGGGCCCTCTGTTGGCAGTTGGAACCTGCTGGGAGTCTCCTCCCCTCAGTTATGAGGGCTCCCTGGCGTCAGGCCCTAACTGCTGGGCTCCTAACATTTTCTGATATGTGCTAAGTGGTGCAAAGCCACTCCTGCCAGGTTCCCATCCCAATGGGGATGTGGGCCTTCTGTTCTGAGGTCCCAACAGCTGGGATGCTCACAGGTTCATGATGTGGGCCCTCTGCTGTGAGTTCACTGCGGCCTGGATCCCATAGCCTCGGTGTTCTGGGCCACTTGCTGGGAGGTTCCAACTGCTGGATTCCTCAGCTTTTATATTCTATGGACCCTGTGTTGTGAGGCCAGTCCTGCCAGCCTCATTCCGAACCCCTTGGTGATGTGGTTCCTCTGGTTTGAGGACACATGTGCTGGGATCCTCACCTTTCGATGATGTTGTCCCACTGGTGTGGGGACACTCCTGCCTGGTTCCCATCCCCTTGGTGATGTGGGCCCTCTGGTGAGAGTCTGATCCTGGCTGTGTTCCTCACCCTTCTGTGAGGTGGGCCCTCTGCTGTGAGGTCACTCCTGCCAGGCTGGCACACATCACCTTGGCGACGTTGGCCCTCTGGTGGCAGCTGGAGCCTGCTGGGAGCCTCCTCCTCTCAGTGATGAGTGCCCTCTAGCGTCAGGCCCTAACTTCTGAGCACCCCACGTTTTCTGATGTGAGCCCAGTGATGCCAGGACACTCCTGTCATGTTCCCATCACCATGGGGATGTGGGCCTTCTGCTCTGAGGTCCCAATGTCTGGGTTGCTCACAGTTTCATGATGTGGGCTGTCTGGTGTTAGTTCACTCTGGCCTGGTTCCTCTAGCCTCTGTGCTCTGGGCCGCCTGCTGGGAGGTTCCAACTGCTGGATTCCTCACCTTTCTTATTTTTGGGCCCTCTGTTATGAGGCTCCTCCTGCCTGCCTCACTCCCAGCCCCTTGGTGATGGGTGTCCTATGGTTTGAAGCCACATGTTCTGGGTTCCTCACCTTTAGATGATGTGGCCCTACTCATGTGAGGACACTCCTGCCTGGTTCCAATCCATTTGGTGATGTGGGCCCTCTGGTGCGAGTCTGATCCTGACTGGGTTCGTCACACTTCTCTGAGGTGGGCCCTCTGCTGTGAGGTCATTCGTGCCTGGTTGGCACACATCGGCTTGGCGACGTCAGCCCTCTGGTGGCAGTTGGAGCCTGCTGGGAGCCTCCTTCCCTTGGTGATGAGGGTCCTCTGGCGTCAGGCCCTAACTGCTGGTCGCCCAAAATTTTCTGATACGTTCTCAGTGGTGCGAGGACACTCCTACCAGAATTCCATCCCCATGGGGATGTGGGCCTCCTGCTCTGAGGTCCCAATGGCTGGGTTGCTCAGTTTCATGACATGGGCCCTCTTCTGTGAGTTCACTGTGGCCTGGATCCCATGGCCTCGGTGCTCTGGGCCGCCTGCTGGGAGGTTCCAACTGCTGGATTCCTCACTTTTTTATTCTATGGGCCCAGTGTTGTGAGGCTACTCCTGCCTGCCTCACTCCGAGGTCCTTGGTGATGTGGGTCCTCTGGTTTGAGGACACATGTGCTGAGTACCTCAGCTTTTGATGATGTGGCCCCACTGATGTGAAGACACTCCTGCCTGGTTCCCATCCCCTTGGTGATGTGGGCCCTCTGGTGAGAGTCTGATGTTGGCTGGGTTTCTCACCCTTCTGTGAGGTGGGACCTCTGCTGTGAGGTAACTCCTGCCTGGCATGCTCACGTTGCCTTGGCAATGTGAGCCCTCAGGTGGCAGTTGGAGCCTGCTGGGAATCTCCTCCCCTCAGGTATGAGAGCTCTGGATAAAACACATATGCCCTTTTTTGCCAAGTGCATTATTTTCCAAGTTCTGTCTCTTTTCCTATGCTTTAAGAGCTACTCCCGTGTACGTTCTGAAATCAGTTTCCAGCAATTCTGCCCCGCATTCAAGTCCTCTTCGCAGCCTTACTTCAGTATAATTTTGGATGATAGCTGTCATTTATAACTCCGCAGGTTTCTGAATTACAGTGCCCCTGAGCTCCTTTCTTCAACTCGCTTTCTTGTGAGCTGGCCGCAACAGCGCAGGATCTCCTCAGGCCCTAATCTAGTTCCAGCATGGCACGCGGAGCCTTTGGTTCATTTATCTTCCTGGTGGGAAATGAGAGTTAAATTTGCCCGTCCAGACACCTACAGATAGTCTCCCATTGCTTCTCCTTATTGCTGTTCATCTTCCGAAGAAATTGCAAACTGGGCCAAACAGGAGGTTAAAGGCACTGACTCTCCAAGTGGGGAGAGTGTTAGTAAAGCGTCTGGAATGTTGCACCCGAGTACCAGGGGACGAAAACTGAGACACATTTGAACACGTTTCCCGATCACACGGTTGATCATACTCTGGGGTCCACATGCATGTTTTAGCTGAAGGAAGAATCCCTTAAACCTGGAGAGTTGAGACCCATGGAATTGGTACCATGCAATATGACTCCAAAGGGTCTGCATTTGCTCACCAAACCTCACCAATCCTATCACTGCTGCGTTTATGCCGCTGTACACACGCTTGATTCTCTTTCGGAGACATATAAATCCTTAGGTTTTAAGATTCTTACTAGTCAGGTATATTCTTAGGCGTTTAATGTGGGGTGTGGAGTCCACTTCGTTGAGCAAGGAGTAGCTCTTGTCTATTACATATTTGGCTTATGGAACGGTATCTGTGCTAATTTCAATCTCTGGTTTTATGCAGCACCCCAACTCACCTTTCCACTGAAACAAGCATAAGTTGGTTTTCTACATTTGACACCCTGTTCTGTTTTGTAATTCAGTTCCTGTGTAGCCAAGTTTACATTCCGTGTAGTAGTGATATCTTATGATGTTTCTTTTTCTGTGTGATTTATTTCACTTAGAATCATTGTACCTGAATCCACTCATTATGCTGCTACGGGCCTGATGACATAGATTTCATTGCTGAGTGATATTGCATTGTACGTAAGTACCACAACTTCTTTATCCATTTTTCGCTTTCTGTGATATTGAACTTGTACCGTAAACGAGGTTCTTGTAAACAGAGCCGGCCCAAACTTTGGGGTGGCTGTGTCTTTTTGATTTTAATTTCCCTAAGCTATAGGACCATAAGTGGAAGTGCCCTAGGCTCTGTTGCTTTGTTTTTTGGATGTTTCAGGAAACACCATACACTACTCCAGAGTGGCTGCTGGCAATTTACATCCCGCCCATCAGCATAACAAGGCTCCCAGTTCTCCATGGCCTGTCCTGCCTTTCTGGATTTTACACTTTTTTCAGATGGCCCTTTTGACCAGGGGGCAGTGAGACTTCATTGTAATGCAGATTTCCTTTGCAAGCTTGCTTGGTTGGCCAAAAAGGGCGTATGCGTTTTTTCCTGAATATATTCAGGAAAAAACGCATACGCCCTTTTTGGCCAAGTGCATCATTGTGGACGTTCTGCCTCTTTTCCTATGCTTTACATGGAATTCCAGTCTACCTCCTGAAATCAGTTTCCTGCAATTCTGCCCCACATTCAACTCCTCTTGGCAGCCTTCCTTCAATATATTTTTGGAAGATAGCTGTCATTTATAACTCTGCAGGTTTGTGAATTACAGTGCCCCTGAGCTCCTTTCTTCAACTCGCTTTCTTGTGAGCTGGCCGCAACACCGCAGGATTGCTTCAGGCCCTAGTTTGGTTCTGGCATGGCATGCTGAGCCTTTGGTTAATTCCTCTTCCTGGTGGGAAATGAGAGTTAAATTTGCACGTCCAGACACCTCCAGCTAGTCTCTCAATGGTTCTCCCTATTCCTGTTCATTTTCCACAGAAATTGCAAACTGGGCCAAACAGGAGGTTAAAGGCACTGACTCTCCAAGTGGGGAGAGTGTTAGTAAAGCATCTGGAATGTTGCACCCGAGTACCAGGGGACGAAAACTGAGACATATTTGAACACTTTTTCCGATCACACGGTGGATCGTACTCTGGGTTCCACATGCATGTTTTAGCTGAAGGAAGAATCCCTTAAACATGGAGAGTTGAGACCCATGGAATGGGTACCATGCAATATGACTTCAAAGGGTCTGCATTTGCTCACCGAACCTCACCAATCCTATCACTGCTGCGTTTATGCCGCTGTACACACGCTTGATTCTCTTTTGGAGACATATAAATCCATAGGTTTTAAGATTCTTACTAGTCAGGTATATTGTTAGGCGTTTAATATGGGGTGTTGGGTCCACTTCGTTGAGCAAGGAGTAGCTCTTGTCTATTACATATTTGGCTTATGGAACGGGATCTGTGCTAATTTCAATCTCTTGTTTTATGCCGCACCCCAACTCACCTTTCCCCTTAAGCAAGCATAAGTTGGGTTTCTACATTTGAGACCCTGTTCTGTTTTGTAATTCAGTTCCTGTGTAGCCAAGTTTACATTCCGTGTAGTAGTGATATCTTATGATATTTCTTTTTCTGTGTGATTTATTTCACTTAGAATCATCGTACCTGAATCCACTCATTATGCTGCTACGAGCCTGATGACATAGATTTCATTGCTGAGTGATATTGCATTGTACGTAAGTACCACAACTTCTTTATCCATTTTTCGCTTTCTGTGATATTGAACTTGTACCGTAAACGAGGTTCTTGTAAACAGAGCCGTCCCAAACTTTGGGGTGGCTGTGTCTTTTTGATTTTAATTTCCCTAAGCTATAGGACCATAAGTGGAAGTGCCCTAGGCTCTGTTGCTTTGTTTGTTTGATGTTTCAGGAAACACCATACACTTCTCCAGAGTGGCTGCTGGCAATTTACATCCCACCCATCAGCATAACAAGGCTCCTAGTTCTCCTTGGCCTGTCCTGCCTTTCTGGATTTTACACTTTTTTCAGATAGCCCTTTTGACCGGGGGGCAGTGAGACTTCATTGTAGTGCAGATTTCCTTTGCAAGCTTGCTTGGTAGGCCAAAAAGTGCGTATGCGTTTTTTCCTGAATATATTCAGGAAAGAACGCATACGCACTTTTTGGCCAAGTGCATCATTGTGGACGTTCTGCCTCTTTTCCTATGCTTTACATGCAATTCCAGTCTACCTCCTGAAATCGGTTTCCTGCAATTCTGCCCCGCTTTCAACTCCTCTTGGCTGCCTTACTTCAATATATTTTTGGAAGATAGCTGTCATTTATAACTCTGCAGGTTTGTGAATTACAGTGCCCCTGAGCTCCTTTCTTCAACTCGCTTTCTTGTGAGCTGGCCGCAACACCGCAGGATTGCTTCGGGTCCTAGTTTGGTTCCGGCATGGCACGCTGAGCCTTTGGTTAATTCCTCTTCCTGATGGGAAATGAGAGTTAAATTTGCGCGTCCGGACACCTCCACCTAGTCTCTCATTGGTTCTCCCTATTCCTGTTCATTTTCCACAGAAATTGCAAACTGGGCCAAACAGGAGGTTAAAGGCACTGACTCTCCAAGTGGGGAGAGTGTTAGTAAAGCGTCTGGAATGTTACACCCGAGTACCAGGGGACGAAAACTGAGACACATTTGAACACGTTTCCCGATCACACGGTTGATCATACTCTGGGGTCCACATGCATGTTTTAGCTGAAGGAAGAATCCCTTAAACATGGAGAGTTGAGACCCATGGAATTGGAACCATGCAATATGACTTCAAAGGGTCTGCATTTGCTCACCGAACCTCACCAATCCTATCACTGCTGCATTTATGCCGCTGTACACACGCTTCATTCTCTTTCGGAGACATATAAATCCATAGGTTTTAAGATTCTTACTACTCAGGTATATTCTTAGGCGTTTAATATGGGTTGTTGAGTCCACTTCGTTGAGCAAGGAGTAGCTCTTGTCCATTACATATTTGGCTTATGTAACGGTATCTGTGCTAATTTCAATCTCTGGTTTTATGCAGCACCCCAACTCACCTTTCCACTGAAGCAAGCATAAGTTGGTTTTCTACATTTGACACCCTGTTCTGTTTTGTAATTCAGTTCCTGTGTAGCCAAGTTTACATTCCGTGTAGTAGTGATATCTTATGATGTTTCTCTTTCTGTGTGACTTATTTCACTTAGAATCATCGTACCTGAATCCACTCATTATGCTGCTACGGGCCTGATGACATAGATTTCATTGCTGAGTTATATTGCATTGTACGTAAGTACCACAACTTCTTTATCCATTTTTCGCTTTTTGCGATATTGAACTTGTACCGTAAACGAGGTTCTTGTAAACAGAGCCGGCCCAACCTTTGGGGTGGCTGTGTCTTTTTGATTTTAATTTCCCTAAGCTATAGGACCATAAGTGGAAGTGCCCTAGGCTCTGTTGCTTAGTTTTTTGGATGTTTCAGGAAACACCATACAGTTCTCCAGAGTGGCTGTTGGCAATTTACATCTCGCCCATCAGCATAACAAGGCTCCCAGTTCTCCATGGCCTGTCCTGCCTTTCTGGATTTTACTCTTTTTTCAGAAGGCCCTTTGACCGGGGGGGCAGTGAGACTTCATTGTAGTGCAGATTTCCTTTGCGAGCTTGCTTGGTTGGCCAGAAAGGGCGTATGCGTTTCTTCCTGAATATATTCAGGAAAGAACGCATACGCCCTTTTTGGCCAAGTGCATCATTGTCGACGTTCTGAGTCTTTTCATATGTTTTCAGTGCAATTCCAGTCTACCTCCTGAAATAGGTTTCCTGCAGTTCTGCCTTGCTCTCAGTGCCTCTTCATAGCCTTACTTCAATATACTTTTGGAAAATAGTTGGCCTTTATAACTCTGCAGGTTTTTGAATTGCAGTGGCCCTTAGCTCCATTTTTCAGCTCTTATTTTTGTGATCTTGCCTCATATCCACAGGATTTCTTCAGGCCCTATTCTTCTTCTGGGGCGCCTTGCTCTGCCTTTGGTTAATTCTTCTTCCTGAATTGAAATTAGAGTGACATGTGCCCATTGAAACCGCTACAGCTATTTTCTCACTGGTTCCCCCTATTCCCATTCATCCTCCGCACTAACTGCAGACTGTGTGATACCGGAACTTAAAGGCATTGACTCTCCATGTGGAGATGTTGTTAGTAAAGTGGCTGGAATGTTGATCCGGAGCCCCAGGAGAGGAAAATGAGGTGCATTTTAGAAACCTTTCCCGATCATATGGTATACCATCCGCTGGATTTCCCATGCATGGTTTAGCTGTAGGAAGATTCCCTTCAACTTGGAGTGTTGGGACCCTTGGAATAAGTAGCATGAAGTATTGCATTAAACTTTCGGCAGTTGCTCACCAAAGCTCTCCAATCCTTTCAGCCCCAAGTGTCCAGCCTTATGTCTTATCCAGCTGTGGGTTTATATGTGGTCATTCCAGGTTGCATCACAGCCCCTGAGCGAATTTTGTAAGAATTTTTCTCTCTTTCATTGTTTCTGCGTTTTGGTTTTAAAATTTATTTCTATAATGGGGTTTAGCTCATTTTCACTGCTGTGTTTGTGCCGCTCTGCGCACACTTGATTCCCTTATGGAGATATATCAATACATGGGTTTTAAGATTCTTATTACTCAGATATATTTCTCTGCGGTTTATAGGGTGTGTTGAGGCCAGTTCATTGAGCAAGGTGTAGATCTTGTCTGATACCTATTTGGTTTATTGAACGGTATCTGTGCTAATTTCAAACTCTGGTTTTATGCATCACCCCACCTCTCCTTTCCCCTTAAGCTGACATAAGTGTGTTTTCTAAATGTGAGACACTGTTCTGTTTTGTAATTCATTTTTTGTGCAGCCATATTTATCCTCCCTCTATAAGTGATATCTTATGATATGTTTCTTTTTCTGTTTGACTTATTTCAAGTAGTATTATCGGACCTCAATCCACTCTTTATCCTTCTACTAGCCTTATTACATTGATTTCATGGTGAAGAGATATTCCATTGTACATAAGTACCACATTTTCTTTATCCATTGTTCTCTTTCCTGGGATATTTAAGGTGTACTGAAGTTGAGGTTCTTGTAAACAGAGTAGCCCTAAACTGTGGTGTGCTTGTGTCTTGTTGATTTTTAGACTTTCCTAGATATACTCCCATGATTGGAAGTGCCCTATGCTCTGTCGCTCTGTTTTTTAGATGATTTAGGAACCACCATACACTTCTCCAGAGTGGCTCTCGGCAGTTCACACACTGTCCATCAGCGTATAAAGGCTCCCTGTTCTCCATGGCCTGTCCTGCATTTCTGGTGTTTACAATTTTTTCGGATGGCCTTTTTGACCGGTGGGAAATGAGACTTCTTTGTTGTGCACATTTGCATTGCTTGCTTGCTTGGTTGCCCATAAAGTGCGTATGCGTTTTTTCCTGGATATATTCAGGAAAAAACGCATACTCCCTTTTGGGCCAACTGCATCATTGTCGAAATTCTGCCGCTTTTCATGTGCTTTAAAGGCGAGTCCAATCTATCTCTTGAAATCTGTTTCTTGCAATTCTGTCTTGCATTCAGATCCTCTTCTTTGCCTTACCTCAACATATTTTTGGACGTTAGTTTTCATTTATAACTCTGCAGGTTTGTGAATTGCAGTGACCCTGAGCTCCATTTTTTAAGTTGCTCTTTTGTGAGCTGGCCTCAAAACCGCAGGATTGCTTCAGGCCCTATTTTGGCTCCGGCGAGGCGGGCTGAGCCTTTTTTTAATTCTTATTCTTAATGGGAAATTAGAGTGACATGTGCCCGTCCAAACCCCTACAACTATTCTCTCATTGGTTCCCCCTGTTCCCGTTCATCCTCCTCACAATTTGCAAAATGTGTGAAACAGAAGTTTAAATGTGCTGATTCTCTAAGTGGGGAGATTCTAAGTAACGTGGCTGGAATGATGAACAGGAGCACCAGGAGAGGATAAATGAGGTGCATTTTAGACACATCTCCCGATCACATGGTGTACAGTCCTCTGGGTTTTCCATGCATGTTTTAGCTGTAGGAAGATTCCTTGAACCTGCAGATTTGGGACCCATTGAATGGGTACCAGGTAGTATTACTTTAAAGGGTGTGCATTTCCTCACCCAACCTCACATTTCTCTTAGCGCGAACAGTTTCCAGCCTTATGTCTCATCCTGCTGTGGGTCTAGATGTGTTCAATCCATGTTGCATCACCGTCCCTGAGGAAAAGTTGTAAGAGGTTTTCTCTGTCTCTCTGTCGTTTATTTTTTTCAATTTATTACTATATTGGTTACAGCTGATTTTCAAAGCTCTGTTTCTTGCTGCTGTACATCCACTTGATTCACGTACAGAGAGACATCAATAAATTCTTTTTCAGATTCTTACCAGTCATAGATATTCTTTTCCGGTGACTTGAGTGTGCTGAGTGCAGTTCTTTTAGCTACCGTGTAGGCCTTGTTGATTATCAGTTTGGTATTTGGAATGGTATCTTTGCTAATTTCAACCTCCTGGATGATGCCTCACCCCTCCCCACCTTTCCCGTTTAGCAGCCTTACGCGTGTTTTCTACATATTTATGTCACTTAGAATGATCATACGTAACTCCTCCGGAGTTGTTACAACTGGCCATATTTCATTGATTTCCAGGCTGAGTAATATTCCACTCTACATAAGTACCACATCTCTATCCATTTTTTCCCTCCAGAGACATTTAAGTTATATCCTAGTCGAGGATCTTTTAAACAGAGAGGCAGTAAATATTGGGGTGCCTGTGTCCTCTCGATTTTTGTTTTTCCCAAGATATACGCCCATGAGTGCAAGTGCCCTATGCTCTGTAGCTCATTTTTTAGATGCTTTAGTAAACACAATACACTTCTCCAGAATGGCCGTTGGCAATATACATTTCCACTATAAGCCTCACAGGGCTCCCTCTTCTCCTTGCCCTGTCCTGCATTTCTGGCGTTTACACTTTATGAGGATGGCTCTTCTGACTGATGCGAAGTGATATCTTTTGTAGTATTGATTTCCAGTGCCCACCTGTTTGGTTGGCTAAAAAAGTGTATGCCCTTTTCTTGAATATATACAGAAAAAAACGCATACAGCCTTTTTGGCCAACTGCAATGTCGGAAATGTTCAGCCCCTTTTCTTGTGCTTAATGGCGAGTCCTTTCTACCTCCTCAAATCCCTTTCCTGCCATTCTCCCTTGCTTGCCAATCCTTTTCTCTGACTTTCCTCAAGACATTTTTCAGTGATAGATATTTTCAACTCTGCAGTTTCGTGAATTTTACTGCCCCTGAGTTCCATTGTTCAACTTGTGTTTATGGGAACTGGCCACAAAGCAGTGGGATTTCCTCAAGCCCTATACTGTTTCCATGGGCAACCCTAGCCTTTGGTCAATTCATCTTCCTGATTGGAAATTAGAGTGACATGTGCCTGTCTGAACACCTAGGACTTGTCTCTCATTGTTCCTCATCCTTCCGCTTCATCCTCTGGACAAATTCCAAACTGTACGCAACAGGATGTTGACAGTGTTGACATCTCCAAGTGGGGAGACTGTTAGTAAAGACGCTGGAGGGGTGAACCCGAGCACCAGGAGATGAGGAGATGAGATGCCTTTTCCAAACTCTTCCCGATCAGACGGTATACCATCCTCTGGGTGTGACAGACATGTTTTAGCAGTAGGAAGAGTCCCATTCATGTAAGGAGAACACCAGGGCTTTTTCAAAATCAGTGTCTCCCCGAAACCCAAACTGGGGAGTTTTTTAAGCTACGGCTACACATATGTTCATTAAGGGCCTTGGGAAGTAGGCAGAGTCCAAACTTTAGATGACTGAAGTCTTCAGGGTCAGAAGCACTCACCACCGGCTTCCCTTAGGTTACACTTTAACTGTCATTGATAGATGATGTCAATAAAAATATCTATTCTTTTTCCGATTATTTCCCCTTATAGGTTATTGCACAATATTGAGTGTAGTTCCCTGTGCTATACAGTAGTTCCTTGTTGATGATCTATTTTATACATAGCAGTGTGTATGTGTTAATTCCAAACTGTTAATTTATCCCTCCTCCCACCTTTCCCCTTTGGTAATAATAAATTATAAGATTTTATACTTCTCAGAAATGGGGGAGCTGAAAGAGAGGTATCATTTTCAATGGAAAAGCATTTAAAACAAGATTGAAGCTTTAACCAAGATTATTAGATGTACATCCTTGGAAAGAAATCACTTCATTTCTCTAATATTGACCTGACAAATAAGACAAACCTTTTCACTGAACTTGCTTATAATAAAGTGATGGAAATATCAAATGGAAGTGTTAGAAACATCTTATTTTACCCGAGCCTTATAAACTGTTCTATGTTAACTACAGTTTGGCTCACACATCTGTTCATTGAAGTTACAATAGTCTCAATTTCTGTTACTGATCCTCCAGAGTGGACCCCAACAAGGGTCCCCCTGCCCAGTGTCATTGGGGCCAACAGATCGAGACTGAGTTTGGTTCCCAAGCAAAGGAAACTTTATATTTTCATCAGAGAATGGAGAGGTGAGAGCATGCACTACCCCGTGGGCTGTGGGCTGGGCTGCTGTGTAGAGATCCTGTCAGAGTCAGTGAGAGGGAGGGGGCGGAGCTCTCAAGGGCCGGGTTGGCTGCAGCTCAGGCTCTATATCTCGGAGTCTGCACTGGGCCCCAGGAGCTGAGGTGTCGACCCAGCCATTCTGCACCAGGAAATCTGGTCTGAAGTGCCGGGTGTGGAACCTCTGCATGCGGGACCCTAGGAGCACGTGAAATTAGACAAAGCACAAAGGATAAAAAAGGTCAGACTTGACTTTATTGCCCACATTCTATTTTTATCTCCCAGGGATTTTTAATGGGCTTTGCTGGGGACAAACCCCTCCTCTGCCTTTTGTCCCGTTCCTCATTCTTGGAGTGCTGAGGGTGCAGACCCTTCTTCTGTAACTGCTGAGTGCTGAGTTGGGAGCCCTCATACCAGGGGACGAGGGTCAGAACTTCTCCCCAGCAGCCTCCAGGTGACGTTGATTGGCCCCAGGACCCCTGCCTCCCTGCTCGTCCGCCTGAGCACCAGCATTGGAAGTGTTATAGATTCTAATGACCTTTAAGGGTCCAGGAAAGAGATGTGCAGAGACGCTGTGGGGGCCGGTTTCACCCCGCCCCACATTTGTTCGGCCACCTTAGGCTGACCGTTTCTGCCAGCCTAGATGTTCTGACCAGTAGTCTGCTCTTTCTTCAATTAGGCCCCTGAATTAACGTAAAAACAGCACCAGGTGTCAGAGCCCTGCCCGCTCAACTCCCAGACAGTCCAGGGTCAGTGGTGATCAAGGACCATGATGGCCACTGAGTCAACAGCCTTTTGAAGTAAACAGGAGTCCAGCCGGTCTTATTGGCCACCATCATCACGGTGTCTGTAGGCTTTTCTATGGTGACGGTGTGATATACGGGTTCCCCCGCCAAGATTATTAGCTCCCCTCCGGGTGCAGGAAGTCCTGCAAGCAGTAGTCTACTCCTTCGGGACACACTATTGTTGTTTTATGAGAGAAACTCCAGGTCAAGTGATGTTCACACGAGTCGTCATGGTGCCCTGTTGCCCCCGGTTATCTCTCTGGATGTTGGAGTTGGAGGGCCTCCTCACTCGAGGTCGGTGTGCCCACGGAGCGAACCCTGCAACTTCAGGGCATGGTTGGTGATTAGGATCACCACGTGGGGTCCTTTTCCCTTAGGAGGGAGGTGGCCTTTTGGGCTGCTGATTTCCAGGTTTTTAGATACCGCCAGTATCTTGGCCAGATGTGGCAGTGGGCCAAGCCCCTTGGTGACTGTAGTTTATCCTACCTGGATGGCATTCTTGCGTTGTTCCATTTCAAGTGGTCCCAGTTTTTGCACTAATTCTCCAATGGCGATTCACCTTTCACCGGGAATGGAAAGGTCAAAGGGTTTAGCTCAATTAGGGAGTTCCAGGGCAAGGGTCTGAATTGACTGCTCTTTCCATTCTTGAAAGGCCACTTCTGGATTCTGTTCAAAAGGATCATCATCTTTTCCTTTCAGTGTTTCATATAGAGGCCCAGCTAGTAGACTGTAGTTAGGGATCCAGAAGCAGCAAACCCTGGCCTCCCCAGGAACCCCTAAGCTGTCTTCTAGTTTTAGAAAGGCGTAAGGCTGCAAATGGTTTCTTCCCTTTCCTGGGATGGGCTTCTCTGACCTTGTGTGAGAATGAAGCCCAGGCAGGTCACTGCAGTCTGTGATATTTGAGCTTTTTCTTGGACAACTTCTATCCTTTATTGGCTTTGTAGTTCAGAGGCCTCCTTAGTAGGGCTGGCGATCAGAATGTCGTCTGCATATTGAAGGAGGGTTTCCTTTTCCAGAGGTAGAACTTTTCGGTCGTTAGCTAAGCTTTCCCCAAAGATGGTGTGGGAATTTTTGAACCCTTGGGGCAAGACGGCCCGGAAGTATTGTTTTAGTTGTATGTTGAGTCCTGCCACTCACAAGCCAAAATTTCTTGTGACTCTGGGACTAATGGAATACAAAAGAAGGCATCATTGAAGACTAATACAGAATACCATGTCCTGGTGGTTGGTAGAATGACCAGCAGGGTGTAGGGATCAGGAGCAACTGGAGGTATATCCTCGGTGGCTTCACTGACTGTCCTGACATCCTTTACCAGGTCCCCAGCAGCCCATGGGGCTCTCGTGGTCAGGCCAATCCCAGGATATGGAGCTCTCCTGGGCAGGTACCCCACCCCCAACCCAGCCCACGGGGCTCTCATGGTCAGGCCCCTCCCAGGATACAGAGCTACCCTTGCAGGTACCGTGGCAGGGCTGGGCACACAGGAACCGTGCACATAGCCCTCATTGAAGAGCACCCCCAGCTCACCTGTCGCTCAGAGCTGACACAGAGCACCTCAGAGCAGGACTTGAACTAACAAACAGCAGCTCCGACAGGTCTGTGACCCTGGGCATCACTCTGTGTGGCCTCCCTCCACCTGGTCTTCCAGAGACTTCCACTGCACCCAGGGCACCAGGCCTCTGTCTCCAACCACCACCCACCCCTCCTCTCCCTGACTCCTGGGTTCCTCTCATTAGGAGAGGGTTTTCTTGAAGTTGTCTCCCACTCATGGGCCAGATAAAATGATTAGAAAACAAGCCAAAGCTGCAGCCCCTTGTCTATCCTGACTCTCAGGAGCCCACACCTGTTCCTTGGACCTGGCCGGTTCAGCAAGTTCCATTGTCTGCAACTGTGAGCCCCTGAGGGGTGATGATTGGCTGACCTGGGCAGCCTTACCATGCCGGCCAGCCCTCCCCAGGTGTGCCTGGGTTGAGATCAATATAAATACCACTCCAGGCAGCAAAAGCCCCTGCAGCTGTGCCTGACGCCATTTTCTCTACCCTGTCAGCAGTCTCGGGGCTGGGCTGGTGGGAGGGAGTGAGAGGCCACGGCTTTGTGGGTGGCCCAGTGTGAGTGGGGCTCTGCTGGACTTTCTGCAGCAGTTGCCAGGCTGCCACCTGCTAAAGAAGAGGATGTGTCACCCATACCTGCTGCTGGAATTTCTCCCTGGGCAGAGGTGAGGAAGGAAAAAAGCAGTGGGGGCAGGGACAGGACGGGTATCTCAGGCAGGGAAATGGAAATCTTCCAGAAGAGCACCCAGGGCCAGGACCATCCTGGCTGGCCTGCAGGCACCAAGTCAGCTGGCATGCTGTCACTCGTGTGGCTCCATGGCCCTTCCTCTAGGCTTTCAAGTCCTTGTATATATTCAGGTGTTTTACCTGGGAAGGGCGGGAACAGTTCAGCAGCAACTGGCCTGGGGTTCAGCTCACGTTTACTCACAGATGCCTCGGCACGGTGCCCCAGCTTTGCAATGAGGACGCTTGTTGTGTGGGGGCTGCTGGCTGAATGGGAGACGATTCCCCACCACTGACCAACTTCAGAATTGTTTACAACTGGAGCAAGTGCCCTGATACGGTTTTCCTCTGAGTAACTGGTGGGTTCTGTTTTTTTTTTCTCTTTTTCGTTTTTGGTTCAAGGTAGATTTTATTCCTCTTTTTTGTATTTACAGATATAAGCATGGAAATAATTTATTCATATAAATACATGTATGTGAAGGGAATAATTGTTTTTTCTGTTTTATTTTTTAAATTTTATTTCTTTTTAATTTTGAATTTTATTTTATATTTTTATACAGCAGGTTCTCATTGGTTATCTATTTTATACATATAAATGTTTACATGCCAATCCCAATCTCTCAACTCCTCCCACCACCACCCCTCCAAGAGCTTTCCCCCCTTGTTGTCCATACGATTGTTGTCTACATCTGTTGCTCTATTTATGCCTTGCAAAACGGTTAATCTGTACAGTTTTTCTAGGTTCCACATATATGCATGAATATACAAGATTTGTTTTTCTCTTTCTGACTTACTTCACTCTGTATGACAGTCTCTAGATCCATCGACGTCTCTACAAATGACCCAATTTCATTCCTTTCATGGCTTAGTAATATTCCATTTTATATATGTACCACATCTTTATGCATTCGTCTGTCTGTGGGCATTTAGGTTGCTTCCATTACCTCGATATTGTAAATAGTGATGCAATGAACATTGCGGTGAATGTCTCTTTTTGATTTATGGTTTTGTCTGGGTATATGTCCAGTCCTGGGATTGCTGTATCATATGGTAATTCTATTATTAGTTTCTTAAGAAACTCCATATTGTTCTCCATAGTGACTGTATCAATTTATATTCCCAACAATAGTGGAAGAGGCTTCCTTTTCTCCACACCCTTTCCAGCATTTGTTGTTTGTAGATTTTCAGATGATGCCCATTCTAACAGGTGTGAGGTGATACCTCATTGTTGAGTCCATTTCGTTGAGCAAGGGGTAGGTCTTGTCTATTACATATTTGGCTTATGGAACGGTATCTGTGCTAATTTCAAACTCTGGTTTTATGCAGCACCCCAACTCACCTTTCCCCTTAAGCAAGCATAAGTTGGTTTTCTAAACTTGAGACCCTGTTCTGTTTTGTAATTCAGTTCCTGTGTAGCCAAGTTTACATTCCGTGCATTAGTGATACCTTATGATGTTTCTTTTTCTGTGTGACTTATTTCACTTAGAATCATCATGCCTCAATCCACTCATTATGCTGGTACAGGCCTGGTGACACAGATTTCATTGCTGAGTGGTATTCTGTTGTACATAAGTACCGCAACTTCTTTATCAATTATTTGTTCTCTGGGATATTTAACTTGTACTGTAGAAGAGGCTCCTGTAAACAGAGCCGTTGTAAATTTTGGGGTGGCTGTGTCTTTTTGATTTTAATTTCCCTAAGCTATAGGACCATAAGTGGAAATGCCCTAGACTCTGTTGCTTTGTTTTTCAGATGTATCAGGAAACACCATACACTTCTCCAGAGTGGCTGTTGGCAATGTACATCCCGCCCATCAGCATAACAAGGCTCCTTTTTCCCCATGGCCTGTCTTGCCTTTCTGGATTTTACACTTTTCTCAGATGGCCCTTTAGACCGGGGGGAAGTGACACTTCATAGTAGTTCGGATTTCCATTGCAAGCTTGCTTGGTTTGCCAAAAAGGGCGTATGTGTTTTTTCCTGAATATATTCAGGAACAAACTCATACGCCCTTTGTTGCCAAGTGCATCATTGTCGATGTTCTGCCTCTTTTCCTATGCTTTAAATGCAAATCCAGTCTACCTCCTGAAATCGGTTTCCTGCAATTCTGCCCCGCTTTCAAGTCCTCTTCGCAGCCTTACTTCAATATATTTTTGGACGTTATCTGTCATTTATAACTCTGCAGGTTTGTGAATTACAGGGCCCCTGAGCTCCTTTCTTCAACTCGCTTTCTTGTGAGCTGGCCGCAAACCCGCAAGACTGCTTCAGGCCCTAATCTGCTTCTGGCAGGGCACGCTGAGCCTTTGGTTAATTCCTCTTCCTGGTGGGAAATGAGTGTTAAATATGCCCGTCCAGACACCTACCTCACTCTCAACCCCTTGGTGATGTGGGTCCTCTGGTTTGTGGCCACTTTTGCTGGGTTCCTCACCTTTCGATGATGTGGCCCCACTAGTGTGAGGACACTCCTGCTTGGTTCTCATCCACGTGGTTATGTGGACCCCCTGGTGAGAGTCTGTTCCTGGCTTTGTTCCTCACCCACCTGTGAGGGAGACCCTCTGCTGATAGGTCACTCCTGCATGGCTGGCACACATTGCCTTGGTGAAGTCAGCCGTGTGGTGGCAGTTGGAGCGTGCTGGGAATCTCTTCCCCCCGGTGATGAGGGCCCTCTTGCATCAGGCCCTGACTGCTGGGCTCACCAACTTTTCTTAGTGAGCCCAGTGATGCTTTGGCACTCCTCTTAGGATCCCATCTCCATGGGGATGTGGGCCTTCTGCTCTGAGGTCCCAACGGCTGGGTTGTTCACATTTTCATGATGTGGGCTCTCTGGTGTTAGTTCACAGAAGCCTGGATCCCATAGCCTCTGTGCTCTTGGCCGCCTGCTGGGAGGTTCCAACTGCTGGATTCCTCACTTTTTTAAATTTTTGGGCCCTCTGTTGTGAGGATCCTCCTGCCTGCCTCACTCCCAGCCCCTTCGTGATGTGTGTCGTCTGGTTTGAGGCCACATGTGCTGGGTTCCTCACCTTTCGATGATGTGGGACCAATGGTCTTAGGAGACTCCTGCCTGGTTCACATCCCCTTGGTGATGTGGGCCCTCTGTTGAGAGTCTGATCCTGGCTGGGTTCCTCACCCATCTGTGAGGTGGGCCGTCTGATGTGAGGTCACTCTTGCCTGGCTTGCTCACCTCGCCTTGTGGACATGAGCCCTCTGGTGGCATTTGGAGCCTGCTGGGAGCCTCCTCTCCTCGGTGATGAGGGCCCTCTGGCATCAGGCCCTAACTGCTGGGCTCCCCACATTTTGTGATGTGTGCCCAGTGGTGCGAGGACACTCCAGCCAGGTTCACATCCCCATTGGGGTGTGGGCCTTCTGCTCTGAGGTCCCAAAGCCTGGGTTGCTCACAGTTTCATGATGTGGGCTCTCTGCTGTTAGTTCACTCCTGCCTGCATCCCATAGCTTCTGTGCTCTGGACCGCCTGCTGGGAGGTTCCAACTGCTGGATTCCTCACCTTTCTTATTCTTTGGGCCCTCTGTTTTTAGGCTACTCCTGCCTGCCTCACTCCCATTCCCTTTGTGATATGTGTCCTCTGATTTGAGGCCACATGTGCTGGGTTCCGCACCTTTCGATGATGTGACCCCACTGGAGGGAAGACAGTCCTGACTGGTTCCCATCCCCTTGCTGATGTGGGCCCTCAGGTGAGAGTCTGATCCTGGCTGGGTTCCTCACCCTTCTGTGAGGTGGGCCCTCTGCTGTGAGGTCAATCATGCCTGTCTGGCCCACGTCACCTTGGCGACGTGGGCCCTCTGGTGGCAGTTGGAGTGTGCTGGGATCCTCCTCCCCTCGGTTATGAGGGCCCTCTTGCCTTAGGCCATAACTGCTGGGCTCCCCACATTTTCTGATGTGCGCCAAGTGAGTGAGGAGACTCTTGCCAGGTTCCCATCCCCATGGCGATATGGGCCTTCTGCTCTGAGGTCAAAACGGCTGGCTTGCTCACAGTACCATGATGTGGGCCCTCTGCTGTGAGTTCACTCCGGCAAGGATCCCTTATCATCGGTGCTCTGAGCCGCCTGCTGGGAGGTTCCAACTGCTGGATTCCTCAACTTTTTTATTCTATGTGCCCTCTGTTGTGAGGCTCCTCCTGCCTGCCTCACTGCCAGCCCCTTGGTGATGACTGTCCTATGGCTTGAGGCCACATGTGCTGCGTTCCTCACCTTTCGATGATGTGACCCCACTCGTGTGAGGACACTCCTGCCTGGTTCCCATCCCCTTGGTGAGGTGGGCCCTCTGGCGAGAGTCTAATCCTGGCTGGGTTCCTCAACGTTCTGTGAGGTAGGCCCTCTGCTGTGAGGTCACTCCTGCCTGGCTGGCACACGTCACCTTGGAGACGTGAGCCCTCTGGTGGCAGTTGGAGCGTGCAGGGCGCCTCCTCCTCTGGTGATGACGGCCCTCTGGCGTCAGGCCCTAAATGGTGGGCTCCCCACATTTTCTGATGTGCGCCCAGTGGTGCGAGGACACTCCAGCCAGGTTCCCATTCCCATGGGGATGTGGTCCTTCTGCGCTGAAGTCTCAACTCCTGGGTTGCTCACAGTTTTGTGATGTGGGCCCTCTGCTGTGAGTTCACTGTGGCCTGGATCCCATAGCCTCGGTGTTCTGGGCCGCCTGCTGGAAGGTCTAAATGCTGGAATCCTCACGTTTTTTATATTATGTGCCCTGTGTTGTGAGGCTACTCCTGCCTGCCTCACTCCAAGGCCCTTGGTGATGTGGGTCCTCTGGTTTGAGGACACATGTGCTGGGTTCCTCACCTTAAGATGATGAGGCCCCACTGGTGTGAGGATAATCCTGACTGGGTCCCATCCCCTTTGTGATGTGGGCCCTCTGGTGAGAGTCTGATCCTGGCTGGGTTCCTCACCCATCTGTGAGGTGGGCCCTCTACTATCAGGTAACTCTTGCCTGGGTTGCTCACCTCGCCTTGTTGACATGAGCCCTCTGGTGGCAATTGGACCCTGCTGGGAGCCTCCTCAGCTCTGTGATGAGGGCCCTCTGACGTCAGGCCCTAACTGCTGGGCTCCCCAACTTTTCTTAGTGAGCCCAGTGTTGCTCAAGCACTCCTCTTAGGTTCCCATCCCCATGGGGATGTGGGCCTTCTGCTCTGAGGTTCCAACGGCTGGGTTGATCACAATTTCATGATGTGGGCTCTCTGGTGTTAGTTCACTGTGGCCTGGATCCCATAGCCTCTGTGGTCTTGGCTGCCTGCTGGGAGGTTCCAACTGCTCGATTCCTCAACTTTTGTATTCTATGGGTCCTGTGTTGTGATGCTCCTCCTGCCTGCCTCACTCGCAACCCCTTCGTGATGTGGGTCTTCTGGTTTGAGGCCACATGTGCTGGGTTAGGCAACTTTCAATGATGTGGCCCCACTGGTGTGAGGACACTCCTGCCTGGTTCCCATCCCCTTGGTGATGTGGGCCTTCTGGTGACAGTCTTATCCTGGCTGGGTTCCTCACTCTTCTGTGAGGTAGGCCCTCTGCTGTGAGGTCAATCCTGCCTGACTTGCACACATCACCTTGGCGACGTGGGCCCTCTGTTGGCACATGGAACCTGCTGGGAGCCTCCTGCCCTCGGTGATGACGGCCCTCTAGCATCAGGCTCTAACTGCTGGGCTCCCCACGTTTTCTGATGTGAGCCCAGTGATGCCAGGACACTCCTGTCAGGTTCCCATCCCCATGGGGATGTGGGCTTTCTGCTCTGAGGTCCCAATGCCTGGGTTGCTCACAGTTTCATGATGTGGGCTCTCTGCTGTTAGTTCACTCCTGCCTGCATCCCATAGCTTCTGTGCTCTCGGCCGCCTGCTGGGAGGTTCCAAATGCTGGATTCCTCACATTTTTTATTCTTTGGGCCCTCTGTTTTTAGGCTACTCCTACCTGCCTCACTCCCATCCCCTTTGTGATGTATGTCCTCTGATATGAGGCCACATGTGCTGGGTTCCGCACCTTTCGATGATGTGGCCCCACTGGTGGGAGGACAGTCCTGACTGGTTCCCATCCCCTTGGTGTTGTGGGCCCTCTGGTGAGAGTCTCATCCTGCCTCGGTTCCTCACCCTTCTGTGAGATAGGCCCTCTGCTGTGAGGTCACTACTGCCTGGCTGGCGCATGCCACCTTGTAGACGTGGGCCCTCTGTTGGCAGTTGGAACCTGCTGGGAGTCTCCTCCCCTCAGTTATGAGGGCCCCCTGGCGTCAGGCCCTAACTGCTGGGCTCCTAACATTTTCTGATATGTGCTAAGTGGTGCAAAGCCACTCCTGCCAGGTTCCCATCCCAATGGGGATGTGGGCCTTCTGTTCTGAGGTCCCAACAGCTGGGCTGCTCACAGGTTCATGATGTGGGCCCTCTGCTGTGAGTTCACTGCGGCCTGGATCCCATAGCCTCGGTGCTCTGGGCCACTTGCTGGGAGGTTCCAACTGCTGGATTCCTCAACTTTTATATTCTATGGACCCTGTGTTGTGAGGCCAGTCCTGCCAGCCTCATTCCGAACCCCTTGGTGATGTGGTTCCTCTGGTTTGAGGACACATGTGCTGGGATCCTCACCTTTCGATGATGTTGTCCCACTGGTGTGGGGACACTCCTGCCTGGTTCCCATCCCCTTGGTGATGTGGGCCCTCTGGTGAGAGTCTGATCCTGGCTGTGTTCCTCACCCTTCTGTGAGGTGGGCCCTCTGCTGTGAGGTCACTCCTGCCAGGCTGGCACACATCACCTTGGCGACGTTGGCCCTCTGGTGGCAGCTGGAGCCTGCTGGGAGCCTCCTCCTCTCGGTGATGAGTGCCCTCTAGCGTCAGGCCCTAACTTCTGAGCACCCCACGTTTTCTGATGTGAGCCCAGTGATGCCAGGACACTCCTGTCATGTTCCCATCACCATGGGGATGTGGGCCTTCTGCTCTGAGGTCCCAATGTCTGGGTTGCTCACAGTTTCATGATGTGGGCTGTCTGGTGTTAGTTCACTCTGGCCTGGTTCCTCTAGCCTCTGTGCTCTGGGCCGCCTGCTGGGAGGTTCCAACTGCTGGATTCCTCACCTTTCTTATTTTTGGGCCCTCTGTTATGAGGCTCCTCCTGCCTGCCTCACTCCCAGCCCCTTGGTGATGGGTGTCCTATGGTTTGAAGCCACATGTGCTGGGTTCCTCACCTTTAGATGATGTGGCCCTACTCATGTGAGGACACTCCTGCCTGGTTCCAATCCATTTGGTGATGTGGGCCCTCTGGTGCGAGTCTGATCCTGACTGGGTTCGTCACACTTCTCTGAGGTGGGCCCTCTGCTGTGAGGTCATTCGTGCCTGGTTGGCACACATCGCCTTGGCGACGTCAGCCCTCTGGTGGCAGTTGGAGCCTGCTGGGAGCCTCCTTCCCTTGGTGATGAGGGTCCTCTGGCGTCAGGCCCTAACTGCTGGTCGCCCAAAATTTTCTGATACGTTCTCAGTGGTGCGAGGACACTCCTACCAGAATTCCATCCCCATGGGGATGTGGGCCTCCTGCTCTGAGGTCCCAATGGCTGGGTTGCTCAGTTTCATGACATGGGCCCTCTTCTGTGAGTTCACTGTGGCCTGGATCCCATGGCCTCGGTGCTCTGGGCCGCCTGCTGGGAGGTTCCAACTGCTGGATTCCTCACTTTTTTATTCTATGTGCCCAGTGTTGTGAGGCTACTCCTGCCTGCCTCACTCCGAGGTCCTTGGTGATGTGGGTCCTCTGGTTTGAGGACACATGTGCTGAGTACCTCAGCTTTTGATGATGTGGCCCCACTGATGTGAAGACACTCCTGCCTGGTTCCCATCCCCTTGGTGATGTGGGCCCTCTGGTGAGAGTCTGATGTTGGCTGGGTTTCTCACCCTTCTGTGAGGTGGGACCTCTGCTGTGAGGTAACTCCTGCCTGGCATGCTCACGTTGCCTTGGCAATGTGAGCCCTCAGGTGGCAGTTGGAGCCTGCTGGGAATCTCCTCCCCTCAGGTATGAGAGCTCTGGATAAAACACATATGCCCTTTTTTGCCAAGTGCATTATTTTCCAAGTTCTGTCTCTTTTCCTATGCTTTAAGAGCTACTCCCGTGTACGTTCTGAAATCAGTTTCCAGCAATTCTGCCCCGCATTCAAGTCCTCTTCGCAGCCTTACTTCAGTATAATTTTGGATGATAGCTGTCATTTATAACTCCGCAGGTTTCTGAATTACAGTGCCCCTGAGCTCCTTTCTTCAACTCGCTTTCTTGTGAGCTGGCCGCAACACCGCAGGATCTCCTCAGGCCCTAATCTAGTTCCAGCATGGCACGCGGAGCCTTTGGTTCATTTATCTTCCTGGTGGGAAATGAGAGATAAATTTGCCCGTCCAGACACCTACAGATAGTCTCCCATTGCTTCTCCTTATTGCTGTTCATCTTCCGAAGAAATTGCAAACTGGGCCAAACAGGAGGTTAAAGGCACTGACTCTCCAAGTGGGGAGAGTGTTAGTAAAGCGTCTGGAATGTTGCACCCGAGTACCAGGGGACGAAAACTGAGACACATTTGACCACGTTTCCCGATCACACGGTTGATCATACTCTGGGGTCCACATGCATGTTTTAGCTGAAGGAAGAATCCCTTAAACCTGGAGAGTTGAGACCCATGGAATTGGTACCATGCAATATGACTCCAAAGGGTCTGCATTTGCTCACCGAACCTCACCAATCCTATCACTGCTGCGTTTATGCCGCTGTACACACGCTTGATTCTCTTTCGGAGACATATAAATCCTTAGGTTTTAAGATTCTTACTAGTCAGGTATATTCTTAGGCGTTTAATGTGGGGTGTGGAGTCCACTTCGTTGAGCAAGGAGTAGCTCTTGTCTATTACATATTTGGCTTATGGAACGGTATCTGTGCTAATTTCAATCTCTGGTTTTATGCAGCACCCCAACTCACCTTTCCACTGAAACAAGCATAAGTTGGTTTTCTACATTTGACACCCTGTTCTGTTTTGTAATTCAGTTCCTGTGTAGCCAAGTTTACATTCCGTGTAGTAGTGATATCTTATGATGTTTCTTTTTCTGTGTGATTTATTTCACTTAGAATCATTGTACCTGAATCCACTCATTATGCTGCTACGGGCCTGATGACATAGATTTCATTGCTGAGTGATATTGCATTGTACGTAAGTACCACAACTTCTTTATCCATTTTTCGCTTTCTGTGATATTGAACTTGTACCGTAAACGAGGTTCTTGTAAACAGAGCCGGCCCAAACTTTGGGGTGGCTGTGTCTTTTTGATTTTAATTTCCCTAAGTTATAGGACCATAAGTGGAAGTGCCCTAGGCTCTGTTGCTTTGTTTTTTGGATGTTTCAGGAAACACCATACACTTCTCCAGAGTGGCTGCTGGCAATTTACATCCCGCCCATCAGCATAACAAGGCTCCCAGTTCTCCATGGCCTGTCCTGCCTTTCTGGATTTTACACTTTTTTCAGATGGCCCTTTTGACCAGGGGGCAGTGAGACTTCATTGTAATGCAGATTTCCTTTGCAAGCTTGCTTGGTTGGCCAAAAAGGGCGTATGCGTTTTTTCCTGAATATATTCAGGAAAAAACGCATACGCCCTTTTTGGCCAAGTGCATCATTGTGGACGTTCTGCCTCTTTTCCTATGCTTTACATGCAATTCCAGTCTACCTCCTGAAATCAGTTTCCTGCAATTCTGCCCCACATTCAACTCCTCTTGGCAGCCTTCCTTCAATATATTTTTGGAAGATAGCTGTCATTTATAACTCTGCAGGTTTGTGAATTACAGTGCCCCTGAGCTCCTTTCTTCAACTCGCTTTCTTGTGAGCTGGCCGCAACACCGCAGGATTGCTTCAGGCCCTAGTGTGGTTCTGGCACGGCATGCTGAGCCTTTGGTTAATTCCTCTTCCTGGTGGGAAATGAGAGTTAAATTTGCACGTCCAGACACCTCCAGCTAGTCTCTCATTGGTTCTCTCTATTCCTGTTCATTTTCCACAGAAATTGCAAACTGGGCCAAACAGGAGGTTAAAGGCACTGACTCTCCAAGTGGGGAGAGTGTTAGTAAAGCATCTGGAATGTTGCACCCGAGTACCAGGGGACGAAAACTGAGACATATTTGAACACTTTTTCCGATCACACGGTGGATCGTACTCTGGGTTCCACATGCATGTTTTAGCTGAAGGAAGAATCCCTTAAACATGGAGAGTTGAGACCCATGGAATGGGTACCATGCAATATGACTTCAAAGGGTCTGCATTTGCTCACCGAACCTCACCAATCCTATCACTGCTGCGTTTATGCCGCTGTACACACGCTTGATTCTCTTTTGGAGACATATAAATCCATAGGTTTTAAGATTCTTACTAGTCAGGTATATTGTTAGGCGTTTAATATGGGGTGTTGGGTCCACTTCGTTGAGCAAGGAGTAGCTCTTGTCTATTACATATTTGGCTTATGGAACGGGATCTGTGCTAATTTCAATCTCTTGTTTTATGCCGCACCCCAACTCACCTTTCCCCTTAAGCAAGCATAAGTTGGGTTTCTACATTTGAGACCCTGTTCTGTTTTGTAATTCAGTTCCTGTGTAGCCAAGTTTACATTCCGTGTAGTAGTGATATCTAATGATATTTCTTTTTCTGTGGAATTTATTTCACTTAGAATCATCGTACCTGAATCCACTCATTATGCTGCTACGAGCCTGATGACATAGATTTCATTGCTGAGTGATATTGCATTGTACGTAAGTACCACAACTTCTTTATCCATTTTTCGCTTTCTGTGATATTGAACTTGTACCGTAAACGAGGTTCTTGTAAACAGAGCCGTCCCAAACTTTGGGGTGGCTGTGTCTTTTTGATTTTAATTTCCCTAAGCTATAGGACCATAAGTGGAAGTGCCCTAGGCTCTGTTGCTTTGTTTGTTTGATGTTTCAGGAAACACCATACACTTCTCCAGAGTGGCTGCTGGCAATTTACATCCCACCCATCAGCATAACAAGGCTCCTAGTTCTCCTTGGCCTGTCCTGCCTTTCTGGATTTTACACTTTTTTCAGATAGCCCTTTTGACCGGGGGGCAGTGAGACTTCATTGTAGTGCAGATTTCCTTTGCAAGCTTGCTTGGTAGGCCAAAAAGTGCGTATGCGTTTTTTCCTTAATATATTCAGGAAAAAACGCATACGCACTTTTTGGCCAAGTGCATCATTGTGGACGTTCTGCCTCTTTTCCTATGCTTTACATGCAATTCCAGTCTACCTCCTGAAATCGGTTTTCTGCAATTCTGTCCCGCTTTCAACTCCTCCTGGCAGCCTTCCTTCAATATATTTTTGGACGATAGCTGTCATTTATAACTCTGCAGGATTGTGAATTACAGTGCCCCTGAGCTCCTTTCTTCAACTCGCTTTCTTGTGAGCTGGCCGCAACACCACAGGATTGCTTCAGGCCCTAGTGTGGATCCGGCGCGGCACGCTGAGCCTTTGGTTAATTCCTCTTCCTGGTGGGAAATGAGAGTTAAATTTGCCCGTCCTCACAGCTCCAGCTAGTCTCTCATTGGTTCTCCCTATTCCTGTTCATCTTACGCAGAAATTGCAAACTGGGCCAAACAGGAGGTTAAAGGCACTGACTCTCCAAGTGGGGAGAGTGTTAGTAAAGCGTCTGGAATGTTGCACCCGAGTACCAGGGAACGAAAACTGAGACACATTTGAAAACGTTTCCCGATCACACGGTGGATCATACTCTGGGTTCCACATGCATGTTTTAGCTGAAGGAAGAATCCCTTAAACCTGGAGAGTTGAGACCCATGGAATGGGTACCATGCAATATGACTTCAAAGAGTCTGCATTTGCTCACCGAACCTCACCAATCCTATCACTGCTGCGTTTATGCCACTGTACACACGCTAGATTCTCTTTCAGAGACATATAAATCCATAGGTTTTAAGATTCTTACTCATCAGGTATATTGTTAGGCGTTTAATATGGGGTATTGAGTCCACGTCGTTGAGCAAGGAGTAGCTCTTGTCTATTACATATTTGGCTTATGGAACGGTATCTGTGCTAATTTCAATCTCTGGTTTTATGCCGCACCCCAACTCACCTTTCCCCTTAAGCAAGCATAAGTTGGTTTTCTACATTTGAGACCCTGTTCTGTTTTGTAATTCAGTTCCTGTGTAGTCAAGTTTACATTCCGTTTAGTAGTGATACCTTATGATGTTTCTTTTTCTGTGTGACTGATTTCACTTAGAATCATCCTACCTGAATCCACTCATTATGCTGCTACGGGCCTGATGACATAGATTTCATTGCTGAGTGATATTGCATTGTACGTAATTCCCACAACTTCCTTATCCATTTTTCGCTTTCTGTGATATTGAACTTGTACCGTAAACGAGGTTCTTGTAAACAGAGCCGGCCCAAACTTTGGGGTGGCTGTGTCTTTTTGATTTTAATTTCCCTAAGCTATAGGACCATAAGTGGAAGTGCCCTAGGCTCTGTTGCTTTGTTTTTTAGATGTTTCAGGAAACACCATACACTTCTCCAGAGTGGCTGTTGGCAATTTACATCCCGCCCACCAGCATAACAAGGCTCCCAGTTCTCCATGGCCTGTCCTGCCTTTCTGGATTTTACACTTTTTTCAGATGGCCCTTTTGACCGTGGGGCAGTGAGACTTCATTGTAGTGCAGATTTCCTTTGCAAGCTTGCTTGGTTGGCCAAAAAGGGCGTATGCGTTTTTTCCTGAATATATTCAGGAAAAAACGCATACGCCCTTTTTGGCCAAGTGCATCATTGTGGACGTTCTGCCTCTTTTCCTATGCTGTACATGCAATTCCCGTCTACCTCCTGAAATCGGTTTCCTGCAATTCTGCCCCGCTTTCAAGTCCTCTTGGCAGCCTTCCTTCAATATATTTTTGGAAGATAGCTGTCATTTATAACTCTGCAGGATTGTGAATTACAGTGCCCCTGAGCTACTTTCTTCAACTCGCTTTCTTGTGAGCTGGCCACAACACCGCAGGATTGCTTCAGGCCCTAGTGTGGTTCCGGCACGGCACGCTGAGCCTTTGGTTAATTCCTCTTCCTGGTGGGAAATGAGAGTTAAATTTGCACGTCCAGACACCTCCAGCTAGTCTCTCTTTGGTTCTCCCTATTCCTGTTCATTTTCCACAGAAATTGCAAACTGGGCCAAACAGGAGGTTCAAGGAACTGACTCTCCAAGTGGGGAGAGTGTTAGTAAAGCATCTGGAATGTTGCACCCGAGTTCCACGGGACGAAAACTGAGACACATTTGAACACGTTTCCCGATCACATGGTGGATCATACTCTGGGTTCCACATGCATGTTTTAGCTGAAGGAAGAATCCCTTAAACCTGGAGAGTTGAGACCCATGGAATGGGTACCATGCAATATGACTTCAAAGGGCCTGCATTTGCTCACCGAACCTCACCAATCCTATCACTGCTGCGTTTATGCCGCTGTACACACGCTTGATTCTCTTTTGGATACATATAAATCCAAAGGTTTTAAGATTCTTACTAGTCAGGTATATTCTTAGGCGTTTATTATGGGGTGTTGAGTCCACTTCTTTGAGCAAGGAGTAGCTCTTGCCTATTACATATTTGGCTTATGGAACGGTATCTGTGCTAATTTCAATCTCTGGTTTTATGCCGCACCCCAACTCACCTTTCCCCTTAAGCAAGCATAAGTTGGTTTTCTACATTTGAGACCCTGTTCTGTTTTGTAATTCAGTTCCTGTGTAGCCAAGTTTACATTCCGTGTAGTAGTGATATCTTATGATGTTTCTGTTTCTGTGTGATTTATTTCACTTAGAATCATCGTACCTGAATCCACTCATTATGCTGCTACGGGCCTGATGACATAGATTTCATTGCTGAGTGATATTGCATTGTACGTATGTACCACAACTTCTTTATCCATTTTTCGCTTTCTGTGATATTGAACTTGTACAGTAAATGAGGTTCTTGTAAACAGAGCCGGCCGAAACTTTGGGGTGGCTGTGTCTTTTTGATTTTAATTTCCCTAAGCTATAGGACCATAAGTGGGAGTGCCCTAGGCTCTGTTGCTTTGTTTTTTGTTTGTTTCAGGAAACACCATACACTTCTCCAGAGTGGCTGTTGGCAATTTACATCCCACCCATCAGCATAAAAAGGCTCCCAGTTCTCCTTAGCCTGTCCTGCCTTTCTGGATTTTACACTTTTTTCAGATGGCTCTTTTGACTGGGGGGCAGTGAGACTTCATTGTAGTGCAGATTTCCTTTGCAAGCTTGCTTGGTTGGCCAAAAAGGGCGTATGCGTTTTTTCCTGAATATATTCAGAAAAAAACGCATACGCCCTTTTTGGCCAAGTGCATCATTGTGGACGTTCTGCCTCTTTTCCTATGCTTTACATGCAATTCCAGTCTACCTCCTGAAATCGGTTTCCTGCAATTCTGCCCCGCTTTCAACTCCTCTTGGCAGCCTTACTTCAATATATTTTTGGAAGATAGCTGTCATTTATAACTCTGCAGGTTTGTGAATTACAGTGCCCCTGAGCTCCTTTCTTCAACTCGCTTTCCTGTGAGCTGGCCGCAACACCGCAGGATTGCTTCAGGCCTTAGTGTGCTTCTGGAATGGCACGCTTTGCCTTTGGTTATTTCCTCTTCCTGGTGGGAAATGAGAGTTAAATTTGCCCGTCCAGACACCTCCACCTAGTCTCTCATTGGTTATCCCTATTCCTGTTCATCTTACGCAGAAATTGCAAACTGGGCCAAACAGGAGGTTAAAGGCACTCACTCTCCAAGTGGGGAGAGTGTTAGTAAAGCGTCTGGAATGTTGCACCCGAGTACCAGGGGACGAAAACTGAGACACATTTGAACACGTTTCCCGATCACACGGTGGGTCATACTCTGGGTTCCACATGCATGTTTTAGCTGAAGGAAGAATCCCTTAAACCTGGAGAGTTGAGACCCATGGAATGGGTACCATGCAATATGACTTCAAAGGGCCTGCATTTGCTCACCGAACCTCACCAATCCTATCACTGCTGCGTTTATGCCGCTGTACACACACTTGATTCTCTTTTGGAGACATAAATCCAAAGGTTTTAAGATTCTTACTAGTCAGGTATATTCATAGGCGTTTATTATGGGGTGTTGAGTCCACTTCGTTGAGCAAGGAGTAGCTCTTGTCTATTACATATTTGGCTTATGGAACGGTATCTGTGCTAATTTCAATCTCTGGTTTCATGCAGCACCCCAACTCACCTTTCCCCTTAAGCAAGTGTAAGTTGGTTTTCTACATTTGAGATCCTGTTCTGTTTTGTAATTCAGTTCCTGTGTAGCCAAGTTTACATTCCGTGTATTGGTGATATCTTATGATGTTTCATTTTCTGTGAGACTTATTTCACTTAGAATCATCGTACCTGAATCCACTCATTATGCTGCTACGGGCCTGATGACATAGATTTCATTGCTGAGTGATATTGCATTGTACGTAAGTACCACAACTTCTTTATCCATTTTTCGCTTTCTGTGATATTGAACTTGTACATTAAACGAGGTTCTTGTAAACAGAGCCCTCCCAAGCTTTGGGGTGGCTGTGTCTTTTTGATTTTAATTTCCCTAAGCTATAGGACCATAAGTGGAAGTGCCCTAGGCTCTGTTGCTTTGTTTTTTGGATGTTTCAGGAAACACCATACACTTCTCCAGAGTGGCTGTTGGCAATTTACATCGCACCCATCAGAATAACAAGGCTCCCAGTTCTCCATGGCCTGTCCGGCCTTTCTGGATTTAACACTTTTTTCAGATGGCCCTTTTGAGCGGGGGGCAGTGAGACTTCATTGTAGTGCAGATTTCCTTTGCAAGCTTGCTTGGTTGGCCAAAAAGGGCGTATGCGTTTTTTCCTGAATATATTCAGGAAAAAACGCATACGCCCTTTTTGGCCAAGTGCATCATTGTGGACGTTCTGCCTCTTTTCCTATGCTTTACATGCAATTCCAGTCTACCTCCTGAAATCGGTTTCCTGCAATTCTGCCCCGCTTTCAACTCCTCTTGGCAGCCTTACTTCAATATATTTTTGGAAGATAGCTGTCATTTATCTCTGCAGGTTTGTGAATTACAGTGCCCCTGAGCTCCTTTCTTCAACTCGCTTTCTTTTGAGCTGGCCGCAACACCGCAGGATTGCTTCAGGCCCTAGTGTACTTCCGGCATGGCATGCTGAACCTTTGGTTAATTCTTCTTCTTGGTGGGAAATGAGAGTTAAATTTGCCCGTCCAGACACCTCCACCTAGTCTCTCATTGGTTCTCCCTATTCCTGTTCATTTTCCACAGAAATTGCAAACTGGGCCAAACAGGAGGTTAAAGGCACTGACTCTCCAAGTGGGGAGAGTGTTAGTAAAGCGTCTGGAATGTTGCATCCGAGTACCAGGGGACGAAAACTGAGACACATTTGATCACGTTTCCCCATCACACGGTGGATCATACTCTGGGTTCCACATGCATGTTTTAGCTGAAGGAAGAATCCCTTAAACCTGGAGAGTTGAGACCCATGGAATGGGTACCATGCAATATGACTTCAAAGGGTCTGCATTTGCTCACCGAACCTCACCAATCCTATCACTGCTGCGTTTATGCCGCTGTACACACGCTTGATTCTCTTTCGGAGACTTATAAATCCATAGGTTTTAAGATTCTTACTAGTCAGGTATATTGTTAGGCGTTTAATATGGGGTGTTGAGTCCACTTCGTTGAGCAAGGAGTAGCTCTTGTCTATTACATATTTGGCTTATGGAACGGTATCTGTGCTAATTTCAATCTCTGGTTTTATGCAGCACCCCAACTCACCTTTCCCCTTAAGCAAGCATAAGTTGGTTTTCTACATTTGACACCCTGTTCTGTTTTGTAATTCAGTTCCTGTGTAGCCAAGTTTACATTCCGTGTAGTAGTGATATCTTATGATGTTTCTTTTTCTGTGTGACTTATTTCACTTAGAATCATCGTACCTGAATCCACTCATTATTCTGCTACGGGCTTGATGACATAGATTTCATTCCTGAGTGATATTGCATTGTACATAAGTACCACAACTTCTTTATCCATTTTTTGCTTTCTGTGATATTGAACTTGTACCGTAAACGAGGTTCTTGTAAACAGAGCCGTCCCAAACTTTGGGGTGGCTGTGTCTTTTTGATTTTAATTTCCCTAAGCTATAGGACCATAAGTGGAAGTGCCCTAGGCTCTGTTGCTTTGTTTTTTGAATGTTTCAGGAAACACCATACACTTCTCCAGAGTGGCTGCTGGCAATTTACATCCCGCCCGTCAGCATAACAAGGCTCCCAGTTCTCCTTGGCCTGTCCTGCCTTTCTGGATTTTACACTTTTTTCAGATGGCCCTTTTGACCGGGAGGCAGTGAGACTTCATTGTAGTGCAGATTTCCTTTGCAAGCTTGCTTGGTTGGCCAAAAAGGGCGTATGCGTTTTTTCCTGAATATATTCAGGAAAAAACGCATACGCCCTTTTTGGCCAAGTGCATCATTGTGGACGTTCTGCCTCTTTTCCTATGCTTTACATGCAATTCCAGTCTACCTCCTGAAATCGGTTTCCTGCAATTCTGCCCCGCTTTCAACTCCTCTTGGCAGCCTTACTTCAATATATTTTTGGAGGATAGCTGTCATTTATAACTCTGCAGGTTTGTGAATTACAGTGCCTCTGAGCTCCTTTCTTCAACTCGCTTTCTTGTGAGCTGGCCGCAACACCGCAGGATTGCTTCAGGCCCTAGTTTGGTTGCGGCACGGCATGCTGAGCCTTTGGTTAATTCCTCTTCCTGGTGGGAAATGAGAGTTAAATTTGCCCGTCCAGACACCTCCACGTAGTCTCTCATTGGTTCTCCCTATTCCTGTTCATTTTCCACAGAAATTGCAAAGTGGGCCAAACAGGAGTTTAAAGGCACTCACTCTCCAAGTGGGGAGAGTGTTAGTAAAGCATCTGGAATGTTGCACCCGAGTACCAGGGGACAAAAACTGAGACACATTTGAACACGTTTCCTGATCACACGGTGGGTCATACTCTGGGTTCCACATGCATGTTTTAGCTGAAGGAAGAATCCCTTAAACCTGGAGAGTTGAGACCTATGGAATGGGTACCATGCAATATGACTTCAAAGGGTCTGCATTTGCTCACCGAACCTCACCAATCCTATCACTGCTGCGTTTATGCCGCTGTACACACGCTTGATTCTCTTTCGGACACATATAAATCCATAGGTTATAAGATTCTTACTAGTCAGGTATATTGTTAGGCGTTTAATATGGGGTGTTGAGTCCACTTCGTTGAGCAAGGAGTAGCTCTTGTCTATTACATATTTGGCTCATGGAATGGTATCTGTGCTAATTTCAATCTCTTGTTGTATGCAACACCCCAACTCACCTTTCCCCTTAAGCAAGCATAAGTTGGTTTTCTACATTTGACACCCTGTTCTGTTTAGTAATTCTGTTCCTGTGTAGCCAAGTTTACATTCCGTGTAGGAGTGATATCTTATGATGTTTCTTTTTCTGTGTGACTTATTTCACTTAGAATCATCGTACCTGTATCCACTCATTATTCTGCTACGGGCTTGATGACATAGATTTCATTGCTGAGTGATATTGCATTGTACGTAAGTACCACAACTTCTTTATCCATTTTTTGCTTTCCGTGATATTGAACTTGCACCGTAAACGAGGTTCTTGTAAACAGAGCCGTCCAAAATTTTGGGGTGGCTGTGTCTTTTTGATTTTAATTTCCCTAAGCTATAGGACCATAAGTGGAAGTGCCCTAGGCTCTGTTGCTTTGTTTTTTGAATGTTTCAGGAAACACCATACACTTCTCCAGAGTGGCTGCTGGTAATTTACATCCCGCCCATCATCATAACAAGGCTCCTAGTTCTCCTTGGCCTGTCCTGCCTTTCTGGATTTTACACATTTTTCAGATGGCCCTTTTGACCGGGGGGCAGTGAGACTTCATTGTAGTGCAGATTTCCTTTGCAAGCTTGCTTGGTTGGCCAAAAAGGGCGTATGCGTTTTTTCCTGAATATATTCAGGAAAAAACGCATACGCCCTTTTTGGCCAAGTGCATCATTGTGGACGTTCTGCCTCTTTTCCTATGCTTTACATGCAATTCCAGTCTACCTCCTGAAATCGGTTTCCTGCAATTCTGCTCCGCTTTCAAGTCCTCTTGGCAGCCTTACTTCAATATATTTTTGGAGGATAGCTGTCATTTATAACTCTGCAGGTTTGTGAATTACAGTGCCCCTGAGCTCCTTTCATCAACTCGCTTTCTTGTGAGCTGGCCGCAACACCGCAGGATTGCTTCAGGCCCTAGTATGGTTACGTCACGGCATGCCGAGCCTTTGGTTAATTCCTCTTCCTGGTGGGAAATGAGAGTTAAATTTGCCCGTCCAGACACCTCCACCTAGTCTCTCATTGGTTCTCCCTATTCCTGTTCATTTTCCAAAGAAATTGCAAACTGGGCCAAACAGAAGGTTAAAGGCACTGACTCTCCAAGTGGGGAGAGTGTTAGTAAAGCGTCTGGAATGTTGCATCCGAGTACCAGGGGACGAAAACTGAGACACATTTTAACACGTTTCCTGATCACATGGTGGATCATACTCTGGGTTCCACATGCATGTTTTAGCTGAAGGAAGAATCCCTTAAACCTGGAGAGTTGAGACCCATGGAATGGGTACCATGCAATATGACTTCAAAGGGTCTGCATTTGCTCACCGAACCTCACCAGTCCTATCACGGCTGCGTTTATGCCACTGTACACACGCTTGATTCTCTTTTAGAGACATATAAATCCAAAGGTTTTAAGATTCTTAATAGTCAGGTATATTCTTAGGCGTTTATTATGGGGTGTTGAGTCCACTTCGTTGAGCAAGGAGTAGCTCTTGTCTATTACATATTTGGCTCATGGAATGGTATCTGTGCTAATTTCAATCTCTTGTTGTATGCAACACCCCAACTCACCTTTCCCCTTAAGCAAGCATAAGTTGGTTTTCTACATTTGACACCCTGTCCTGTTTAGTAATTCTGTTCCTGTGTAGCCAAGTTTACATTCCATGTAGTAGTGATATCTTATGATGTTTCTTTTTCTGTGTGACTTATTTCACTTAGAATCATCGTACCTGAATCCACTCATTATTCTGCTACGGGCTTGATGACATAGATTTCATTGCTGAGTGATATTGCATTGTACATAAGTACCACAACTTCTTTATCCATTTTTTGCTTTCTGTGATATTGAACTTGTACCGTAAACGAGGTTCTTGTAAACAGAGCCGTCCCAAACGTTGGGGTGGCTGTGTCTTTTTGATTTTAATTTCCCTAAGCTATAGGACCATAAGTGGAAGTGCCCTAGGCTCTGTTGCTTTGTTTTTTGGATGTTTCAGGAAACACCATACACTTCTCCAGAGTGGCTGCTGGTAATTTTCATCCCAACCATCAGCATAACAAGGCTCCCAGTTCTCCATGGCCTGTCCTGCCTTTCTGGATTTTACACTTTTTTCAGATGGCCCTTTTGACCCGGGGGGGCAGTGAGACTTCATTGTAGTGCAGATTTCATTTGCAAGCTTGCTTGGTTGGCCAAAAAGGGCGTATGCGTTTTTTCCTGAATATATTCAGGAAAAAACGCATACGCCCTTTTTGGCCAAGTGCATCATTGTGGACGTTCTGCCTCTTTTCCTATGCTTTACATGCAATTCCAGTTTACCTCCTGAAATCGGTTTCCTGCAATTCTGCCCCGCTTTCAACTCCTCTTGGCAGCCTTACTTCAATATATTTTTGGACGATAGCTGTCATTTATAACTCTGCAGGTTTGTGAATTACAGTGCCCCTGAGCTCGTTTCTTCAACTCGCTTTCTTGTGAGCTGTCCGCAACACCGCAGGATTGCTTCAGGCCCTAGTGTAGTTCCGGCACGGCACGCTGAGCCTTTGGTTAATTCCTCTTCCTGGTGGGAAATGAGAGTTAAATTTGCCCGTCCAGACACCTCCAGCTAGTCTCTCTTTCGTTCTCCCTATTCCTGTTCATTTTCCACAGAAATTGCAAACTGGGCCAAACAGGAGGTTAAAGGCACTGACTCTCCAAGTGGGGAGAGTGTTAGTAAAGCATCTGGAATGTTGCACTCGAGTACCAGGGGACGTAACGAGACACATTTGAACACGTTTCCCGATCACACGGTGTATCATACTCTGGGTTCCACATGCATGTTTTAGCTGAAGGAAGAATCCCTTAAACCTGGAGAGTTGAGACCCATGGAATGGGTACCATGCAATATGACTTCATAGGGTCTGCATTTGCTCACCGAACCTCACCAATCCTATCACTGCTGCGTTTATGTCGCTGTACACACGCTTGATTCTCTTTCGGAGACATATAAATCAGTAGGTTTTTAGATTATTTCTAGTCAGGTATATTCTTAGGCGTTTAATATGGTGTGTTGAATCCACTTCCTTGAGCAAGGAGTAGATCTTGTCTATTACATATTTGGCTTATGGAACGGTATCTGTGCTAATTTCAATCTCTGGTTTCATGCAGCACCCCAACTCACCTTTCCCCTTAAGCAAGCATAAGTTGGTTTTCTACATTTGAGACCCTGTTCTGTTTTGTAATTCAGATCCTGTGTAGCCAAGTTTACATTCCGTGTAGTAGTGATATCTTATGATGTTTCTTTTTCTGTGTGACTTATTTCACTTAGAATCATCATACCTGAATCCACTCATTATGCTGCTACGGGCCTGATGACATAGATTTCATTGCTGAGTGATATTGCATTGTACGTAAGTACCACAACTTCTTTATCCATTTTTCGCTTTTGTGATATTGAACTTGTACCGTAAACAAGATTCTTGTAAACAGAGCCGTCCAAAACTTTGGGGTGGCTGTGTCTCTTTCATTTTAATTGCCCTAAGCTATAGGACCATAAGTGGAAGTGCCCTAGGCTCTGTTGCTTAGTTTTTTAGATGTTACAGGAAACACCATACACTTCTCCAGAGTGGCTGTTGGCAATTTACATCCCGCCCATCAGCATAACAAGGCTCCCAGTTCTTCATGGCCTGTCCTGCCTTTCTGGATTTTACACTTTTTTCATATGGCCCTTTTGACTGGGGGGCAGCGAGACTTCATTGTAGTGCAGATTTCCATTGCAAGCTTGCTTGGTTGGCCAAAAAGGGCGTATGCGTTTTTTCCTGAATATATTCAGGAAAAAACGCATACGCCCTTTTTGGCCAAGTGCATCATTGTGGACGTTCTCCCTCTTTTCCTATGCTTTACATGCAATTCCCGTCTACCTCCTGAAATCGGTTTCCTGCAATTCTGCCCCACTTTCAAGTCCTCTTGGCAGCCTTACTTCAATATATTTTTGGACGATAGCTGTCATTTATAACTCTGCAGGTTTGTGAATTACAGTGCCCCTGAGCTCCTTTCTTCAACTCGCTTTCTTGTGAGCTGGCCGCAACACCGCAGGATTGCTTCAGGCCCTAGTGTGGTTCCGGCACGGCATGCTGAGCCTTTGGTTAATTCCTCTTTCTGGTGGGAAATGAGAGTTAAATTTGCCCGTCCAGACACCTCCAGCTAGTTTCTCATTGGTTCTCCCTATTGCTGTACATTTTCCACAGAAATTACAAACTGGGCCATACAGGAGGTTAAAGGCACTGACTCTCCAAGTGGGGAGAGTGTTAGTAAAGCGTCTGGAGTGTTGCACCCGAGTACCAGGGGACGAAAACTGAGACACATTTGAACACGTTTCCTGATCACACGGTGGATCATACTCTGTGTTCCACATGCATGTTTTAGCTGAAGGAAGAATCCCTTAAACTTGGAGAGTTGAGACCCATGGAATGGGTACCATGCAATATGACTTCAAAGGGTCTGCATTTGCTCACCGAACCTCACCAATCCTATCACTGCTGCGTTTATGCCGCTGTACACACGCTTGATTCTCTTTCGGAGACATATAAATCCGTAGTTTATAAGATTATTTCTAGTCCGGGGTATTTTTAAGCGTTTAATATGGGGTGTTGAGTCCACTTCGTTGAGCAAGGAGTAGCTCTTGTCTATTACATATTTGGCTTATGGAACGGTATCTGTGCTAATTTCAATCTCTGGTTTTATGCAGCACCCCAACTCACCTTTCCCCTTAAGCAAGCATAAGTTGGTTTTCTACATTTGAGACCCTGTTCTGTTTTGTAATTCAGTTCCTGTGTAGCCAAGTTTACATTCCGTGTAGTAGTGATATCTTATGATGTTTCTTTTTCTGTGTGACTTATTTCACTTAGACTCATCATACCTGCATCCACTCATTATGCTGCTACGGGCCTGATGACATAGATTTCATTGCTGAGTGATATTGCATTGTACGTAAGTACCACAACTTCTTTATCCATTTTTTGCTTTCTGTGATATTGAACTTGTACTGTAAACGAGGTTCTGTAAACAGAGCCGTCCCAAACTTTGGGGTGACCGTGTCTTTTTGATTTTAATTTCCCTAAGCTATAGGACCATAAGTGGAAGTGCCCTAGGCTCTGTTGCTTTGTTTTTTAGATGTTTCAGGAAACACCATACACTTCTCCAGAGTGGCTGTTGGCAATTTACATCCCGCCTACCAGCATAACAAGGCTCCCAGTTCTCCATGGCCTGTCCTGCCTTTCTGGATTTTACACTTTTTTCAGATGGCCCTTTTGACCGGGGGGCAGTGAGACTTCATTGTAGTGCAGATATCCTTTGCAAGCTTGCTTGGTTGGCCAAAAAGGGCGTATGCGTTTTTTCCTGAATATATTCAGGAAAAAACGCATACGCCCTTTTTGGCCAAGTGCATCATTGTGGACGTTCTGCCTCTTTTCCTATGCTTTACATGCAATTCCCGTCTACCTCCTGAAATCGGTTTCCTGCAATTCTGCCCCGCTTTCAAGTACTCTTGGCAGCCTTACTTCAATATATTTTTGGACGATAGCTGTCATTTATAACTCTGCAGGTTTGTGAATTACAGTGCCCCTGAGCTCCTTTCTTCAACTCGCTTTCTTGTGAGCTGGCCGCAACACCGCAGGATTGCTTCAGGCCCTAGTGTGGTTCCGGCACGGCACGCTGAGCCTTTGGTTAATTCCTCTTCCTGGTGGGAAATGAGAGTTAAATTTGCCCGTCCAGACACCTCCAGCTAGTCTCTCTTTCGTTCTCCCTATTCCTGTTCATTTTCCACAGAAACTGCAAACTGGGCCAAACAGGAGGTTAAAGGCACTGACTCTCCAAGTGGGGAGAGTGTTAGTAAAGCATCTGGAATGTTGCACTCGAGTACCAGGGGACGAAAACGAGACACATTTGAACACGTTGCCCGATCACATGCTGGATCATACTCTGGGTTCCACATGCATGTTTAAGCTGAAGGAAGAATCCCTTAAACCTGGAGAGTTGAGACCCATGGAATGGGTACCATGCAATATGACTTCATAGGGTCTGCATTTGCTCACCGAACCTCACCAATCCTATCACCGCTGCGTTTATGTCGCTGTACACACGCTTGATTCTCTTTCGGAGACATATAAATCGGTAGGTTTTTAGATTATTTCTAGTCAGGTATATTGTTAGGCGTTTAATATGGGGTGTTGAGTACACTTCGTTGAGCAAGGAGTAGCTCTTGTCTATTACATATTTGGCTTATGGAACGGTATCTGTGCTAATTTCAATCTGTGGTTTCATGCAGCACCCCAACTCACCTTTCCCCTTAAGCAAGCATAAGTTGGTTTTCTACATTTGAGACCCTGTTCTGTTTTGTAATTCAGTTCCTGTGTAGCCAAGTTTACATTCCGTGTAGTAGTGATATCTTATGATGTTTCTTTTTCTGTGTGACTTATTTCACTTAGACTCATCATACCTGCATCCACTCATTATGCTGCTACGGGCCTGATGACATAGATTTCATTGCTGAGTGATATTGCATTGTACGTAAGTACCACAACTTCTTTATCCATTTTTTGCTTTCTGTGATATTGAACTTGTACTGTAAACGAGGTTCTGTAAACAGAGCCGTCCCAAACTTTGGGGTGACCGTGTCTTTTTGATTTTAATTTCCCTAAGCTATAGGACCATAAGTGGAAGTGCCCTAGGCTCTGTTGCTTTGTTTTTTAGATGTTTCAGGAAACACCATACCCTTCTCCAGAGTGGCTGTTGGCAATTTACATCCCGCCTACCAGCATAACAAGGCTCCCAGTTCTCCATGGCCTGTCCTGCCTTTCTGGATTTTACACTTTTTTCAGATGGCCCTTTTGACGGGGGGGCAGTGAGACTTCATTGTAGTGCAGATATCCTTTGCAAGCTTGCTTGGTTGGCCAAAAAGGGCGTATGCGTTTTTTCCTGAATATATTCAGGAAAAAACGCATACGCCCTTTTTGGCCAAGTGCATCATTGTGGACGTTCTGCCTCTTTTCCTATGCTTTACATGCAATTCCCGTCTACCTCCTGAAATCGGTTTCCTGCAATTCTGCCCCGCTTTCAAGTCCTCTTGGCAGCCTTACTTCAATATATTTTTGGACGATAGCTGTCATTTATAACTCTGCAGGTTTGTGAATTACAGTGCCCCTGAGCTCCTTTCTTCAACTCGCTTTCTTGTGAGCTGGCCGCAACACCGCAGGATTGCTTCAGGCCCTAGTGTGGTTCCGGCACGGCACGCTGAGCCTTTGGTTAATTCCTCTTCCTGGTGGGAAATGAGAGTTAAATTTGCCCGTCCAGACACCTCCAGCTAGTCTCTCTTTCGTTCTCCCTATTCCTGTTCATTTTCCACAGAAACTGCAAACTGGGCCAAACAGGAGGTTAAAGGCACTGACTCTCCAAGTGGGGAGAGTGTTAGTAAAGCATCTGGAATGTTGCACTCGAGTACCAGGGGACGAAAACGAGACACATTTGAACACGTTTCCCGATCACACGCTGGATCATACTCTGGGTTCCACATGCATGTTTTAGCTGAAGGAAGAATCCCGTAAACTTGGAGAGTTGAGACCCATGGAATGGGTACCATGCAGTATGATTTCAAAGGGTCTGCATTTGCTCACCGAACCTCACCAATCCTATCACTGCTGCGTTTATGCCGCTGTACACACGCTTGATTCTCTTTCGGAGACATATAAATCCATAGGTTTTAAGATTCTTACTAGTCAGTTATATTCTTAGGCGTTTAATATGGGGTGTTGAGTCCACTTCGTTGAGCAAGGAGTACCTCTTGTCTATTACATATTTGGCTTATGGAACGGTATCTGTGCTAATTTCAATCTCTGGTTTCATGCAGCACCCCAACTCACCTTTCCTCTTAAGCAAGCATAAGTTGGTTTTCTACATTTGAGACCCTGTTCTGTTTTGTAATTCAGTTCTTGTGTAGCCAAGTTTACCTTCCGTGTAGTAGTGATATCTTATGGTGTTTCTTTTTCTGTGTGACTTAGTTCACTTAGAATCATCGTACCTGAATCCACTCATTATGCTGCTACGGGCCTGATGAGATAGATCTCATTGCTGAGTGATATTGCATTGTACGTAAGTACCACAACTTCTTTATCCATTTTTCGCTTTCTCTGATATTGAACTTGTACCGTAAACGAGGTTCTTGTAAACAGAGCCGTCCCAAACTTTGGGGTGGCTGTGTCTTTTTGATTTTAATTTCCATAAGCTATAGGACCATAAGTGGAAGTGCCCTAGGCTCTGTTGCTTTGTTTTTTAGATGTTTCAGGAAACACCATACACTTCTCCAGAGTGGCTGCTGGCAATTTACATCCCGCCCATCAGCATAACAAGGCTCCCAGTTCTCCATGGCCTGTCCTGCCTTTCTGGATTTTACTCTTTTTTCAGATGGCCCTTTGACCGGGGTGAAGTGAGACTTCATTGTAGTGCAGATTTCCTTTGAGAGCTTGCTTGGTTGGCCAGAAAGGGCGTATGCGTTTCTTCCTGAATATATTCAGGAAAAAACGCATACGCCCTTTTTGGCCAAGTGCATCATTGTCGACGTTCTGAGTGTTTTCATATGTTTTCAGTACAATTCCTGTCTACCTCCTGAAATCGGTTTCCTGCAGTTCTGCCTTGCTCTCAGTGCCTCTTCATAGCCTTACCTCAATATACTTTTGGAGAATAGTTGGCCTTTATAACTCTGCAGGTTTTTGAATTGCAGTGGCCCTTAGCTTCATTTTTCAGCTCTTATTTTTGTGATCTTGCCTCATATCCACAGGATTTCTTCAGGCCCTATTCTTCTTCTGGGGCGCCTTGCTCTGCCTTTGGTTAATTCTTCTTCCTGATGTGAAATTAGAGTGACATGTGCCCATTGAAACCGCTACAGCTATTTTCTCACTGGTTCCCCCTATTCCCATTCATCCTCCGCACTAACTGCAGACTGTGCGATACCGGAACTTAAAGGCATTGACTCTCCATGTGGAGATGTTGTTAGTAAAGTGGCTGGAATGTTGATCCGGAGCCCCAGGAGAGGAAAATGAGGTGCATTTTAGAAACCTTTCCCGATCATATGGTATACCATCCGCTGGATTTCCCATGCATGGTTTAGCTGTAGGAAGATTCCCTTCAACTTGGAGTGTTGGGACCCTTGGAATAAGTAGCATGAAGTATTGCATTAAACTTTCGGCAGTTGCTCACCAAAGCTCTCCAATCCTTTCAGCCCCAAGTGTCCAGCCTTATGTCTTATCCAGCTGTGGGTTTATATGTGGTCATTCCAGGTTGCATCACAGCCCCTGAGCGAATTTTGTAAGAATTTTTCTCTCTTTCATTGTTTCTGCGTTTTGGTTTTAAAATTTATTTCTATAATGGGGTTTAGCTCATTTTCACTGCTGTGTTTGTGCCGCTCTGCGCACACTTGATTCCCTTATGGAGATATATCAATACATGGGTTTTAAGATTCTTATTACTCAGATATATTTCTCTGCGGTGTATAGGGTGTGTTGAGGCCAGTTCATTGAGCGAGGTGTAGATCTTGTCTGATACCTATTTGGTTTATTGAACGGTATCTGTGCTAATTTCAAACTCTGGTTTTATGCATCACCCCACCTCTCCTTTCCCCTTAAGCTGACATAAGTGTGTTTTCTAAATGTGAGACACTGTTCTGTTTTGTAATTCATTTTTTGTGCAGCCATATTTATCCTCCCTCTATAAGTGATATCTTATGATATGTTTCTTTTTCTGTTTGACTTATTTCAAGTAGTATTATCGGACCTCAATCCACTCTTTATCCTTCTACTAGCCTTATTACATTGATTTCATGGTGAAGAGATATTCCATTGTACATAAGTACCACATTTTCTTTATCTATTGTTCTCTTTCCTGGGATATTTAAGGTGTACTGAAGTTGAGGTTCTTGTAAACAGAGTAGCCCTAAACTGTGGTGTGCTTGTGTCTTGTTGATTTTTAGACTTCCCTAGATATACTCCCGTGATTGGAAGTGCCCTATGCTCTGTCGCTCTGTTTTTTAGATGATTTAGGAACCACCATACACTTCTCCAGAGTGGCTCTCGGCAGTTCACACACTGTCCATCAGCGTATAAAGGCTCCCTGTTCTCCATGGCCTGTCCTGCATTTCTGGTGTTTACAATTTTTTCGGATGGCCCTTTTGACCGGTGGGAAATGAGACTTCTTTGTTGTGCACATTTGCATTGCTTGCTTGCTTGGTTGCCCATAAAGTGCGTATGCGTTTTTTCCTGGATATATTCAGGAACTAACGCATACTCCCTTTTGGGCCAACTGCATCATTGTCGAAATTCTGCCGCTTTTCATGTGCTTTAAAGGCGAGTCCAATCTATCTCTTGAAATCTGTTTCTTGCAATTCTGTCTTGCATTCAGATCCTCTTCTTTGCCTTACCTCAACATATTTTTGGACGTTAGTTTTCATTTATAACTCTGCAGGTTTGTGAATTGCAGTGACCCTGAGCTCCATTTTTTAAGTTGCTCTTTTGTGAGCTGGCCTCAAAACCGCAGGATTGCTTCAGGCCCTATTTTGGCTCCGGCGAGGCGGGCTGAGCCTTTTTTTAATTCTTATTCTTAATGGGAAATTAGAGTGACATGTGCCCGTCCAAACCCCTACAACTATTCTCTCATTGTTTCCCCCTCTTCCCATTCATCCTCCTCACAATTTGCAAAATGTGTGAAACAGAAGTTTAAATGTGCTGATTCTCTAAGTGGGGAGATTCTAAGTAACGTGGCTGGAATGATGAACAGGAGCACCAGGAGAGGATAAATGAGGTGCATTTTAGACACATCTCCCGATCACATGGTGTACAGTCCTCTGGGTTTTCCATGCATGTTTTAGCTGTAGGAAGATTCCTTGAACCTGCAGATTTGGGACCCATTGAATGGGTACCAGGTAGTATTACTTTAAAGGGTGTGCATTTCCTCACCCAACCTCACATTTCTCTTAGCGCGAACAGTTTCCAGCCTTATGTCTCATCCTGCTGTGGGTCTAGATGTGTTCAATCCATGTTGCATCACCGTCCCTGAGGAAAAGTTGTAAGAGGTTTTCTCTGTCTCTCTGTCGTTTATTTTTTTCAATTTATTACTATATTGGTTACAGCTGATTTTCAAAGCTCTGTTTCTTGCTGCTGTACATCCACTTGATTCACGTACAGAGAGACATCAATAAATTCTTTTTCAGATTCTTACCAGTCATAGATATTCTTTTCCGGTGACTTGAGTGTGCTGAGTGCAGTTCTTTTAGCTACCGTGTAGGCCTTGTTGATTATCAGTTTGGTATTTGGAATGGTATCTTTGCTAATTTCAACCTCCTGGATGATGCCTCACCCCTCCCCACCTTTCCCGTTTAGCAGCCTTACGCATGTTTTCTACATATTTGACTATGTTTTTGTTTTGTAATTTATTTCATGTGTAGCCATTTTGGATTCCACCTTTAAGTGATATCTTATGATATGTGTCTTTTTCTTTTTGAATTATGTCACTTAGAATGATCATACGTAACTCCTCCAGAGTTGTTACAACTGGCCATATTTCATTGATTTCCAGGCTGAGTAATATTCCACTCTACATAAGTACCACATCTCTATCCATTTTTTCCCTCCAGAGACATTTAAGTTATATCCTAGTCGAGGATCTTTTAAACAGAGAGGCAGTAAACATTGGGGTGCCTGTGTCCTCTCGATTTTTGTTTTTCCCAAGATATACGCCCATGAGTGCAAGTGCCCTATGCTCTGTAGCTCATTTTTTAGATGCTTTAGTAAACACAATACACTTCTCCAGAATGGCCGTTGGCAATATACATTTCCACTATAAGCCTCACAGGGCTCCCTCTTCTCCTTGCCCTGTCCTGCATTTCTGGCGTTTACACTTTATGAGGATGGCTCTTCTGACTGATGCGAAGTGATATCTTTTGTAGTATTGATTTCCAGTGCCCACCTGTTTGGTTGGCTAAAAAAGTGTATGCCCTTTTCTTGAATATATACAGAAAAAAACGCATACAGCCTTTTTGGCCAACTGCAATGTCGGAAATGTTCAGCCCCTTTTCTTGTGCTTAATGGCGAATCCTTTCTACCTCCTCAAATCCCTTTCCTGCCATTCTCCCTTGCTTGCCAATCCTTTTCTCTGACTTTCCTCAAGACATTTTTCAGTGATAGATATTTTCAACTCTGCAGTTTCGTGAATTTTACTGCCCCTGAGTTCCATTGTTCAACTTGTGTTTATGGGAACTGGCCACAAAGCAGTGGGATTTCCTCAAGCCCTATACTGTTTCCATGGGCAACCCTAGCCTTTGGTCAATTCATCTTCCTGATTGGAAATTAGAGTGACATGTGCCTGTCTGAACACCTAGGACTTGTCTCTCATTGTTCCTCATCCTTCCGCTTCATCCTCTGGACAAATTCCAAACTGTATGCAACAGGATGTTGACAGTGTTGACATCTCCAAGTGGGGAGACTGTTAGTAAAGACGCTGGAGGGGTGAACCCGAGCACCAGGAGATGAGGAGATGAGATGCCTTTTCCAAACTCTTCCCGATCAGACGGTATACCATCCTCTGGGTGTGACAGACATGTTTTAGCAGTAGGAAGAGTCCCATTCATGTAAGGAGAACACCAGGGCTTTTTCAAAATCAGTGTCTCCCCGAAACCCAAACTGGGGAGTTTTTTAAGCTACGGCTACACATATGTTCATTAAGGGCCTTGGGAAGTAGGCAGAGTCCAAACTTTAGATGACTGAAGTCTTCAGGGTCAGAAGCACTCACCACCGGCTTCCCTTAGGTTACACTTTAACTGTCATTGATAGATGATGTCAATAAAAATATCTATTCTTTTTCCGATTATTTCCCCTTATAGGTTATTGCACAATATTGAGTGTAGTTCCCTGTGCTATACAGTAGTTCCTTGTTGATGATCTATTTTATACATAGCAGTGTGTATGTGTTAATTCCAAACTGTTAATTTATCCCTCCTCCCACCTTTCCCCTTTGGTAATAATAAATTATAAGATTTTATACTTCTCAGAAATGGGGGAGCTGAAAGAGAGGTATCATTTTCAATGGAAAAGCATTTAAAACAAGATTGAAGCTTTAACCAAGATTATTAGATGTACATCCTTGGAAAGAAATCACTTCATTTCTCTAATATTGACCTGACAAATAAGACAAACCTTTTCACTGAACTTGCTTATAATAAAGTGATGGAAATATCAAATGGAAGTGTTAGAAACATCTTATTTTACCCGAGCCTTATAAACTGTTCTATGTTAACTACAGTTTGGCTCACACATCTGTTCATTGAAGTTACAATAGTCTCAATTTCTGTTACTGATCCTCCAGAGTGGACCCCAACAAGGGTCCCCCTGCCCAGTGTCATTGGGGCCAACAGATCGAGACTGAGTTTGGTTCCCAAGCAAAGGAAACTTTATATTTTCATCAGAGAATGGAGAGGTGAGAGCATGCACTACCCCGTGGGCTGTGGGCTGGGCTGCTGTGTAGAGATCCTGTCAGAGTCAGTGGGAGGGAGGGGGCGGAGCTCTCAAGGGCCGGGTTGGCTGCAGCTCAGGCTCTATATCTCGGAGTCTGCACTGGGCCCCAGGAGCTGAGGTGTCGACCCAGCCATTCTGCACCAGGAAATCTGGTCTGAAGTGCCGGGTGTGGAACCTCTGCATGCGGGACCCTAGGAGCACGTGAAATTAGACAAAGCACAAAGGATAAAAAAGGTCAGACTTGACTTTATTGCCCACATTCTATTTTTATCTCCCAGGGATTTTTAATGGGCTTTGCTGGGGACAAACCCCTCCTCTGCCTTTTGTCCCGTTCCTCATTCTTGGAGTGCTGAGGGTGCAGACCCTTCTTCTGTAACTGCTGAGTGCTGAGTTGGGAGCCCTCATACCAGGGGACGAGGGTCAGAACTTCTCCCCAGCAGCCTCCAGGTGACGTTGATTGGCCCCAGGACCCCTGCCTCCCTGCTCGTCCGCCTGAGCACCAGCATTGGAAGTGTTATAGATTCTAATGACCTTTAAGGGTCCAGGAAAGAGATGTGCAGAGACGCTGTGGGGGCCGGTTTCACCCCGCCCCACATTTGTTCGGCCACCTTAGGCTGACCGTTTCTGCCAGCCTAGATGTTCTGACCAGTAGTCTGCTCTTTCTTCAATTAGGCCCCTGAATTAACGTAAAAACAGCACCAGGTGTCAGAGCCCTGCCCGCTCAACTCCCAGACAGTCCAGGGTCAGTGGTGATCAAGGACCATGATGGCCACTGAGTCAACAGCCTTTTGAAGTAAACAGGAGTCCAGCCGGTCTTATTGGCCACCATCATCACGGTGTCTGTAGGCTTTTCTATGGTGACGGTGTGATATACGGTTCCCCCGCCAAGATTATTAGCTCCCCTCCGGGTGCAGGAAGTCCTGCAAGCAGTAGTCTACTCCTTCGGGACACACTATTGTTGTTTTATGAGAGAAACTCCAGGTCAAGTGATGTTCACACGAGTCGTCATGGTGCCCTGTTGCCCCCGGTTATCTCTCTGGATGTTGGAGTTGGAGGGCCTCCTCACTCGAGGTCGGTGTGCCCACGGAGCGAACCCTGCAACTTCAGGGCATGGTTGGTGATTAGGATCACCACGTGGGGTCCTTTTCCCTTAGGAGGGAGGTGGCCTTTTGGGCTGCTGATTTCCAGGTTTTTAGATACCGCCAGTATCTTGGCCAGATGTGGCAGTGGGCCAAGCCCCTTGGTGACTGTAGTTTATCCTACCTGGATGGCATTCTTGCGTTGTTCCATTTCAAGTGGTCCCAGTTTTTGCACTAATTCTCCAATGGCGATTCACCTTTCACCGGGAATGGAAAGGTCAAAGGGTTTAGCTCAATTAGGGAGTTCCAGGGCAAGGGTCTGAATTGACTGCTCTTTCCATTCTTGAAAGGCCACTTCTGGATTCTGTTCAAAAGGATCATCATCTTTTCCTTTCAGTGTTTCATATAGAGGCCCAGCTAGTAGACTGTAGTTAGGGATCCAGAAGCAGCAAACCCTGGCCTCCCCAGGAACCCCTAAGCTGTCTTCTAGTTTTAGAAAGGGGTAAGGCTGCAAATGGTTTCTTCCCTTTCCTGGGATGGGCTTCTCTGACCTTGTGTGAGAATGAAGCCCAGGCAGGTCACTGCAGTCTGTGATATTTGAGCTTTTTCTTGGACAACTTCTATCCTTTATTGGCTTGGTAGTTCAGAGGCCTCCTTAGTAGGGCTGGCGATCAGAATGTCGTCTGCATATTGAAGGAGGGTTTCCTTTTCCAGAGGTAGAACTTTTCGGTCGTTAGCTAAGCTTTCCCCAAAGATGGTGTGGGAATTTTTGAACCCTTGGGGCAAGACGGCCCGGAAGTATTGTTTTAGTTGTATGTTGAGTCCTGCCACTCACAAGCCAAAATTTCTTGTGACTCTGGGACTAATGGAATACAAAAGAAGGCATCATTGAAGACTAATACAGAATACCATGTCCTGGTGGTTGGTAGAATGACCAGCAGGGTGTAGGGATCAGGAGCAACTGGAGGTATATCCTCAGTGGCTTCACTGACTGTCCTGACATCCTTTACCAGGTCCCCAGCAGCCCATGGGGCTCTCGTGGTCAGGCCAATCCCAGGATATGGAGCTCTCCTGGGCAGGTACCCCACCCCCAACCCAGCCCACGGGGCTCTCATGGTCAGGCCCCTCCCAGGATACAGAGCTACCCTTGCAGGTACCGTGGCAGGGCTGGGCACACAGGAACCGTGCACATAGCCCTCATTGAAGAGCACCCCCAGCTCACCTGTCGCTCAGAGCTGACACAGAGCACCTCAGAGCAGGACTTGAACTAACAAACAGCAGCTCCGACAGGTCTGTGACCCTGGGCATCACTCTGTGTGGCCTCCCTCCACCTGGTCTTCCAGAGACTTCCACTGCACCCAGGGCACCAGGCCTCTGTCTCCAACCACCACCCACCCCTCCTCTCCCTGACTCCTGGGTTCCTCTCATTAGGAGAGGGTTTTCTTGAAGTTGTCTCCCACTCATGGGCCAGATAAAATGATTAGAAAACAAGCCAAAGCTGCAGCCCCTTGTCTATCCTGACTCTCAGGAGCCCACACCTGTTCCTTGGACCTGGCCGGTTCAGCAAGTTCCATTGTCTGCAACTGTGAGCCCCTGAGGGGTGATGATTGGCTGACCTGGGCAGCCTTACCATGCCGGCCAGCCCTCCCCAGGTGTGCCTGGGTTGAGATCAATATAAATACCACTCCAGGCAGCAAAAGCCCCTGCAGCTGTGCCTGACGCCATTTTCTCTGCCCTGTCAGCAGTCTCGGGGCTGGGCTGGTGGGAGGGAGTGAGAGGCCACGGCTTTGTGGGTGGCCCAGTGTGAGTGGGGCTCTGCTGGACTTTCTGCAGCAGTTGCCAGGCTGCCACCTGCTAAAGAAGAGGATGTGTCACCCATACCTGCTGCTGGAATTTCTCCCTGGGCAGAGGTGAGGAAGGAAAAAAGCAGTGGGGGCAGGGACAGGACGGGTATCTCAGGCAGGGAAATGGAAATCTTCCAGAAGAGCACCCAGGGCCAGGACCATCCTGGCTGGCCTGCAGGCACCAAGTCAGCTGGCATGCTGTCACTCGTGTGGCTCCATGGCCCTTCCTCTAGGCTTTCAAGTCCTTGTATATATTCAGGTGTTTTACCTGGGAAGGGCGGGAACAGTTCAGCAGCAACTGGCCTGGGGTTCAGCTCACGTTTACTCACAGATGCCTCGGCACGGTGCCCCAGCTTTGCAATGAGGACGCTTGTTGTGTGGGGGCTGCTGGCTGAATGGGAGACGATTCCCCACCACTGACCAACTTCAGAATTGTTTACAACTGGAGCAAGTGCCCTGATACGGTTTTCCTCTGAGTAACTGGTGGGTTCTGTTTTTTTTTTCTCTTTTTCGTTTTTGGTTCAAGGTAGATTTTATTCCTCTTTTTTGTATTTACAGATATAAGCATGGAAATAATTTATTCATATAAATACATGTATGTGAAGGGAATAATTGTTTTTTCTGTTTTATTTTTTAAATTTTATTTCTTTTTAATTTTGAATTTTATTTTATATTTTTATACAGCAGGTTCTCATTGGTTATCTATTTTATACATATAAATGTTTACATGCCAATCCCAATCTCTCAACTCCTCCCACCACCACCCCTCCAAGAGCTTTCCCCCCTTGTTGTCCATACGATTGTTGTCTACATCTGTTGCTCTATTTATGCCTTGCAAAACGGTTAATCTGTACAGTTTTTCTAGGTTCCACATATATGCATGAATATACAAGATTTGTTTTTCTCTTTCTGACTTACTTCACTCTGTATGACAGTCTCTAGATCCATCGACGTCTCTACAAATGACCCAATTTCATTCCTTTCATGGCTTAGTAATATTCCATTTTATATATGTACCACATCTTTATGCATTCGTCTGTCTGTGGGCATTTAGGTTGCTTCCATTACCTCGATATTGTAAATAGTGATGCAATGAACATTGCGGTGAATGTCTCTTTTTGATTTATGGTTTTGTCTGGGTATATGTCCAGTCCTGGGATTGCTGTATCATATGGTAATTCTATTATTAGTTTCTTAAGAAACTCCATATTGTTCTCCATAGTGACTGTATCAATTTATATTCCCAACAATAGTGGAAGAGGCTTCCTTTTCTCCACACCCTTTCCAGCATTTGTTGTTTGTAGATTTTCAGATGATGCCCATTCTAACAGGTGTGAGGTGATACCTCATTGTTGAGTCCATTTCGTTGAGCAAGGGGTAGGTCTTGTCTATTACATATTTGGCTTATGGAACGGTATCTGTGCTAATTTCAAACTCTGGTTTTATGCAGCACCCCAACTCACCTTTCCCCTTAAGCAAGCATAAGTTGGTTTTCTAAACTTGAGACCCTGTTCTGTTTTGTAATTCAGTTCATGTGTAGCCAAGTTTACATTCCGTGCATTAGTGATACCTTATGATGTTTCTTTTTCTGTGTGACTTATTTCACTTAGAATCATCGTGCCTCAATCCACTCATTATGCTGGTACAGGCCTGGTGACACAGATTTCATTGCTGAGTGGTATTCTGTTGTACATAAGTACCGCAACTTCTTTATCAATTATTTGTTCTCTGGGATATTTAACTTGTACTGTAGAAGAGGCTCCTGTAAACAGAGCCGTTGTAAATTTTGGGGTGGCTGTGTCTTTTTGATTTTAATTTCCCTAAGCTATAGGACCATAAGTGGAAATGCCCTAGACTCTGTTGCTTTGTTTTTCAGATGTATCAGGAAACACCATACACTTCTCCAGAGTGGCTGTTGGCAATGTACATCCCGCCCATCAGCATAACAAGGCTCCTTTTTCCCCATGGCCTGTCTTGCCTTTCTGGATTTTACACTTTTCTCAGATGGCCCTTTAGACCGGGGGGAAGTGACACTTCATAGTAGTTCGGATTTCCATTGCAAGCTTGCTTGGTTTGCCAAAAAGGGCGTATGTGTTTGTTCCTGAATATATTCAGGAACAAACTCATACGCCCTTTGTTGCCAAGTGCATCATTGTCGATGTTCTGCCTCTTTTCCTATGCTTTAAATGCAAATCCAGTCTACCTCCTGAAATCGGTTTCCTGCAATTCTGCCCCGCTTTCAAGTCCTCTTCGCAGCCTTACTTCAATATATTTTTGGACGTTATCTGTCATTTATAACTCTGCAGGTTTGTGAATTACAGGGCCCCTGAGCTCCTTTCTTCAACTCGCTTTCTTGTGAGCTGGCCGCAAACCCGCAAGACTGCTTCAGGCCCTAATCTGCTTCTGGCAGGGCACGCTGAGCCTTTGGTTAATTCCTCTTCCTGGTGGGAAATGAGTGTTAAATATGCCCGTCCAGACACCTACCTCACTCTCAACCCCTTGGTGATGTGGGTCCTCTGGTTTGTGGCCACTTTTGCTGGGTTCCTCACCTTTCGATGATGTGGCCCCACTAGTGTGAGGACACTCCTGCTTGGTTCTCATCCACGTGGTTATGTGGACCCCCTGGTGAGAGTCTGTTCCTGGCTTTGTTCCTCACCCACCTGTGAGGGAGACCCTCTGCTGATAGGTCACTCCTGCATGGCTGGCACACATTGCCTTGGTGAAGTCAGCCGTGTGGTGGCAGTTGGAGCGTGCTGGGAATCTCTTCCCCCCGGTGATGAGGGCCCTCTTGCATCAGGCCCTGACTGCTGGGCTCACCAACTTTTCTTAGTGAGCCCAGTGATGCTTTGGCACTCCTCTTAGGATCCCATCTCCATGGGGATGTGGGCCTTCTGCTCTGAGGTCCCAACGGCTGGGTTGTTCACATTTTCATGATGTGGGCTCTCTGGTGTTAGTTCACAGAAGCCTGGATCCCATAGCCTCTGTGCTCTTGGCCGCCTGCTGGGAGGTTCCAACTGCTGGATTCCTCACTTTTTTAAATTTTTGGGCCCTCTGTTGTGAGGATCCTCCTGCCTGCCTCACTCCCAGCCCCTTCGTGATGTGTGTCGTCTGGTTTGAGGCCACATGTGCTGGGTTCCTCACCTTTCGATGATGTGGGACCAATGGTCTTAGGAGACTCCTGCCTGGTTCACATCCCCTTGGTGATGTGGGCCCTCTGTTGAGAGTCTGATCCTGGCTGGGTTCCTCACCCATCTGTGAGGTGGGCCGTCTGATGTGAGGTCACTCTTGCCTGGCTTGCTCACCTCGCCTTGTGGACATGAGCCCTCTGGTGGCACTTGGAGCCTGCTGGGAGCCTCCTCTCCTCGGTGATGAGGGCCCTCTGGCATCAGGCCCTAACTGCTGGGCTCCCCACATTTTGTGATGTGTGCCCAGTGGTGCGAGGACACTCCAGCCAGGTTCACATCCCCATTGGGGTGTGGGCCTTCTGCTCTGAGGTCCCAAAGCCTGGGTTGCTCACAGTTTCATGATGTGGGCTCTCTGCTGTTAGTTCACTCCTGCCTGCATCCCATAGCTTCTGTGCTCTGGACCGCCTGCTGGGAGGTTCCAACTGCTGGATTCCTCACCTTTCTTATTCTTTGGGCCCTCTGTTTTTAGGCTACTCCTGCCTGCCTCACTCCCATTCCCTTTGTGATATGTGTCCTCTGATTTGAGGCCACATGTGCTGGGTTCCGCACCTTTCGATGATGTGACCCCACTGGAGGGAAGACAGTCCTGACTGGTTCCCATCCCCTTGCTGATGTGGGCCCTCAGGTGAGAGTCTGATCCTGGCTGGGTTCCTCACCCTTCTGTGAGGTGGGCCCTCTGCTGTGAGGTCAATCATGCCTGTCTGGCACACGTCACCTTGGTGACGTGGGCCCTCTGGTGGCAGTTGGAGTGTGCTGGGATCCTCCTCCCCTCGGTGATGAGGGCCCTCTTGCCTTAGGCCATAACTGCTGGGCTCCCCACATTTTCTGATGTGTGCCAAGTGAGTGAGGAGACTCTTGCCAGGTTCCCATCCCCATGGCGATATGGGCCTTCTGCTCTGAGGTCAAAACGGCTGGCTTGCTCACAGTACCATGATGTGGGCCCTCTGCTGTGAGTTCACTCCGGCAAGGATCCCTTATCATCGGTGCTCTGAGCCGCCTGCTGGGAGGTTCCAACTGCTGGATTCCTCAACTTTTTTATTCTATGTGCCCTCTGTTGTGAGGCTCCTCCTGCCTGCCTCACTGCCAGCCCCTTGGTGATGACTGTCCTATGGCTTGAGGCCACATGTGCTGCGTTCCTCACCTTTCGATGATGTGACCCCACTCGTGTGAGGACACTCCTGCCTGGTTCCCATCCCCTTGGTGAGGTGGGCCCTCTGGCGAGAGTCTAATCCTGGCTGGGTTCCTCAACGTTCTGTGAGGTAGGCCCTCTGCTGTGAGGTCACTCCTGCCTGGCTGGCACACGTCACCTTGGAGACGTGAGCCCTCTGGTGGCAGTTGGAGCGTGCAGGGCGCCTCCTCCTCTGGTGATGACGGCCCTCTGGCGTCAGGCCCTAAATGGTGGGCTCCCCACATTTTGTGATGTGCGCCCAGTGGTGCGAGGACACTCCAGCCAGGTTCCCATTCCCATGGGGATGTGGTCCTTCTGCGCTGAAGTCTCAACTCCTGGGTTGCTCACAGTTTTGTGATGTGGGCCCTCTGCTGTGAGTTCACTGTGGCCTGGATCCCATAGCCTCGGTGTTCTGGGCCGCCTGCTGGAAGGTCTAAATGCTGGAATCCTCACGTTTTTTATATTATGTGCCCTGTGTTGTGAGGCTACTCCTGCCTGCCTCACTCCAAGGCCCTTGGTGATGTGGGTCCTCTGGTTTGAGGCCACATGTGCTGGGTTAGGCAACTTTCAATGATGTGGCCCCACTGGTGTGAGGACACTCCTGCCTGGTTCCCATCCCCTTGGTGATGTGGGCCTTCTGGTGACAGTCTTATCCTGGCTGGGTTCCTCACTCTTCTGTGATGTAGGCCCTCTGCTGTGAGGTCAATCCTGCCTGACTTGCACACATCACCTTGGCGACGTGGGCCCTCTGTTGGCACATGGAACCTGCTGGGAGCCTCCTGCCCTCGGTGATGATGGCCCTCTAGCATCAGGCTCTAACTGCTGGGCTCCCCACGTTTTCTGATGTGAGCCCAGTGATGCCAGGACACTCCTGTCAGGTTCCCATCCCCATGGGGATGTGGGCTTTCTGCTCTGAGGTCCCAATGCCTGGGTTGCTCACAGTTTCATGATGTGGGCTCTCTGCTGTTAGTTCACTCCTGCCTGCATCCCATAGCTTCTGTGCTCTCGGCCGCCTGCTGGGAGGTTCCAAATGCTGGATTCCTCACCTTTTTTATTCTTTGGGCCCTCTGTTTTAGGCTACTCCTACCTGCCTCACTCCCATCCCCTTTGTGATGTATGTCCTCTGATATGAGGCCACATGTGCTGGATTCCTCACCTTTCGATGATGTGGCCCCACTGGTGGGAGGACAGTCCTGACTGGTTCCCATCCCCTTGGTGTTGTGGGCCGTCTGGTGAGAGTCTCATCCTGCCTTGGTTCCTCACCCTTCTGTGAGATAGGCCCTCTGCTGTGAGGTCACTACTGCCTGGCTGGCACATGCCACCTTGTAGACGTGGGCCCTCTGTTGGCTGTTGGAACCTGCTGGGAGTCTCCTCCCCTCATTTATGAGGGCCCCCTGGCGTCAGGCCCTAACTGCTGGGCTCCTAACATTTTCTGATATGTGCTAAGTGGTGTGAAACCACTCCTGCCAGGTTCCCATCCCAATGGGGATGTGGGCCTTCTGTTCTGAGGTCCCAACAGCTGGGCTGCTCACAGGTTCATGATGTGGGCCCTCTGCTGTGAGTTCACTGCGGCCTGGATCCCATAGCCTCGGTGCTCTGGGCCACTTGCTGGGAGGTTCCAACTGCTGGATTCCTCAACTTTTATATTCTATGGACCCTGTGCTGTGAGGCCGGTCCTGCCAGCTTCATTCCGAACCCCTTGGTGATGTGGTTCCTCTGGTTTGAGGACACATGTGCTGGGATCCTCACCTTTTGATGATGTTGTCCCACTGGTGTGGGGACACTCCTGCCTGGTTCCCATCCCCTTGGTGATGTGGGCCCTCTGGTGAGAGTCTGATCCTGGCTGTGTTCCTCACCCTTCTGTGAGGTGGGCCCTCTGCTGTGAGGTCACTCCTGCCAGGCTGGAACACATCGCCTTGGTGACGTTGGCCCTCTGGTGGCAGCTGGAGCCTGCTGGGAGCCTCCTCCTATCGGTGATGAGTGCCCTCTAGCGTCAGGCCCTAACTTCTGAGCACCCCACATTTTCTGATGTGAGCCCAGTGATGCCAGGACACTCCTGTCATGTTCCCATCACCATGGGGATGTGGGCCTTCTGCTCTGAGGTCCCAATGTCTGGGTTGCTCACAGTTTCATGATGTGAGCTGTCTGGTGTTAGTTCACTCCGGCCTGGATCCACTAGCCTCTGTGCTCTGGGCCGCCTGCTGGGAGGTTCCAACTGCTGGATTCCTCACCTTTCTTATTTTTGGGCCCTCTGTTATGAGGCTCCTCCTGCCTGCCTCACTCCCAGCCCCTTGTTGATGGGTGTCCTATGGTTTGAAGCCACATGTGCTGGGTTCCTCACCTTTAGATGATGTGGCCCTACTCATGTGAGGACACTCCTGCCTGGTTCCAATCCATGTGGTGATGTGGGCCCTCTGGTGCGAGTCTGATCCTGACTGGGTTCGTCACACTTGTCTGAGGTGGGCCCTCTGTTGTGAGGTCATTCGTGCCTGGTTGGCACACATCGCCTTGGCGACATCAGCCCTCTGGTGGCAGATAGAGCCTGCTGGGAGCCTCCTTCCCTTGGTGATGAGGGTCCTCTGGCGTCAGGCCCTAACTGCTGGTTGCCCAAAATTTTCTGATACGTTCTCAGTGGTGCGAGGACACTCCTACCAGATTTCCATCCCCATGGGGATGTGGGCCTCCTGCTCTGAGGTCCCAATGGCTGGGTTGCTCAGTTTCATGACATGGGCCCTCTTCTGTGAGTTCACTGTGGCCTGGATCCCATAGCCTCGGTGCTCTGGGCCGTCTGCTGGGAGGTTCCAACTGCTGGATTCCTCACTTTTTTATTCTATGTGCCCAGTGTTGTGAGGCTACTCCTGCCTGCCTCACTCCGAGGTCCTTGGTGATGTGGGTCCTCTGGTTTGAGGACACATGTGCTGAGTACCTCACCTTTCGATGATGTGGCCCCACTGATGTGAAGACATTCCTGCCTGGTTCCCATCCCCTTGGTGATGTGGGCCCTCTGGTGAGAGTCTGATGTTGGCTGGGTTTCTCACCCTTCTGTGACGTGGGACCTCTGCTGTGAGGTAACTCCTGCCTGGCTTGCTCACGTTGCCTTGCAATGTGAGCCCTCAGGTGGCAGTTGGAGCCTGCTGGGAATTTCCTCCCCTCAGTTATGAGAGCTCTGGATAAAACACATATGCCCTTTTTTGCCAAGTGCATTATTTTCCAAGTTCTGTCTCTTTTCCTATGCCTTAAGAGCGACTCCCGTGTACGTTCTGAAATCGGTTTCCAGCAATTCTGCCCCGCATTCAAGTCCTCTTCGCAGCCTTACTTCAGTATAATTTTGGATGATAGTTGTCATTTATAACTCTGCAGGTTTGTGAATTACAGTGCCCCTGAGCTCCTTTCTTCAACTCACTTTCTTGTGAGCTGGCCGCAACACCGCAGGATTGCTTCAGGCCCTAGTGTGCTTCCGGCATGGCACGCTGAGCCTTTGGTTAATTCCTCTTCCTGGTAGGAAATGAGAGTTAAACTTGCCCGTCCAGACACCTCCATCTAGTCTCTCATTGGTTCTCCCTCTTCCTGTTCACCTTCTGCAGAAATTGCAAACTGGGCCAAACAGGAGGTTAAAGGCACTGACTCTCCAAGTGGGGAGAGTGTTAGTAAAGCGTCTGGAATGTTGCACACGAATACCAGGGGACGAAAACTGAGACACATTTGAACACGTTTCCCGATCACACGGTGGATCATACTCTGGGTTCCACATGCATGTTTTAGCTGAAGGAAGAATCCCTTAAACCTGGAGAGTTGAGACCCATGGAATGGGTACCATGCAATATGACTTCAAAGGGTCTGCATTTGCTCACCAAACCTCACCAATCCTATCACTGCTGCGTTTATGCCACTGTACACACGCTTCATTCTCTTCCGGAGACATATAAATCCATAGGTTTTAAGATTCTTACTAGTCAGGTATATTGTTAGGCGTTTAATATGGGGTGTTGAGTCCACTTCGTTGAGCAAGGAGTAGCTCTTGTCTATTACATATTTGGCTTATGGAACGGTATCTGTGCTAATTTCAATCTCTGGTTTCATGCAGCACCCCAACTCACCTTTCCCCTTAAGCTAGCGTAAGTTGGTTTTCTACATTTGAGACCCTGTTCTGTTTTGTAATTCAGTTCCTGTGTAGCCAAGTTTACATTCCGTGTAGTAGTGATACCTTATGATGTTTCTTTTTCTGTGTGACTTATTTCACTTAGAATCATCGTACCTACATCCACTCATTATGCTGATATGGGCCTGATGACATAGATTTCATTGCTGAGTGATATTGCATTGTACGTAAGTACCACAACTTCTTTATCCATTTTTCGCTTTCTGTGATATTGATCTTGTACCGTAAACGAGGTTCTTGTAAACAGAGCCAGCCCAAACTTTGGGGTGGCTGTGTCTTTTGGATTTTAATATTCCTAAGCTATAGGACCATAAGTGGAAGTGCCCTAGGCTCTGTTGCTTGCTTTTTAGATGTTTCAGGAAACACCATACACTTCTCCAGAGTGGCTGTTGGCAATTTACATCCCGCCCAGCAGCATAACAAGGCTCCCAGTTCTCCATGGCCTGTCCTGCCTTTCTGGATTTTACACTTTTTTCAGATGGCCCTTTTGACCGGGGGGCAGTGAGACTTCATTGTAGTGCAGATTTCCTTTGCAAGCTTGCTTGGTTGGCCAAAAAGGGCGCATGCGTTTTTTCCTGAATATATTCAGGAAAAAACGCATACGCCCTTTTTAGCCAAGTGCATCATTGTGGACGTTCTGCCTCTTTTCCTATGCTTTACATGCAGTTCCCGTCTACCTCCTGAAATCGGTTTCCTGCAATTCTGCCCCGCTTTGAAGTCCTCTTGGCAGCCTTACTTCAATATATTTTTGGACGATAGCTGTCATTTATATCTCTGCAGGTTTGTGAATTACAGTGCCCCTGAGCTCCTTTCTTCAACTCGCTTTCTTGTGAGCTGGCCGCAACACCGCAGGATTGCTTCAGGCCCTAGTGTGGTTCCGGCACGGCACGCTGAGCCTTTGGTTAATTCCTCTTCCTGGTGGGAAATGAGAGTTAAATTTGCCCGTCCAGACACCTCCAGCTAGTCTCTCTTTGGTTCTCCCTATTCCTGTTCATTTTCCACAGAAATTGCAAACTGGGCCAAACAGGAGGTTAAAGGCACTGACTCTCCAAGTGGGGAGAGTGTTAGTAAAGCATCTGGAATGTTGCACCCGAGTTCCACGGGACGAAAACTGAGACACATTTGAACACGTTTCCCGATCACACGGTGGATCATACTCTGGGTTCCACATGCATGTTTTAGCTGAAGGAAGAATCCCTTAAACCTGGAGAGTTGAGACCCATGGAATGGGTACCATGCAATATGACTTCAAAGGGTCTGCATTTGCTCACCGAACTTCACCAATCCTATCACTGCTGCGTTTATGCCGCCGTACACACGCTGGATTCTCTTTCGGAGACATATAAATCGGTAGGTTTTAATATTCTTACTAGTCAGGTATATTCTTAGGCGTTTAATATGGGGTGTTGAGTCCACTTCGTTGAGCAAGGAGTAGCTCTTGTCTATTACATATTTGGCTTATGGAACGGTATCTGTGCTAATTTCAATCTCTGGTTTCATGCAGCACCCCAACTCACCTTTCCCCTTAAGCAAGCATAAGTTGGTTTTCTACATTTGAGACCCTGTTCTGTTTTGTAATTCAGTTCCTGTGTAGCCAAGTTTACATTACGTGTAGTAGTGATATCTTATGATGTTTCTTTTTCTGTGTGACTTATTTCACTTACAATCATCGTACCTTAATCCACTCATTATGCTGTTACGGGCCTGATGACATAGATTTCATTGCTGAGTGATATTGCATTGTACGTAAGTACCACAACTTCTTTATCCATTTTTCGCTTTCTGTGATATTGAACTTGTACTGTAAACAAGGTTCTTGTAAACAGAGCCGTCCCTAACTTTGGGGTGGCTGTGTCTTTTTGATTTTAATTTCCCTAAGCTATAGGACCATAAGTGGAAGTGCCCTAGGCTCTGTTGCTTTGTTTTTTAGATGTTTCAGGAAACAGCATACACTTCTCCAGAGTGGCTGTTGGCAATTTACATCCCGCCCATCAGCATAACAAGGCTCCCAATTCTCCATGTCCTGTCTTGCCTTTCTGGATTTTACACTTTTTTCAGATGGCCCTTTTGACCGTGGGGCAGTGAGACTTCATTGTAGTGCAGATTTCCTTTGCAAGCTTGCTTGGTTGGCCAAAAAGGGCGTATGCGTTTTTTCCTGAATATATTCAGGAAAAAACGCATACGCCCTTTTTGGCCAAGTGCATCATTGTGGACGTTCTGCCTCTTTTCCTATGCTTTACATGCAATTCCCGTCTACCTCCTGAAATCGGTTTCCTGCAATTCTGCCCCGCTTTCAAGTCCTCTTGGCAGCCTTACTTCAATATATTTTTGGACGATAGCTGTCATTTATAACTCTGCAGGTTTGTGAATTACAGTGCCCCTGAGCTCCTTTCTTCAACTCGCTTTCTTGTGAGCTGGCCGCAACACCGCAGGATTGCTTCAGGCCCTAGTGTGGTTCCGGCACGGCACGCTGAGCCTTTGGTTAATTCCTCTTCCTGGTGGGAAATGAGAGTTAAATTTGCCCGTCCAGACACCCCCAGCTAGTCTCTCATTGGTTCTCCCTATTCCTGTACATTTTCCGCAGAAATTGCAAACTGGGCCAAACAGGAGGTTAAAGGCACTGAGTTTCCAAGTGGGGAGAGTGTTAGTAAAGCGTCTGGAGTTTGCACCCGAGTACCAGGGGACGAAAACTGAGACACATTTGAACACGTTTCCCGATCACACGGTGGATCATACTCTGGGTTCCACATGCATGTTTTAGCTGAAGGAAGAATCCCTTAAACCTGGAGAGTTGAGACCCATGGAATGGGTACCATGCAATATGACTTCAAAGGGTCTGCATTTGCTCACCGAACCTCACCAATCCTATCACTGCTGCGTTTATGCCGCCGTACACACGCTTGATTCTCTTTCGGAGACATATAAATCCACAGGTTTTAAGATTCTTACTAGTCAGGTGTATTCTTAGGCGTTTAATATGGGGTGTTGGGTACACTTCGTTTAGCAAGGAGTAGCTCTTGTCTATTACATATTTGGCTTATGGCACGGTATCTGTGCTAATTTCAATCTCTGGTTTCATGCAGCACCCCAACTCACCTTTCCCCTTAAGCAAGCATAAGTTGGTTTTCTACATTTGAGACCCTGTTCTGTTTTGTAATTCAGTTCCTGTGTAGCCAAGTTTACATTCCGTGTAGTAGTGATATCTTATGATGTTTCTTTTTCTGTGTGACTTATTTCACTTAGACTCATCATACCTGCATCCACTCATTATGCTGCTACAGGCCTGATGACATAGATTTCATTGCTGAGTGATATTGCATTGTACGTAAGTACCACAACTTCTTTATCCATTTTTCGCTTTCTGTGATATTGAACTTGTACCGTAAACGAGGTTCTTGTAAACAGAGCCGTCCCAAACTTTGGGGTGACCGTGTCTTTTTGATTTTAATTTCCCTAAGCTATAGGACCATAAGTGGAAGTGCCCTAGGCTCTGTTGCTTTGTTTTTTAGATGTTTCAGGAAACACCATACACTTCTTCAGAGTGGCTGTTGGCAATTTACATCCCACCCATCAGCATAACAAGGCTCCCAGTTCTCCATGGCCTGTCCTGCCTTTCTGGATTTTACACTTTTTTCAGATGGCCCTTTTGACCGGGGGGCAGTGAGACTTCATTGTAGTTCAGATATCCTTTGCAAGCTTGCTTGGTTGGCCAAAAAGGGCGTATGCGTTTTTTCCTGAATATATTCAGGAAAAAACGCATACGCCCTTTTTTGCCAAGTGCATCATTGTGGACGTTCTGCCTCTTTTCTATGCTTTACATGCAATTCCAGTGTACCTCCTGAAATCGATTTCCTACAATTCTGCCCCGCTTTCGAGTCCTCTTGGCAGCCTTACTTCAATGTATTTTTGGACGATAGCTGTCATTTATAACTCTGCAGGTTTGTGAATTACAGTGCCCCTGAGCTCCTTTCTTCAACTCGCTTTGTTGTGAGCTGGCCGCAACACCGCAGGATTGCTTCAGGCCTTAGTGTGGTTCCGGCACGGCATGCTGAGCCTTTGGTTAATTCCTCTTCCTGGTGGGAAATGCGAGTTAAATTTGCCCGTCCAGACACCTCCAGCTAGTTTCTCATTGGTTCTCCCTATTCCTGTACATTTTCCGCAGAAATTGCAAACTGGGCCAAACAGGAGGTTAAAGTTACTGACTCTCCAAGTGGGGAGAGTGTTAGTAAAGCGTCTGGAGTGTTGCACCCGAGTACCAGGGGACGAAAACTGAGACACATTTGAACACGTTTCCCGATCACACGGTGGATCATACTCTGGGTTCCACATGCATGTTTTAGCTGAAGGAAGAATCCCTTAAACCTGGAGAGTTGAGACCCATGGAATGGGTACCATGCAATATGACTTCAAAGGGTCTGCATTTGCTCACCGAACCTCACCAATCCTATCACTGCTGCGTTTATGCCGCTGTACACACGCTTGATTGTCTTTCGGAGACATATAAATTCGTAGTTTTTAAGATTATTTCTAGTCAGGTATATTCTTATGCGTTTAATATGGGGTGTTGAGTCCACTTCGTTGAGCAAGGAGTAGCTCTTGTCTATTACATATTTGGCTTATGGAACGGTATCTGTGCTAATTTCAATCTCTGGTTTCATGCAGCACCCCAACTCACCTTTCCCGTTAAGCAAGCATAAGTTGGTTTTCTACATTTGAGACCCTGTTCTGTTTTGAAATTCAGTTCCTGTGTAGCCAAGTTTACATTCCGTGTAGTAGTGATATCTTATGATGTTTCTTTTTCTGTGTGACTTATTTCACTTACAATCATCGTACCTTAATCCACTCATTATGCTGCTACGGGCCTGATGACATAGATTTCATTGCTGAGTGATATTGCATTGTACGTAAGTACCACAACTTCTTTATCCATTTTTCGCTTTCTGTGATATTGAACTTGTACCGTAAACAAGGTTCTTGTAAACAGAGCAGTCCCAAACTTTGGGGTGGCTATGTCTTTTTGATTTTAATTTCCCTAAGCTATAGGACCATAAGTGGAAGTGCCCTAGGCTCTGTTGCTTTGTTTTTTAGATGTTTCAGGAAACACCATACACTTCTCCAGAGTGGCTGTTAGCAATTTACATCCCGCCCATCAGCATAACAAGGCTCCCAATTCTCCATGTCCTGTCTTGCCTTTCTGGATTTTACACTTTTTTCAGATGGCCCTTTTGACCGGGGGGCAGTGAGACTTCATTGTAGTGCAGATTTCCTTTGCAAGCTTGCTTGGTTGGCCAAAAAGGGCGTATGCGTTTTTTCCTGAATATATTCAGGAAAAAACGCATACGCCCTTTTTGGCCAAGTGCATCATTGTGGACGTTCTGCCTCTTTTCCTATGCTTTACATGCAATTCCCGTCTACCTCCTGAAATCGGTTTCCTGCAATTCTGCCCCGCTTTCAAGTCCTCTTGGCAGCCTTACTTCAATATATTTTTGGACGATAGCTGTCATTTATAACTCTGCAGGTTTGTGAATTACAGTGCCCCTGAGCTCCTTTCTTCAACTCGCTTTCTTGTGAGCTGGCCGCAACACCGCAGGATTGCTTCAGGCCCTAGTGTGGTTCCGGCACGGCACGCTGAGCCTTTGGTTAATTCCTCTTCTTGGTGGGAAATGAGAGTTAAATTTGCCCTTCCAGACACCTCCAGCTAGTCTCTCATTGGTTCTCCCTATTCCTGTACATTTTCCGCAGAAATTGCAAACTGGGCCAAACAGGAGTTTAAAGGCACTGACTCTCCAAGTGGGGAGAGTGTTAGTAAAGCGTCTTGAATGTTGCACCCGAGTACCAGGGGACGAAAACTGAGACACATTTGAACACGTTTCCCAATCACACGGTGGATCATACTCTGGGTTCCACATGCATGTTTTAGCTAAAGGAAGAATCCCTTAAACCTGGAGAGTTGAGACCCATGGAATGGGTACCATGCAATATGACTTCAAAGGGTCTGCATTTGCTCACCGAACCTCACCAACCCTATCACTGCTGTGTTTATGCCACCGTACACACGCTTGATTCTCTTTCGGAGACATATAAATCCACAGGTTTTAAGATTCTTACTAGTCAGGTGTATTCTTAGGCGTTTAATATGGGGTGTTGAGTACACTTCGTTTACCAAGGAGTAGCTCTTGTCTATTACATATTTGGCTTATGGCACGGTATCTGTGCTAATTTCAATCTCTGGTTTCATGCAGCACCCCAACTCACCTTTCCCCTTAAGCTAGCGTAAGTTGGTTTTCTACATTTGAGACCCTGTTCTGTTTTGTAATTCAGTTCCTGTGTAGCCAAGTTTACATTCCGTGTAGTAGTGATATCTTATGATGTTTCTTTTTCTGTGTGACTTATTTCACTTAGAATCATCGTACCTGAATCCACTCATTATGCTGCGACGGGCCTGATGACATAGATTTCATTGCTGAGTGATATTGCATTGTACGTAAGTACCACAACTTCTTTATCCATTTTTCGCTTTCTGTGATATTGAACTTGTACCGTAAACGAGGTTCTTGTAAACAGAGCCGTCCCAAACTTTGGGGTGGCTGTGTCTTTTTGATTTTAATTTCCCTAAGCTATAGGACCATAAGTGGAAGTGCCCTAGGCTCTGTTGCTTTGTTTTTTAGATGTTTCAGGAAACAGCATACACTTCTCCAGAGTGGCTGTTGGCAATTTACATCCCCCCACCAGGATAACAAGGCTCCCATTTCTCCATGGCCTGTCCTGCCTTTCTGGATTTTACACTTTTTTCAGATGGCCCTTTTGACCGTGGGGCAGTGAGACTTCATTGTAGTGCAGATTTCCTTTTCAAGCTTGCTTGGTTGGCCAAAAAGGGCGTATGCGTTTTTTCCTGAATATATTCAGGAAAAAACGCATACGCCCTTTTTGGCCAAGTGCATCATTGTGGACGTTCTGCCTCTTTTCCTATGCTTTACATGCAATTCCCGTCTACCTCCTGAAATCGGTTTCCTGCAATTCTGCCCCGCTTTCAAGTCCTCTTGGCAGCCTTACTTCAATATATTTTTGCACGATAGCTGTCATTTATAACTCTGCAGGTTTGTGAATTACAGTGCCCCTGAGCTCCTTTCTTCAACTCGCTTTCTTGTGAGCTGGCCGCAACACCGCAGGATTGCTTCAGGCCCTAGTGTGGTTCCGGTACGGCACGCTGAGCCTTTGGTTAATTCCTCTTCGTGGTGGGAAATGAGAGTTAAATTTGCCCGTCCAGACACCCCCAGCTAGTCTCTCATTGGTTCTCCCTATTCCTGTACATTTTCCACAGAAATTGCAAACTGGGCCAAACAGGAGGTTAAAGGCACTGACTCTCCAAGTGGGGAGAGTGTTAGTAAAGCATCTGGAGTTTGCACCCGAGTACCAGGGGACGAAAACTGAGACACATTTGAACACGTTAACCGATCACACGGTGGATCATACTCTGGGTTCCACATGCATGTTTTAGCTGAAGGAAGAATCCCTTAAACCTGGAGAGTTGAGACCCATGGAATGGGTACCATGCAATATGACTTCAAAGGGTCTGCATTTGCTCACCGAACCTCACCAATCCTATCACTGCTGCGTTTATGCCGCTGTACACACGCTTGATTGTCTTTCGGAGACATATATATCCGTAGGTTTTAAGATTATTTCTAGTCAGGTATATTCTTAGGCGTTTAATATGGGGTGTTGAGTCCACTTCATTGAGCAAGGAGTAGCTCTTGTCTATTACATATTTGGCTTATGGAACGGTATCTGTGCTAATTTCAATCTCTGGTTTCATGCAGCACCCCAACTCACCTTTCCCCTTAAGCTAGCGTAAGTTGGTTTTCTACATTTGAGACCCTGTTCTGTTTTGTAATTCAGTTCCTGTGTAGCCAAGTTTACATTCCGTGTAGTAGTGATATCTTATGATGTTTCTTTTTCTGTGTGACTTATTTCACTTACAATCATCGTACCTTAATCCACTCATTATGCTGCTACGGGCCTGATGACATAGATTTCATTGCTGAGTGATATTGCATTGTATGTAAGTACCACAACTTCTTTATCCATTTTTCGCTTTCTGTGATATTGAACTTGTACCGTAAACAAGGTTCTTGTAAACAGAGCCGTCCCAAACTTTGGGGTGGCTGTGTCTTTTTGATTTTAATTTCCCTAAGCTATAGGACCATAAGTGGAAGTGCCCTAGGCTCTGTTGCTTTGTTTTTTAGATGTTTCAGGAAACAGCATACACTTCTCCAGAGTGGCTGTTGGCAATTTACATCCCCCCACCAGGATAACAAGGCTCCCATTTCTCCATGGCCTGTCCTGCCTTTCTGGATTTTACACTTTTTTCAGATGGCCCTTTTGACCGTGGGGCAGTGAGACTTCATTGTAGTGCAGATTTCCTTTTCAAGCTTGCTTGGTTGGCCAAAAAGGGCGTATGCGTTTTTTCCTGAATATATTCAGGAAAAAACGCATACGCCCTTTTTGGCCAAGTGCATCATTGTGGACGTTCTGCCTCTTTTCCTATGCTTTACATGCAATTCCCGTCTACCTCCTGAAATCGGTTTCCTGCAATTCTGCCCCGCTTTCAAGTCCTCTTGGCAGCCTTACTTCAATATATTTTTGGACGATAGCTGTCATTTATAACTCTGCAGGTTTGTGAATTACAGTGCCCCTGAGCTCCTTTCTTCAACTCGCTTTCTTGTGAGCTGGCCGCAACACCGCAGGATTGCTTCAGGCCCTAGTGTGGTTCCGGTACGGCACGCTGAGCCTTTGGTTAATTCCTCTTCGTGGTGGGAAATGAGAGTTAAATTTGCCCGTCCAGACACCCCCAGCTAGTCTCTCATTGGTTCTCCCTATTCCTGTACATTTTCCACAGAAATTGCAAACTGGGCCAAACAGGAGGTTAAAGGCACTGACTCTCCAAGTGGGGAGAGTGTTAGTAAAGCATCTGGAGTTTGCACCCGAGTACCAGGGGACGAAAACTGAGACACATTTGAACACGTTTCCCGATCACACGGTGGATCATACTCTGGGTTCCACATGCATGTTTTAGCTGAAGGAAGAATCCCTTAAACCTGGAGAGTTGAGACCCATGGAATGGGTACCATGCAATATGACTTCAAAGGGTCTGCATTTGCTCACCGAACCTCACCAATCCTATCACTGCTGCGTTTATGCCGCTGTACACACGCTTGATTGTCTTTCGGAGACATATATATCCGTAGGTTTTAAGATTATTTCTAGTCAGGTATATTCTTAGGCGTTTAATATGGGGTGTTGAGTCCACTTCATTGAGCAAGGAGTAGCTCTTGTCTATTACATATTTGGCTTATGGAACGGTATCTGTGCTAATTTCAATCTCTGGTTTCATGCAGCACCCCAACTCACCTTTCCCCTTAAGCTAGCGTAAGTTGGTTTTCTACATTTGAGACCCTGTTCTGTTTTGTAATTCAGTTCCTGTGTAGCCAAGTTTACATTCCGTGTAGTAGTGATATCTTATGATGTTTCTTTTTCTGTGTGACTTATTTCACTTACAATCATCGTACCTTAATCCACTCATTATGCTGCTACGGGCCTGATGACATAGATTTCATTGCTGAGTGATATTGCATTGTATGTAAGTACCACAACTTCTTTATCCATTTTTCGCTTTCTGTGATATTGAACTTGTACCGTAAACAAGGTTCTTGTAAACAGAGCCGTCCCAAACTTTGGGGTGGCTGTGTCTTTTTGATTTTAATTTCCCTAAGCTATAGGACCATAAGTGGAAGTGCCCTAGGCTCTGTTGCTTTGTTTTTTAGATGTTTCAGGAAACAGCATACACTTCACCAGAGTGGCTGTTGGCAATTTACATCCCGCCCATCAGCATAACAAGGCTCCCAATTCTCCATGTCCTGTCTTGCCTTTCTGGATTTTACACTTTTTTCAGATGGCCCTTTTGACCGGGGGGCAGTGAGACTTCATTGTAGTGCAGATTTCCTTTGCAAGCTTGCTTGGTTGGCCAAAAAGGGCGTATGCGTTTTTTCCTGATTCAGGAAAAAACGCATACGCCCCTTTTGGCCAAGTGCATCATTGTGGACGTTCTGCCTCTTTTCCTATGCTTTACATGCAATTCCCGTCTACCTCCTGAAATCGGTTTCCTGCAATTCTGCCCCGCTTTCAAGTCCTCTTGGCAGCCTTACTTCAATATATTTTTGGACGATAGCTGTCATTTATAACTCTGCAGGTTTGTGAATTACAGTGCCCCTGAGCTCCTTTCTTCAACTCGCTTTCTTGTGAGCTGGCCGCAACACCGCAGGATTGCTTCAGGCCCTAGTGTGGTTCCGGCACGGCACGCTGAACCTTTGGTTAATTCCTCTTCCTGGTGGGAAATGAGAGTTAAATTTGCCCGTCCAGACACCTCCAGCTAGTCTCTCATTGGTTCTCCCTATTCCTGTACATTTTCCGCAGAAATTGCAAACTGGGCCAAACAGGAGTTTAAAGGCACTGACTCTCCAAGTGGGGAGAGTGTTAGTAAAGCGTCTTGAATGTTGCACCCGAGTACCAGGGGACGAAAAGTGAGACACACTTGAACACGTTTCCCAATCACACGGTGGATCATACTCTGGGTTCCACATGCATGTTTTAGCTGAAGGAAGAATCCCTTAAACCTGGAGAGTTGAGACCCATGGAATGGGTACCATGCAATATGACTTCAAACGGTCTGCATTTGCTCACCGAACCTCACCAATCCTATCACTGCTGCGTTTATGCCTCCGTACACACGCTTGATTCTCTTTCGGAGACATATAAATCCACAGGTTTTAAGATTCTTACTAGTCAGGTGTATTCTTAGGCTTTTAATATGGGGTGTTGAGTACACTTCGTTTAGCAAGGAGTAGCTCTTGTCTATTACATATTTGGCTTATGGCACGGTATCTGTGCTAATTTCAATCTCTGGTTTCATGCAGCACCCCAACTCACCTTTCCCCTTAAGCAAGCATAAGTTGGTTTTCTACATTTGACACCCTGTTCTGTTTTGTAATTCAGTTCCTGTGTAGCCAAGTTTACATTCCGTGTAGTAGTGATATCTTATGATGTTTCTTTTTCTGTGTGACTTATTTCACTTAGAATCATCGTACCTGAATCCACTCATTATGCTGCGACGGGCCTGATGACATAGATTTCATTGCTGAGTGATATTGCATTGTACGTAAGTACCACAACTTCTTTATCCATTTTTCGCTTTCTGTGATATTGAACTTGTACCGTAAACGAGGTTCTTGTAAACAGAGCCGTCCCAAACTTTGGGGTGGCTGTGTCTTTTTGATTTTAATTTCCCTAAACTATAGGACCATAAGTTGAAGTGCCCTAGGCTCTGTTGCTTTGTTTTTTAGATGTTTCAGGAAACAGCATACACTTCTCCAGAGTGGCTGTTGGCAATTTACATCCCCCCACCAGGAAAACAAGGCTCCCAGTTCTCCATGGCCTGTCCTGCCTTTCTGGATTTTACACTTTTTTCAGATGGCCCTTTTGACCGTGGGGCAGTGAGACTTCATTGTAGTGCAGGTTTCCTTTTCAAGCTTGCTTGGTTGGCCAAAAAGGGCGTATGCGTTTTTTCCTGAATATATTCAGGAAAAAACGCATACGCCCTTTTTGGCCAAGTGCATCATTGTGGACGTTCTGCCTCTTTTCTTATGCTTTACATGCAATTCCAGTCTACCTCCTGAAATCGGTTTCCTGCAATTCTGCCCCGCTTTCAAGTCCTCTTGGCAGGCTTACTTCAATATATTTTTGGACGATAGCTGTCATTTATAACTCTGCAGGTTTGTGAATTACAGTGCCCCTGAGCTCCTTTTTTCAACTCGCTTTCTTGTGAGCTGGCCGCAACACCGCAGGATTGCTTCAGGCCCTAGTGTGGTTCCGGCACGGCACGCTGAGCCTTTGGTTAATATCCTCTTCCTGGTGGGAAATGAGAGTTAAATTTGCCCGTCCAGACACCTCCAGCTAGTCTCTCTTTGGTTCTCCCTATTTCTGTACATTTTCCACAGAAATTGCAAACTGGGCCAAACAGGAGGTTAAAGGCACTGACTCTCCAAGTGGGGAGAGTGTTAGTAAAGCATCTGGAATGTTGCACCCGAGTTCCATGGGACGAAAACTGAGACACATTTGAACACGTTTCCCAATCACACGGTGGATCATACTCTGGGTTCCACATGCATGTTTTAGCTGAAGGAAGAATCCCTTAAACCTGGAGAGTTGAGACCCATGGAATGGGTACCATGCAATATGACTTCAAAGGGTCTGCATTTGCTCACCGAACCTCACCAATCCTATCACTGCTGCGTTTATGACGCCGTACACACGCTTGATTCTCTTTTGGAGACATATAAATCGGTAGGTTTTAATATTCTTACTAGTCAGGTATATTCTTAGGCGTTTAATATGGGGTGTTGAGTCCACTTCGTTGAGCAAGGAGTAGCTCTTGTCTATTACATATTTGGCTTATGGAACGGTATCTGTGCTAATTTCAATCTCTTGTTTTATGCAGCACCCCAACTCACCTTTCCCCTCAAGCAAGCATAAGTTGGTTTTCTACATTTGAGACCCTGTTCTGTTTTGTAATTCAATTCTTGTGTAGCCAAGTTTACATTCCGTGTAGTAGTGATATCTTGTGGTGTTTCCTTTTCTGTGTGACTTATTTCACTTAGAATCATCATACCTGAATCCACTCATTATGCTGCTACGGGCCTGATGACATAGATTTCATTGCTGAGTGATATTGCATTGTACGTAAGTACCACAACTTCTTTATCCATTTTTCGCTTTCTGTGATATTGAACTTGTACCGTAAACGAGGTTCTTGTAAACAGAGCCGTCCCAAACTTTGGGGTGGCTGTGTCTTTTTGATTTTAATTTCCCTAAGCTATAGGACCATAAGTGGAAGTGCCCTAGGCTCTGTTGCTTAGTTTTTTAGATGTTTCAGGAAACAGCATACACTTCTCCAGAGTGGCTGTTGGCAATTTACATCCCGCCCATCAGCATAACAAGGCTCCCAGTTCTCCATGGCCTGTCCTGCCTTTCTGGATTTTACACATTTTTCAGATGGCCCTTTTGACCGGGGGACAGTGAGACTTCATTGTAGTGCAGATTTCCTTTGCAAGCTTGCTTGGTTGGCCAAAAAGGGCGTATGCGTTTTTTCCTGGAAAAAACGCATACGCCCTTTTTGGCCAAGTGCATTATTGTGGACGTTCTGCCTCTTTTCCTATGCTTTACATGCAATTCCCGTCTACCTCCTGAAATCGGTTTCCTGCAATTCTGCCCCGCTTTCAAGTCCTCTTGGCAGCCTTACTTCAATATATTTTTGGACGATAGCTGTCATTTGTAACTCTGCAGGTTTGTGAATTACAGTGCCCCTGAGCTCCTTTCTTCAACTCGCTTTCTTGTGAGCTGGCCGCAACACCGCATGATTGCTTCAGGCCCTAGTGTGGTTCCGGCACGGCACGCTGAGCCTTTGGTTAATTCCTCTTCCTGTTGGGAAATGAGAGTTAAATTTGCCCGTCCAGACACCTCCAGCTAGTTTCTCATTGGTTCTCCCTATTCCTGTACATTTTCCGCAGAAATTGCAAACTGGGCCAAACAGGAGGTTAACGGCACTGACTCTCCAAGTGGGGAGAGTGTTAGTAAAGCGTCTGCAGTGTTGCACCCGAGTACCAGGGGACGAAAACTGAGACACATTTGAACACGTTTCCCGATCACACGGTGGATCATACTCTGGGTTCCACATGCATGTTTTAGCTGAAGGAAGAATCCCTTAAACTTGGAGAGTTGAGACCCATGGAATGGGTACCATGCAATATGACTTCAAAGGGTCTGCATTTGCTCACCGAACCTCACCAATCCTATCACTGCTGCGTTTATGCCGCCGTACACACGCTTGATTCTCTTTCGGAGACATATAAATCCACAGGTTTTAAGATTCTTACTAGTCAGGTGTATTCTTAGGCGTTTAATATGGGGTGTTGAGTACACTTCGTTTAGCAAGGAGTAGCTCTTGTCTATTACATATTTGGCTTATGGCACGGTATCTGTGCTAATTTCAATCTCTGGTTTCATGCAGCACCCCAACTCACCTTTCCCCTTAAGCAAGCATAAGTTGGTTTTCTACATTTGAGACCCTGTTCTGTTTTGTAATTCAGTTCCTGTGTAGCCAAGTTTACATTCCGTGTAGTAGTGATATCTTATGATGTTTCTTTTTCTGTGTGACTTATTTCACTTAGAATCATCGTACCTGAATCCACTCATTATGCTGCGACGGGCCTGATGACATAGATTTCATTGCTGAGTGATATTGCATTGTACGTAAGTACCACAACTTCTTTATCCATTTTTCGCTTTCTGTGATATTGAACTTGTACCGTAAACGAGGTTCTTGTAAACAGAGCCGTCCCAAACTTTGGGGTGGCTGTGTCTTTTTGATTTTAATTTCCCTAAGCTATAGGACCATAAGTGGAAGTGCCCTAGGCTCTGTTGCTTTGTTTTTTAGATGTTTCAGGAAACACCATACACTTCTCCAGAGTGGCTGTTGGCAATTTACATCCCCCCCACCAGCATAACAAGGCTCCCAGTTCTCCATGGCCTGTCCTGCCTTTCTGGATTTTACACTTTTTTCAGATGGCCCTTTTGACCGTGGGGCAGTGAGACTTCATTGTAGTGCAGATTTCCTTTTCAATCTTGCTTGGTTGGCCAAAAAGGGCGTATGCGTTTTTTCCTGAATATATTCAGGAAAAAACGCATACGCCCTTTTTGGCCAAGTGCATCATTGTGGACGTTCTGCCTCTTTTCCTATGCTTTACATGCAATTCCCGTCTACCTCCTGAAATCGGTTTCCTGCAATCCTGCCCCGCATTCAAGTCCTCTTGGCAGCCTTACTTCAATATATTTTTGGACGATAGCTGTCATTTATAACTCTGCAGGTTTGTGAATTACAGTGGCCCTGAGCTCCTTTCTTCAACTCGCTTTCTTGTGAGCTGGCCGCAACACCGCAGGATTGCTTCAGGCCCTAGTGTGGTTCCGGCACGGCACGCTGAGCCTTTGGTTAATTCCTCTTCCTGGTGGGAAATGAGAGTTAAATTTGCCCGTCCAGACACCCCCAGCTAGTCTGTCATTGGTTCTCCCTATTCCTGTACATTTTCCGCAGAAATTGCAAACTGGGCCAAACAGGAGGTTAATGGCACTGACTCTCCAAGTGGGGAGAGTGTTAGTAAAGCGTCTGGAGTTTGCACCCGAGTACTAGGGGACGAAAACTGAGACACATTTGAACACGTTTCCCGATCACACGGTGGATCATACTCTGGGTTCCACATGCATGTTTTAGCTGAAGGAAGAATCCCTTAAACCTGGAGAGTTGAGACCCATGGAATGGGTACCATGCAATATGACTTCAAAGGGTTTGCATTTGCTTACCGAACCTCACCAATCCTATCACTGCTGCGTTTATGCCGCCGTACACATGCTTGATTGTCTTTCGGAGACATATAAATCCGTAGGTTTTAAGATTATTTCTAGTCAGGTATATTCTTAGGCGTTTAATATGGGGTGTTGAGTCCACTTCGTTGAGCAAGGAGTAGCTCTTGTCTATTACATATTTGGCTTATGGAACGGTATCTGTGCTAATTTCAATCTCTGGTTTCATGCAGCACCCCAACTCACCTTTCCCCTTAAGCTAGCGTAAGTTGGTTTTCTACATTTGAGACCCTGTTCTGTTTTGAAATTCAGTTCCTGTGTAGCCAAGTTTACATTCCGTGTAGTAGTGATATCTTATGATGTTTCTTTTTCTGTGTGACTTATTTCACTTACAATCATCGTACCTGCATCCACTCATTATGCTGCTACGGGCCTGATGACATAGATTTCATTGCTGAGTGATATTGCATTGTACGTAAGTACCACAACTTCTTTATCCATTTTTCGCTTTCTGTGATATTGAATTTGTACCGTAAACGAGGTTCTTGTAAACAGAGCCGTCCCAAACTTTGGGGTGGCTGTGTCTTTTTGATTTTAATTTCCCTAAGCTATAGGACCATAAGTGGAAGTGCCCTAGGCTCTGTTGCTTTGTTTTTTAGATGTTTCAGGAAACACCATACACTTCTCCAGAGTGGCTGTTGGCAATTTACATCCCGCCCATCAGCATAACAAGGCTCCCAATTCTCCATGTCCTGTCTTGCCTTTCTGGATTTTACACTTTTTTCAGATGGCCCTTTTGACCGTGGGGCAGTGAGACTTCATTGTAGTGCAGATTTCCTTTTCAAGCTTGCTTGGTTGGCCAAAAAGTGTGTATGCGTTTTTTCCTGAATATATTCAGGAAAAAACGCATACGCCCTTTTTGGCCAAGTGCATCATTGTGGACGTTCTGCCTCTTTTCCTATGCTTTACATGCAATTCCAGTCTACCTCCTGAAATCGGTTTCCTGCAATTCTGCCCCGCATTCAAGTCCTCTTGGCAGCCTTACTTCAATATATTTTTGGAAGATAGCTGTCATTTATAACTCTGCAGGTTTGTGAATTACAGTGCCCCTGAGCTCCTTTTTTCAACGCGCTTTCTTATGAGCTGGCCGCAACACCGCAGGATTGCTTCAGGCCCTAGTGTGGTTCCGGCACGGCACGCTGAGCCTTTGGTTAATTCCTCTTCCTGTTGGGAAATGAGAGTTAAATTTGCCCGGCCAGACACCTCCAGCTAGTCTCTCTTTGGTTCTCCCTATTCCTGTTCATTTTCCACAGAAATTGCAAACTGGGCCAAACAGGAGGTTAAAGGCACTGACTCTCCAAGTGGGGAGAGTGTTAGTAAAGCATCTGGAATGTTGCACCCGAGTTCCATGGGACGAAAACTGAGACACATTTGAACACGTTTCCCAATCACACGGTGGATCATACTCTGGGTTCCACATGCATGTCTTAGCTGAAGGAAGAATCCCTTAAACCTGGAGAGTTGAGACCCATGGAATGGGTACCATGCAATATGACTTCAAAGGGTCTGCATTTGCTCACCGAACTTCACCAATCCTATCACTGCTGCGTTTATGCCGCCGTACACACGCTTGATTCTCTTTCGGAGACATATAAATCGGTAGGTTTTAATATTCTTACTAGTCAGGTATATTCTTAGGCGTTTAATATGGGGTGTTGAGTCCACTTCGTTGAGCAAGGAGTAGCTCTTGTCTATTACATATTTGGCTTATGGAACGGTATCTGTGCTAATTTCAATCACTTCTTGTATGCAGCACCCCAACTCACCTTTCCCCTCAAGCAAGCATAAGTTGGTTTTCTACATTTGAGACCCTGTTCTGTTTTGTAATTCAGTTCTTGTGTAGCCAAGTTTACCTTCCGTGTAGTAGTGATATCTTATGGTGTTTCCTTTTCTGTGTGACTTATTTCACTTAGAATCATCATACCTGAATCCACTCATTATGCTGCTACGGGCCTGATGACATAGATTTCATTGCTGAGTGATATTGCATTGTACGTAAGTACCACAACTTCTTTATCCATTTTTCGCTTTCTGTGATATTGAACTTGTACCGTAAACGAGGTTCTTGTAAACAGAGCCGTCCCAAACTTTGGGGTGGCTGTGTCTTTTTGATTTTAATTTCCCTAAGCTATAGGACCATAAGTGGAAGTGCCCTAGGCTCTGTTGCTTAGTTTTTTAGATGTTTCAGGAAACAGCATACACTTCTCCAGAGTGGCTGTTGGCAATTTACATCCCGCCCATCAGCATAACAAGGCTCCCAGTTCTCCATGGCCTGTCCTGCCTTTCTGGATTTTACACATTTTTCAGATGGCCCTTTTGACTGGGGGGCAGTGAGACTTCATTGTAGTGCAGATTTCCTTTGCAAGCTTGCTTGGTTGGCCAAAAAGGGCGTATGCGTTTTTTCCTGAATATATTCAGGAAAAAACGCATACGCCCTTTTTGGCCAAGTGCATCATTGTGGACGTTCTGCCTCTTTTCCTATGCTTTACATGCAATTCCAGTCTACCTCCTGAAATCGGTTTCCTGCAATTCTGCCCCGCTTTCAAGTCCTCTTGGCAGCCTTACTTCAATATATTTTTGGACGATAGCTGTCATTTATAACTCTGCAGGTTTGTGAATTACAGTGCCCCTGAGCTCCTTTCTTCAACTCGCTTTCTTGTGAGCTGGCCGCAACACCATAGGATTGCTTCAGGCCCTAGTGTGGTTCCGGCACGCCATGCTGAGCCTTTGGTTAATTCCTCTTTCTAGTGGGAAATGAGAGTTAAATTTGCCCGTCCAGACACCTCCAGCTAGTTTCTCATTGGTTCTCCCTATTCCTGTACATTTTCCGCAGAAATTGCAAACTGGGCCATACAGGAGGTTAAAGGCACTGACTCTCCAAGTGGGGAGAGTGTTAGTAAAGGGTCTGGAGTGTTGCACCCGAGTACGAGGGGACGAAAACTGAGACACATTTGAACACATTTCCTGATCACACGGTGGATCATACTCTGTGTTCCACATGCATGTTTTAGCTGAAGGAAGAATCCCTTAAACTTGGAGAGTTGAGACCCATGGAATGGGTACCATGCAATATGACTTCAAAGGGTCTGCATTTGCTCACCGAACCTCACCAATCCTATCACTGCTGCGTTTATGCCGCTGTACACACGCTTGATTCTCTTTCGGAGACATATAAATCCGTAGTTTTTAAGATTATTTCTAGTCAGGTGTATTCTTAAGCGTTTAATATGGGGTGTTGAGTCCAATTCGTTGAGCAAGGAGTAGCTCTTGTCTATTACATATTTGGCTTATGGAACGGTATCTGTGCTAATTTCAATCTCTGGTTTCATGCAGCACCCCAACTCACCTTTCCCCTTAAGCAAACATAAGTTGGTTTTCTACATTTGAGACCCTGTTCTGTTTTGTAATTCAGTTCTTGTGTAGCCAAGTTTACCTTCCGTGTAGTAGTGATATCTTATGGTGTTTCTTTTTCTGTGTGACTTATTTCACTTAGAATCATCATACCTGAATCCACTCATTATGCTGCTACGGGCCTGATGACATAGATTTCATTGCTGAGTGATATTGCATTGTACGTAAGTACCACAACTTCTTTATCCATTTTTCCCTTTCTTGATATTGAACTTGTACCGTAAACGAGGTTCTTGTAAACAGAGCCGTCCCAAACTTTGGGGTGACCGTGTCTTTTTGATTTTAATTTCCCTAAGCTATAGGACCATAAGTGGAAGTGCCCTAGGCTCTGTTGCTTTGTTTTTTAGATGTTTCAGGAAATACCATACACTTCTCCACAGTGGCTGTTGGCAATTTACATCCCGCCCATCAGCATAACAAGGCTCCCAGTTCTCCATGGCCTGTCCTGCCTTTCTGGATTTTACACTTTTTTCAGATGGCCCTTTTGACCGGGGGGCAGTGAGACTTCATTGTAGTGCAGATATCCTTTGCAAGCTTGCTTGGTTGGCCAAAAAGGGCATATGCGTTTTTTCCTGAATATATTCAGGAAAAAATGCATACGCCCTTTTTGGCCAAGTGCATCATTGTGGACGTTCTGCCTCTTTTCTATGCTTTACATGCAATTCCAGTGTACCTCCTGAAATCGATTTCCTGCAATTCTGCCCCGCTTTCAAGTCCTCTTGGCAGCCTTACTTCAATATATTTTTGGACGATAGCTGTCATTTATAACTCTGCAGGTTTGTGAATTACAGTGCCCCTGAGCTCCTTTCTTCAACTCGCTTTCTTGTGAGCTGGCCGAAACACCACAGGATTGCTTCAGGACCTAGTGTAGTTCCGGCACGGCACGCTGAGCCTTTGGTTAATTCCTCTTCCTGGTGGGAAATGAGAGTTAAATTTGCCCGTCCAGACACCTCCAGCTAGTCTCTCTTTCGTTCTCCCTATTCCTGTTCATTTTCCACAGAAATTGCAAACTGGGCCAAACAGGAGGTTAAAGGCACTGACTCTCCAAGTGGGGAGAGTGTTAGTAAAGCATCTGGAATGTTGCACCCGAGTTCCAAGGGACGAAAACTGAGACACATTTGAACACGTTTCCCGATCACACGGTGGATCATACTCTGGGTTCCACATGCATGTTTTAGCTGAAGGAAGAATCCCTTAAATCTGGAGAGTTGAGACCCATGGAATGGGTACCATGCAATATGACTTTAAAGGGTCTGCATTTGCTCACCGAACCTCACCAATCCTATCACTGCTGCGTTTATGCCGCTGTACACACGCTTGATTCTCTTTCGGAGACATATAAATCCGTAGGTTTTAAGATTATTTCTAGTCAGGTATATTCTTAGGCGTTTAATATGGGGTGTTGAGTCCACTTCGTTCAGCAAGGAGTAGCTCTTGTCTATTGCATATTTGGCTTATGGAACGGTATCTGTGCTAATTTCAATCTCTGGTTTCATGCAGCACCCCAACTCACCTTTCCCCTTAAGCAAGCATAAGTTGGTTTTCTACATTTGAGACCCTGTTCTGTTTTGTAATTCAATTCCTGTGTAGCCAAGTTTACATTCCGTGTATTGGTGATATCTTATGATGTTTCTTTTTCTGTGTGACTTATTTCACTTAGAATCTTCATACCTGAATCCACTCATTATGCTGGTACGGGCCTGATGACATAGATTTCATTGCTGAGTGATATTGCATTGTACGTAAGTACCACAACTTCTTTATCCATTTTTCGCTTTCTGTGATATTGAACTTGTACCATAAACGAGGTTCTTGTAAACAGAGCCTTCCCAAACTTTGGGGTGGCTGTGTCTTTTTTATTTTAATTTCCCTAAGCTATAGGACCATAAGTGGAAGTGCCCTAGGCTCTGTTGCTTTGTTTTTTAGATGTTTCAGGAAACACCATACACTTCTCCAGAGTGGCTGTTGGCAATTTACATCACGCCCACCAGCATAACAAGGCTCCCAGTTCTCCATGGCCTGTCCTGCCTTTCTGGATTTTACACATTTTTCAGATGGCCCTTTTGACCAGGGGGCAGTGAGACTTCATTGTAGTGCAGATTTCCTTTGCAAGCTTGCTTGGTTGGCCAAAAAGGGCGTATGCGTTTTTTCCTGAATATATTCAGGAAAAAACGCATACGCCCTTTTTGGCCAAGTGCATCATTGTGGACGTTCTGCCTCTTTTCCTATGCTTTACATGCAATTCCAGTCTACCTCCTGAAATCGGTTTCCTGCAATTCTGCCCCGCTTTCAAGTCCTCTTGGCAGCCTTACTTCAATATATTTTTGGATGATAGCTGTCATTTATAACTCTGCAGGTTTGTGAATTACAGTGCCCCTGAGCTCCTTTCTTCAACTCGCTTTCTTGTGAGCTGGCCGCAACACCGTAGGATTGCTTCAGGCCCTAGTGTGGTTCTGGCACGCCATGCTGAGCCTTTGGTTAATTCCTCTTTCTGGTGGGAAATGAGAGTTAAATTTGCCCGTCCAGACACCTCCAGCTAGTTTCTCATTGGTTCTCCCTATTCCTGTACATTTTCCGCAGAAATTGCAAACTGGGCCATACAGGAGGTTAAAGGCACTGACTCTCCAAGTGGGGAGAGTGTTAGTAAAGCGTCTGGAGTGTTGCACCCGAGTACGAGGGGACGAAAACTGAGACACCTTTGAACACGTTTCCCGATCACACGGTGGATCATACTCTGTGTTCCACATGCATGTTTTAGCTGAAGGAAGAATCCCTTAAACTTGGAGAGTTGAGACCCATGGAATGGGTACCATGCAATATGACTTCAAAGGGTCTGCATTTGCTCACCGAACCTCACCAATCCTATCACTGCTGCGTTTATGCCGCTGTACACACGCTTGATTCTCTTTCGGAGACATATAAATCCGTAGTTTTGAAGATTATTTCTAGTCAGGTGTATTCTTAAGCGTTTAATATGGGGTGTTGAGTCCACTTCGTTGAGCAAGGAGTAGCTCTTGTCTATTATATATTTGGCTTATGGAACGGTATCTGTGCTAATTTCAATCTCTGGTTTCATGCAGCACCCCAACTCACCTTTCCCCTTAAGCAAGCATAAGTTGGTTTTCTACATTTGAGACCCTGTTCTGTTTTGTAATTCAGTTCTTGTGTAGCCAAGTTTACCTTCCGTGTAGTAGTGATATCTTATGGTGTTTCTTTTTCTGTGTGACTTATTTCACTTAGAATCATCATACCTGAATCCACTCATTATGCTGCTACGGGCCTGATGACATAGATTTCATTGCTGAGTGATATTACATTGTACGTAAGTACAACAACTTCTTTATCCATTTTTCCCTTTCTGTGATATTGAACTTGTACCGTAAACGAGGTTCCTGTAAACAGAGCCGTCCCAAACTTTGGGGTGACCGTGTCTTTTTGATTTTAATTTCCCTAAGCTATAGGACCATAAGTCGAAGTGCCCTAGGCTCTGTTGCTTTGTTTTTTAGATGTTTCAGGAAATACCATACACTTCTCCACAGTGGCTGTTGGCAATTTACATCCCGCCCATCAGCATAACAAGGCTCCCAGTTCTCCATGGCCTGTCCTGCCTTTCTGGATTTTACACTTTTTTCAGATGGCCCTTTTGACCGGGGGGCAGTGAGACTTCATTGTAGTGCAGATATCCTTTGCAAGCTTGCTTGGTTGGCCAAAAAGGGCGTATGCGTTTTTTCCTGAATATATTCAGGAAAAAATGCATACGCCCTTTTTGGCCAAGTGCATCATTGTGGACGTTCTGCCTCTTTTCTATGCTTTACATGCAATTCCAGTGTACCTCCTGAAATCGATTTCCTGCAATTCTGCCCCGCTTTCAAGTCCTCTTGGCAGCCTTACTTCAATATATTTTTGGACGATAGCTGTCATTTATAACTCTGCAGGTTTGTGAATTACAGTGCCCCTGAGCTCCTTTCTTCAACTCGCTTTCTTGTGAGCTGGCCGAAACACCACAGGATTGCTTCAGGACCTAGTGTAGTTCCGGCACGGCACGCTGAGCCTTTGGTTACTTCCTCTTCCTGGTGGGAAATGAGAGTTAAATTTGCCCGTCCAGACACCTCCAGCTAGTCTCTCTTTCGTTCTCCCTATTCCTGTTCATTTTCCACAGAAATTGCAAACTGGGCCAAACAGGAGGTTAAAGGCACTGACTCTCCAAGTGGGGAGAGTGTTAGTAAAGCATCTGGAATGTTGCACCCGAGTTCCACAGGACGAAAACTGAGACACATTTGAACACGTTTCCCGATCACACGGTGGATGATACTCTGGGTTCCACATGCATGTTTTAGCTGAAGGAAGAATCCCTTAAACCTGGAGAGTTGAGACCCATGGAATGGGTACCATGCAATATGACTTTAAAGGGTCTGCATTTGCTCACCGAACCTCACCAATCCTATCACTGCTGCGTTTATGCCGCTGTACACACGCTTGATTCTCTTTCGGAGACATATAAATCCGTAGGTTTTAAGATTATTTCTAGTCAGGTATATTCTTAGGCGTTTAATATGGGGTGTTGAGTCCACTTCGTTCAGCAAGGAGTAGCTCTTATCTATTATATATTTGGCTTATGGAACGGTATCTGTGCTAATTTCAATCTCTGGTTTCATGCAGCACCCCAACTCACCTTTCCCCTTAAGCAAGCATAAGTTGGTTTTCTACATTTGAGACCCTGTTCTGTTTTGTAATTCAGTTCCTGTGTAGCCAAGTTTACATTCCGTGTATTGGTGATATCTTATGATGTTTCTTTTTCTGTGTGACTTATTTCACTTAGAATCTTCATACCTGAATCCACTCATTATGCTGGTACGGGCCTGATGACATAGATTTCATTGCTGAGTGATATTGCATTGTACGTAAGTACCACAACTTCTTTATCCATTTTTCGCTTTCTGTGATATTGAACTTGTACCATAAACGAGGTTCTTGTAAACAGAGCCTTCCCAAACTTTGGGGTGGCTGTGTCTTTTTTATTTTAATTTCCCTAAGCTATAGGACCATAAGTGGAAGTGCCCTAGGCTCTGTTGCTTTGTTTTTTAGATGTTGTAGGAAACACCATACACTTCTCCAGAGTGGCTGTTGGCAATTTACATCACGCCCACCAGCATAACAAGGCTCCCAGTTCTCCATGGCCTGTCCTGCCTTTCTGGATTTTACACATTTTTCAGATGGCCCTTTTGACCGGGGGGCAGTGAGACTTCATTGTAGTGCAGATTTCCTTTGCAAGCTTGCTTGGTTGGCCAAAAAGGGCGTATGCGTTTTTTCCTGAATATATTCAGGAAAGAACGCATACGCCCTTTTTGGCCAAGTGCATCATTGTGGACGTTCTGCCTCTTTTCCTATGCTTTACATGCAATTCCAGTCTACCTCCTGAAATCGGTTTCCTGCAATTCTGCCCCGCTTTCAAGTCCTCTTGGCAGCCTTACTTCAATATATTTTTGGACGATAGCTGTCATTTATAACTCTGCAGGTTTGTGAATTACAGTGCCCCTGAGCTCCTTTCTTCAACTCGCTTTCTTGTGAGCTGGCCGCAACACCGTAGGATTGCTTCAGGCCCTAGTGTGGTTCTGGCACGCCATGCTGAGCCTTTGGTTAATTCCTCTTTCTGGTGGGAAATGAGAGTTAAATTTGCCCGTCCAGACACCTCCAGCTAGTTTCTCATTGGTTCTCCCTATTCCTGTACATTTTCCGCAGAAATTGCAAACTGGGCCATACAGGAGGTTAAAGGCACTGACTCTCCAAGTGGGGAGAGTGTTAGTAAAGCGTCTGGAGTGTTGCACCCGAGTACGAGGGGACGAAAACTGAGACACATTTGAACACGTTTCCTGATCACATGGTGGATCATACTCTGTGTTCCACATGCATGTTTTAGCTGAAGGAAGAATCCCTTAAACTTGGAGAGTTGAGACCCATGGAATGGGTACCATGCAATATGACTTCAAAGGGTCTGCATTTGCTCACCGAACCTCACCAATCCTATCACTGCTGCGTTTATGCCGCTGTACACACGCTTGATTCTCTTTCGGAGACATATAAATCCGTAGTTTTGAAGATTATTTCTAGTCAGGTGTATTCTTAAGCGTTTAATATGGGGTGTTGAGTCCACTTCGTTGAGCAAGGAGTAGCTCTTGTCTATTATATATTTGGCTTATGGAACGGTATCTGTGCTAATTTCAATCTCTGGTTTCATGCAGCACCCCAACTCACCTTTCCCCTTAAGCAAGCATAAGTTGGTTTTCTACATTTGAGACCCTGTTCTGTTTTGTAATTCAGTTCTTGTGTAGCCAAGTTTACCTTCCGTGTAGTAGTGATATCTTATGGTGTTTCTTTTTCTGTGTGACTTATTTCACTTAGAATCATCATACCTGAATCCACTCATTATGCTGCTACGGGCCTGATGACATAGATTTCATTGCTGAGTGATATTACATTGTACGTAAGTACCACAACTTCTTTATCCATTTTTCCCTTTCTGTGATATTGAACTTGTACCGTAAACGAGGTTCCTGTAAACAGAGCCGTCCCAAACTTTGGGGTGACCGTGTCTTTTTGATTTTAATTTCCCTAAGCTATAGGACCATAAGTCGAAGTGCCCTAGGCTCTGTTGCTTTGTTTTTTAGATGTTTCAGGAAATACCATACACTTCTCCACAGTGGCTGTTGGCAATTTACATCCCGCCCATCAGCATAACAAGGCTCCCAGTTCTCCATGGCCTGTCCTGCCTTTCTGGATTTTACACTTTTTTCAGATGGCCCTTTTGACCGGGGGGCAGTGAGACTTCATTGTAGTGCAGATATCCTTTGCAAGCTTGCTTGGTTGGCCAAAAAGGGCGTATGCGTTTTTTCCTGAATATATTCAGGAAAAAATGCATACGCCCTTTTTGGCCAAGTGCATCATTGTGGACGTTCTGCCTCTTTTCTATGCTTTACATGCAATTCCAGTGTACCTCCTGAAATCGATTTCCTGCAATTCTGCCCCGCTTTCAAGTCCTCTTGGCAGCCTTACTTCAATATATTTTTGGACGATAGCTGTCATTTATAACTCTGCAGGTTTGTGAATTACAGTGCCCCTGAGCTCCTTTCTTCAACTCGCTTTCTTGTGAGCTGGCCGAAACACCACAGGATTGCTTCAGGACCTAGTGTAGTTCCGGCACGGCACGCTGAGCCTTTGGTTAATTCCTCTTCCTGGTGGGAAATGAGAGTTAAATTTGCCCGTCCAGACACCTCCAGCTAGTCTCTCTTTCGTTCTCCCTATTCCTGTTCATTTTCCACAGAAATTGCAAACTGGGCCAAACAGGAGGTTAAAGGCACTGACTCTCCAAGTGGGGAGAGTGTTAGTAAAGCATCTGGAATGTTGCACCCGAGTTCCACTGGACGAAAACTGAGACACATTTGAACACGTTTCCCGATCACACGGTGGATCATACTCTGGGTTCCACATGCATGTTTTAGCTGAAGGAAGAATCCCTTAAACCTGGAGAGTTGAGACCCATGGAATGGGTACCATGCAATATGACTTTAAAGGGTCTGCATTTGCTCACCGAACCTCACCAATCCTATCACTGCTGCGTTTATGCCGCTGTACACACGCTTGATTCTCTTTCGGAGACATATAAATCCGTAGGTTTTAAGATTATTTCTAGTCAGGTATATTCTTAGGCGTTTAATATGGGGTGTTGAGTCCACTTCGTTCAGCAAGGAGTAGCTCTTGTCTATTGCATATTTGGCTTATGGAACGGTATCTGTGCTAATTTCAATCTCTGGTTTCATGCAGCACCCCAACTCACCTTTCCCCTTAAGCAAGCATAAGTTGGTTTTCTACATTTGAGACCCTGTTCTGTTTTGTAATTCAGTTCCTGTGTAGCCAAGTTTACATTCCGTGTATTGGTGATATCTTATGATGTTTCTTTTTCTGTGTGACTTATTTCACTTAGAATCTTCATACCTGAATCCACTCATTATGCTGCTACGGGCCTGATGACATAGATTTCATTGCTGAGTGATATTGCATTGTACGTAAGTACCACAACTTCTTTATCCATTTTTCGCTTTCTGTGATATTGAACTTGTACCATAAACGAGGTTCTTGTAAACAGAGCCTTCCCAAACTTTGGGGTGGCTGTGTCTTTTTGATTTTAATTTCCCTAAGCTATAGGACCATAAGTGGAAGTGCCCTAGGCTCTGTTGCTTTGTTTTTTAGATGTTTCAGGAAACACCATACATTTCTCCAGAGTGGCTGTTGGCAATTTACATCCCACCCATCAGCATAACAAGGCTCCCAGTTCTCCATGGCCTGTCCTGCCTTTCTGGATTTTACACATTTATCAGATGGCCCTTTTGACTGGGCGGCAGTGAGACTTCATTGTAGTGCAGATTTCCTTTGCAAGCTTTCTTGGTTGGCCAAAAAGGGCGTATGCGTTTTTTCCTGAATATATTCAGGAAAAAACGCATACGCCCTTTTTGGCCAAGTGCATCGTTGTGGATGTTCTGCCTCTTTTCCTATGCTTTACATGCAATTCCAGTCTACCTCCTGAAATCGGTTTCGTGCAATTCTGCACCACTTTCAAGTCCTCTTGGCAGCCTTACTTCAATATATTTTTGGACGATAGCTGTCATTTATAACTCTGCAGGTTTGTGAATTACAGTGCCCCTGAGCTCCTTTCTTCAACTCGCTTTTTTGTGAGCTGGCCGCAACACCGCAGGATTGCTTCAGGCCCTAGTGTGGACCCGGCACGGCACACTGAGCCTTTGGTTAATTTCTCTTCCTGTTGGAAAATGAGAGTTAAATTTGCCCGTCCAGACACCTCCAGCTAGTTTCTCATTGGTTCTCCCTATTCCTGTACATTTTCCGCAGAAATTGCAAACTGGGCCATACAGGAGGTTAAAGGCACTGACTCTCCAAGTGGAGAGAGTGTTAGTAAAGCGTCTGGAGTGTTGCACCCGAGTACCAGGGGACGAAAACTGAGACACATTTGAACACGTTTCCTGATCACACGGTGGATCATACTCTGTGTTCCACATGCATGTTTTAGCTGAAGGAAGAATCCCTTAAACTTGGAGAGTTGAGACCCATGGAATGGGTACCATGCAATATGACTTCAAAGGGTCTGCGTTTGCTCACCGAACCTCACCAATCCTATCACTGCTGCGTTTATTCTGCTGTACACACGCTTGATTCTCTTTCGGAGACATATAAATCCGTAGGTTTTAATATTCTTACTAGTCAGGTATATTCTTAGGCGTTTAATATGGGGTGTTGAGTCCACTTCGTTGAGCAAGGAGTAGCTCTTGTCTATTACATATTTGGCTTATGGAACGGTATCTGTGCTAATTTCAATCTCTGGTTTCATGCAGCACCCCAACTCACCTTTCCCCTCAAGCAAGCATAAGTTGGTTTTCTACATTTGAGACCCTGTTCTGTTTTGTAATTCAGTTCTTGTGTAGCCAAGTTTACCTTCCGTGTAGTAGTGATATCTTATGGTGTTTCTTTTTCTGTGTGACTTATTTCACTTAGAATCATCATACCTGAATCCACTCATTATGCTGCTACGGGCCTGATGACATAGATTTCATTGCTGAGTGATATTGCATTGTACGTAAGTACCACAACTTCTGTATCCATTTTTCGCTTTCTGTGATATTGAACTTGTACTGTAAACGAGGTTCTTGTAAACAGAGCCGTCCCAAAGTTTGGGGAGGCTGTGTCTTTTTGATTTTAATTTCCCTAAGCTATAGGACCATAAGTGGAAGTGCCCTAGGCTCTGTTGCTTTGTTTTTTAGATGTTTCAGGAAACACCATACACTTCTCCAGAGTGGCTGTTGGCAATTTACATCCCGCCCATCAGCATAACAAGGCTCCCAGTTCTCCATGGCCTGTCCTGCCTTTCTGGATTTTACACTTTTTTCAGATGGCCCTTTTGCCCGGGGGGCAGTGAGACTTCATTGTAGTGCAGATTTCCTTTGCAAGCTTGCTTGGTTGGCCAAAAAGGGCGTATGCGTTTTTTCCTGAATATATTCAGGAAAAAACGCATACGCCCTTTTTGGCCAAGTGCATCATTGTGGACGTTCTGCCTCTTTTCCTATGCTTTACATGCAATTCCTGTCTACCTCCTGAAATCGGTTTCCTGCAATCCTGCCCCGCTTTCAAGTCCTCTTGGCAGCCTTACTTCAATATATTTTTGGACGATAGCTGTCATTTATAACTCTGCAGGTTTGTGAATTACAGTGCCCCTGAGCTCCTTTCTTCAACTCGCTTTCTTGTGAGCTGGCCGCAACACCGCAGGATTGTTTCAGGCCCTAGTGTGGTTCCGGCACGGCATGCTGAGCCTTTGGTTAATTCCTCTTTCTGGTGGGAAATGAGAGTTAAATTTGCCCGTCCAGACACCTCCAGCTAGTTTCTCATTGGTTCTCCCTATTCCTGTTCATTTTCCACAGAAATTGCAAACTGGGCCAAACAGGAGGTTAAAGGCACTGACTCTCCAAGTGGGGAGAGTGTTAGTAAAGCGTCTTGAATGTTGCACCCGAGTACCAGGGGACGAAAACTGAGACACATTTGAACACGTTTCCTGATCACACGGTGGATCATACTCTGTGTTCCACATGCATGTTTCAGCTGAAGGAAGAATCCCTTAAACCTGGAGAGTTGAGACCCATGGAATGGGTACCATGCAGTATGACTTCAAAGGGTCTGCATTTGCTCACCGAACCTCACAAATCCTATCACTGCTGCGTTTATGCCGCTGTACACACGCTTGATTCTCTTTCGGAGACATATCAATGCGTAGGTTTTAAGATTATTTCTAGTCAGGTATATTCTTAGGCGTTTAATATGGGGTGTTGAGTCCACTGCGTTGAGCAAGGAGTAGCTCTTGTCTATTACATATTTGGCTTATGGAACGGTATCTGTGCTAATTTCAATCTCTGGTTTTATGCAGCACCCCAACTCACCTTTCCCCTTAAGCAAGCATAAGTTGGTTTTCTACATTTGACACCCTGTTCTGTTTTGTAATTCAGTTCCTGTGTAGCCAAGTTTACATTCCGTGTAGTAGTGATATCTTATGATGTTTCTTTTTCTGTGTGACTTATTTCACTTAGAATCATCGTACCTGCATCCCCTCATTATGCTGCTACGGGCCTGATGACATAGATTTCATTGCTGAGTGATATTGCATTGTACGTAAGTACCACAACTTCTTTATCCATTTTTCGCTTTCTGTGATATTGAACTTGTACCGTAAAGGAGGTTCTTGTAAACAGAGCCGTCCCAAACTTTGGGGTGGCTGTGTCTTTTTGATTTTAATTTCCCTAAGTTATAGGACCATAAGTGGAAGTGACCTAGGCTCTGTTGCTTTGTTTTTTAGATGTTTCAGGAAACACCATAAACTTCTCCAGAGTGGCTGTTGGCAATTTACATCCCGCCCATCAGCATAACAAGGCTTCCAGTTCTCCATGGCCTGTCCTGCCTTTCTGGATTTTACACTTTTTTCAGATGGCCCTTTTGACCGGGGGGCAGTGAGACTTCATTGTAGTGCAGATTTCCTTTGCAAGCTTGCTTGGTTGGCCAAAAAGGGCGTATGCGTTTTTTCCTGAATATATTCAGGAAAAAACGCATACGCCCTTTTTGGCCAAGTGCATCATTGTGGACGTTCTGCCTCTTTTCCTATGCTTTACATGCAATTCCAGTGTACCTCCTGAAATCGATTTCCTGCAATTCTGCCCCGCTTTCAAGTCCTCTTGGCAGCCTTACTTCAATATATTTTTGGACGATAGCTGTCATTTATAACTCTGCAGGTTTGTGAATTACAGTGCCCCTGAGCTCGTTTCTTCAACTCGCTTTCTTGTGAGCTGGCCGCAACACCGCAGGATTGCTTCAGGCCCTAGTGTAGTTCCGGCACGGCACGCTGAGCCTTTGGTTAATTCCTCTTCCTGGTGGGAAACGAGAGTTAAATTTGCCCGTCCAGACACCTCCAGCTAGTCTCTCTTTCGTTCTCCCTATTCCTGTTCATTTTCCACAGAAATTACAAACTGGGCCAAACAGGAGGTTAAAGGCACTGACTCTCCAAGTGGGGAGAGTGTTAGTAAAGCATCTGGAATGTTGCACCCGAGTACCAGGGATGAAAACGAAACACATTTGAACACGTTTCCCGATCACACGGTGGATCATACTCTGGGTTCCACATGCATGTTTCAGCTGAAGGAAGAATCCCTTAAACCTGGAGAGTTGAGACCCATGGAATGGGTACCATGCAATATGACTTCAAAGGGTCTGCATTTGCTCACCGAACCTCACCAATCCTATCACTGCTGCGTTTATGCCGCTGTACACACGCTTGATTCTCTTTCGGAGACATATAAATCCGTAGGTTTTAAGATTATTTCTAGTCAGGTATATTCTTAGGCGTTTTATATGGGGTGTTGAGTCCACTTCGTTGAGCAAGGAGTAGCTCTTGTCTATTGCATATTTGGCTTATGGAACGGTATCTGTGCTAATATCAATCTCTGGTTTCATGCAGCACCCCAAATCACCTTTCCCATTAAGCAAGCATAAGTTGGTTTTCTACATTTGAGACCCTGTTCTGTTTTGTAATTCAGTTCCTGTGTAGCCAAGTTTACATTCCGTGTAGTAGTGATATCTTATGATGTTTCTTTTTCTGTGTGACTTATTTCACTTAGACTCATCATACCTGCATCCACTCATTATGCTGCTACGGGCCTGATGACATAGATTTCATTGCTGAGTGATATTGCATTGTACATAAGTACCACAACTTCTTTATCCATTTTTTGCTTTCTGTGATATTGAACTTGTACCGTAAACGAGGTTCTTGTAAACAGAGCCGTCCCAAACTTTGGGGTGGCTGTGTCTTTTTTATTTTAATTTCCCTAAGCTATAGGACCATAAGTGGAAGTGCCCTAGGCTCTGTTGCTTTGTTTTTTAGATGTTTCAGGAAACACCATACACTTCTCCAGAGTGGCTGTTGGCAATTTACATCCCGCCCACCAGCATAACAAGGCTCCCAGTTCTCCATGGTCTGTCCTGCCTTTCTGGATTTTACACTTTTTTCAGATGGCCCTTTTGACCGGGGGGCAGTGAGACTTCATTGTAGTGCAGATTTCCTTTGCAAGTTTGCTTGGTTGGCCAAAAAGGCCGTATGCGTTTTTTCCTGAATATATTCAGGAAAAAACGCATACGGCCTTTTTGGCCAAGTGCATCATTGTGGACGTTCTGCCTCTTTTCCTATGCTTTACATGCAATTCCAGTCTACCTCCTGAAATCGGTTTCCTGCAATTCTGCCCCGCTTTCAAGTCCTCTTGGCAGCCTTACTTCAATATATTTTTGGACGATAGCTGTCATTTATAACTCTGCAGGTTTGTGAATTACAGTGCCCCTGAGCTCCTTTCTTCAACTCGCTTTCTTGTGAGCTGGCCGCAACACCGTAGGATTGCTTCAGGCCCTAGTGTGGTTCCGGCACGCCATGCTGAGCCTTTGGTTAATTCCTCTTTCTGGTGGTAAATGAGAGTTAAATTTGCCCGTCCAGACACCTCCAGCTAGTTTCTCATTGGTTCTCCCTATTCCTGTACATTTTCCGCAGAAATTGCAAACTGGGCCATACAGGAGGTTAAAGGCACTGACTCTCCAAGTGGGGAGAGTGTTAGTAAAGCGTCTGGAGTGTTGCACCCGAGTACGAGGGGACGAAAACTGAGACACATTTGAACACGTTTCCTGATCACACGGTGGATCATACTCTGTGTTCCACATGCATGTTTTAGCTGAAGGAAGAATCCCTTAAACTTGGAGAGTTGAGACCCATGGAATGGGTACCATGCAATATGACTTCAAAGGGTCTGCATTTGCTCACTGAACCTCACCAATCCTATCACTGCTGCGTTTATGCCGCTGTACACACGCTTGATTCTCTTTCGGAGACATATAAATCCGTAGGTTTTAATATTCTTACTAGTCAGGTGTATTCTTAGGCGTTTAATATGGGGTGTTGAGTCCACTTCGTTGAGCAAGGAGTAGCTCTTGTCTATTACATATTTGGCTTATGGAACGGTATCTGTGCTAATTTCAATCTCTGGTTTCATGCAGCACCCCAACTCACCTTTCCCCTTAAGCAAGCATAAGTTGGTTTTCTACATTTGAGACCCTGTTCTGTTTTGTAATTCAGTTCCTGTGTAGCCAAGTTTACATTCCGTGTAGTACTGATACCTTATGATGTTTCTTTTTCTGTGTGACTTATTTCACTTAGAATCATCATACCTGAATCCACTCATTATGCTGCTACGGGCCTGATGACATAGATTTCATTGCTGAGTGATATTGCATTGTACGTAAGTACCACAACTTCTGTATCCATTTTTCGCTTTCTGTGATATTGAACTTGTACCGTAAACGAGGTTCTTGTAAACAGAGCCGTCCCAAAGTTTGGGGAGGCTGTGTCTTTTTGATTTTAATTTCCCTAAGCTATAGGACCATAAGTGGAAGTGCCCTAGGCTCTGTTGCTTTGTTTTTTAGATGTTTCAGGAAACACCATACACTTCTCCAGAGTGGCTGTTGGCAATTTACATCCCGCCCATCAGCATAACAAGGCTCCCAGTTCTCCATGGCCTGTCCTGCCTTTCTGGATATTACACTTTTTTCAGATGGCCCTTTTGACCGGGGGGCAGTGAGACTTCATTGTAGTGTAGATTTCCTTTGCAAGCCTGCTTGGTTGGCCAAAAAGTGCGTATGCGTTTTTTCCTGAATATATTCAGGAAAGAACACATACGCCCTTTTTGGCCAAGTGCATCATTGTGGACGTTCTGCCTCTTTTCCTATGCTTTACATGCAATTCCCGTCTACCTCCTGAAATCGGTTTCCTGCAATTCTGCCCCGCTTTCAAGTCCTCTTGGCAGCCTTACTTCAATATATTTTTGGACGATAGCTGTCATTTATAACTCTGCAGGTTTGTGAATTACAGTGCCCCTGAGCTCGTTTCTTCAACTCGCTTTCTTGTGAGCTGGCCGCAACACCGCAGGATTGCTTCAGGCCCTAGTGTAGTTCCGGCACGGCACGCTGAGCCTTTGGTTAATTCCTCTTCCTGGTGGGAAATGAGAGTTAAATTTGCCCGTCCAGACACCTCCAGCTAGTCTCTCTTTCGTTCTCCCTATTCCTGTTAATTTTCCACAGAAATTACAAACTGGGCCAAACAGGAGGTTAAAGGCACTGACTCTCCAAGTGGGGAGAGTGTTAGTAAAGCATCTGGAATGTTGCACCCGAGTACCAGGGACGAAAACGAGACACATTTGAACACGTTTCCCGATCACACGGTGGATCATACTCTGGGTTCCACATGCATGTTTTAGCTGAAGGAAGAATCCCTTAAACCTGGAGAGTTGAGACCCATGGAATGGGTACCATGCAATATGACTTCAAAGGGTCTGCATTTGCTCACCGAACCTCACCAATGCTATCACTGCTGCGTTTATGCCACTGTGCACACGCTTGATTCTCTTTCGGAGACATATAAATCCATAGGTTTTAAGATTCTTACTAGTCAGGTATATTGTTAGGCATTTAATATGGGATGTTGAGTCCACTTCGTTGAGCAAGGAGTAGCTCTTGTCTATTACATATTTGGCTTATGGAACGGTATCTGTGCTAATTTTAATCTCTTGTTGTATGCAGCACCCCAACTCACCTTTCCCCTTAAACAAGCATAAGTTGGTTTTCTACATTTGACACCCTGTTCTGTTTTGTAATTCAGTTCCTTTGTACCCAAGTTTACATTCCGTGTAATAGTGATATCTTATGATGTTTCTTTTTCTGTGTGACTTATTTCACTTAGAATCATTGTACCTGAATCCACTCATTATGCTGCTACGGGCCTGATGACATAGATTTCATTGCTGAGTGATATTGCATTGTACGTAAGTACCACAACTTCTTTATCCATTTTTCGCTTTCTGTGATATTGAACTTGTACCGTAAACGAGGTTCTTGTAAACAGAGCCATCCCAAACTTTGGGGTGGCTGTGTCTTTTTGATTTTAATTTCCCTAAGCTATAGGACCATAAGTGGAAGTGCCCTAGGCTCTGTTGCTTTGTTTTTTGGATGTTTTAGGAACACTATACACTTCTCCAGAGTGGCTGCTGGCAATTTACATCCCGCCCATCAGCATAAAAAGGCTCCCAGTTCTCCATGGCCTGTCCTGCCTTTCTGGATTTTACACTTTTTTCAGATGGCCCTTTTGACTGGGGGGCTGTGAGACTTCATTGTAGTGCAGATTTCCTTTGCAAGCTTTCTTGGTTGGCCAAAAAGGGCGAATGCGTTTTTTCCTGAATATATTCAGGATAAAACGCATACGCCCTTTTTGGCCAATTGCATCATTGTGGACGTTCTGCCTCTTTTCCTATGCTTTACATTCAATTCCTGTCTGCCTCCTGTAATCGGTTTCCTGCAATTCTGCTCCGCTTTCAACTCCTCTTGGCAGCCTTACTTCAATATATTTTTGGAAGATAGCTGTCATTTATAACTCTGCAGGTTTGTGAATTACAGTGCCCCTGAGCTCCTTTCTTCAACTCGCTTTCTTGTGAGCTGGCTGCAACACCAAAGGATTGCTTCTGGTCCTAGTGTGGATCCGGCACGGCACGCTGAGCCTTTGGTTAATTCCTCTTCCTGGTGGGAAATGAGAGTTAAATTTGCCCGTATAGACACCTCCAGCTAGTTTCTCATTGGTTCTCCCTATTCCTGTACATTTTCCGCAGAAATTGCAAACTGGGCCATACAGGAGGTTAAAGGCACTGACTCTCCAAGTGGGGAGAGTGTTAGTAAAGCGTCTGGAGTGTTGCACCCGAGTACCAGGGGACGAAAACTGAGACACATTTGAACACGTTTCCCGATCACACGGTGGATCATACTCTGTGTTCCACATGCATGTTTTAGCTGAAGGAAGAATCCCTTAAACCTGGAGAGTTGAGACCCATGGAATGGGTACCATGCAATATGACTTCAAAGGGTCTGCATTTGCTCACCGAACCTCACCAATCCTATCACTGCTGCGTTTATGCCGCTGTACACACGCTTGATTCTCTTTCGGAGACATAAATTCAAAGGTTTTAAGATTCTTACTAGTCAGGTATATTCTTAGGCGTTTAATATGGGGTGTTGAGTCCACTTCGTTGAGCAAGGAGTAGCTCTTGTCTATTACATATTTGGCTTATGGAACGGTATCTGTGCTAATTTCAATCTCTGGTTTTATGCAGCACCCCAACTCACCCTTCCCCTTAAGCAAGCCTAAGTTGGTTTTCTACATTTGACACTCTGTTATGTTTTGTAATTCAGTTCTTGTGTAGCCAAGTTTACATTCCATGTATTAGGATATCTTATGATGTTTCTTTTTCTGTGTGACTTATTTCACTTAGAATCATCGTACCTGAATCCATTCATTATGCTGCTACGGGCCTGATGACATAGATTTCATTGCTGACTGATATTGCATTGTACGTAAGTACCGCAACTTCTTTATCCATTTTTTGCTTTCTGTGATATTGAACTTGTACCGTAAACGAGGTTCTTGCAAACAGAGCCGTCCCAAACTTTAGGGTGGCTGTGTCTTTTTGATTTTAATTTCCCTAAGCTATAGGACCATAAGTGGAAGTGCCCTAGGCTCTGTTGCTTTGTTTTTTGGATGTTTCAGGAAACACCATACACTTCTCCAGAGTGGCTGTTGGCAATTTACATCACGCCCATCAGCATAACAAGGCTCCCAGTTCTCCATGGCCTGTCCTGCCTTTCTGGATTTTACACTTTTTTCAGATGGCCCTTTTGACCGGGGGGCAGTGAGACTTCATTGTAGTGCAGATTTCCTTTGCAAGCTTGCTTGGTTGGCCAAAAAGGGCGTATGCGTTTTTTCCTGAATATATTCAGGAAAAAACGCATACGCCCTTTTTGGCCAAGTGCATCATTGTGGACGTTCTGCCTCTTTTCCTATGCTTTACATGCAATTCCAGTCTACCTCCTGAAATCGGTTTCCTGCAATTCTGCCCCGCTTTCAACTCCTCTTGGCAGCCTTACTTCAATATATTTTTGGACGATACCTGTCATTTATAACTCTGCAGGTTTGTGAATTACAGTGCCCCTGAGCTCCTTTCTTCAACTCGCTTTCTTGTGAGCTGGCCGCAACACTGCAGGATTGCTTCAGGCCCTAGTTTGGTTCTGGCTCGGCATGCTGAACCTTTGGTTAATTCCTCTTCCTGGTGGGAAATGAGAGTTAAATTTGCCCGTCCAGACACCTCGAGCTAGTCTCTCATTGGTTCTCCATCTTCCTGTTCATCTTCCACAGAAACTGCAAACTGGGCCAAACAGGAGGTTAAAGGCACTGACTCTCCAAGTGGGGAGAGTGTTAGTAAAGCGTCTGGAATGTTGTACCCGAGTACCAGGGGACGAAAACTGAGACACATTTGAACACGTTTCCCGATCACACCGTGGATCATACTCTGGGTTCCACATGCATGTTTTAGCTGAATGAACAATCCCTTAAACCTGGAGAGTTGAGACCATGGAATGGGTACCATGCAATATGACTTCAAAGGGTCTGCATTTGCTCACCGAACCTCACCAATCCTATCACTGCTGCATTTATGCCGCTGTACACATGCTTGATTCTCTTTCGGAGACATATAAATCCATAGGTTTTAAGATTCTTACTAGTCAGGTATATTCTTAGGCTTTTAATATGGGATGTTGAGTCCACTTCCTTGAGCAAGGAGTAGCTCTTGTCTATTACATATTTGTCTTATGGAACGGTATCAGCTAATTTCAATTTCTGGTTTTATGCAGCACCCCAACTCACCTTTCCCCTTAAGCAAGCATAAGTTGGTTTTCTACATTTGAGACGCTGTTCTGTTTTGTAATTCAGTTCCTGTGTAGCCAAGTTTACATTCCGTGTAGTAGTGATATCTTATGATGTTTCTCTTTCTGTGTGACTTATTTCACTTAGAATCATCGTACCTGAATCCACTCATTATGCTGCTACGGGCCTGATGACATAGATTTCATTGCTGAGTGATATTGCATTGTACGTAAGTACCACAACTTCTTTATCCATTTTTCGCTTTTTGCGATATTGAACTTGTACCGTAAACGAGGTTCTTGTAAACAGAGCCATCCCAACCTTTGGGGTGGCTGTGTCTTTTTGATTTTAATTTCCCTAAGCTATAGGACCATAAGTGGAAGTGCCCTAGGCTCTGTTGCTTAATTTTTTGGATGTTTCAGGAAACACCATACACTTCTCCAGAGTGGCTGTTGGCAATTTACATCTCGCCCATCAGCATAACAAGGCTCCCAGTTCTCCATGGCCTGTCCTGCCTTTCTGGATTTTACTCTTTTTTCAGAAGGCCCTTTGACCGGGGGGCAGTGAGACTTCATTGTAGTGCAGATTTCCTTTGCGAGCTTGCTTGGTTGGCCAGAAAGGGCGTATGCGTTTCTTCCTGAATATATTCAGGAAAGAACGCATACGCCCTTTTTGGCCAAGTGCATCATTGTCGACGTTCTGAGTCTTTTCATATGTTTTCAGTGCAATTCCAGTCTACCTCCTGAAATAGGTTTCCTGCAGTTCTGCCTTGCTCTCAGTGCCTCTTCATAGCCTTACTTCAATATACTTTTGGAAAATAGTTGGCCTTTATAACTCTGCAGGTTTTTGAATTGCAGTGGCCCTTAGCTCCATTTTTCAGCTCTTATTTTTGTGATCTTGCCTCATATCCACAGGATTTCTTCAGGCCCTATTCTTCTTCTGGGGCGCCTTGCTCTGCCTTTGGTTAATTCTTCTTCCTGAATTGAAATTAGAGTGACATGTGCCCATTGAAACCGCTACAGCTATTTTCTCACTGGTTCCCCCTATTCCCATTCATCCTCCGCACTAACTGCAGACTGTGCGATACCGGAACTTAAAGGCATTGACTCTCCATGTGGAGATGTTGTTAGTAAAGTGGCTGGAATGTTGATCCGGAGCCCCAGGAGAGGAAAATGAGGTGCATTTTAGAAACCTTTCCCGATCATATGGTATACCATCTGCTGGATTTCCCATGCATGGTTTAGCTGTAGGAAGATTCCCTTCAACTTGGAGTGTTGGGACCCTTGGAATAAGTAGCATGAAGTATTGCATTAAACTTTCGGCAGTTGCTCACCAAAGCTCTCCAATCCTTTCAGCCCCAAGTGTCCAGCCTTATGTCTTATCCAGCTGTGGGTTTATATGTGGTCATTCCAGGTTGCATCACAGCCCCTGAGTGAATTTTGTAAGAATTTTTCTCTCTTTCATTGTTTCTGCGTTTTGGTTTTAAAATTTATTTCTATAATGGGGTTTAGCTCATTTTAACTGCTGTGTTTGTGCCGCTCTGTGCACACTTGATTCCCTTATGGAGATATATCAATACATGGGTTTTAAGATTCTTATTACTCAGATATATTTCTCTGCGGTGTATAGGGTGTGTTGAGGCCAGTTCATTGAGCAAGGTGTAGATCTTGTCTGATACCTATTTGGTTTATTGAACGGTATCTGTGCTAATTTCAAACTCTGGTTTTATGCATCACCCCACCTCTCCTTTCCCCTTAAGCTGACATAAGTGTGTTTTCTAAATGTGAGACACTGTTCTGTTTTGTAATTCATTTTTTGTGCAGCCATATTTATCCTCCCTCTATAAGTGATATCTTATGATATGTTTCTTTTTCTGTTTGACTTATTTCAAGTAGTATTATCGGACCTCAATCCACTCTTTATCCTTCTACTAGCCTTATTACATTGATTTCATGGTGAAGAGATATTCCATTGTACATAAGTACCACATTTTCTTTATCCATTGTTCTCTTTCCTGGGATATTTAAGGTGTACTGAAGTTGAGGTTCTTGTAAACAGAGTAGCCCTAAACTGTGGTGTGCTTGTGTCTTGTTGATTTTTAGACTTCCCTAGATATACTCCCGTGATTGGAAGTGCCCTATGCTCTGTCGCTCTGTTTTTTAGATGATTTAGGAACCACCATACACTTCTCCAGAGTGGCTCTCGGCAGTTCACACACTGTCCATCAGCGTATAAAGGCTCCCTGTTCTCCATGGCCTGTCCTGCATTTCTGGTTTTTACAATTTTTTCGGATGGCCCTTTTGACCGGTGGGAAATGAGACTTCTTTGTTGTGCACATTTGCATTGCTTGCTTGCTTGGTTGCCCATAAAGTGCGTATGCGTTTTTTCCTGGATATATTCAGGAAAAAACGCATACTCCCTTTTGGGCCAACTGCATCATTGTCGAAATTCTGCCGCTTTTCATGTGCTTTAAAGGCGAGTCCAATCTATCTCTTGAAATCTGTTTCTTGCAATTCTGTCTTGCATTCAGATCCTCTTCTTTGCCTTACCTCAACATATTTTTGGACGTTAGTTTTCATTTATAACTCTGCAGGTTTGTGAATTGCAGTGACCCTGAGCTCCATTTTTTAAGTTGCTCTTTTGTGAGCTGGCCTCAAAACCGCAGGATTGCTTCAGGCCCTATTTTGGCTCCGGCGAGGCGGGCTGAGCCTTTTTTTAATTCTTATTCTTAATGGGAAATTAGAGTGACATGTGCCCGTCCAAACCCCTACAACTATTCTCTCATTGTTTCCCCCTCTTCCCGTTCATCCTCCTCACAATTTGCAAAATGTGTGAAACAGAAGTTTAAATGTGCTGATTCTCTAAGTGGGGAGATTCTAAGTAACGTGGCTGGAATGATGAACAGGAGCACCAGGAGAGGATAAATGAGGTGCATTTTAGACACATCTCCCGATCACATGGTGTACAGTCCTCTGGGTTTTCCATGCATGTTTTAGCTGTAGGAAGATTCCTTGAACCTGCAGATTTGGGACCCATTGAATGGGTACCAGGTAGTATTACTTTAAAGGGTGTGCATTTCCTCACCCAACCTCACATTTCTCTTAGCGCGAACAGTTTCCAGCCTTATGTCTCATCCTGCTGTGGGTCTAGATGTGTTCAATCCATGTTGCATCACCGTCCCTGAGGAAAAGTTGTAAGAGGTTTTCTCTGTCTCTCTGTCGTTTATTTTTTTCAATTTATTACTATGTTGTTTACAGCTGATTTTCAAAGCTCTGTTTCTTGCTGCTGTACATCCACTTGATTCACGTACAGAGAGACATCAATAATTTCTTTTTCAGATTCTTACCAGTCATAGATATTCTTTTCCGGTGACTTGAGTGTGCTGAGTGCAGTTCTTTTAGCTACCGTGTAGGCCTTGTTGATTATCAGTTTGGTATTTGGAATGGTATCTTTGCTAATTTCAACCTCCTGGATGATGCCTCACCCCTCCCCACCTTTCCCGTTTAGCAGCCTTACGCGTGTTTTCTACATATTTATGTCACTTAGAATGATCATACGTAACTCCTCCGGAGTTGTTACAACTGGCCATATTTCATTGATTTCCAGGCTGAGTAATATTCCACTCTACATAAGTACCACATCTCTATCCATTTTTTCCCTCCAGAGACATTTAAGTTATATCCTAGTCGAGGATCTTTTAAACAGAGAGGCAGTAAACATTGGGGTGCCTGTGTCCTCTCGATTTTTGTTTTTCCCAAGATATACGCCCATGAGTGCAAGTGCCCTATGCTCTGTAGCTCATTTTTTAGATGCTTTAGTAAACACAATACACTTCTCCAGAATGGCCGTTGGCAATATACATTTCCACTATAAGCCTCACAGGGCTCCCTCTTCTCCTTGCCCTGTCCTGCATTTCTGGCGTTTACACTTTATGAGGATGGCTCTTCTGACTGATGCGAAGTGATATCTTTTGTAGTATTGATTTCCAGTGCCCACCTGTTTGGTTGGCTAAAAAAGTGTATGCCCTTTTCTTGAATATATACAGAAAAAAACGCATACAGCCTTTTTGGCCAACTGCAATGTCGGAAATGTTCAGCCCCTTTTCTTGTGCTTAATGGCGAATCCTTTCTACCTCCTCAAATCCCTTTCCTGCCATTCTCCCTTGCTTGCCAATCCTTTTCTCTGACTTTCCTCAAGACATTTTTCAGTGATAGATATTTTCAACTCTGCAGTTTCGTGAATTTTACTGCCCCTGAGTTCCATTGTTCAACTTGTGTTTATGGGAACTGGCCACAAAGCAGTGGGATTTCCTCAAGCCCTATACTGTTTCCATGGGCAACCCTAGCCTTTGGTCAATTCATCTTCCTGATTGGAAATTAGAGTGACATGTGCCTGTCTGAACACCTAGGACTTGTCTCTCATTGTTCCTCATCCTTCCGCTTCATCCTCTGGACAAATTCCAAACTGTACGCAACAGGATGTTGACAGTGTTGACATCTCCAAGTGGGGAGACTGTTAGTAAAGACGCTGGAGGGGTGAACCCGAGCACCAGGAGATGAGGAGATGAGATGCCTTTTCCAAACTCTTCCCGATCAGACGGTATACCATCCTCTGGATGTGACAGACATGTTTTAGCAGTAGGAAGAGTCCCATTCATGTAAGGAGAACACCAGGGCTTTTTCAAAATCAGTGTCTCCCCGAAACCCAAACTGGGGAGTTTTTTAAGCTACGGCTACACATATGTTCATTAAGGGCCTTGGGAAGTAGGCAGAGTCCAAACTTTAGATGACTGAAGTCTTCAGGGTCAGAAGCACTCACCACCGGCTTCCCTTAGGTTACACTTTAACTGTCATTGATAGATGATGTCAATAAAAATATCTATTCTTTTTCCGATTATTTCCCCTTATAGGTTATTGCACAATATTGAGTGTAGTTCCCTGTGCTATACAGTAGTTCCTTGTTGATGATCTATTTTATACATAGCAGTGTGTATGTGTTAATTCCAAACTGTTAATTTATCCCTCCTCCCACCTTTCCCCTTTGGTAATAATAAATTATAAGATTTTATACTTCTCAGAAATGGGGGAGCTGAAAGAGAGGTATCATTTTCAATGGAAAAGCATTTAAAACAAGATTGAAGCTTTAACCAAGATTATTAGATGTACATCCTTGGAAAGAAATCACTTCATTTCTCTAATATTGACCTGACAAATAAGACAAACCTTTTCACTGAACTTGCTTATAATAAAGTGATGGAAATATCAAATGGAAGTGTTAGAAACATCTTATTTTACCCGAGCCTTATAAACTGTTCTATGTTAACTACAGTTTGGCTCACACATCTGTTCATTGAAGTTACAATAGTCTCAATTTCTGTTACTGATCCTCCAGAGTGGACCCCAACAAGGGTCCCCCTGCCCAGTGTCATTGGGGCCAACAGATCGAGACTGAGTTTGGTTCCCAAGCAAAGGAAACTTTATATTTTCATCAGAGAATGGAGAGGTGAGAGCATGCACTACCCCGTGGGCTGTGGGCTGGGCTGCTGTGTAGAGATCCTGTCAGAGTCAGTGGGAGGGAGGGGGCGGAGCTCTCAAGGGCCGGGTTGGCTGCAGCTCAGGCTCTATATCTCGGAGTCTGCACTGGGCCCCAGGAGCTGAGGTGTCGACCCAGCCATTCTGCACCAGGAAATCTGGTCTGAAGTGCCGGGTGTGGAACCTCTGCATGCGGGACCCTAGGAGCACGTGAAATTAGACAAAGCACAAAGGATAAAAAAGGTCAGACTTGACTTTATTGCCCACATTCTATTTTTATCTCCCAGGGATTTTTAATGGGCTTTGCTGGGGACAAACCCCTCCTCTGCCTTTTGTCCCGTTCCTCATTCTTGGAGTGCTGAGGGTGCAGACCCTTCTTCTGTAACTGCTGAGTGCTGAGTTGGGAGCCCTCATACCAGGGGACGAGGGTCAGAACTTCTCCCCAGCAGCCTCCAGGTGACGTTGATTGGCCCCAGGACCCCTGCCTCCCTGCTCGTCCGCCTGAGCACCAGCATTGGAAGTGTTATAGATTCTAATGACCTTTAAGGGTCCAGGAAAGAGATGTGCAGAGACGCTGTGGGGGCCGGTTTCACCCCGCCCCACATTTGTTCGGCCACCTTAGGCTGACCGTTTCTGCCAGCCTAGATGCTCTGACCAGTAGTCTGCTCTTTCTTCAATTAGGCCCCTGAATTAACGTAAAAACAGCACCAGGTGTCAGAGCCCTGCCCGCTCAACTCCCAGACAGTCCAGGGTCAGTGGTGATCAAGGACCATGATGGCCACTGAGTCAACAGCCTTTTGAAGTAAACAGGAGTCCAGCCGGTCTTATTGGCCACCATCATCACGGTGTCTGTAGGCTTTTCTATGGTGACGGTGTGATATACGGTTCCCCCGCCAAGATTATTAGCTCCCCTCCGGGTGCAGGAAGTCCTGCAAGCAGTAGTCTACTCCTTCGGGACACACTATTGTTGTTTTATGAGAGAAACTCCAGGTCAAGTGATGTTCACACGAGTCGTCATGGTGCCCTGTTGCCCCCGGTTATCTCTCTGGATGTTGGAGTTGGAGGGCCTCCTCACTCGAGGTCGGTGTGCCCACGGAGCGAACCCTGCAACTTCAGGGCATGGTTGGTGATTAGGATCACCACGTGGGGTCCTTTTCCCTTAGGAGGGAGGTGGCCTTTTGGGCTGCTGATTTCCAGGTTTTTAGATACCGCCAGTATCTTGGCCAGATGTGGCAGTGGGCCAAGCCCCTTGGTGACTGTAGTTTATCCTACCTGGATGGCATTCTTGCGTTGTTCCATTTCAAGTGGTCCCAGTTTTTGCACTAATTCTCCAATGGCGATTCACCTTTCACCGGGAATGGAAAGGTCAAAGGGTTTAGCTCAATTAGGGAGTTCCAGGGCAAGGGTCTGAATTGACTGCTCTTTCCATTCTTGAAAGGCCACTTCTGGATTCTGTTCAAAAGGATCATCATCTTTTCCTTTCAGTGTTTCATATAGAGGCCCAGCTAGTAGACTGTAGTTAGGGATCCAGAAGCAGCAAACCCTGGCCTCCCCAGGAACCCCTAAGCTGTCTTCTAGTTTTAGAAAGGGGTAAGGCTGCAAATGGTTTCTTCCCTTTCCTGGGATGGGCTTCTCTGACCTTGTGTGAGAATGAAGCCCAGGCAGGTCACTGCAGTCTGTGATATTTGAGCTTTTTCTTGGACAACTTCTATCCTTTATTGGCTTGGTAGTTCAGAGGCCTCCTTAGTAGGGCTGGCGATCAGAATGTCGTCTGCATATTGAAGGAGGGTTTCCTTTTCCAGAGGTAGAACTTTTCGGTCTTTAGCTAAGCTTTCCCCAAAGATGGTGTGGGAATTTTTGAACCCTTGGGGCAAGACGGCCCGGAAGTATTGTTTTAGTTGTATGTTGAGTCCTGCCACTCACAAGCCAAAATTTCTTGTGACTCTGGGACTAATGGAATACAAAAGAAGGCATCATTGAAGACTAATACAGAATACCATGTCCTGGTGGTTGGTAGAATGACCAGCAGGGTGTAGGAATCAGGAGCAACTGGAGGTATATCCTCGGTGGCTTCACTGACTGTCCTGACATCCTTTACCAGGTCCCCAGCAGCCCATGGGGCTCTCGTGGTCAGGCCAATCCCAGGATATGGAGCTCTCCTGGGCAGGTACCCCACCCCCAACCCAGCCCACGGGGCTCTCATGGTCAGGCCCCTCCCAGGATACAGAGCTACCCTTGCAGGTACCGTGGCAGGGCTGGGCACACAGGAACCGTGCACATAGCCCTCATTGAAGAGCACCCCCAGCTCACCTGTCGCTCAGAGCTGACACAGAGCACCTCAGAGCAGGACTTGAACTAACAAACAGCAGCTCCGACAGGTCTGTGACCCTGGGCATCACTCTGTGTGGCCTCCCTCCACCTGGTCTTCCAGAGACTTCCACTGCACCCAGGGCACCAGGCCTCTGTCTCCAACCACCACCCACCCCTCCTCTCCCTGACTCCTGGGTTCCTCTCATTAGGAGAGGGTTTTCTTGAAGTTGTCTCCCACTCATGGGCCAGATAAAATGATTAGAAAACAAGCCAAAGCTGCAGCCCCTTGTCTATCCTGACTCTCAGGAGCCCACACCTGTTCCTTGGACCTGGCTGGTTCAGCAAGTTCCATTTTCTGCAACTGTGAGCCCCTGAGGGGTGATGATTGGCTACCTGGGCAGCCTTACCATGCTGGCCAGCCCTCCCCAGGTGTGCCTGGGTTGAGATCAATATAAATACCACTCCAGGCAGCAAAAGCCCCTGCAGCTGTGCCTGACGCCATTTTCTCTGCCCTGTCAGCAGTCTCGGGGCTGGGCTGGTGGGAGGGAGTGAGAGGCCACGGCTTTGTGGGTGGCCCAGTGTGAGTGGGGCTCTGCTGGACTTTCTGCAGCAGTTGCCAGGCTGCCACCTGCTAAAGAAGAGGATGTGTCACCCATACCTGCTGCTGGAATTTCTCCCTGGGCAGAGGTGAGGAAGGAAAAAAGCAGTGGGGGCAGGGACAGGACGGGTATCTCAGGCAGGGAAATGGAAATCTTCCAGAAGAGCACCCAGGGCCAGGACCATCCTGGCTGGCCTGCAGGCACCAAGTCAGCTGGCATGCTGTCACTCGTGTGGCTCCATGGCCCTTCCTCTAGGCTTTCAAGTCCTTGTATATATTCAGGTGTTTTACCTGGGAAGGGCGGGAACAGTTCAGCAGCAACTGGCCTGGGGCTCAGCTCACGTTTACTCACAGATGCCTCGGCACGGTGCCCCAGCTTTGCAATGAGGACGCTTGTTGTGTGGGGGCTGCTGGCTGAATGGGAGACGATTCCCCACCACTGACCAACTTCAGAATTGTTTACAACTGGAGCAAGTGCCCTGATACGGTTTTCCTCTGAGTAACTGGTGGGTTCTGTTTTTTTTTCTCTTTTTTGTTTTTGGTTCAAGGTAGATTTTATTCCTCTTTTTTGTATTTACAGATATAAGCATGGAAATAATTTATTCATATAAATGTATGTGAAGGGAATAATTGTTTTTTCTGTTTTATTTTTTAAATTTTATTTCTTTTTAATTTTGAATTTTATTTTATATTTTTATACAGCAGCTTCTCATTGGTTATCTATTTTATACATATAAATGTTTACATGCCAATCCCAATCTCTCAACTCCTCCCACCACCACCCCTCCAAGAGCTTTCCCCCCTTGTTGTCCATACGATTGTTGTCTACATCTGTTGCTCTATTTATGCCTTGCAAAACGGTTAATCTGTACAGTTTTTCTAGGTTCCACATATATGCATGAATATACAAGATTTGTTTTTCTCTTTCTGACTTACTTCACTCTGTATGACAGTCTCTAGATCCATCGACGTCTCTACAAATGACCCAATTTCATTCCTTTCATGGCTTAGTAATATTCCATTTTATATATGTACCACATCTTTATGCATTCGTCTGTCTGTGGGCATTTAGGTTGCTTCCATTACCTCGATATTGTAAATAGTGATGCAATGAACATTGCGGTGAATGTCTCTTTTTGATTTATGGTTTTGTCTGGATATATGTCCAGTCCTGGGATCGCTGTATCATATGGTAATTCTATTATTAGTTTCTTAAGAAACTCCATATTGTTCTCCATAGTAACTGTATCAACTTATATTCCCAACAATAGTGGAAGAGGGTTCCTTTTCTCCACACCCTTTCCAGCATTTGTTGTTTGTAGATTTTCAGATGATGCCCATTCTAACAGGTGTGAGGTGATACCTCATTGTTGAGTCCATTTCGTTGAGCAGGGGGTAGGTCTTGTCTATTACATATTTGGCTTATGGAACGGTATCTGTGCTAATTTCAATCTCTGGTTTTATGCAGCACCCCCTTAACTCACCTTTCCCTTTAAGCAAGCATAAGTTGGTTTTCTAATCTTGAGACCCTGTTCTGTTTTGTAATTCAGTTCATGTGTAGCCAAGTTTACATTCCGTGCATTAGTGATACCTTATGATGTTTCTTTTTCTGTGTGACTTATTTCACTTAGAATCATCATGCCTCAATCCACTCATTATGCTGGTACAGGCCTGGTGACACAGATTTCATTGCTGAGTGGTATTCTGTTGTACGTAAGTACCGCAACTTCTTTATCAATTATTTGTTCTCTGGGATATTTAACTCGTACTGTAGAAGAGGTTCCTGTAAACAGAGCCGTCCCAAATTTTGGGGTGGCTGTGTCTTTTTGATTTTAATTTCCCTAAGCTATAGGACCATAAGTGGAAATGCCCTAGACTCTGTTGCTTTGTTTTTCAGATGTATCAGGAAACACCATACACTTCTCCAGAGTGGCTGTTGGCAATTTACATCCCGCCCATCAGCATAACAAGGCTCCTTTTTCCCCATGGCCTGTCTTGCCTTTCTGGATTTTACACTTTTCTCAGATGGCCCTTTAGACCGGGGGGAAGTGACACTTCATAGTAGTTCGGATTTCCATTGCAAGCTTGCTTGGTTTGCCAAAAAGGGCATATGTGTTTTTTCCTGAATATATTCAGGAACAAACTCATACGCCCTTTGTTGCCAAGTGCATCATTGTCGATGTTCTGCCTCTTTTCCTATGCTTTAAATGCAATTCCAGTCTACCTCCTGAAATCGGTTTCCTGAAATTCTGCCCCGCTTTCAAGTCCTCTTCGCAGCCTTACTTCAATATATTTTTGGACGTTATCTGTTATTTATAACTCTCCAGGTTTGTGAATTACAGGGCCCCTGAGCTCCTTTCTTCAACTCGCTTTCTTGTGAGCTGGCCGCAAACCCGCAAGACTGCTTCAGGCCCTAATCTGCTTCTGGCAGGGCACGCTGAGCCTTTGGTTAATTTCTCTTCCTGGTGGGAAATGAGTGTTAAATATACCCGTCCAGACACCTACCTCACTCTCAACCCCTTGGTGATGTGGGTCCTCTGGTTTGTGGCCACCTTTGCTGGGTTCCTCACCTTTCGATGATGTGGCCCCACTAGTGTGAGGACACTCCTGCTTGGTTCTCATCCACGTGGTTATGTGGACCCCCTGGTGAGAGTCTGTTCCTGGCTTTGTTCCTCACCCACCTGTGAGGGAGACCCTCTGCTGATAGGTCACTCCTGCATGGCTGGCACACATTGCCTTGGTGAAGTCAGCCGTGTGGTGGCAGTTGGAGCGTGCTGGGAATCTCCTCCCCCCGGTGATGAGGACCCTCTTGCGTCAGGCCCTAACTGCTGGACTCACCAACTTTTCTTAGGGAGCCCGGTGATGCTTTGGCACTCCTCTTAGGATCCCATCTCCATGGGGTTGTGGGCCTTCTGCTCTGAGGTCCCAACGGCTGGGTTGTTCACATTTTCATGATGTGGGCTCTCTGGTGTTCACAGAAGCCTGGATCCCATAGCCTCTGTGCTCTTGGCCGCCTGCTGGGAGGTTCCAACTGCTGGATTCCTCACCTTTCTTATTCTTTGGGCCCTCTGTTTTTAGGCTACTCCTGCCTGCCTCACTCCCGTTCCCTTTGTGATATGTGTCCTCTGATTTGAGGCCACATGTGCTGGGTTCCGCACCTTTCGATGATGTGACCCCACTGGAGGGAAGACAGTCCTGACTGGTTCCCATCTCCTTGCTGATGTGGGCCCTCAGGTGAGAGTCTGATCCTGGCTGGGTTCCTCACCCTTCTGTGAGGTGGGCCCTCTGCTGTGAGGTCAATCATGCCTGTCTGGCACAGGTCACCTTGGCAACGTGGGCCCTCTGGTGGCAGTTGGAGTGTGCTGGATCCTCCTCCCCTCGGTGATGAGGGCCCTCTTGCCTTAGGCCATAACTGCAGGGCTCCCCACATTTTCTGATGTGCGCCAAGTGAGTGAGGAGACTCTTGCCAGGTTCCCATCCCCATGGCGATATGGGCCTTCTGCTCTGAGGTCAAAACGGCTGGCTTGCTCACAGTACCATGATGTGGGCCCTCTGCTGTGAGTTCACTCCGGCAAGGATCCCTTATCATCGGTGCTCTGAGCCGCCTGCTGGGAGGTTCCAACTGCTGGATTCCTCAACTTTTTTATTCTATGTGCCCTCTGTTGTGAGGCTCCTCCTGCCTGCCTCACTGCCAGCCCCTTGGTGATGACTGTCCTATGGCTTGAGGCCACATGTGCTGCGTTCCTCACCTTTCGATGATGTGACCCCACTCGTGTGAGGACACTCCTGCCTGGTTCCCATCCCCTTGGTGAGGTGGGCCCTCTGGCGAGAGTCTAATCCTGGCTGGGTTCCTCAACGTTCTGTGAGGTAGGCCCTCTGCTGTGAGGTCACTCCTGCCTGGCTGGCACACGTCACCTTGGAGACGTGAGCCCTCTGGTGGCAGTTGGAGCGTGCAGGGCACCTCCTCCTCTCGGTGATGACGGCCCTCTGGCGTCAGGCCCTAAATGGTGGGCTCCCCACATTTTCTGATGTGCGCCCAGTGGTGCGAGGACACTCCAGCCAGGTTCCCATTCCCATGGGGATGTGGGCCTTCTGCGCTGAGGTCTCAACTCCTGGGTTGCTCACAGTTTTGTGATGTGGGCCCTCTGCTGTGAGTTCACTGTGGCCTGGATCCCATAGCCTCGGTGTTCTGGGCCGCCTGCTGGAAGGTCTAAATGCTGGAATTCTCACGTTTTTTATATTATGTGCCCTGTGTTGTGAGGCTACTCCTGCCTGCCTCACTCCAAGGCCCTTGGTGATGTGGGTCCTCTGGTTTGAGGACACATGTGCTGGGTTCCTCACCTTAAGATGATGAGGCCCCACTGGTGTGAGGATAATCCTGACTGGGTCCCATCCCCTTTGTGATGTGGGCCCTCTGGTGAGAGTCTGATCCTGGCTGGGTTCCTCACCCATCTGTGAGGTGGGCCCTCTACTATCAGGTAACTCTTGCCTGGGTTGCTCACCTCGCCTTGTTGACATGAGCCCTCTGGTGGCAATTGGACCCTGCTGGGAGCCTCCTCAGCTCTGTGATGAGGGCCCTCTGACGTCAGGCCCTAACTGCTGGGCTCCCCAACTTTTCTTAGTGAGCCCAGTGTTGCTCAAGCACTCCTCTTAGGTTCCCATCCCCATGGGGATGTGGGCCTTCTGCTCTGAGGTTCCAACGGCTGGGTTGATCACAATTTCATGATGTGGGCTCTCTGGTGTTAGTTCACTGTGGCCTGGATCCCATAGCCTCTGTGGTCTTGGCTGCCTGCTGGGAGGTTCCAACTGCTCGATTCCTCAACTTTTGTATTCTATGGGTCCTGTGTTGTGATGCTCCTCCTGCCTGCCTCACTCGCAACCCCTTCGTGATGTGGGTCTTCTGGTTTGAGGCCACATGTGCTGGGTTAGGCAACTTTCAATGATGTGGCCCCACTGGTGTGAGGACACTCCTGCCTGGTTCCCATCCCCTTGGTGATGTGGGCCTTCTGGTGACAGTCTTATCCTGGCTGGGTTCCTCACTCTTCTGTGAGGTAGGCCCTCTGCTGTGAGGTCAATCCTGCCTGACTTGCACACATCACCTTGGCGACGTGGGCCCTCTGTTGGCACATGGAACCTGCTGGGAACCTCCTGCCCTCGGTGATGATGGCCCTCTAGCATCAGGCTCTAACTGCTGGGCTCCCCACGTTTTCTGATGTGAGCCCAGTGATGCCAGGACACTCCTGTCAGGTTCCCATCCCCATGGGGATGTGGGCTTTCTGCTCTGAGGTCCCAATGCCTGGGTTGCTCACAGTTTCATGATGTGGGCTCTCTGGTGTTAGTTAACTCCTGCCTGCATCCCATAGCTTCTGTGCTCTCGGCCGCCTGCTGGGAGGTTCCAAATGCTGGATTCCTCACTTTTTTTATTCTTTGGGCCCTCTGTTTTTAGGCTACTCCTACCTGCCTCACTCCCATCCCCTTTGTGATGTATGTCCTCTGATATGAGGCCACATGTGCTGGGTTCCTCACCTTTCGATGATGTGGCCCCACTGGTGGGAGGACAGTCCTGACTGGTTCCCATCCCCTTGGTGTTGTGGGCCCTCTGGTGAGAGTCTCATCCTGCCTCGGTTCCTCACCCTTCTGTGAGATAGGCCCTCTGCTGTGAGGTCACTACTGCCTGGCTGGCGCATGCCACCTTGTAGATGTGGGCCCTCTGTTGGCAGTTGGAACCTACTGGGAGTCTCCTCCCCTCAGTTATGAGGGCCCCCTGGCGTCAGGCCCTAACTGCTGGGCTCCTAACTTTTTCTGATATGTGCTAAGTGGTGCAAAGCCACTCCTGCCAGGTTCCCATCCCAATGGGGATGTGGGCCTTCTGTTCTGAGGTCCCAACAGCTGGGCTGCTCACAGGTTCATGATGTGGGCCCTCTGCTGTGAGTTCACTGCGGCCTGGATCCCATAGCCTCGGTGCTCTGGGCCACTTGCTGGGAGGTTCCAACTGCTGGATTCCTCAACTTTTATATTCTATGGACCCTGTGTTGTGAGGCCAGTCCTGCCAGCCTCATTCCGAACCCCTTGGTGATGTGGTTCCTCTGGTTTGAGGACACATGTGCTGGGATCCTCACCTTTCGATGATGTTGTCCCACTGGTGTGGGGACACTCCTGCCTGGTTCCCATCCCCTTGGTGATGTGGGCCCTCTGGTGAGAGTCTGATCCTGGCTGTGTTCCTCACCCTTCTGTGAGGTGGGCCCTCTGCTGTGAGGTCACTCCTGCCAGACTGGCACACATCGCCTTGGCGACGTTGGCCCTCTGGTGGCAGCTGGAGCCTGCTGGGAGCCTCCTCCTCTCGGTGATGAGTGCCCTCTAGCGTCAGGCCCTAACTTCTGAGCACCCCACGTTTTCTGATGTGAGCCCAGTGATGCCAGGACACTCCTGTCATGTTCCCATCACCATGGGGATGTGGGCCTTCTGCTCTGAGGTCCCAATGTCTGGGTTGCTCACAGTTTCATGATGTGGGCTGTCTGGTGTTAGTTCACTCTGGCCTGGTTCCTCTAGCCTCTGTGCTCTGGGCCGCCTGCTGGGAGGTTCCAACTGCTGGATTCCTCACCTTTCTTATTTTTGGGCCCTCTGTTATGAGGCTCCTCCTGCCTGCCTCACTCCCAGCCCCTTGGTGATGGGTGTCCTATGGTTTGAAGCCACATGTTCTGGGTTCCTCACCTTTAGATGATGTGGCCCTACTCATGTGAGGACACTCCTGCCTGGTTCCAATCCATTTGGTGATGTGGGCCCTCTGGTGCGAGTCTGATCCTGACTGGGTTCGTCACACTTCTCTGAGGTGGGCCCTCTGCTGTGAGGTCATTCGTGCCTGGTTGGCACACATCGCCTTGGCGACGTCAGCCCTCTGGTGGCAGTTGGAGCCTGCTGGGAGCCTCCTTCCCTTGGTGATGAGGGTCCTCTGGCGTCAGGCCCTAACTGCTGGTCGCCCAAAATTTTCTGATACGTTCTCAGTGGTGCGAGGACACTCCTACCAGAATTCCATCCCCATGGGGATGTGGGCCTCCTGCTCTGAGGTCCCAATGGCTGGGTTGCTCAGTTTCATGACATGGGCCCTCTTCTGTGAGTTCACTGTGGCCTGGATCCCATGGCCTCGGTGCTCTGGGCCGCCTGCTGGGAGGTTCCAACTGCTGGATTCCTCACTTTTTTATTCTATGTGCCCAGTGTTGTGAGGTTACTCCTGCCTGCCTCACTCCGAGGTCCTTGGTGATGTGGGTCCTCTGGTTTGAGGACACATGTGCTGAGTACCTCAGCTTTCGATGATGTGGCCCCACTGATGTGAAGACACTCCTGCCTGGTTCCCATCCCCTTGGTGATGTGGGCCCTCTGGTGAGAGTCTGATGTTGGCTGGGTTTCTCACCCTTCTGTGAGGTGGGACCTCTGCTGTGAGGTAACTCCTGCCTGGCATGCTCACGTTGCCTTGGCAATGTGAGCCCTCAGGTGGCAGTTGGAGCCTGCTGGGAATCTCCTCCCCTCAGTTATGAGAGCTCTGGATAAAACACATATGCCCTTTTTTGCCAAGTGCATTATTTTCCAAGTTCTGTCTCTTTTCCTATGCTTTAAGAACTACTCCCGTGTACGTTCTGAAATCAGTTTCCAGCAATTCTGCCCGGCATTCAAGTCCTCATCGCAGCCTTACTTCAGTATAATTTTGGATGATAGCTGTCATTTATAACTCTGCAGGTTTCTGAATTACAGTGCCCCTGAGCTCCTTTCTTCAACTCGCTTTCTTGTGAGCTGGCCGCAACACCGCAGGATCTCCTCAGGCCCTAATCTAGTTCCAGCATGGCACGCAGAGCCTTTGGTTCATTTATCTTCCTGGTGGGAAATGAGAGTTAAATTTGCCCGTCCAGACACCTACAGATAGTCTCCCATAGCTTCTCCTTATTCCTGTTCATCTTCCGAAGAAATTGCAAACTGGGCCAAACAGGAGGTTAAAGGCACTGACTCTCCAAGTGGGGAGAGTGTTAGTAAAGCGTCTTGAATGTTGCACCCGAGTACCAGGGGACGAAAACTGAGACACATTTGAACACGTTTCCCGATCACACGGTGGATCATACTCTTGGTTCCACATGCATGTTTTAGCTGAAGGAAGAATCCCTTAAACATGGAGAGTTGAGACCCATGGAATGGGTACCATGAAATATGACTTCAAAGGGTCTGCATTTGCTCACCAAACCTCACCAATCCTATCACTGCTGCGTTTATGCCACTGTACACACGCTTCATTCTCTTCCGGAGACATATAAATCCATAGGTTTTAAGATTCTTACTAGTCAGGTATATTGTTAGGCGTTTAATATGGGGTGTTGAGTCCACTTCGTTGAGCAAGGAGTAGCTCTTGTCTATTACATATTTGGCTTATGGAACGGTATCTGTGCTAATTTCAATCTCTGGTTTTATGCAGCACCCCAACTCACCTTTCCCCTTAAGCAAGTATAAGTTGGTTTTCTACATTTGAGACCCTGTTCTGTTTTGTAATTCAGTTCCTGTGTAGCCAAGTTTACATTCCATGTAGTAGTGATATCTTATGATGTTTCTTTTTCTGTGTGACTTATTTCACTTAGAATCATCGTACCTGAATCCACTCATTATGCTGCTACGGGCCTGATGACATAGATTTCATTGCTGAGTGATATTGCATTGTACGTAATTACCACAACTTCTTTATCCATTTTTCGCTTTCTGTGATATTGAACTTGTACCGTAAACGAGGTTCTTGTAAACAGAGCCGGCCCAAACTTTGGGGTGGCTGTGTCTTTTTGATTTTAATTTCCCTAAGCTATAGGACCATAAGTGGAAGTGCCCTAGGCTCTGTTGCTTTGTTTTTTAGATGTTTCAGGAAACACCATACACTTCTCCAGAGTGGCTGCTGGCAATTTACATCCCGCCCATCAGCATAACAAGGCTCCCAGTTCTCCATGACCTATCCTGCCTTTCTGGATTTTACACTTTTTTCAGATGGCCCTTTTGACTGGGGGGCAGTGAGACTACATTGTAGTGCAGATTTCCTTTGCAAACTTGCTTGGTTGGCCAAAAAGGGCGTATGCGTTTTTTCCTGAATATATTCAGGAAAAAACGCATACGCCCTTTTTGGCCAAGTGCATCATTGTGGACGTTCTGCCTCTTTTCCTATGCTTTACATGCAATTCCAGTCTACCTCCTGAAATCGGTTTCCTGCAATTCTGCCCCGCTTTCAAGTCCTCTTGTCAGCCTTCCTTCAATATATTTTTGGACGATAGCTGTCATTTATAACTCTGCAGGTTTGTGAATTACAGTGCCCCTGAGCTCCTTTCTTCAACTCGCTTTCTTGTGAGCTGGCCGCAACACCGCAGGATTGCTTCGGGCCCTAGTTTGGTTCCGGCATGAAATGCTGATCCTTTGGTTAATTCCTCTTCCTGGTGGGAAATGAGAGTTAAATTTGCCCGTCCAGACACCTCCACCTAGTCTCTCATTGGTTCTCCCTATTCCCGTTCATTTTCCACAGAGATTGCAAACTGGGCCAAACAGGAGGTTAAAGGCACTGACTCTCCAAGTGGGCAGAGTGTTAGTAAAGCGTCTGGAATGTTGCACCCGAGTACCAGGGGACGAAAACTGAGACACATTTGAACACGTTTCCCGATCACATGGTGGATCATACTCTGGGTTCCACATGCATGTTTTAGCTGAAGGAAGAATCCCTTAAACCTGGAGAGTTGAGACCCATGGAATGGGTACCATGCAATATGACTTCAAAGGGTCTGCATTTGCTCACCAAACTTCACCAATCCTATCACTGCTGCGTTTATGCCGCTGTACACACGCTTGATTCTCTTTCGGAGACATATAAATCCTTAGGTATTAAGATTATTACTAGTCAGGTATATTCTTAGGCGTTTAATGTGGGGTGTTGAGTCCACTTCGTTGAGCAAGGAGTTGCTCTTGTCTATTACATATTTGGCTTATGGAACGGTATCTGTGCTAATTTCAATCTCTGGTTTTATGCAGCACCCCAACTAACCTTTCCACTTAAGCAAGCATAAGTTGGTTTTCTACATTTGACACCCTGTTCTGTTTTGTAATTCAGTTCTTGTGTAGCCAAGTTTACATTCCGTGTAGTAGTGATATCTTATGATGTTTCTTTTTCTGTGTGACTTATTTCACTTAGAATCATCGTACCTGAATCCACTCATTATGCTGCTACGGGCCTGATGACATAGATTTCATTGCTGAGTGATATTGCATTGTACGTAAGTACCACAACTTCTTTATCCATTTTTCGCTTTCTGTGATATTGAACTTGTACCGTAAACGAGGTTCTTGTAAACACAGCCGGCCGAAACTTTGGGGTGGCTGAGTCTTTTTGATTTTAATTTCCCTAAGCTATAGGACCATAAGTGGAAGTGCCCTAGGCTCTGTTGCTTTGTTTTTTTGATGTTTCAGGAAACACCATACACTTCTTCAGAGTGGCTGTTGGCAATTTACATCCCGCCCATCAGCTTAACAAGGCTCCCAGTTCTCTATGGTCTGTCCTGCCTTTCTGGATTTTACACTTTTTTCAGATAGCCCTTTTGACCGGGGGCAGTGAGACTTCACTGTAGTGCAGATTTCCTTTGCAAGCTTGCTTGGTTGGCCAAAAAGGGCGTATGCGTTTTTTCCTGAATATATTCAGGGAAAAACGCATACGCCCTTTTTGGCCAAGTGCATCATTGTGGACGTTCTGCCTCTTTTCCTATGCTTTACATGCAATTCCAGTCTACCTCCTGAAATCGGTTTTCTGCAATTCTGCCCCGCTTTCAACTCCTCTTGGCAGCCTTCCTTCAATATATTTTTGGACGATAGCTGTAATTTATAACTCTGCAGGATTGTGAATTACAGTGCCCCTGAGCTCCTTTCTTCAACTCGCTTTCTTGTGAGCTGGCCGCAACACCGCAGGATTGCTTCAGGCCCTAGTTTGGTTCCGGCATCGCATGCTGAGCCTTTCGTTAATTCCTCTTCCTGGTGGGAAATGAGAGTTAAATTTGCCCGTCCTCACAGCTCCAGCTAGTCTCTCATTGGTTCTCCCTATTCCTGTTCATCTTACGCAGAAATTGCAAACTGGGCCAAACAGGAGGTTAATGGCACTGACTCTCCAAGTGGGGAGAGTGTTAGTAAAGCGTCTGGAATGTTGCACCCGAGTACCAGGGAACGAAAACTGAGACACATTTGAAAACGTTTCCCGATCACACGGTGGATCATACTCTGGGTTCCACATGCATGTTTTAGCTGAAGGAAGAATCCCTTAAACCTGGAGAGTTGAGACCCATGGAATGGGTACCATGCAATATGACTTCAAAGAGTCTGCATTTGCTCACCGAACCTCACCAATCCTATCACTGCTGCGTTTATGCCACTGTACACACGCTAGATTCTCTTTCGGAGACATATAAATCCATAGGTTTTAAGATTCTTACTAGTCAGGTATATTGTTAGGCGTTTAATATGGAGTGTTGAGTCCACTTCGTTGAGCAAGGAGTAGCTCTTGTCTATTACATATTTGGCTTATGGAACGGTATCTGTGCTAATTTCAATCTCTGGTTTTATGCCGCACCCCAATTCACCTTTCCCCTTAAGCAAGCATAAGTTGGTTTTCTACATTTGAGACCCTGTTCTGTTTTGTAATTCAGTTCCTGTGTAGCCAAGTTTACATTCCGTGTAGTAGTGATACCTTATGATGTTTCTTTTTCTGTGTGACTTATTTCACTTAGAATCATCGTACCTGCATCCACTCATTATGCTGCTACGGGCCTGATGACATTGATTTCATTGCTGAGTGATATTGCATTGTACGTAAGTACCACAACTTCTTTATCCATTTTTCGCTTTCTGTGATATTGAACTTGTACCGTAAACGAGGTTCTTGTCAACAGAGCCGGCCCAAACTTTGGGGTGGCTGTGTCTTTCTGATTTTAATTTCCCTAAGCTATAGGACCATAAGTGGAAGTGCCCTAGGCTCTGTTGCTTTGTTTTTTAGATGTTTCAGGAAACACCGTACACTTCTCCAGAGTGGCTGTTGGCAATTTACATCCCGCCCACCAGCATAACAAGGCTCCCAGTTCTCCATGGCCTGTCCTGCCTTTCTGGATTTTACACTTTTTTCAGATGGCCCTTTTGACCGTGGGGCAGTGAGACTTCATTGTAGTGCAGATTTCCTTTGCAAGCTTGCTTGGTTGGCCAAAAAGGGCGTATGCGTTTTTTCCTGAATATATTCAGGAAAAAACGCATACGCCCTTTTTGGCCAAGTGCATCATTGTGGACGTTCTGCCTCTTTTCCTATGCTGTACATGCAATTCCAGTCTACCTCCTGAAATCGGTTTCCTGCAATTCTGCCCCGCTTTCAAGTCCTCTTGGCAGCCTTACTTCAATATATTTTTGGACGATAGCTGTCCTTTATAACTCTGCAGGTTTGTGAATTACAGTGCCCCTGAGCTCCTTTCTTCAACTCGCTTTCTTGTGAGCTGGCCGCAACACCGCAGGATTGCTTCAGGCCCTAGTGTGGTTCCGGCACGGCACGCTGAGCCTTTGGTTAATTCCTCTTCCTGGTGGGAAATGAGAGTTAAATTTGCACGTCCAGACACCTCCAGCTAGTCTCTCTTTGGTTCTCCCTATTCCTGTTCATTTTCCACAGAAATTGCAAACTGGGCCAAACAGGAGGTTAAAGGAACTGACTCTCCAAGTGGGGAGAGTGTTAGTAAAGCATCTGGAATGTTGCACCCGAGTTCCACGGGACGAAAACTGAGACACATTTGAACACGTTTCCCGATCACACGGTGGATCATACTCTGGGTTCCACATGCATGTTTTAGCTGAAGGAAGAATCCCTTAAACCTGGAGAGTTGAGACCCATGGAATGGGTACCATGCAATATGACTTCAAAGGGTCTGCATTTGCTCACCGAACTTCACCAATCCTATCACTGCTGCGTTTATGCCGCTGTACACACGCTTGATTCTCTTTCGGAGACATATAAATCCGTAGGTTTTAATATTCTTACTAGTCAGGTATATTCTTAGGCATTTAATATGGGGTGTTGAGTCCACTTCGTTGAGCAAGGAGTAGCTCTTGTCTATTACATATTTGGCTTATGGAACGGTATCTGTGCTAATTTCAATCTCTGGTTTCATGCAGCACCCCAACTCACCTTTCCCCTCAAGCAAGTATAAGTTGGTTTTCTACATTTGAGACCCTGTTCTGTTTTGTAATTCAGTTCTTGTGTAGCCAAGTTTACCTTCCTTGTAGTAGTGATATCTTATGGTGTTTCTTTTTCTGTGTGACTTATTTCACTTAGAATCATCATACCTGAATCCACTCATTATGCTGCTACGGGCCTGATGACATAGATTTCATTGCTGAGTGATATTGCATTGTACGTAAGTACCACAACTTCTTTATCCATTTTTCGCTTTCTGTGATATTGAACTTGTACCGTAAACGAGGTTCTTGTAAACAGAGCCGTCCCAAACTTTGGGGTGGCTGTGTCTTTTTGATTTTAATTTCCCTAAGCTATAGGACCATAAGTGGAAGTGCCCTAGGTCTGTAGCTTAGTTTTTTAGATGTTTCAGGAAACACCATACACTTCCCCAGAGTGGCTGTTGGCAATTTACATCCCGCCCATCAGCATATCAAGGCTCCCAGTTCTCCATGGCCTGTCCTGCCTTTCTGGATTTTACACTTTTTTCAGATGGCCCTTTTGACCGGGGGGCAGTGCGACTTCATTGTAGTGCAGATTTCCTTTGCAAGCTTGCTTGGTTGGCCAAAAAGGGCGTATGCGTTTTTTCCTGAATATTTTCAGGAAAAAACGCATACGCCCTTTTTGGTGAAGTGCATCATTGTGCACGTTCTGCCTCTTTTCCTATGCTTTACATGCAATTCCCGTCTACCTCCTGAAATCGGTTTCCTGCAATTCTGCCCCGCTTTCAAGTCCTCTTGGCAGCCTTACTTCAATATATTTTTGGACGATAGCTGTCATTTATAACTCTGCAGGTTTGTGAATTACAGTGCCCCTGAGCTCCTTTCTTCAACTCGCTTTCTTGTGAGCTGGCCGCAACACCGCAGGATTGCTTCAGGCCCTAGTGTGGTTCCGGCACGGCACGCTGAGCCTTTGGTTAATTCCTCTTCCTGGTGGGAAATGAGAGTTAAATTTGCCCGTCCAGACACCTCCAGCTAGTCTCTCATTGGTTCTCCCTATTCCTGTACATTTTCCGCAGAAATTGCAAACTGGGCCAAACAGGAGTTTAAAGGCACTGACTCTCCAAGTGGGGAGAGTGTTAGTAAAGCGTCTTGAATGTTGCACCCGAGTACCAGGGGACGAAAACTGAGACACATTTGAACACGTTTCCTGATCACACGGTGGATCATACACTGTGTTCCACATGCATGTTTCAGCTGAAGGAAGAATCCCTTAAACCTGGAGAGTTGAGACCCATGGAATGGGTACCATGCAGTATGACTTCAAAGGGTCTGCATTTGCTCACCGAACCTCACCAATCCTATCACTGCTGCGTTTATGCCGCCGTACACACGCTTGATTCTCTTTCGGAGACATATAAATCCATAGGTTTTAAGATTATTTCTAGTCAGGTATATTCTTAGGCGTTTAATATGGGGTGTTGAGTCCACTGCGTTGAGCAAGGAGTAGCTCTTGTCTATTACATATTTGGCTTATGGAACGGTATCTGTGCTAATTTCAATCTCTGGTTTTATGCAGCACCCCAACTCACCTTTCCCCTTAAGCAAGCATAAGTTCGTTTTCTACATTTGAGACCCTGTTCTGTTTTGTAATTCAGTTCCTGTGTAGCCAAGTTTACATTCCGTGTAGTAGTGATACCTTATGATGTTTCTTTTTCTGTGTGACTTATTTCACTTAGAATCATCGTACCTGCATCCACTCATTATGCTGCTACGGGCCTGATGACATAGATTTCATTGCTGAGTGATATTGCATTGTACGTAAGTACCACAACTTCTTTATCCATTTTTCGCTTTCTGTGATATTGAACTTGTACCGTAAACGAGGTTCTTGTAAACAGAGCCAGCCCAAACATTGGGGTGGCTGTGTCTTTTTGATTTTAATTTCCCTAAGCTATAGGACCATAAGTGGAAGTGCCCTAGGCTCTGTTGCTTTGTTTTTTAGATGTTTCAGGAAACACCATACACTTCTCCAGAGTGGCTGTTGGCAGTTTACATCCCGCCCACCAGCATAACAAGGCTCCCAGTTCTCCATGGCCTGTCCTGCCTTTCTGGATTTTACACTTTTTTCAGATGGCCCTTTTGACCGGGGGGCAGTGAGACTTCATTGTAGTGCAGATTTCCTTTGCAAGCTTGCTTGGTTGGCCAAAAAGGGCGTATGCGTTTTTTCCTGAATATATTCAGGAAAAAACGCATACGCCCTTTTTGGCCAAGTGCATCATTGTGGACGTTCTGCCTCTTTTCCTATGCTTTACATGCAATTCCCGTCTACCTCCTGAAATCGGTTTCCTGCAATTCTGCCCCGCTTTCAAGTCCTCTTGGCAGCCTTACTTCAATATATTTTTGGACGATAGCTGTCATTTATAACTCTGCAGGTTTGTGAATTACAGTGCCCCTGAGCTCCTTTCTTCAACTCGCTTTCTTGTGAGCTGGCCGCAACACCGCAGGATTGCTTCAGGCCCTAGTGTGGTTCTGGCACGGCATGCTGAGCCTTTGGTTAATTCCTCTTCCTGGTGGGAAATGAGAGTTAAATTTGCCCGTCCACACACCTCCAGCTAGTCTCTCATTGGTTCTCCCTATTCCTGTACATTTTCCGCAGAAATTGCAAACTTGGCCAAACAGGAGTTTAAAGGCACTGACTCTCCAAGTGGGGAGAGTGTTAGTAAAGCGTCTTGAATGTTGCACCCGAGTACCAGGGGACGAAAACTGAGACACATTTGAACACGTTTCCTGATCACACGGTGGATCATACTCTGTGTTCCACATGCATGTTTCAGCTGAAGGAAGAATCCCTTAAACCTGGAGAGTTGAGACCCATGGAATGGGTACCATGCAGTATGACTTCAAAGGGTCTGCATTTGCTCACCGAACCTCACCAGTCCTATCAATGCTGCGTTTAAGCAGCCGTACACAGGCTTGATTCTCTTTCGGAGACATAAATCCGTAGGTTTTAAGATTATTTCTAGTCAGGTATATTCTTAGGCGTTTAATATGGGGTGTTGAGTCCACTGCGTTGAGCAAGGAGTAGCTCTTGTCTATTACATATTTGGCTTATGGAACGGTATCTGTGCTAATTTCAATCTCTGGTTTCATGCAGCACCCCAACTCACCTTTCCCCTCAATCAAGCATAAGTTGGTTTTCTACATTTGAGACCCTGTTCTGTTTTGTAATTCAGTTCTTGTGTAGCCAAGTTTACCTTCCGTGTAGTAGTGATATCTTCTGGTGTTTCTTTTTCTGTGTGACTTATTTCACTTAGAATCATCATACCTGAATCCACTCATTATCTGCTACGGGCCTGATGACATAGATTTCATTGCTGAGTGATATTGCATTGTACGTAAGTACCACAACTTCTTTATCCATTTTTTGCTTTCTGTGATATTGAACTTGTACCGTAAACAAGGTTCTTGTAAAGAGAGCCGTCCCAAACTTTGGGGTGGCTTTGTCTTTTTGATTTTAATTTCCCTAAGCTATAGGACCATAAGTGGAAGTGCCCTAGGCTCTGTTGCTTAGTTTTTTAGATGTTTCAGGAAACACCATACACTTCTCCAGAGTGGCTGTTGGCAATTTACATCCCGCCCACCAGCATAACAAGACTCCCAGTTCTCCATGGCCTGTCCTGCCTTTCTGGATTTTACACTTTTTTCAGATGGCCCTTTTGACCGGGGGGCAGTGAGACTTCATTGTAGTGCAGATTTCCTTTGCAAGCTTGCTTGGTTGGCCAAAAAGGGCGTATGCGTTTTTTCCTGAATATATTCAGGAAAAAACGCATACGCCCTTTTTGGCCAAGTGCATCATTGTGGACGTTCTGCCTCTTTTCCTATGCTTTACATGCAATTCCCGTCTACCTCCTGAAATCGGTTTCCTGCAATTCTGCCCCGCTTTCAAGTTCTCTTGGCAGCCTTACTTCAATATATTTTTGGACGATAGCTGTCATTTATAACTCTGCAGGTTTGTGAATTACAGTGCCCCTGAGCTCCTTTCTTCAACTCGCTTTCTTGTGAGCTGGCCGCAACACCGCAGGATTGCTTCAGGCCCTAGTGTGGTTCCGGCACGGCACGCTGAACCTTTGGTTAATTCCTCTTCCTGGTGGGAAATGAGAGTTAAATTTGCCCATCCAGACACCTCCAGCTAGTCTCTCATTGGTTCTCCCTATTCCTGTACATTTTCCGCAGAAATTGCAAACTGGGCCAAACAGGAGTTTAAAGGCACTGACTCTCCAAGTGGGAAGAGTGTTAGTAAAGCGTCTTGAATGTTGCACCCGAGTACCAGGGGACGAAAACTGAGACACATTTGAACACATTTCCCGATCACACGGTGGATCATACTCTGGGTTCCACATGCATGTTTTAGCTGAAGGAAGAATCCCTTAAACCTGGAGAGTTGAGACCCATGGAATGGGTACCATGCAATATGACTTCAAAGGGTCTGCATTTGCTCACCGAACCTCACCAATCCTATCACTGCTGCGTTTATGCCGCCGTACACACGTTTGATTCTCTTTCGGAGACATATAAATCCACAGGTTTTAAGATTCTTACTAGTCAGGTGTATTCTTAGGCGTTTAATATGGGGTGTTGAGTACACTTCGTTTAGCAAGGAGTAGCTCTTGTCTATTACATATTTGGCTTATGGCACGGTATCTGTGCTAATTTCAATCTCTGGTTTCATGCAGCACCCCAACTCACCTTTCCCCTTAAGCAAGCATAAGTTGGTTTTCTACATTTGAGACCCTGTTCTGTTTTGTAATTCAGTTCCTGTGTAGCCAAGTTTACATTCCGTGTAGTAGTGATATCTTATGATCTTTCTTTTCCTGTGTGACTTATTTCACTTAGAATCATCGTACCTAAATCCACTCATTATGCTGCGACGGGCCTGATGACATAGATTTCATTGCTGAGTGATATTGCATTGTACGTAAGTACCACAACTTCTTTATCCATTTTTCGCTTTCTGTGATATTGAACTTGTACCGTAAACGAGGTTCTTGTAAACAGAGCCGGCCCAAACTTTGGGGTGGCTGTGTCTTTCTGATTTTAATTTCCCTAAGCTATAGGACCATAAGTGGAAGTGCCCTAGGCTCTGTTGCTTTGTTTTTTAGATGTTTCAGGAAACACCATACACTTCTCCAGAGTGGCTGTTGGCAATTTACATCCCGCCCACCGGCATAACAAGGCTCCCAGTTCTCCATGGCCTGTCCTGCCTGTCTTGATTTTACACTTTTTTCAGATGGCCCTTTTGACCGTGGGGCAGTGAGACTTCATTGTAGTGCAGATTTCCTTTGCAAGCTTGCTTGGTTGGCCAAAAAGGGCGTATGCGTTTTTTCCTGAATATATTCAGGAAAAATCGCATACGCCCTTTTTGGCCAAGTGCATCATTGTGGACGTTCTGCCTCTTTTCCTATGCTGTACATGCAATTCCCGTCTACCTCCTGAAATCGGTTTCCTGCAATTCTGCCCCGCTTTCAAGTCCTCTTGGCAGCCTTACTTCAATATATTTTTGGACGATAGCTGTCCTTTATAACTCTGCAGGTTTGTGAATTACAGTGCCCCTGAGCTCCTTTCTTCAACTCGCTTTCTTGTGAGCTGGCCGCAACACCGCAGGATTGCTTCAGGCCCTAGTGTGGTTCCGGCACGGCACGCTGAGCCTTTGGTTAATTCCTCTTCCTGGTGGGAAATGAGAGTTAAATTTGCCCGTCCAGACACCTCCAGCTAGTCTCTCTTTGGTTCTCCCTATTCCTGTACATTTTCCGCAGAAATTGCAAACTGGGCCAAACAGGAGTTTAAAGACACTGACTCTCCAAGTGGGGAGAGTGTTAGTAAAGCGTCTTGAATGTTGCACCCGAGTACCAGGGGATGAAAACTGAGACACATTTGAACACGTTTCCCGATCACACGGTGGATCATACTCTGTGTTCCACATGCATGTTTCAGCTGAAGGAAGAATCCCTTAAACCTGGAGAGTTGAGACCCATGGAATGGGTACCATGCAGTATGACTTCAAAGGGTCCGCATTTGCTCACCGAACCTCACCAATCCTATCACTGCTGCGTTTATGCCGCTGTACACACGCTTGATTCTCTTTCGGAGACATATAAATCCGTAGGTTTTAAGATTATTTCTAGTCAGGTATATTCTTAGGCGTTTAATATGGGGTGTTGAGTCCACTTCGTTGAGCAAGGAGTAGCTCTTGTCTATTACATATTTGGCTTATGGAACGGTATCTGTGCTAATTTCAATCTCTGGTTTCATACAGCACCCCAACTCACCTTTCCCCTCAAGCAAGCATAAGTTGGTTTTCTACATTTGAGACCCTGTTCTGTTTTGTAATTCAGTTCTTGTGTAGCCAAGTTTACCTTCCGTGTAGTAGTGATATCTTATGGTGTTTCTTTTTCTGTGTGACTTATTTCACTTAGAATCATCATACCTGAATCCACTCATTATGCTGCTACGGGCCTGATGACATAGATTTCATTGCTGAGTGATATTGCATTGTACGTAAGTACCACAACTTCTTTATCCATTTTTCGCTTTCTGTGATATTGAACTTGTACCGTAAACGAGGTTCTTGTAAACAGAGCCGTCCCAAACTTTGGGGTGGCTGTGTCTTTTTGATTTTAATTTCCCTAAGCTATAGGACCATAAGTGGAAGTGCCCTAGGCTCTGTTGCTTTGTTTTTTAGATGTTTCAGGAAACACCATACACTTCTCCAGAGTGGCTGTTGGCAATTTACATCCCGCCCACCAGCATAACAAGGCTCCCAGTTCTCCATGGCCTGTCCTGCCTTTCTGGATTTTACACTTTTGTCAGATGGCCCTTTTGAGCGGGGGGCAGTGAGACTTCATTGTAGTGCAGATTTCCTTTGCAAGCTTTCTTGGTTGGCCAAAAAGGGCGTATGGGTTTTTTCCTGAATATATTCAGGAAAAAACGCATACGCCCTTTTTAGCCAAGTGCATCATTGTGGACGTTCTGCCTCTTTTCCTATGCTTTACATGCAATTCCCGTCTACCTCCTGAAATCGGTTTCCTGCAATTCTGCCCCGCTTTCAAGTCCTCTTGGCAGCCTTACTTCAATATATTTTTGGACGATAGCTGTCATTTATAACTCTGCAGGTTTGTGAATTACAGTGCCCCTGAGCTCCTTTCTTCAACTCGCTTTCTTGTGAGCTGGCCGCAACACCGCAGGATTGCTTCAGGCCCTAGTGTGGTTCCGGCACGGCACGCTGAGCCTTTGGTTAATTCCTCTTTCTGGTGGGAAATGAGAGTTAAATTTGCCCGTCCAGACAACTCCAGCTAGTTTCTCATTGGTTCTCCCTATTCCTGTACATTTTCCGCAGAAATTGCAAACTGGGCCATACAGGAGGTTAAAGGCACTGACTCTCCAAGTGGGGAGAGTGTTAGTAAAGCGTCTGGAGTGTTGCACCCGAGTACCAGGGGACGAAAACTGAGACACATTTGAACACGTTTCCTGATCACACGGTGGATCATAATCTGTGTTCCACATGCATGGTTTAGCTGAAGGAAGAATCCCTTAAACTTGGAGAGTTGAGACCCATGGAATGGGTACCATGCAATATGACTTCAAAGGGTCTGCATTTGCTCACCGAACCTCACCAATCTTATCACTGCTGCGTTTATGCCGCTGTACACACGCTTGATTCTCTTTCGGAGACATATAAATCCGTAGTTTTTAAGATTATTTCTAGTCAGGTGTATTCTTAAGCGTTTAATATGGCGTGTTGAGTCCACTTCGTTGAGCAAGGAGTAGCTCTTGTCTATTACATATTTGGCTTATGGAACGGTATCTGTGCTAATTTCAATCTCTGGTTTTATGCAGCACCCCAACTCACCTTTCCCCTTAAGCAAGCATAAGTTGGTTTTCTATATTTGAGACCCTGTTCTGTTTTGTAATTCAGTTCCTGTGTAGCCAAGTTTACCTTCCGTGTAGTAGTGATATCTTATGGTGTTTCTTTTCCTGTGTGACTTATTTCACTTAGAATCATCATACCTGAATCCACTCATTATGCTGCTACGGGCCTGATGACATAGATTTCATTGCTGAGTGATATTGCATTGTACGTAAGTACCACAACTTCTTTATCCATTTTTCGCTTTCTGTGATATTGAACTTGTACCGTAAACGAGGTTCTTGTAAACAGAGCCGTCCCAAACTTTGGGGTGGCTGTGTCTTTTTGATTTTAATTTCCCTAAGCTATAGGACTATAAGTGGAAGTGCCCTAGGCTCTGTTGCTTTGTTTTTTAGATGTTTCAGGAAACACCGTACACTTCTCCAGAGTGGCTGTTGGCAATTTACATCCCGCCCACCAGCATAACAAGGCTCCCAGTTCTCCATGGCCTGTCCTACCTTTCTGGATTTTACACTTTTTTCAGATGGCCCTTTTGACCGTGGGGCAGTGAGACTTCATTGTAGTGCAGATTTCCTTTGCAAGCTTGCTTGGTTGGCCAAAAAGGGCGTATGCGTTTTTTCCTGAGTATATTCAGGAAAAAACGCATACGCCCTTTTTGGCCAAGTGCATCATTGTAGACGTTCTGCCTCTTTTCCTATGCTTTACATGCAATTCCAGTGTACCCCCTGAAATCGATTTCCTGCAATTCTGCCCCGCTTTCAATTCCTCTTGGCAGCCTTACTTCAATATATTTTTGGACGATAGCTGTCATTTATAACTCTGCAGGTTTGTGAATTACAGTGCCCCTGAGCTCGTTTCTTCAACTCACTTTCTTGTGAGCTGGCCGCAACACCGCAGGATTGCTTCAGGCCCTAGTGTAGTTCCGGCACGGCACGCTGAGCCTTTGGTTAATTCCTCTTCCTGGTGGGAAATGAGAGTTAAATTTGCCCGTCCAGACACCTCCAGATAGTCTCTCTTTCGTTCTCCCTATTCCCGTTCATTTTTCACAGAAATTACAAACTGGGCCAAACAGGAGGTTAAAGGCACTGACTCTCCAAGTGGGGAGAGTGTTAGTAAAGCATCTGGAATGTTGCATCCGAGTACCAGGGACGAAAACGAGACACATTTGAACACGTTTCCCGATCACACGGTGGATCATACTCTGGGTTCCACATGCATGTTTCAGCTGAAGGAAGAATCCCTTAAACCTGGAGAGTTGAGACCCATGGAATGGGTACCATGCAATATGACTTCAAAGGGTCTGCATTTGCTCACCGAACCTCACCAATCCTATCACTGCTGCGTTTATGCCGCTGTACACACGCTTGATTCTCTTTCGGAGACATATAAATCCATAGGTTTTAAGATTCTTACTAGTCAGGTATATTGTTAGGCGTTTAATATGGGGTGTTGAGTCCACTTCGTTGAGCAAGGAGTAGCACTTGTCTATTATATATTTGGCTTATGGAACGGTATCTGTGCTAACTTCAATCTCTTGTTGTATGCAGCACCCCAACTCACCTTTCCCCTTAAGCAAGCATAAATTGGTTTTCTACATTTGACACTCTGTTCTGTTTAGTAATTTAGTTCCTGTGTAGCCAAGTTTACATTACGTGTAGTAGTGATATCTTATGATGTTTCTTTTTCTGTGTGACTTATTTCACTTAGAATCATCGTACCTGAATCCACTCATTATGCTGCTACGGGCCTGATGACATAGATTTCATTGCTGAGTGATATTGCATTGTACGTAAGTACCACAACTTCTTTATCCATTTTTTGCTTTCTGTGATATTGAACTTGTACCGTAAACGAGGTTCTTGTAAACAGAGCCGTCCCAAATTTTGGGGTGACCGTGTCTTTTTAATTTTAATTTCCCTAAACTATAGGACCATAAGTGGAAGTGCCCTAGGCTCTGTTGCTTTGTTTTTTAGATGTTTCAGGAAACACCATACACTTCTCCAGAGTGGCTGTTGGCAATTTACATCCCACCCATCAGCATAACAAGGCTCCCAGTTCTCCATGGCCTGTCCTGCCTTTCTGGATTTTACACATTTTTCAGATGGCCGTTTTGACCGGGGGGCAGTGAGACTTCATTGTAGTGCAGATTTCCTTTGCAAGCTTGCTTGGTTGGCCAAAAAGGGCGTATGCGTTTTTTCCTGAATATATTCAGGAAAAAACGCATACGCCCTTTTTGGCCAAGTGCATCATTGTGCACGTTCTGCCTCTTTTCCTATGCTTTACATGCAATTCCCGTCTACCTCCTGAAATCGGTTTCCTGCAATTCTGCCCCGCTTTCAAGTCCTCTTGGCAGCCTTACTTCAATATATTTTTGGACGATAGCTGTCATTTATAACTCTGCAGGTTTGTGAATTACAGTGCCCCTGAGCTCCTTTCTTCAACTCGCTTTCTTGTGAGTTGGCCGCAACACCGCAGGATTGCTTCAGGCCCTAGTGTGGTTCCGGCACGGTATGCTGAGCCTTTGGTTAATTCCTCTTTCTGATGGGAAATGAGAGTTAAATTTGCCCGTCCAGACACCTCCAGCTAGTTTCTCATTGGTTCTCCCTATTCCTGTACATTTTCCGCAGAAATTGCAAACTGGGCCATACAGGAGGTTAAAGGCACTGACTCTCCAAGTGGGGAGAGTGTTAGTAAAGCGTCTGGAGTGTTGCACCCGAGTACCAGGGGACGAAAACTGAGACACATTTGAACACGTTTCCTGATCACACGGTGGATCATACTCTGTGTTCCACATGCATGTTTTAGCTGAAGGAAGAATCCCTTAAACTTGGAGAGTTGAGACCCGTAGAATGGGTACCATGCAATATGACTTCAAAGGGTCTGCATTTGCTCACCGCACCTCACCAATCCTATCACTGCTGCGTTTATGCCGCTGTACACACGCTTGATTCTCTTTCGGAGACATATAAATCCGTAGTTTTTAAGATTATTTCTAGTCAGGTGTATTCTTAAGCGTTTAATATGGGGTGTTGAGTCCACTTCGTTGAGCAAGGAGTAGCTCTTGTCTATTACATATTTGGCTTATGGAACGGTATCTGTGCTAATTTCAATCTCTGGTTTCATGCAGCACCCCAACTCACCTTTCCCCTTAAGCAAGCATAAGTTGGTTTTCTACATTTGAGACCCTGTTCTGTTTTGTAATTCAGTTCTTGTGTAGCCAAGTTTACCTTCCGTGTAGTAGTGATATCTTATGGTGTTTCTTTTTCTGTGTGACTTATTTCACTTAGAATCATCATACCTGAATCCACTCATTATGCTGCTACGGGCCTGATGACATAGATTTCATTGCTGAGTGATATTGCATTGTACGTAAGTACCACAACTTCTTTATCCATTTTTCCCTTTCTGTGATATTGAACTTGTACCGTAAACGAGGTTCTTGTAAACAGAGCCGTCCCAAACTTTGGGGTGACCGTGTCTTTTTGATTTTAATTTCCCTAAGCTATAGGACCATAAGTGGAAGTGACCTAGGCTCTGTTGCTTTGTTTTTTAGATGTTTCAGGAAACACCATACATTTCTCCAGAGTGGCTGTTGGCAATTTACATCCCGCCCATCAGCATAACAAGGCTCCCAGTTCTCCATGGCCTGTCCTGCCTTTCTGGATTTTACACTTTTTTCAGATGGCCCTTTTGACCGGGGGCAGTGAGACTTCATTGTAGTGCAGATATCCTTTGCAAGCTTGCTTGGTTGGCCAAAAAGGGCGTATGCGTTTTTTCCTGAATATATTCAGGAAAAAACGCATACGCCCTTTTTGGCCAAGTGCATCATTGTGGACGTTCTGCCTCTTTTCTATGCTTTACATGCAATTCCAGTGTACCTCCTGAAATCGATTTCCTGCAATTCTGCCCCGCTTTCAAGTCCTCTTGGCAGCCTTACTTCAATATATTTTTGGACGATAGCTGTCATTTATAACTCTGCAGGTTTGTGAATTACAGTGCCCCTGAGCTCCTTTCTTCAACTCGCTTTCTTGTGAGCTGGCCGCAACACCACAGGATTGCTTCAGGCCCTAGTGTATTTCCGGCACGGCATGCTGAGCCTTTGGTTAATTCCGCTTCCTGGTGGGAAATGAGAGTTAAATTTGCCCGTCCAGAAACCTCCAGCTAGTCTCTCTTTCGTTCTCCCTATTCCTGTTCATTTTCCACAGAAATTGCAAACTGGGCCAAACAGGAGGTTAAAGGCACTGACTCTCCAAGTGGGGAGAGTGTTAGTAAAGCATCTGGAATGTTGCACCCGAGTTCCACGGGACGAAAACTGAGACACATTTGAACACGTTTCCCGATCACACGGTGGATCATACTCTGGGTTCCACATGCATGTTTTAGCTGAAGGAAGAATCCCTTAAACCTGGAGAGTTGAGACCCATGGAATGGGTACCATGCAATATGACTTCAAAGGGTCTGCATTTGCTCACCGAACCTCACCAATCCTATCACTGCTGCGTTTATGCCGCTGTACACATGCTTGATTCTCTTTCGGAGACATATAAATCCGTAGGTTTTAAGATTATTTCTAGTCAGGTATATTCTTAGGCGTTTAATATGGGATGTTGAGTCCACTTCGTTCAGCAAGGAGTAGCTCTTGTCTATTGCATATTTGGCTTATGGAACGGTATCTGTGCTAATTTCAATCTCTGGTTTCATGCAGCACCCCAACTCACCTTTCCCCTTAAGCAAGCATAAGTTGGTTTTCTACATTTGAGACCCTGTTCTGTTTTGTAATTCAGTTCCTGTGTAGCCAAGTTTACATTCCGTGTAGTAGTGATATCTTATGATGTTTCTTTTTCTGTGTGACTTATTTCACTTAGACTCATCATACCTGCATCCACTCATTATGCTGCTACGGGCCTGATGACATAGATTTCATTGCTGAGTGATATTGCATTGTACGTAAGTACCACAACTTCTTTATCCATTTTTCGCTTTCTGTGATATTGAACTTGTACCGTAAACGAGGTTCTTGTAAACAGAGCCGTCCCAAACTTTGGGGTGGCTGTGTCTTTTTGATTTTAATTTCCCTAAGCTATAGGACCATAAGTGGAAGTGCCCTAGGCTCTGTTGCTTTGTTTTTTAGATGTTTCAGGAAACACCATACACTTCTCCAGATTGGCTGTTGGCAATTTACATCACGCTCACCAGCATAACAAGGCTCCCAATTCTCCATGGCCTGTCCTGCCTTTCTGGATTTTACACATTTTTCAGATGGCCCTTTTGACAGGGGGGCAGTGAGACTTCATTGTAGTGCAGATTTCCTTTGCAAGCTTGCTTGGTTGGCCAAAAAGGGCGTATGCGTTTTTTCCTGAATACATTCAGGAAAAAACGCATACGCCCTTTTTGGCCAAGTGCATCATTGTGGTCGTTCTGCCTCTTTTCCTATGCTTTACATGCAATTCCTGTCTACCTCATGAAATCGGTTTCGTGCAATTCTGCCCCGCTTTCAAGTCCTCTTGGCAGCCTTACTTCAATATATTTTTGGACGATAGCTGTCATTTATAACTCTGCAGGTTTGTGAATTACAGTGCCCCTGAGCTCCTTTCTTCAACTCACTTTCTTGTGAGCTGGCCGCAACACCGTAGGATTGCTTCAGGCCCTAGTGTGGTTCCGGCACGGCATGCTGAGCCTTTGGTTAATTCCTCTTTCTGATGGGAAATGAGAGTTAAATTTGCCCGTCCAGACACCTCCAGCTAGTTTCTCATTGGTTCTCCCTATTCCTGTACATTTTCCGCAGAAATTGCAAACTGGGCCATACAGGAGGTTAAAGGCACTGACTCTCCAAGTGGGGAGAGTGTTAGTAAAGCGTCTGGAGTGTTGCACCCGAGTACCAGGGGACGAAAACTGAGACACATTTGAACACGTTTCCTGATCACACGGTGGATCATACTCTGTGTTCCACATGCATGTTTTAGCTGAAGGAAGAATCCCTTAAACTTGGAGAGTTGAGACCCATGGAATGGGTACCATGCAATATGACTTCAAAGGGTCTGCATTTGCTCACCGCACCTCACCAATCCTATCACTGCTGCGTTTATGCCGCCGTACACACGCTTGATTCTCTTTCGGAGACATATAAATCCGTAGTTTTTAAGATTATTTCTAGTCAGGTGTATTCTTAAGCGTTTAATATGGGGTGTTGAGTCCACTTCGTTGAGCAAGGAGTAGCTCTTGTCTATTACATATTTGGCTTATGGAACGGTATCTGTGCTAATTTCAATCTCTGGTTTCATGCAGCACCCCAACTCACCTTTCCCCTTAAGCAAGCATTAGTTGGTTTTCTACATTTGACACCCTGTTCTGTTTTGTAATTCAGTTCTTGTGTAGCCAAGTTTACCTTCCGTGTAGTAGTGATATCTTATGGTGTTTCTTTTTCTGTGTGACTTATTTCACTTAGAATCATCATACCTGAATCCACTCATTATGCTGCTACGGGCCTGATGACATAGATTTCATTGCTGAGTGATATTGCATTGTACGTAAGTACCACAACTTCTTTATCCATTTTTCCCTTTCTGTGATATTGAACTTGTACCGTAAACGAGGTTCTTGTAAACAGAGCCGTCCCAAACTTTGGGGTGACTGTGTCTTTTTTTTTTTTTTTTTTAACATCTTTATTGGAGTATAATTGCTTTACAATGGTATGTTAGTTTCAGCTTCACAACAAAATGAATCAGTTATATATATACATATATTCCCATATCTCTTCCCGCTTGCGTCTCCCTCCCTCCCACCCTCCCTATCCGACCCCTCCAGGCGGTCACAAAGCACCGAGCTGATCTCCCTGTGCTATGCGGCTGCTTCCCACTAGCTATCTACCTTACGTTTGGTAGTGTATATATGTCCATGTCTCTTTATCGCTTTGTCACCGTTTACCCTTCCCCCTCCCCATAGCCTCAAGTCCATTCTCTAGTAAGTCTGTGTCTTTATTCCTGTTTCACCCCTAGGTTTTTCATGACATTTTTTTTTTAAATTCCATATATATGTGTTAGCATACGGTATTTGTCTCTCTCTTTCTGACTTACTTCACTCTGTATGACAGACTCTAGGTCTATCCACCTCATTACAAATAGCTCAATTTCGTCTCTTTTTATGGCTGAGTAATATTCCATTGTATATATGTGCCACATCTTCTTTATCCATTCATCCGATGATGGACACTTAGGTTGTTTCCATCTCTGGGCTATTGTAAATAGAGCTGCAATGAACATTTTGGTACATGACTCTTTTTGAATTATGGTTTTCTCAGGGTATATGCCCAGTAGTGGAATTGCTGGGTCATATGGTAGTTCTATTTGTAGCTTTTTAAGGAACCTCCATACTGTTCTCCACAGTGGCTGTATCAATTTACATTCCCACCAACAGTGTAAGAGGGTTCCCTTTTCTCCACACCCTCTCCAGCATTTATTGTTTCTAGATTTTTTGATGATGGCCATTCTGACTGGTGTGAGATGATATCTCATTGTAGTTTTGATTTGCATTTCTCTCATGATTAGTGATGTTGAGCATTCTTTCATGTGTTTGTTGGCACTCTGTATATCTTCTTTGGAGAAATGTCTATTTAGGTCTTCTGCCCATTTTTGGATTGGGTTGTTTGTTTTTTTGTTATTAAGCTGCATGAGCTGCTTATAAATTTTGGAGATCAATCCTTTGTCAGTTGCTTCATTTGCAAATATTTTCTCCCATTCTGAGGGTTGTCTTTTGGTCTTCTTTATGGTTTCCTTTGCTGCGCAAAAGCTTTTAAGTTTCATTAGGTCCCATTTGTTTACTCTTCTTTTTATTTCCATTTCTCTAGGAGGTGGGTCAAAAAGGACCTTGCTGTGATTTATGTCATAGAGTGTTCTGCCTATGTTTTCCTCTAAGAGTTTGATAGTTTCTGGCCTTACATTTAGGTCTTTAATCCATTTTGAGCTTATTTTTGTGTACGGTGTTAGGGAGTGATCTAATTTCATACTTTTACATGTAGCTGTCCAGTTTTCCCAGCACCACTTATTGAATAGGCTGTCCTTTCTCCACTGTACATTTCTTCCTCCTTTGTCAAAGATAAGGTGACCATATGTGCGTGGGTTTATCTCTGGGCTTTCTATCCTGTTCCATTGATCTATCTTTCTGTTTTTGTGCCAGTACCATACCGTCTTGATAACTGTAGCTTTGTAGTATAGTCTGAAGTCTGGGAGCCTGATTCCTCCAGTTCCTTCTTTCGTTCTCAAGATTGCTTTGGCTATTCGGGGTCTTTTGTGTTTCCATACAAATTGCAAAATTTTTTGTTCTAGTTCTGTGAAAAATGCCAGTGGTAGTTTGATAGGGATTGCATTGAATCTATAGATTGCTTTCGGTAGTAAAGTCATTTTCACAATGTTGATTCTTCCAATCCAAGAACATGGTATATCTCTCCATCTATTTGTATCATCTTTAATTTCTTTCATCAGTGTCTTATAATTTTCTGCATACAGATCTTTTGTCTCCTTAGGTAGGTTTATTCCTAGATATTTTATTCTTTTTGTTGCAATGGTAAATGGGAGTGTTTTCTTGATTTCACTTTCAGATTTTTCATCATTAGTATATAGGAATGCCAGAGATTTCTGTGCATTAATTTTGTATCCTGCCACTTTACCAAATTCATTGATTAGCTCTAGTAGTTTTCTGGTAGCATCTTTAGGGTTCTCTATGTATAGGATCATGTCATCTGCAAACAGTGACAGCTTTACTTCTTCTTTTCCGATTTGGATTCCTTTTATTTCCTTTTCTTCTCTGATTGCTGTGGCTAAAACTTCCAAAACTATGTTGAATAAGAGTGGTGAGAGTGGGCAACCTTGTCTTGTTCCTGATCTTAGTGGAAATGCTTTCAGTTTTTCACCATTGAGGATGATGTTTGCTGTGGGCTTGTCATATATGGCCTTTATTATGTTGAGGAAAGTTCCCTCTATGCCTACTTTCTGCAGGGTTTTTATCATAAATGGGTGTTGAATTTTGTCAAAAGCTTTCTCTGCATCTATTGAGATGATCATATGGTTTTTCTCCTTCAGTTTGTTAATATGGTTTATCACATTGATAGATTTGCGTATATTGAAGAATCCTTGCATTCCTGGAATAAACCCCACTTGATCATGGTGTATGATCTTTTTAATGTGCTGTTGGATTCTGTTTGCTAGTATTTTGTTGAGGATTTTTGCATCTATGTTCATCAGTGATATTGGCCTGTAGTTTTCTTTCTTTGTGATATCCTTGTCTGGTTTTGGTATCAAGGTGATGGTGGCCTCGTAGAAGGAGTTTGGGAGTGTTCCTCCCTCTGCTATATTTTGGAAGAGTTTGAGAAGGATAGGTGTTAGCTCTTCTCTAAATGTTTGATAGAATTCGCCTGTGAAGCCATCTGGTCCTGGGCTTTTCTTTGTTGGAAGATTTTTAATCACAGTTTCAATTTCAGTGCTTGTGATTGGTCTGTTCATATTTTCTATTTCTTCCTGATTCAGTCTTGGCAGGTTGTGCCTCTCTAAGAATTTGTCCATTTCTTCCAGATTGTCCATTTTATTGGCATAGAGTTGCTTGTAGTAATCGCTCATGATCTCTTTTATTTCTGCAGTGTCAGTTGTTACCTCTCCTTTTTCATTTCTAATTCTATTGATTTGGGTCTTCTCCCTTTTTTTCTTGATGAGTCTGGCTAGTGGTTTATCTATTTTGTTTATCTTCTCAAAGAACCAGCTTTTAGTTTTATTGATCTTTGCTATTGTTTCCTTCATTTCTTTTTCATTTATTTCTGATCTGATTTTTATGATTTCTTTCCTTCTGCTAGCTTTGGGGTTTTTTTGTTCTTCTTTCTCTAATTGCTTGAGGTGCAAGGTTAGGTTGTTTATTCGAGATGCTTCCTGCTTCTTAAGGTGGGCTTTTATTGCTATAAACTTCCCCCTTAGAACTGCTTTTGCTGCATCCCACAGGTTTTGGGTCGTTGTGTCTCCATTGTCATTTGTTTCTAGGTATTTTTTGATTTCCTCTTTGATTTCTTCAGTGATATCTTCATTATTAAGTAGTGTATTGTTTAGCCTCCATGTGTTTGTATTTTTTACAGATCTTTTCCTGTAATTGATATCTAGTCTCATGGCGTTGTGGTCAGAAAAGATACTTGATACAATTTCAATTTTCTTAAATTTACCAAGGCTTGATTTGTGACCCAAGATATGATCTATCCTGGAGAATGTTCCATGAGCACTTGAGAAAAATGTGTATTCTGTTGTTTTTGGATGGAATGTCCTATAAATATCAATTAACTCCATCTCATTTAATGTATCATTTAAAGCTTGTGTTTCCTTATTTATTTTCATTTTGGATGATCTGTCCATTGGTGAAAGTGGGGTGTTAAAGTCCCCTACTATGAATGTGTTACTGTCGATTTCCCCTTTTATGGTTGTCAGTATTTGCCTTATGTATTGAGGTGCACCTATGTTGGGTGCATAAATATTTACAATTGTTATATCTTCCTCTTGGATTGATCCCTTGATCATTATGTAGTGTCCTTCTTTGTCTCTTCTAATAGTCTTTGTTTTAAAGTCTATTTTGTCTGATATGAGAATTGCTACTCCAGCTTTCTTTTGGTTTCCACTTGCATGAAATACCTTTTTCCATCCCCTTACTTTCAGTCTGTATGTGTCTCTAGGTCTGAAGTGGGTCTCTTGTAGACAGCAAATATATGGGTCTTGTTTTTGTATCCATTCAGCCAATCTGTGTCTTTTGGTGGGAGCATTTAGTCCATTTACATTTAAGGTAATTATCGATATGTGTGTTCCTATTCCCATTTTCTTCATTGTTTTGGGTTTGTTATTGTAGGTCTTTTCCTTCTTTTGTGTTTCTTGTCTAGAGAAGTTCCTTTAGCAGTTGTTGTAGAGGTGGTTTGGTGGTGCTGAACTCTCTCAGCTTTTGCTTGTCTGTAAAGGTTTTAATTTCTCCATCAAATCTGAATGAGATCCTTGCTGGGTAGAGTAATCTTGGTTGCAGGTTTTTCTCCTTCAACACTTTCAATATGTCCTGCCACTCCCTTCTGGCTTGCAGAGTTTCTGCTGAAAGATCAGCTGTTAACCTTATGGGGATTCCCTTGTGTGTTATTTGTTGTTTTTCCCTTGCTGCTTTTAATATGTTTTCTTTGTATTTAATTTTTGACAGTTTGATTAATATGTGTCTTGGCGTATTTCTCCTTGGATTTATCCTGTATGGGACTCTCTGTGCTTCCTGGACTTGATTAACTATTTCCTTTCCCATATTAGGGAAGTTTTCAACTATAATCTCTTCAAATATTTTCTCAGTCCCTTTCTTTTTCTCTTCTTCTTCTGGAACCCCTATAATTCGAATGTTGGTGCGTTTAATGTTGTCCCAGAGGTCTCTGAGACTGTCCTCAGTTCTTTTCATTCTTTTTTCTTTATTCTGCTCTGCAGTAGTTATTTCCACTATTTTATCTTCCAGGTCACTTATCCGTTCTTCTGCCTCAGTTATTCTGCTATTGATCCCATCTAGAGTACTTTTAATTTCATTTATTGTGTTGTTCATCGTTGCTTGTTTCATCTTTAGTTCTTCTAGGTCCTTGTTAACTGATTCTTGCAATTTGTCCATTCTATTGTCCATTCTATCTCCAAGATTTCGGATCAACCTTACTATCATTATTCTGAATTCTTTTTCAGGTAGACTGCCTATTTCCTCTTCATTTGTTAGGTCTGGTGGGTTTTTATCTTGCTCCTTCATCTGCTGTGTGTTTTTCTGTCTTTTCATTTTGCTTATCTTACTGTGTTTGGGGTCTCCTTTTTTTTTTTTTTGCAGGCTGAAGGTTCGTAGTTCCTGTTGTTTTTTGAGTCTGTCCCCAGTGGCTAAGGTTGGTTCAGTGGGTTGTGTAGGCTTCCTGGTGGAGGGTACTAGTGCCTGTGTTCTGGTGTATGAGGCTGGATCTTGTCTTTCTGGTGGGCAGGTCCACGTCTGGTGGTGTGTTTTGGGGTGTCTGTGACCGTGTCTTTTTGATTTTAATTTCCCTAAGCTATAGGACCATAAGTGGAAGTGCCCTAGGCTCTGTTGCTTTGTTTTTTAGATGTTTCAGGAAACACCATACACTTCTCCAGAGTGGCTGTTGGCAATTTACATCCCGCCCATCAGCATAACAAGGCTCCCAGTTCTCCATGGCCTGTCCTGCCTTTCTGGATTTTACACTTTTTTCAGATGGCCCTTTTGACCGGGGGGCAGTGAGACTTCATTGTAGTGCAGATTTCCTTTGCAAGCTTGCTTGGTTGGCCAAAAAGGGCGTATGCGTTTTTTCCTGATTCAGGAAAAAACGCATACGCCCTTTTTGGCCAAGTGCATCATTGTGGACGTTCTGCCTCTTTTCCTATGCTTTACATGCAATTCCCGTCTACCTCCTGAAATCGGTTTCCTGCAATTCTGCCCCGCTTTCAAGTCCTCTTGGCAGCCTTACTTCAATATATTTTTGGACGATAGCTGTCATTTATAACTCTGCAGGTTTGTGAATTACAGTGCCCCTGAGCTCCTTTCTTCAACTCGCTTTCTTGTGAGCTGGCCGCAACACCGTAGGATTGCTTCAGGCCCTAGTGTGGTTCCGGCACGGCATGCTGAGCCTTTGGTTAATTCCTCTTTCTGATGGGAAATGAGAGTTAAATTTGCCCGTCCAGACACCTCCAGCTAGTTTCTCATTGGTTCTCCCTATTCCTGTACATTTTCCGCAGAAATTGCAAACTGGGCCATACAGGAGGTTAAAGGCACTGACTCTCCAAGTGGGGAGAGTGTTAGTAAAGCGTCTGGAGTGTTGCACCCGAGTACCAGGGGATGAAAACTGAGACACATTTGAACACGTTTCCTGATCACACGGTGGATCATACTCTGTGTTCCACATGCATGTTTTAGCTGAAGGAAGAATCCCTTAAACTTGGAGAGTTGAGACCCATGGAATGGGTACCATGCAATATGACTTCAAAGGGTCTGCATTTGCTCACCGAACCTCACCAATCCTATCACTGCTGCGTTTATGCCGCTGTACACACGCTTGATTCTCTTTCGGAGACATATAAATCCGTAGTTTTTAAGATTATTTCTAGTCAGGTGTATTCTTAAGCGTTTAATATGGGGTGTTGAGTCCACTTCGTTGAGCAAGGAGTAGCTCTTGTCTATTACATATTTGGCTTATGGAACGGTATCTGTGCTAATTTCAATCTCTGGTTTCATGCAGCACCCCAACTCACCTTTCCCCTTAAGCAAGCATAAGTTGGTTTTCTACATTTGAGACCCTGTTCTGTTTTGTAATTCAGTTCTTGTGTAGCCAAGTTTACCTTCCGTGTAGTAGTGATATCTTATGGTGTTTCTTTTTCTGTGTGACTTATTTCACTTAGAATCATCCTACCTGAATCCACTCATTATGCTGCTACGGGCCTGATGACATAGATTTCATTGCTGAGTGATATTGCATTGTACGTAAGTACCACAACTTCTTTATCCATTTTTCCCTTTCTGTGATATTGAACTTGTACCGTAAACGAGGTTCTTGTAAACAGAGCCGTCCCAAACTTTGGGGTGACCGTGTCTTTTTAATTTTAATTTCCCTAAGCTATAGGACCATAAGTGGAAGTGCCCTAGGCTCTGTTGCTTTGTTTTTTAGATGTTTCAGGAAACACCATACACTTCTCCAGAGTGGCTGTTGGAAATTTACATCCCGCCCACCAGCATAACAAGGCTCCCAGTTCTCCATGGCCTGTCCTGCCTTTCTAGATTTTACACTTTTTTCAGATGGCCCTTTTGACCGGGGTGCAGTGAGACTTCATTGTAGTGCAGATTTCCTTTGCAAGCTTGCTTGGTTGGCCAAAAAGGGCGTATGCGTTTTTTCCTGAATATATTCAGGAAAAAACGCATACACCCTTTTTGGCCAAGTGCATCATTGTGGACGTTCTGCCTCTTTTCCTATGCTTTACATGCAATTCCCATCTACCTCCTGAAATCGGTTTCCTGCAATCCTGCCCCGCTTTCAAGTCCTCTTGGCAGCCTTACTTCAATATATTTTTGGACGATAGCTGTCATTTATAACTCTGCAGGTTTGTGAATTACAGTGCCCCTGAGCTCCTTTCTTCAACTCGCTTTCTTGTGAGCTGGCCGCAACACCGTAGGATTGCTTCAGGCCCTAGTGTGGTTCCGGCACGGTATGCTGATCCTTTGGTTAATTCCACTTTCTGATGGGAAATGACAGTTAAATTTGCCCGTCCAGACACCTCCAGCTAGTTTCTCATTGGTTCTCCCTATTCCTGTACATTTTCCGCAGAAATTGCAAACTGGGCCATACAGGAGGTTAAAGGCACTGACTCTCCAAGTGGGGAGAGTGTTAGTAAAGCGTCTGGAGTGTTGCACCCGAGTACCAGGGGACGAAAACTGAGACACATTTGAACACGTTTCCTGATCACACGGTGGATCATACTCTGTGTTCCACATGCATGTTTTAGCTGAAGGAAGAATCCCTTAAACTTGGAGAGTTGAGACCCATGGAATGGGTACCATGCAATATGACTTCAAAGGGTCTGCATTTGCTCACCGCACCTCACCAATCCTATCACTGCTGCGTTTATGCCGCTGTACACACGCTTGATTCTCTTTCGGAGACATATAAATCCGTAGTTTTTAAGATTATTTCTAGTCAGGTGTATTCTTAAGCGTTTAATATGGGGTGTTGAGTCCACTTCGTTGAGCAAGGAGTAGCTCTTGTCTATTACATATTTGGCTTATGGAACGGTATCTGTGCTAATTTCAATCTCTGGTTTCATGCAGCACCCCAACTCACCTTTCCCCTTAAGCAAGCATAAGTTGGTTTTCTACATTTGAGACCCTGTTCTGTTTTGTAATTCACTTCCTGTGTAGCCAAGTTTACATTCCGTGTAGTAGTGATATCTTATGATGTTTCTTTTTCTGTGTGACTTATTTCACTTCGAATCATCGTACGTGCATCCACTCATTATGGTGCTATGGGCCTGATGACATAGATTTCATTGCTGAGTGATATTGCATTGTACGTAAGTACCACAACTTCTTTATCCATTTTTCGCTTTCTGTGATATTGAACTTGTACCGTAAACGAGGTTCTTGTAAACAGAGCCGTCCCAAACTTTGAGGTGGCTGTGTCTTTTTTATTTTAATTTCCCTAAGCTATAGGACCATAAGTGGAAGTGCCCTAAGCTCTGTTGCTTTGTTTTTTAGATGTTTCAGGAAACAGCATACACTTCTCCAGAGTGGCTGTTGGCAATTTACATCCCGCCCACCAGAATAACAAGGCTACCAGTTCTCCATGGCCTGTCCTGCCTTTCTGGATTTTACACTTTTTTCAGATGGCCCTTTTGACCGGGGGGCAGTGAGACTTCATTGTAGTGCAGATTTACTTTGCAAGCTTGCTTGGTTGGCCAAAAAGGGCGTATGCGTTTTTTCCTGAATTCAGGAAAAAACGCATACGCCCTTTTTGGCCAAGTGCATCATTGTGGACGTTCTGCCTCTTTTCCTATGCTGTACATGCAATTCCTGTCTACCTCCTGAAATCGGTTTCCTGCAATTCTGCCCCGCTTTCAAGTCCTCTTGGCAGCCTTACTTCAATATATTTTTGGACGATAGCTGTCCTTTATAACTCTGTAGATTTGTGAATTACAGTGCCCCTGAGCTCCTTTCTTCAACTCGCTTTCTTGTGAGCTGGCCGCAACACCGCAGGATTGCTTCAGGCCCTAGTGTGGTTCCGGCACGGCACGCTGAGCCTTTGGTTAATTCCTCTTCCTGGTGGGAAATGAGAGTTAAATTTGCCCGTCCAGACACCTCCAGCTAGTCTCTCTTTGGTTCTCCCTATTCCTGTTCATTTTCCACAGAAATTGCAAACTGGGCCAAACAGGAGGTTAAAGGCACTGACTCTCCAAGTGGGGAGAGTGTTAGTAAAGCATCTGGAATGTTGCATCCGAGTTCCACGGGACGAAAACTGAGACACATTTGAACACGTTTCCCGATCACACGGTGGATCATACTCTGGGTTCCACATGCATGTTTTAGCTGAAGGAAGAATCCCTTAAACATGGAGAGTTGAGACCCATGGAATGGTACCATGCAATATGACTTCAAAGGGTCTGCATTTGCTCACCGAACTTCACCAATCCTATCACTGCTGCGTTTATGCCGCCATACACACGCTTGATTCTCTTTCGGAGACATATAAATCGGTAGGTTTTAATATTCTTACTAGTCAGGTATATTCTTAGGCATTTATTATGGGGTGTTGAGTCCAGTGCGTTGAGCAAGGAGTAGCTCTTGTCTATTACATATTTGGCTTATGGAACGGAATCTGTGCTAATTTCAATCTCTGGTTTCATGCAGCACCCCAACTCACCTTTCCCCTCAAGCAAGCATAAGTTGGTTTCCTACATTTGAGACCCTGTTCTGTTTTGTAATTCAGTTCTTGTGTAGCCAAGTTTACCTTCCGTGTAGTAGTGATATCTTATGGTGTTTCTTTTTCTGTGTGACTTATTTCACTTAGAATCATCATACCTGAATCCACTCATTATGCTGCTACGGGCCTGATGACATAGATTTCATTGCTGAGTGATATTGCATTGTACGTAAGTACCACAACTTCTTTATCCATTTTTCGCTTTCTCTGATATTGAACTTGTACCGTAAACGAGTTTCTTGTAAACAGTGCCGTCCCAAACTTTGGGGTGGCTGTGTCTTTTTGATTTTAATTTCCCTAAGCTATAGGACCATAAGTGGAAGTGCCCTAGGCTCTTTTGCTTAGTTTTTTAGATGTTTCAGGAAACACCATACACTTCCCCAGAGTGGCTGTTGGCAATTTACATCCCGCCCATCAGCATAACAAGGCTCCCAGTTCTCCATGGCCTGTCCTGCCTTTCTGGATTTTACACTTTTTTCAGATGGCCCTTTTGACCGGGGGGCAGTGAGACTTCATTGTAGTGCAGATTTCCTTTGCAAGCTTGCTTGGTTGGCCAAAAAGTGCGTATGCGTTTTTTCCTGAATATATTCAGGAAAAAACGCATACGCACTTTTTGGCCAAGTGCATCATTGTGGACGTTCTGCCTCTTTTCCTATGCTTTACATGCAATTCCCGTCTACCTCCTGAAATCGGTTTCCTGCAATTCTGCCCCGCTTTCAAGTCCTCTTGGCAGCCTTACTTCAATATATTTTTGGACGATAGCTGTCATTTATAACTCTGCAGGTTTGTGAATTACAGTGCCCCTGAGCTCGTTTCTTCAACTCGCTTTCTTGTGAGCTGGCCGCAACACCGTAGGATTGCTTCAGGCCCTAGTGTGGTTCCGGCACGGTATGCTGATCCTTTGGTTAATTCCACTTTCTGATGGGAAATGAGAGTTAAATTTGCCCGTCCAGACACCTCCAGCTAGTTTCTCATTGGTTCTCCCTATTCCTGTACATTTTCCGCAGAAATTGCAAACTGGGCCATACAGGAGGTTAAAGGCACTGACTCTCCAAGTGGGGAGAGTGTTAGTAAAGCGTCTGGAGTGTTGCACCCGAGTACCAGGGAACGAAAACTGAGACACATTTGAACACGTTTCCTGATCACACGGTGGATCATACTCTGTGTTCCACATGCATGTTTTAGCTGAAGGAAGAATCCCTTAAACTTGGAGAGTTGAGACCCATGGAATGGGTACCATGCAATATGACTTCAAAGGGTCTGCATTTGCTCACCGAACCTCACCAATCCTATCACTGCTGCGTTTATGCCGCTGTACACACGCTTGATTCTCTTTCGGAGACATATAAATCCGTAGTTTTTAAGATTATTTCTAGTCAGGTGTATTCTTAAGCGTTTAATATGGGGTGTTGAGTCCACTTCGTTGAGCAAGGAGTAGCTCTTGTCTATTACATATTTGGCTTATGGAACGGTATCTGTGCTAATTTCAATCTCTGGTTTCATGCAGCACCCCAACTCACCTTTCCCCTCAAGCAAGCATAAGTTGGTTTTCTACATTTGAGACCCTGTTCTGTTTTGTAATTCAGTTCTTGTGTAGCCAAGTTTACCTTCCGTGTAGTAGTGATATCTTATGGTGTTTCTTTTTCTGTGTGACTTATTTCACTTAGAATCATCATACCTGAATCCACTCATTATGCTGCTACGGGCCTGATGACATAGATTTCATTGCTGAGTGATATTGCATTGTACGTAAGTACCACAACTTCTTTATCCATTTTTCGCTTTCTCTGATATTGAACTTGTACCGTAAACGAGGTTCTTGTAAACAGAGCCGTCCCAAACTTTGGGGTGGCTGTGTCTTTTTGATTTTAATTTCCCTAAGCTATAGGACCATAAGTGGAAGTGCCCTAGGCTCTTTTGCTTAGTTTTTTAGATGTTTCAGGAAACACCATACACTTCCCCAGAGTGGCTGTTGGCAATTTACATCCCGCCCATCAGCATAACAAGGCTCCCAGTTCTCCATGGCCTGTCCTGCCTTTCTGGATTTTACACTTTTTTCAGATAGCCCTTTTGACCGGGGGGCAGTGAGACTTCATTGTAGTGCAGATTTCCTTTGCAAGCTTGCTTGGTTGGCCAAAAAGGGCGTATGCGTTTTTTCCTGAATATATTCAGGAAAAAACGCATACGCCCTTTTTGGCCAAGTGCATCATTGTGGACGTTCTGCCTCTTTTCCTATGCTTTACATGCAATTCCCGTCTACCTCCTGAAATCGGTTTCCTGCAATCCTGCCCCGCTTTCAAGTCCTCTTGGCAGCCTTACTTCAATATATTTTTGGACGATAGCTGTCATTTATAACTCTGCAGGTTTGTGAATTACAGTGCCCCTGAGCTCCTTTCTTCAACTCGCTTTCTTGTGAGCTGGCCGCAACACCGCAGGATTGCTTCAGGCCCTAGTGTGGTTCCGGCACGGCACACTGAGCCTTTGGTTAATTCCTCTTCCTGGTGGGAAATGAGAGTTAAATTTGCCCGTCCAGACACCTCCAGCTAGTCTCTCATTGGTTCTCCCTATTCCTGTACATTTTCCGCAGAAATTGCAAACTGGGCCAAACAGGAGTTTAAAGGCACTGACTCTCCAAGTGGGGAGAGTGTTAGTAAAGCGTCTGGAGTTTGCACCCGAGTACCAGGGGACGAAAACTGAGACACATTTGAACACGTTTCCTGATCACACGGTGGATCATACTCTGGGTTCCACATGCATGTTTTAGCTGAAGGAAGAATCCCTTAAACCTGGAGAGTTGAGACCCATGGAATGGGTACCATGCAATATGACTTCAAAGGGTCTGCATTTGCTCACCGAACCTCACCAATCCTATCACTGCTGCGTTTATGCCGCTGTACACACGCTTGATTGTCTTTCGGAGACATATAAATCCGTAGGTTTTTAGATTATTTCTAGTCAGGTATATTCTTAGGCGTTTAATATCGGGTGTTGAGTCCACTTCGTTGAGCAAGGAGTAGCTCTTGTCTATTACATATTTGGCTTATAGAACGGTATCTGTGCTAATTTCAATCTCTGGTTTCATGCAGCACCCCAACTCACCTTTCCCCTTAAGCTAGCGTAAGTTGGTTTTCTACATTTGAGACCCTGTTCTGTTTTGTAATTCAGTTCCTGTGTAGCCAAGTTTACATTCCGTGTAGTAGTGATATCTTATGATGTTTCTTTTTCTGTGTGACTTATTTCACTTACAATCATCGTACCTGAATCCACTCATTATGCTGCTACGGGCCTGATGACATAGATTTCATTGCTGAGTGATATTGCATTGTATGTAAGTACCACAACTTCTTTATCCATTTTTCGCTTTCTGTGATATTGAACTTGTACCGTAAACAAGGTTCTTGTAAACAGAGCCGTCCCAAACTTTGGGGTGGCTGTGTCTTTTTGATTTTCATTTCCCTAAGCTATAGGACCATAAGTGGAAGTGCCCTAGGCTCTGTTGCTTTATTTTTTAGATGCTTCAGGAAACAGCATACACTTCTCCAGAGTGGCTGTTGGCAATTTACATCCCGCCCATCAGCATAACAAGGCTCCCAATTCTCCATGTCCTGTCTTGCCTTTCTGGATTTTACACTTTTTTCAGATGGCCCTTTTGACCGGGGGGCAGTGAGACTTCATTGTAGTGCAGATTTCCTTTGCAAGCTTGCTTGGTTGGCCAAAAAGTGCGTATGCGTTTTTTCCTGAATATATTCAGGAAAAAACGCATACGCCCTTTTTGGCCAAGTGCATCATTGTGGACGTTCTGCCTCTTTTCCTATGGTTTACATGCAATTCCCGTCTACCTCCTGAAATCGGTTTCCTGCAATTCTGCCCCGATTTCAAGTCCTCTTGGCAGCCTTACTTCAATATATTTTTGGACGATAGCTGTCATTTATAACTCTGCAGGTTTGTGAATTACAGTGCCCCTGAGCTCCTTTCTTCAACTCGCTTTCTTGTGAGCTGGCCACAACACCGCAGGATTGCTTCAGGCCCTAGTGTGGTTCCGGCATGGCACGCTGAGCCTTTGGTTAATTCCTCTTCCTGCTGGGAAATGAGAGTTAAATTTGCCCGTCCAGACACCTCCATCTAGTCTCTCATTGGTTCTCCCTATTCCTGTACATTTTCCGCAGAAATTGCAAACTGGGCCAAACAGGAGTTTAAAGGCACTGACTCTCCAAGTGGGGAGAGTGTTAGTAAAGCGTCTTGAATATTGCACCCGAGTACCAGGGGACGAAAACTGAGACACATTTGAACACGTTTCCCGATCACACGGTGGATCATACTCTGGGTTCCACATGCATGTTTTAGCTGAAGGAAGAATCCCTTAAACCTGGAGAGTTGAGACCCATGGAATGGGTACCATGCAATATGACTTCAAAGGGTCTGCATTTGCTCACCGAACCTCACCAATCCTATCACTGCTGCGTTTATGCCGCCGTACACACGCTTGATTCTCTTTCGGAGACATATAAATCCACAGGTTTTAAGATTCTTACTAGTCAGGTGTATTCTTAGGCGTTTAATATGGGGTGTTGAGTACACTTCGTTTAGCAAGGAGTAGCTCTTGTCTATTACATATTTGGCTTATGGCACGGTATCTGTGCTAATTTCAATCTCTGGTTTCATGCAGCACCCCAACTCACCTTTCCCCTTAAGCAAGCATAAGTTGGTTTTCTACATTTGAGACCCTGTTCTGTTTTGTAATTTAGTTCCTGTGTAGCCAACTTTACATTCCGTGTAGTAGTGATATCTTATGATGTTTCTTTTTCTGTGTGACTTATTTCACTTAGACTCATCATACCTGCATCCACTCATTATGCTGCTACGGGCCTGATGACATAGATTTCATTGCTGAGTGATATTGCATTGTACGTAAGTACCACAACTTCTTTATCCATTTTTCCCTTTCTGTGATATTGAACTTGTACCGTAAACGAGGTTCTTGTAAACAGAGCCGTCTCAAACTTTGGGGTGACCGTGTCTTTTTGATTTTAATTTCCCTAAGCTATAGGACCATAAGTGGAAGTGCCCTAGGCTCTGTTGCTTTGTTTTTTAGATGTTTCAGGAAACACCATACACTTCTTCAGAGTGGCTGTTGGCAATTTACATCCCGCCCATCAGCATAACAAGGCTCCCAGTTCTCCATGGCCTGTCCTGCCTTTCTGGATTTTACACTTTTTTCAGATGGCCCTTTTGACCGGGGGGCAGTGAGACTTCATTGTAGTTCAGATATCCTTTGCAAGCTTGCTTGGTTGGCCAAAAAGGGCGTATGCGTTTTTTCCTGAATATATTCAGGAAAAAACGCATACGCCCTTTTTGGCCAAGTGCATCATTGTGGACGTTCTGCCTCTTTTCTATGCTTTACATCCAATTCCAGTGTACCTCCTGAAATCGATTTCCTACAATTCTGCCCCGCTTTCAAGTCCTCTTGGCAGCCTTACTTCAATATATTTTTGGACGATAGCTGTCATTTATAACTCTGCAGGTTTGTGAATTACAGTGCCCCTGAGCTCCTTTCTTCAACTCGCTTTCTTGTGAGCTGGCCGCAACACCGCAGGATTGCTTCAGGCCCTAGTGTGGTTCCGGCACGGCACGCTGAGCCTTTGGTTAATTCCTCTTCCTGGTGGGAAATGAGAGTTAAATTTGCCCGTCCAGACACCTCCAGCTAGTCTCTCATTGGTTCTCCCTATTCCTGTACATTTTCCGCAGAAATTGCAAACTGGGCCAAACAGGAGGTTAAAGGCACTGACTCTCCAAGTGGGGAGAGTGTTAGTAAAGCGTCTTGAATGTTGCACCCGAGTACCAGGGGACGAAAACTGAGACACATTTGAACACGTTTCCCAATCACACGGTGGATCATACTCTGGGTTCCACATGCATGTTTTAGCTGAAGGAAGAATCCCTTAAACCTGGAGAGTTGAGACCCATGGAATGGATACCATACAATATGACTTCAAAGTGTCTGCATTTGCTCACCGAACCTCACCAATCCTATCGCTGCTGCGTTTATGCCGCTGTACACACGCTTGATTCTCTTTCGGAGACATATAAATCCATAGGTTTTAAGATTCTTACTAGTCAGGTATATTGTTAGGCGTTTAATATGGGGTGTTGAGTACACTTCGTTGAGCAAGGAGTAGCACTTGTCTATTATATATTTGGCTTATGGAACGGTATCTGTGCTAATTTCAATCTCTTGTTGTATGCAGCACCCCAACTCACCTTTCCCCTTAAGCAAGCATAAATTGGTTTTCTACATTTGACACTCTGTTCTGTTTAGTAATTTAGTTCCTGTGTAGCCAAGTTTACATTACGTGTAGTAGTGATATCTTATGATGTTTCTTTTTCTGTGTGACTTATTTCACTTAGAATCATCGTACCTGAATCCACTCATTATGCTGCTATGGGCCTGATGACATAGATTTCATTGCTGAGTGATATTGCATTGTACGTAAGTACCACAACTTCTTTATCCATTTTTCGCTTTCTGTGATATTGAACTTGTACCGTAAATGAAGTTCTTTTAAACAGAGCTGTCCCAAACTTCGGGGTGGCTGTGTCTTTTTTATTTTAATTTCCCTAATCTATAGGACCATAAGTGGAAGTGCCCTAGGCTCTGTTGCTTTGTTTTTTGGATGTTTCAGGAAACACCATACACTTCTGCAGAGTGGCTGTTGGCAATTTACATCCCGCCCATCAGCATAAAAAGGCTCCCAGTTCTCCTTAGCCTGTCCTGCCTTTCTGGATTTTACACTTTTTTCAGATGGCTCTTTTGACTGGGGGGCAGTGAGACTTCATTGTAGTGCAGATTTCCTTTGCAAGCTTGCTTGGTTGGCCAAAAAGGGCGTATGCGTTTTTTCCTGAATATATTCAGGAAAAAACGCATACGCCCTTTCTGGCCAAGTGCATCATTGTGGACGTTCTGCCTCTTTTCCTATGCTTTACATGCAATTCCCGTCTACCTCCTGAAATCGGTTTCCTGCAATTCTGCCCCGCTTTCAAGTCCTCTTGGCAGCCTTACTTCAATATATTTTTGGACGATAGCTGTCATTTATAACTCTGCAGGTTTGTGAATTACAGTGCCCCTGAGCTCCTTTCTTCAACTCGCTTTCTTGTGAGCTGGCCGCAACACCGCAGGATTGCTTCAGGCCCTAGTGTAGTTCCGGCACGGCACGCTGAGCCTTTGGTTAATTCCTCTTCCTGGTGGGAAATGAGAGTTAAATTTGCCCGTCCAGACACCCCCAGCTAGTCTCTCATTGGTTCTCCCTATTCCTGTACATTTTCCGCAGAAATTGCAAACTGGGCCAAACAGGAGGTTAAAGGCACTGACTCTCCAAGTGGGGAGAGTGTTAGTAAAGCGTCTGGAGTTTGCACCCGAGTACCAGGGGACGAAAACTGAGACACATTTGAACACGTTTCCCGATCACACGGTGGATCATACTCTGGGTTCCACATGCATGTTTTAGCTGAAGGAAGAATCCCTTAAACCTGGAGATTTGAGACCCATGGAATGGGTACCATGCAATACGACTTCAAAGGGTCTGCATTTGCTCACCGAACCTCACCAATCCTATCACTGCTGCGTTTATGCCGCTGTACACACGCTTGATTGTCTTTCAGAGACATATAAATCCGTAGGTTTTAAGATTATTTCTAGTCAGGTATATTCTTAGGCGTTTAATATCGGGTGTTGAGTCCACTTCGTTGAGCAAGGAGTAGCTCTTGTCTATTACATATTTGGCTTATGGAACGGTATCTGTGCTAATTTCAATCTCTGGTTTCATGCAGCACCCCAACTCACCTTTCCCCTTAAGCTAGCGTAAGTTGGTTTTCTACATTTGAGACCCTGTTCTGTTTTGTAATTCAGTTCCTGTGTAGCCAAGTTTACATGCCGTGTAGTAGTGATACCTTATGATGTTTCTTTTTCTGTGTGACTTATTTCACTTAGAATCATTGTACCTAATCCACTCATTATGCTGCTATGGGCCTGATGACATAGATTTCATTGCTGAGTGATATTGCATTGTACGTAAGTACCACAACTTCTTTATCCATTTTTCGCTTTCTGTGATATTGATCTTGTACCGTAAACGAGGTTCTTGTAAACAGAGCCAGCCCAAACTTTGGGGTGGCTGTGTCTTTTTGATTTTAATATTCCTAAGCTATAGGACCATAAGTGGAAGTGCCGTAGGCTCTGTTGCTTTGTTTTTTAGATGTTTCAGGAAACACCATACACTTCTCCAGAGTGGCTGTTGGCAATTTACATCCCGCCCACCAGCATAACAAGGCTCCCAGTTCTCCATGGCCTGTCCTGCCTTTCTGGATTTTACACTTTTTTCAGATGGCCCTTTTGACCGGGGGGCAGTGAGACTTCATTGTAGTGCAGATTTCCTTTGCAAGCTTGCTTGGTTGGCCAAAAAGGGCGTATGCGTTTTTTCCTGAATATATTCAGGAAAAAACGCATACGCCCTTTTTAGCCAAGTGCATCATTGTGGACGTTCTCCCTCTTTTCCTATGCTTTACATGCAATTCCCGTCTACCTCCTGAAATCGGTTTCCTGCAATTCTGCCCCGCTTTGAAGTCCTCTTGGCAGCCTTACTTCAATATATTTTTGGACGATAGCTGTCATTTATAACTCTGCAGGTTTGTGAATTACAGTGCCCCTGAGCTCCTTTCTTCAACTCGCTTTCTTGTGAGCTGGCCGCAACACCGCAGGATTGCTTCAGGCCCTAGTGTGGTTCCGGCACGGCATGCTGAACCTTTGATTAATTCCTCTTCCTGGTGGGAAATGAGAGTTAAATTTGCCCGTCCAGACACCTCCAGCTAGTCTCTCATTGGTTCTCCCTATTCCTGTACATTTTCCGCAGAAATTGCAAACTGGGCCAAACAGGAGGTTAAAGGCACAGACTCTCCAAGTGGGGAGAGTGTTAGTAAAGCGTCTGGAGTTTGCACCCGAGTACCAGGGGACGAAAACTGAGACACATTTGAACACGTTTCCCGATCACACGGTGGATCATACTCTGGGTTCCACATGCATGTTTTAGCTGAAGGAAGAATCCCTTAAACCTGGAGAGTTGAGACCCATGGAATGGGTACCATGCAATATGACTTCAAAGGGTCTGCATTTGCTCACCGAACCTCACCAATCCTATCACTGCTGCGTTTATGCCACCGTACACACGCTTGATTCTCTTTTGGAGACATATAAATCCACAGGTTTTAAGATTCTTACTAGTCAGGTGTATTCTTAGGCGTTTAATATGGGGTGTTGAGTACACTTCGTTTAGCAAGGAGTAGCTCTTGTCTATTACATATTTGGCTTATGGAACGGTATCTGTGCTAATTTCAATCTCTGGTTTCATGCAGCACCCCAACTCACCTTTCCCCTTAAGCTAGCGTAAGTTGGTTTTCTACATTTGAGACCCTGTTCTGTTTTGTAATTCAGTTCCTGTGTAGCCAAGTTTACATTCCGTGTAGTAGTGATATCTTATGATGTTTCTTTTTCTGTGTGACTTATTTCACTTAGAATCATCGTACCTGAATCCACTCATTATGCTGCTACGGGCCTGATGACATAGATTTCATTGCTGAGTGATATTGCATTGTACGTAAGTACCACAACTTCTTTATCCATTTTTCGCTTTCTGTGATATTGAACTTGTACCGTAAACGAGGTTCTTGTAAGCAGAGCCGTCCCAAACTTTGGGGTGACCGTGTCTTTTTGATTTTAATTTCCCTAAGCTATAGGACCATAAGTGGAAGTGCCCTAGGCTCTGTTGCTTTGTTTTTTAGATGTTTCAGGAAACACCATACACTTCTTCAGAGTGGCTGTTGGCAATTTACATCCCGCCCATCAGCATAACAAGGCTCCCAGTTCTCCATGGCCTGTCCTGCCTTTCTGGATTTTACACTTTTTTCAGATGGCCCTTTTGACCGGGGGGCAGTGAGACTTCATTGTAGTTCAGATATCCTTTGCAAGCTTGCTTGGTTGGCCAAAAAGGGCGTATGCGTTTTTTCCTGAATATATTCAGGAAAAAACGCATACGCCCTTTTTGGCCAAGTGCATCATTGTGGACGTTCTGCCTCTTTTCTATGCTTTACATGCAATTCCAGTGTACCTCCTGAAATCGATTTCCTACAATTCTGCCCCGCTTTTAAGTCCTCTTGGCAGCCTTACTTCAATATATTTTTGGACGATAGCTGTCATTTATAACTCTGCAGGTTTGTGAATTACAGTGCCCCTGAGCTCCTTTCTTCAACTCGCTTTCTTGTGAGCTGGACGCAACACCGCAGGATTGCTTCAGGCCCTAGTGTGGTTCTGGCACGGCACGCTGAACCTTTGGTTAATTCCTCTTCCTGGTGGGAAATGAGAGTTAAATTTGCCCGTCCAGACACCTCCAGCTAGTTTCTCATTGGTTCTCCCTATTCCTGTACATTTTCCGCAGAAATTGCAAACTGGGCCAAACAGGAGGTTAAAGGCACTGACTCTCCAAGTGGGGAGAGTGTTAGTAAAGCGTCTGGAGTGTTGCACCCGAGTACCAGGGGACGGAAACTGAGACACATTTGAACACGTTTCCCGATCACACGGTGGATCATACTCTGGGTTCCACATGCATGTTTTAGCTGAAGGAAGAATCCCTTAAACCTGGAGAGTTGAGACCCATGGAATGGGTACCATGCAATATGACTTCAAAGGGTCTGCATTTGCTCACCGAACCTCACCAATCCTATCACTGCTGCGTTTATGCCGCTGTACACACGCTTGATTGTCTTTCGGAGACATATAAATTCGTAGTTTTTAAGATTATTTCTAGTCAGGTATATTCTTAAGCGTTTAATATGGGGTGTTGAGTCCACTTCGTTGAGCAAGGAGTAGCTCTTGTCTATTACATATTTGGCTTATGGAACGGTATCTGTGCTAATTTCAATCTCTGGTTTCATGCAGCACCCCAACTCACCTTTCCCCTTAAGCAAGCATAAGTTGGTTTTCTACATTTGAGACCCTGTTCTGTTTTGAAATTCAGTTCCTGTGTAGCCAAGTTTACATTCCGTGTAGTAGTGATATCTTATGATGTTTCTTTTTCTGTGTGACTTATTTCACTTACAATCATCGTACCTGAATCCACTCATTATGCTGCTACGGGCCTGATGACATAGATTTCATTGCTGAGTGATATTGCATTGTACGTAAGTACCACAACTTCTTTATCCATTTTTCGCTTTCTGTGATATTGAACTTGTACCGTAAATGAGGTTCTTGTAAACAGAGCCGTCCCAAACTTTGGGGTGGCTGTGTCTTTTTGATTTTCATTTCCCTAAGCTATAGGACCATAAGTGGAAGTGCCCTAGGCTCTGTTGCTTTGTTTTTTAGATGTTTCAGGAAACAGCATACACTTCTCCAGAGTGGCTGTTGGCAATTTACATCCCGCCCATCAGCATAACAAGGCTCCCAATTCTCCATGTCCTGTCTTGCCTTTCTGGATTTTACACTTTTTTCAGATGGCCCTTTTGACCGGGGGGCAGTGAGACTTCATTGTAGTGCAGATTTCCTTTGCAAGCTTGCTTGGTTGGCCAAAAAGGGCGTATGCGTTTTTTCCTGAATATATTCAGGAAAAAACGCATACGCCCTTTTTGGCCAAGTGCATCATTGTGGACGTTCTGCCTCTTTTCCTATGCTTTACATGCAATTCCAGTCTACCTCCTGAAATCTGTTTCCTGCAATTCTGCCCCGCTTTCAAGTCCTCTTGGCAGCCTTACTTCAATATATTTTTGGACGATAGCTGTCATTTATAACTCTGCAGGTTTGTGAATTACAGTGCCTCTGAGTTCCTTTCTTCAACTTGCTTTCTTGTGAGCTCGCTGCAACACCGCAGGATTGCTTCAGGCCCTAGTGTGGTTCCGGCATGGCACGCTGAGCCTTTAGTTAATTCCTATTCGTGGTGGGAAATGAGAGTTAAATTTGCCCGTCCAGACACCTCCACCTAGTCTCTCATTGGTTCTCCCTATTCCTGTTCATCTTACGCAGAAATTGCAAACTGGGCCAACCAGGAGGTTAAAGGCACTGACTCTCCAAGTGGGGAGAGTGTTAGTAAAGCGTGTGGAATGTTGCACCCGAGTACCAGGGGACGAAAACTGAGACACATTTGAACACGTTTCCCGATCACACGGTGGATCACACTCTGGGTTCCACATGCATGTTTTAGCTGAAGGAAGAATCCCTTAAACCTGGAGAGTTGAGACCCATGGAATGGGTACCATGCAATATGACTTCAAAGGGCCTGCATTTGCTCACCGAACCTCACCAATCCTATCGCTGCTGCGTTTATGCCGCTGTACACACGCTTGATTGTCTTTTGGAGACATATAAATCCGTAGGTTTTAAGATTATTTCTAGTCAGGTATATGCTTAGGCGTTTAATATCGGGTGTTGAGTCCACTTCTTTGAGCAAGGAGTAGCTCTTGTCTATTACATATTTGGCTTATGGAACGGTATCTGTGCTAATTTCAATCTCTGGTTTCATGCAGCACACCAACTCACCTTTCCCCTTAAGCTAGCGTAAGTTGGTTTTCTACATTTGAGACCCTGTTCTGTTTTGTAATTCAGTTCCTGTGTAGCCAAGTTTACATTCCGTGTAGTAGTGATATCTTATGATGTTTCTTTTTCTGTGTGACTTATTTCACTTACAATCATCGTACCTGAATCCACTCATTATGCTGCTACGGGCCTGATGACATAGATTTCATTGCTGAGTGATATTGCATTGTACGTAAGTACCACAACTTCTTTATCCATTTTTCGCTTTCTGTGATATTGAACTTGTACCGTAAACAAGGTTCTTGTAAACAGAGCCGTCCCAAACTTTGGGGTGGCTGTGTCTTTTTGATTTTCATTTCCCTAAGCTATAGGACCATAAGTGGAAGTGCCCTAGGCTCTGTTGCTTTATTTTTTAGATGTTTCAGGAAACAGCATACACTTCTCCAGAGTGGCTGTTGGCCATTTACATCCCGCCCATCAGCATAACAAGGCTCCCAATTCTCCATGTCCTGTCTTGCCTTTCTGGATTTTACACTTTTTTCAGATGGCCCTTTTGACCGGGGGGCAGTGAGACTTCATTGTAGTGCAGATTTCCTTTGCAAGCTTGCTTGGTTGGCCAAAAAGGGCGTATGCGTTTTTTCCTGAATATATTCAGGAAAAAACGCATACGCCCTTTTTGGCCAAGTGCATCATTGTGGACGTTCTGCCTCTTTTCCTATGCTTTACATGCAATTCCCGTCTACCTCCTGAAATCGGTTTCCTGCAATTCTGCCCCGCTTTCAAGTCCTCTTGGCAGCCTTACTTCAATATATTTTTTGACGATAGCTGTCATTTATAACTCTGCAGGTTTGTGAATTACAGTGCCCCTGAGCTCCTTTCTTCAACTCGCTTTCTTGTGAGCTGGCCACAACACCGCAGGATTGCTTCAGGCCCTAGTGTGGTTCCGGCATGACACGCTGAGCCTTTGGTTAATTCCTCTTCCTGGTGGGAAATGAGAGTTAAATTTGCCCGTCCAGACACCTCCAGCTAGTCTCTCATTGGTTCTCCCTATTCCTGTACATTTTCCGCAGAAATTGCAAACTGGGCCAAACAGGAGTTTAAAGGCACTGACTCTCCAAGTGGGGAGAGTGTTAGTAAAGCGTCTTGAATGTTGCACCCGAGTACCAGGGGACGAAAACTGAGACACATTTGAACACGTTTCCCGATCACACGGTGGATCATACTCTGGGTTCCACATGCATGTTTTAGCTGAAGGAAGAATCCCTTAAACCTGGAGAGTTGAGACCCATGGAATGGGTACCATGCAATATGACCTCAAAGGGTCTGCGTTTGCTCACCGAACCTCACCAATCCTATCACTGCTGCGTTTATGCCGCCGTACACACGCTTGATTCTCTTTCGGAGACATATAAATCCACAGGTTTTAAGATTCTTACTAGTCAGGTGTATTCTTAGGCGTTTAATATGGGGTGTTGAGTACACTTCGTTTAGCAAGGAGTAGCTCTTGTCTATTACATTTTTGGCTTATGGCACGGTATCTGTGCTAATTTCAATCTCTGGTTTCATGCAGCACCCCAACTTACCTTTCCACTTAAGCAAGCATAAGTTGGTTTTCTACATTTGAGACCCTGTTCTGTTTTGTAATTCAGTTCCTGTGTAGCCAAGTTTACATTCCGTGTAGTAGTGATATCTTATGATGTTTCTTTTTCTGTGTGACTTATTTCACTTAGAATCATCGTACCTGAATCCACTCATTATGCTGCGACGGGCCTGATGACATAGATTTCATTGCTGAGTGATATTGCATTGTACGTAAGTACCACAACTTCTTTATCCATTTTTCGCTTTCTGTGATATTGAACTTGTACCGTAAACGAGGTTCTTGTAAACAGAGCCGTCCCAAACTTTGGGGTGGCTGTGTCTTTTTGATTTTAATTTCCCTAAGCTATAGGACCATAAGTGGAAGTGCCCTAGGCTCTGTTGCTTTGTTTTTTAGATGTTTCAGGAAACAGCATACACTTCTCCAGAGTGGCTGTTGGCAATTTACATCCCACCCATCAGCATAACAAAGCTCCCACTTCTCCATGGCCTGTCCTGCCTTTCTGGATTTTACACTTTTTTCAGATGGCCCTTTTGACCGGGGGGCAGTGAGACTTCATTGTAGTGCAGATTTCCTTTGCAAGCTTGCTTGGTTGGCCAAAAAGGGCGTATGCGTTTTTTCCTGAATATATTCAGGAAAAAACGCATACGCCCTTTTTGGCCAAGTGCATCATTGTGGACGTTCTGCCTCTTTTCCTATGCTTTACATGCAATTCCCGTCTACCTCCTGAAATCGGTTTCCTGCAATTCTGCCCCGCTTTCAAGTCCTCTTGGCAGCCTTACTTCAATATATTTTTGGACGATAGCTGTCATTTATAACTCTGCAGGTTTGTGAATTACAGTGCCCCTGAGCTCCTTTCTTCAACTCGCTTTCTTGTGAGCTGGCCGCAACACCGCAGGATTGCTTCAGGCCCTAGTGTGGTTCCGGCACGGCACGCTGAGCCTTTGGTTAATTCCTCTTCCTGGTGGGAAATGAGAGTTAAATTTGCCCGTCCAGACACCCCCAGCTAGTCTCTCATTGGTTCTCCCTATTCCTGTACATTTTCCGCAGAAATTGCAAACTGGGCCAAACAGGAGGTTAAAGGCACTGACTCTCCAAGTGGGGAGAGTGTTAGTAAAGCGTCTGGAGTTTGCACCCGAGTACCAGGGGACGAAAACTGAGACACATTTGAACACGTTTCCCGATCACACGGTGGATCATACTCTGGGTTCCACATGCATGTTTTAGCTGAAGGAAGAATCCCTTAAACCTGGAGAGTTGAGACCCATGGAATGGGTACCATGCAATATGACTTCAAAGGGTCTGCATTTGCTCACCGAACCTCACCAATCCTATCACTGCTGCGTTTATGCCGCCGTACACACGCTTGATTCTCTTTCGGAGACATATAAATCCACAGGTTTTAAGATTCTTACTAGTCAGGTGTATTCTTAGGCGTTTAATATGGGGTGTTGGGTACACTTCGTTTAGCAAGGAGTAGCTCTTGTCTATTACATATTTGGCTTTTGGCACGGTATCTGTGCTAATTTCAATCTCTGGTTTCATGCAGCACCCCAACTCACCTTTCCCCTTAAGCAAGCATAAGTTGGTTTTCTACATTTGAGACCCTGTTCTGTTTTGTAATTCAGTTCCTGTGTAGCCAAGTTTACATTCCGTGTAGTAGTGATATCTTATGATGTTTCTTTTTCTGTGTGACTTATTTCACTTAGACTCATCATACCTGCATCCACTCATTATGCTGCTACAGGCCTGATGACATAGATTTCATTGCTGAGTGATATTGCATTGTACGTAAGTACCACAGCTTCTTTATCCATTTTTCGCTTTCTGTGATATTGAACTTGTACCGTAAACGAGGTTCTTGTAAACAGAGCCGTCCCAAACTTTGGGGTGACCGTGTCTTTTTGATTTTAATTTCCCTAAGCTATAGGACCATAAGTGGAAGTGCCCTAGGCTCTGTTGCTTTGTTTTTTAGATGTTTCAGGAAACACCATACACTTCTTCAGAGTGGCTGTTGGCAATTTACATCCCAGCCATCAGCATAACAAGGCTCCCAGTTCTCCATGGCCTGTCCTGCCTTTCTGGATTTTACACTTTTTTCAGATGGCCCTTTTGACCGGGGGGCAGTGAGACTTCATTGTAGTTCAGATATCCTTTGCAAGCTTGCTTGGTTGGCCAAAAAGGGCGTATGCGTTTTTTCCTGAATATATTCAGGAAAAAACGCATACGCCCTTTTTGGCCAAGTGCATCATTGTGGACGTTCTGCCTCTTTTCTCTGCTTTACATGCAATTCCAGTGTACCTCCTGAAATCGATTTCCTACAATTCTGCCCCGCTTTCAAGTCCTCTTGGCAGCCTTACTTCAATATATTTTTGGACGATAGCTGTCATTTATAACTCTGCAGGTTTGTGAATTACAGTGCCCCTGAGCTCCTTTCTTCAACTCGCTTTCTTGTGAGCTGGCCGCAACACCGCAGGATTGCTTCAGGCCCTAGTGTGGTTCCGGCACGGCATGATGAGCCTTTGGTTAATTCCTCTTCCTGGTGGGAAATGAGAGTTAAATTTGCCCGTCCAGACACCTCCAGCTAGTTTCTCATTGGTTCTCCCTATTCCTGTACATTTTCCGCAGAAATTGCAAACTGGGCCAAACAGGAGGTTAAAGGCACTGACTCTCCAAGTGGGGAGAGTGTTAGTAAAGCATCTGGAGTTTGCACCCGAGTACCAGGGGACGAAAACTGAGACACATTTGAACACGTTTCCCGATCACACGGTGGATCATACTCTGGGTTCCACATGCATGTTTTAGCTGAAGGAAGAATCCCTTAAACCTGGAGAGTTGAGACCCATGGAATGGGTACCATGCAATATGACTTCAAAGGGTCTGCATTTGCTCACCGAACCTCACCAATCCTATCACTGCTGCGTTTATGCCGCTGTACACACGCTTGATTGTCTTTCGGAGACATATATATCCGTAGGTTTTAAGATTATTTCTAGTCAGGTATATTCTTAGGCGTTTAATATGGGGTGTTGAGTCCACTTCGTTGAGCAAGGAGTAGCTCTTGTCTATTACATATTTGGCTTATGGCACGGTATCTGTGCTAATTTCAATCTCTGGTTTCATGCAGCACCCCAACTCACCTTTCCCCTTAAGCTAGCGTAAGTTGGTTTTCTACATTTGAGACCCTGTTCTGTTTTGTAATTCAGTTCCTGTGTAACCAAGTTTACATTCCGTGTAGTAGTGATATCTTATGATGTTTCTTTTTCTGTGTGACTTATTTCACTTACAATCATCGTACCTTAATCCACTCATTATGCTGCTACGGGCCTGATGACATAGATTTCATTGCTGAGTGATATTGCATTGTACGTAAGTACCACAACTTCTTTATCCATTTTTCGCTTTGTGTGATATTGAACTTGTACCGTAAACAAGGTTCTTGTAAACAGAGCCGTCCCAAACTTTGGGGTGGCTGTGTCTTTTTGATTTTAATTTCCCTAAGCTATAGGACCATAAGTGGAAGTGCCCTAGGCTCTGTTGCTTTGTTTTTTAGATGTTTCAGGAAACACCATACACTTCTCCAGAGTGGCTGTTGGCAATTTACATCCCGCCCATCAGCATAACAAGGCTCCCAATTCTCCATGTCCTGTCTTGCCTTTCTGGATTTTACACTTTTTTCAGATGGCCCTTTTGACCGGGGGGCAGTGAGACTTCATTGTAGTGCAGATTTCCTTTGCAAGCTTGCTTGGTTGGCCAAAAAGGGCGTATGTGTTTTTTCCTGATTCAGGAAAAAACGCATACGCCCCTTTTGGCCAAGTGCATCATTGTGGACGTTCTGCCTCTTTTCCTATGCTTTACATGCAATTCCCGTCTACCTCCTGAAATCGGTTTCCTGCAATTCTGCCCCGCTTTCAAGTCCTCTTGGCAGCCTTACTTCAATATATTTTTGGACGATAGCTGTCATTTATAACTCTGCAGGTTTGTGAATTACAGTGCCCCTGAGCTCCTTTCTTCAACTCGCTTTCTTGTGAGCTGGCCGCAACACCGCAGGATTGCTTCAGGCCCTAGTGTGGTTCCGGCACGGCACGCTGAACCTTTGGTTAATTCCTCTTCCTGGTGGGAAATGAGAGTTAAATTTGCCCGTCCAGACACCTCCAGCTAGTCTCTCATTGGTTCTCCCTATTCCTGTACATTTTCCGCAGAAATTGCAAACTGGGCCAAACAGGAGTTTAAAGGCACTGACTCTCCAAGTGGGGAGAGTGTTAGTAAAGCGTCTTGAATGTTGCACCCGAGTACCAGGGGACGAAAAGTGAGACACATTTGAACACGTTTCCCAATCACACGGTGGATCATACTCTGGGTTCCACATGCATGTTTTAGCTGAAGGAAGAATCCCTTAAACCTGGAGAGTTGAGACCCATGGAATGGGTACCATGCAATATGACTTCAAACGGTCTGCATTTGCTCACCGAACCTCACCAATCCTATCACTGCTGCGTTTATGCCGCCGTACACACGCTTGATTCTCTTTCGGAGACATATAAACCCACAGGTTTTAAGATTCTTACTAGTCAGGTGTATTCTTAGGCTTTTAATATGGGGTGTTGAGTACACTTCGTTTAGCAAGGAGTAGCTCTTGTCTATTACATATTTGGCTTATGGCACGGTATCTGTGCTAATTTCAATCTCCGGTTTCATGCAGCACCTCAACTCACCTTTCCCCTTAAGCAAGCATAAGTTGGTTTTCTACATTTGAGACCCTGTTCTGTTTTGTAATTCAGTTCCTGTGTAGCCAAGTTTACATTCCGTGTAGTAGTGATATCTTATGATGTTTCTTTTTCTGTGTGACTTATTTCACTTAGAATCATCGTACCTGAATCCACTCATTATGCTGCGACGGGCCTGATGACATAGATTTTATTGCTGAGTGATATTGCATTGTACGTAAGTACCACAACTTCTTTATCCATTTTTCGCTTTCTGTGATATTGAACTTGTACTGTAAACGAGGTTCTTGTAAACAGAGCCGTCCCAAACTTTGGGGTGGCTGTGTCTTTTTGATTTTAATTTCCCTAAGCTATAGGACCATAAGTGGAAGTGCCCTAGGCTCTGTTGCTTTGTTTTTTAGATGTTTCAGGAAACAGCATACACTTCTCCAGAGTGGCTGTTGGCAATTTACATCCCCCCACCAGGATAACAAGGCTCCCAGTTCTCCATGGCCTGTCCTGCCTTTCTGGATTTTACACTTTTTTCAGATGGCCCTTTTGACCGTGGGGCAGTGAGACTTCATTGTAGTGCAGGTTTCCTTTTCAAGCTTGCTTGGTTGGCCAAAAAGGGCGTATGCGTTTTTTCCTGAATATATTCAGGAAAAAACGCATACGCCCTTTTTGGCCAAGTGCATCATTGTGGACGTTCTGCCTCTTTTCCTATGCTTTACATGCAATTCCCGTCTACCTCCTGAAATTGGTTTCCTGCAATTCTGCCCCGCTTTCAAGTCCTCTTGGCAGCCTTACTTCAATATATTTTTGGACGATAGCTGTCATTTATAACTCTGCAGGTTTGTGAATTACAGTGCCCCTGAGCTCCTTTTTTCAACTCGCTTTCTTGTGAGCTGGCCGCAACACCGCAGGATTGCTTCAGGCCCTAGTGTGGTTCCGGCACGGCACGCTGAGCCTTTGGTTAATTCCTCTTCCTGGTGGGAAATGAGAGTTAAATTTGCCCGTCCAAACACCTCCAGCTAGTCTCTCTTTGGTTCTCCCTATTTCTGTACATTTTCCACAGAAATTGCAAACTGGGCCAAACAGGAGGTTAAAGGCACTGACTCTCCAAGTGGGGAGAGTGTTAGTAAAGCATCTGGAATGTTGCACCCGAGTTCCATGGGACGAAAACTGAGACACATTTGAACACGTTTCCCAATCACACGGTGGATCATACTCTGGGTTCCACATGCATGTTTTAGCTGAAGGAAGAATCCCTTAAACCTGGAGAGTTGAGACCCATGGAATGGGTACCATGCAATATGACTTCAAAGGGTCTGCATTTGCTCACCGAACCTCACCAATCCTATCACTGCTGCATTTATGCCGCTCTACACACGCTTGATTGTCTTTCGGAGACATATATATCCGTAGGTTTTAAGATTATTTCTAGTCAGGTATATTCTTAGGCGTTTAATATGGGGTGTTGAGTCCACTTCGTTGAGCAAGGAGTAGCTCTTGTCTATTACATATTTGGCTTATGGAACGGTATCTGTGCTAATTTCAATCTCTGGTTTCATGCAGCACCCCAACTCACCTTTCCCCTTAAGCTAGCGTAAGTTGGTTTTCTACATTTGAGACCCTGTTCTGTTTTGTAATTCAGTTCCTGTGTAGCCAAGTTTACATTCCGTGTAGTAGTGATATCTTATGATGTTTCTTTTTCTGTGTGACTTATTTCACTTACAATCATCGTACCTTAATCCACTCATTATGCTGCTACGGGCCTGATGACATAGATTTCATTGCTGAGTGATATTGCATTGTACGTAAGTACCACAACTTCTTAATCCATTTTTCGCTTTCTGTGATATTGAACTTGTACCGTAAACAAGGTTCTTGTAAACAGAGCCGTCCCAAACTTTGGGGTGGCTGTGTCTTTTTGATTTTAATTTCCCTAAGCTATAGGACCATAAGTGGAAGTGCCCTAGGCTCTGTTGCTTTGTTTTTTAGATGTTTCAGGAAACACCATACACTTCTCCAGAGTGGCTGTTGGCAATTTACATCCCACCCATCAGCATAACAAGGCTCCCAATTCTCCATGTCCTGTCTTGCCTTTCTGGATTTTACACTTTTTTCAGATGGCCCTTTTGACCGGGGGGCAGTGAGACTTCATTGTAGTGCAGATTTCCTTTGCAAGCTTGCTTGGTTGGCCAAAAAGGGCGTATGCGTTTTTTCCTGAATATATTCAGGAAAAAACGCATACGCCCTTTCTGGCCAAGTGCATCATTGTGGACGTTCTGCCTCTTTTCCTATGCTTTACATGCAATTCCCGTCTACCTCCTGAAATCGGTTTCCTGCAATTCTGCCCCGCTTTCAAGTCCTCTTGGCAGCCTTACTTCAATATATTTTTGGACGATAGCTGTCATTTATAACTCTGCAGGTTTGTGAATTACAGTGCCCCTGAGCTCCTTTCTTCAACTCGCTTTCTTGTGAGCTGGCCGCAACACCGCAGGATTGCTTCAGGCCCTAGTGTGGTTCCGGCACGGCACGCTGAACCTTTGGTTAATTCCTCTTCCTGGTGGGAAATGAGAGTTAAATTTGCCCGTCCAGACACCTCCAGCTAGTCTCTCATTGGTTCTCCCTATTCCTGTACATTTTCCACAGAAATTGCAAACTGGGCCAAACAGGAGTTTAAAGGCACTGACTCTCCAAGTGGGGAGAGTGTTAGTAAAGCGTCTTGAATGTTGCACCCGAGTACCAGGGGACGAAAAGTGAGACACATTTGAACACGTTTCCCAATCACACGGTGGATCATACTCTGGGTTCCACATGCATGTTTTAGCTGAAGGAAGAATCCCTTAAACCTGGAGAGTTGAGACCCATGGAATGGGTACCATGCAATATGACTTCAAAGGGTCTGCATTTGCTCACCGAACCTCACCAATCCTATCACTGCTGCGTTTATGCCGCTGTACACACGCTTGATTGTCTTTCGGAGACATATAAATTCGTAGTTTTTAAGATTATTTCTAGTCAGGTATATTCTTAAGCGTTTAATATGGGGTGTTGAGTCCACTTCGTTGAGCAAGGAGTAGCTCTTGTCTATTACATATTTGGCTTATGGAACGGTATCTGTGCTAATTTCAATCTCTGGTTTCATGCAGCATCCCAACTAACCTTTCCCCTTAAGCAAGCATAAGTTGGTTTTCTACATTTGAGACCCTGTTCTGTTTTGAAATTCAGTTCCTGTGTAGCCAAGTTTACATTCCGTGTAGTAGTGATATCTTATGATGTTTCTTTTTCTGTGTGACTTATTTCACTTACAATCATCGTACCTTAATCCACTCATTATGCTGCGACGGGCCTGATGACATAGATTTCATTGCTGAGTGATATTGCATTGTATGTAAGTACCACAACTTCTTTATCCATTTTTCGCTTTCTGTGATATTGAACTTGTACCGTAAACAAGGTTCTTGTAAACAGAGCCGTCCCAAACTTTGGGGTGGCTGTGTCTTTTTGATTTTAATTTCCCTAAGCTATAGGACCATAAGTGGAAGTGCCCTAGGCTCTGTTGCTTTGTTTTTTAGATGTTTCAGGAAACAGCATACACTTCTCCAGAGTGGCTGTTGGCAATTTACATCCCGCCCATCAGCATAACAAGGCTCCCAATTCTCCATGTCCTGTCTTGCCTTTCTGGATTTTACACTTTTTTCAGATGGCCCTTTTGACCGGGGGGCAGTGAGACTTCATTGTAGTGCAGATTTCCTTTGCAAGCTTGCTTGGTTGGCCAAAAAGGGCGTATGCGTTTTTTCCTGATTCAGGAAAAAACGCATACGCCCCTTTTGGCCAAGTGCATCATTGTGGACGTTCTGGCTCTTTTCCTATGCTTTACATGCAATTCCCGTCTACCTCCTGAAATCGGTTTCCTGCAATTCTGCCCCGCTTTCAAGTCCTCTTGGCAGCCTTACATCAATATATTTTTGGACGATAGCTGTCATTTATAACTCTGCAGGTTTGTGAATTACAGTGCCCCTGAGCTCCTTTCTTCAACTCGCTTTCTTGTGAGCTGGCCGCAACACCGCAGGATTGCTTCAGGCCCTAGTGTGGTTCCGGCACGGCACGCTGAACATTTGGTTAATTCCTCTTCCTGGTGGGAAATGAGAGTTAAATTTGCCCGTCCAGACACCTCCAGCTAGTCTCTCATTGGTTCTCCCTATTCCTGTACATTTTCCGCAGAAATTGCAAACTGGGCCAAACAGGAGTTTAAAGGCACTGACTCTCCAAGTGGGGAGAGTGTTAGTAAAGCGTCTTGAATGTTGCACCCGAGTACCAGGGGACGAAAAGTGAGACACATTTGAACACGTTTCCCAATCACACGGTGGATCATACTCTGGGTTCCACATGCATGTTTTAGCTGAAGGAAGAATCCCTTAAACCTGGAGAGTTGAGACCCATGGAATGGGTACCATGCAATATGACTTCAAAGGGTCTGCATTTGCTCACCGAACCTCACCAATCCTATCACTGCTGCGTTTATGCCGCTGTACACACGCTTGATTGTCTTTCGGAGACATATAAATTCGTAGTTTTTAAGATTATTTCTAGTCAGGTATATTCTTAAGCGTTTAATATGGGGTGTTGAGTCCACTTCGTTGAGCAAGGAGTAGCTCTTGTCTATTACATATTTGGCTTATGGAACGGTATCTGTGCTAATTTCAATCTCTGGTTTCATGCAGCATCCCAACTAACCTTTCCCCTTAAGCAAGCATAAGTTGGTTTTCTACATTTGAGACCCTGTTCTGTTTTGAAATTCAGTTCCTGTGTAGCCAAGTTTACATTCTGTGTAGTAGTGATATCTTATGATGTTTCTTTTTCTGTGTGACTTATTTCACTTACAATCATCGTACCTTAATCCACTCATTATGCTGCGACGGGCCTGATGACATAGATTTCATTGCTGAGTGATATTGCATTGTACGTAAGTACCACAACTTCTTTATCCATTTTTCGCTTTCTGTGATATTGAACTTGTACCGTAAACAGGGTTCTTGTAAACAGAGCCGTCCCAAACTTTGGGGTGGCTGTGTCTTTTTGATTTTAATTTCCCTAAGCTATAGGACCATAAGTGGAAGTGCCCTAGGCTCTGTTGCTTTGTTTTTTAGATGTTTCAGGAAACACCATACACTTCTCCAGAGTGGCTGTTGGCAATTTACATCCCGCCCATCAGCATAACAAGGCTCCCAATTCTCCATGTCCTCTCTTGCCTTTCTGGATTTTACACTTTTTTCAGATGGCCCTTTTGACCGGGGGGCAGTGAGACTTCATTGTAGTGCAGATTTCCTTTGCAAGCTTGCTTGGTTGGCCAAAAAGGGCGTATGCGTTTTTTCCTGAATATATTCAGGAAAAAACGCATACGCCCTTTTTGGCCAAGTGCATCATTGTGGACGTTCTGCCTCTTTTCCTATGCTTTACATGCAATTCCCGTCTACCTCCTGAAATCGGTTTCCTGCAATTCTGCCCGCTTTCAAGTCCTCTTGGCAGCCTTACTTCAATATATTTTTGGACGATAGCTGTCATTTAAAACTCTGCAGGTTTGTGAATTACAGTGCCCCTGAGCTCCTTTCTTCAACTCGCTTTCTTGTGAGCTGGCCGCAACACCGCAGGATTGCTTCAGGCCCTAGTGTGGTTCCGGCATGGCACGCTGAGCCTTTGGTTAATTCCTCTTCCTGGTGGGAAATGAGAGTTAAATTTGCCCTTCCAGACACCTCCAGCTAGTCTCTCATTGGTTCTCCCTATTCCTGTACATTTTCCGCAGAAATTGCAAACTGGGCCAAACAGGAGTTTAAAGGCACTGACTCTCCAAGTGGGGAGAGTGTTAGTAAAGCGTCTTGAATGTTGCACCCGAGTACCAGGGGACGAAAACTGAGACACATTTGAACACGTTTCCCGATCACACGGTGGATCATACTCTGGGTTCCACATGCATGTTTTAGCTGAAGGAAGAATCCCTTAAACCTGGAGAGTTGAGACCCATGGAATGGGTACCATGCAATATGACTTCAAAGGGTCTGCATTTGCTCACCGAACCTCACCAATCCTATCACTGCTGCGTTTATGCCGCCGTGCACACGCTTGATTGTCTTTCGGAGACATATAAATTCGTAGTTTTTAAGATTATTTCTAGTCAGGTATATTCTTAAGCGTTTAATATGGGGTGTTGAGTCCACTTCGTTTACCAAGGAGTAGCTCTTGTCTATTACATATTTGGCTTATGGCACGGTATCTGTGCTAATTTCAATCTCTGGTTTCATGCAGCACCCCAACTCACCTGTCCCCTTAAGCAAGCATAAGTTGGTTTTCTACATTTGAGACCCTGTTCTGTTTTGTAATTCAGTTCCTGTGTAGCCAAGTTTACATTCCGTGTAGTAGTGATATCTTATGATGTTTCTTTTTCTGTGTGACTTATTTCACTTACAATCATCGTACCTGAATCCACTCATTATGCTGCTACGGGCCTGATGACATAGATTTCATTGCTGAGTGATATTGCATTGTACGTAAGTACCACAACTTCTTTATCCATTTTTCGCTTTCTGTGATATTGAACTTGTACCGTAAACGAGGTTCTTGTAAACAGAGCCGTCCCAAACTTTGGGGTGGCTGTGTCTTTTTGATTTTCATTTCCCTAAGCTATAGGACCATAAGTGGAAGTGCCCTAGGCTCTGTTGCTTTGTTTCTTAGATGTTTCAGGAAACAGCATACACTTCTCCAGAGTGGCTGTTGGCAATTTACATCCCGCCCATCAGCATAACAAGGCTCCCAATTCTCCATGTCCTGTCTTGCCTTTCTGGATTTTACACTTTTTTCAGATGGCCCTTTTGACCGGGGGGGCAGTGAGACTTCATTGTAGTGCAGATTTCCTTTGCAAGCTTGCTTGGTTGGCCAAAAAGGGCGTATGCGTTTTTTCCTGAATATATTCAGGAAAAAACGCATACGCCCTTTTTGGCCAAGTGCATCATTGTGGACGTTCTGCCTCTTTTCCTATGCTTTACATGCAATTCCCGTCTACCTCCTGAAATCGGTTTCCTGCAATTCTGCCCCGCTTTCAAGTCCTCTTGGCAGCCTTACTTCAATATATTTTTGGACGATAGCTGTCATTTATAACTCTGCAGGTTTGTGAATTACAGTGCCCCTGAGCTCCTTTCTTCAACTCGCTTTCTTGTGAGCTGGCCACAACACCGCAGGATTGTTTCAGGCCCTAGTGTGGTTCCGGCATGGCACGCTGAACCTTTGGTTAATTCCTCTTCCTGGTGGGAAATGAGAGTTAAATTTGCCCGTCCAGACCCCTCCAGCTAGTCTCTCATTGGTTCTCCCTATTCCTGTACATTTTCCGCAGAAATTGCAAACTGGGCCAAACAGGAGGTTAAAGGCACTGACTCTCCAAGTGGGGAGAGTGTTAGTAAAGCGTCTTGAATGTTGCACCCGAGTACCAGGGGACGAAAACTGAGACACATTTGAACACGTTTCCCAATCACACGGTGGATCATACTCTGGGTTCCACATGCATGTTTTAGCTGAAGGAAGAATCCCTTAAACCTGGAGAGTTGAGACCCATGGAATGGATACCATACAATATGACTTCAAAGTGTCTACATTTGCTCACCGAACCTCACCAATCCTATCGCTGCTGCGTTTATGCCGCTGTACACACGCTTGATTCTCTTTCGGAGACATATAAATCCATAGGTTTTAAGATTCTTACTAGTCAGGTATATTGTTAGGCGTTTAATATGGGGTGTTGAGTACACTTCGTTGAGCAAGGAGTAGCACTTGTCTATTATATATTTGGCTTATGGAACGGTATCTGTGCTAATTTCAATCTCTTGTTGTATGCAGCACCCCAACTCACCTTTCCCCTTAAGCAAGCATAAATTGGTTTTCTACATTTGACACTCTGTTCTGTTTAGTAATTTAGTTCCTGTGTAGCCAAGTTTACATTACGTGTAGTAGTGATATCTTATGATGTTTCTTTTTCTGTGTGACTTATTTCACTTAGAATCATCGTACCTGAATCCACTCATTATGCTGCTATGGGCCTGATGACATAGATTTCATTGCTGAGTGATATTGCATTGTACGTAAGTACCACAACTTCTTTATCCATTTTTCGCTTTCTGTGATATTGAACTTGTACCGTAAATGAAGTTCTTTTAAACAGAGCTGTCCCAAACTTCGGGGTGGCTGTGTCTTTTTGATTTTAATTTCCCTAATCTATAGGACCATAAGTGGAAGTGCCCTAGGCTCTGTTGCTTTGTTTTTTGGATGTTTCAGGAAACACCATACACTTCTGCAGAGTGGCTGTTGGCAATTTACATCCCGCCCATCAGCATAAAAAGGCTCCCAGTTCTCCTTAGCCTGTCCTGCCTTTCTGGATTTTACACTTTTTTCAGATGGCTCTTTTGACTGGGGGGCAGTGAGACTTCATTGTAGTGCAGATTTCCTTTGCAAGCTTGCTTGGTTGGCCAAAAAGGGCGTATGCGTTTTTTCCTGAATATATTCAGGAAAGAACACATACGCCCTTTTTGGCCAAGTGCATCATTGTGGACGTTCTGCCTCTTTTCCTATGCTTTACATGCAATTCCCGTCTACCTCCTGAAATCGGTTTCCTGCAATTCTGCCCCGCTTTCAAGTCCTCTTGGCAGCCTTACTTCAATATATTTTTGGACGATAGCTGTCATTTATAACTCTGCAGGTTTGTGAATTACAGTGCCCCTGAGCTCCTTTCTTCAACTCGCTTTCTTGTGAGCTGGCCGCAACACCGCAGGATTGCTTCAGGCCCTAGTGTGGTTCCGGCACGGCACGCTGAGCCTTTGGTTAATTCCTCTTCCTGGTGGGAAATGAGAGTTAAATTTGCCCGTCCAGACACCCCCAGCTAGTCTCTCATTGGTTCTCCCTATTCCTGTACATTTTCCGCAGAAATTGCAAACTGGGCCAAACAGGAGGTTAAAGGCACTGACTCTCCAAGTGGGGAGAGTGTTAGTAAAGCGTCTGGAGTTTGCACCCGAGTACCAGGGGACGAAAACTGAGACACATTTGAACACGTTTCCCGATCACACGGTGGATCATACTCTGGGTTCCACATGCATGTTTTAGCTGAAGGAAGAATCCCTTAAACCTGGAGATTTGAGACCCATGGAATGGGTACCATGCAATACGACTTCAAAGGGTCTGCATTTGCTCACCGAACCTCACCAATCCTATCACTGCTGCGTTTATGCCGCTGTACACACGCTTGATTGTCTTTCAGAGACATATAAATCCGTAGGTTTTAAGATTATTTCTAGTCAGGTATATTCTTAGGCGTTTAATATCGGGTGTTGAGTCCACTTCGTTGAGCAAGGAGTAGCTCTTGTCTATTACATATTTGGCTTATGGAACGGTATCTGTGCTAATTTCAATCTCTGGTTTCATGCAGCACCCCAACTCACCTTTCCCCTTAAGCTAGCGTAAGTTGGTTTTCTACATTTGAGACCCTGTTCTGTTTTGTAATTCAGTTCCTGTGTAGCCAAGTTTACATGCCGTGTAGTAGTGATACCTTATGATGTTTCTTTTTCTGTGTGACTTATTTCACTTAGAATCATTGTACCTAATCCACTCATTATGCTGCTATGGGCCTGATGACATAGATTTCATTGCTGAGTGATATTGCATTGTACGTAAGTACCACAACTTCTTTATCCATTTTTCGCTTTCTGTGATATTGATCTTGTACCGTAAACGAGGTTCTTGTAAACAGAGCCAGCCCAAACTTTGGGGTGGCTGTGTCTTTTTGATTTTAATATTCCTAAGCTATAGGACCATAAGTGGAAGTGCCGTAGGCTCTGTTGCTTTGTTTTTTAGATGTTTCAGGAAACACCATACACTTCTCCAGAGTGGCTGTTGGCAATTTACATCCCGCCCACCAGCATAACAAGGCTCCCAGTTCTCCATGGCCTGTCCTGCCTTTCTGGATTTTACACTTTTTTCAGATGGCCCTTTTGACCGGGGGGCAGTGAGACTTCATTGTAGTGCAGATTTCCTTTGCAAGCTTGCTTGGTTGGCCAAAAAGGGCGTATGCGTTTTTTCCTGAATATATTCAGGAAAAAACGCATACGCCCTTTTTAGCCAAGTGCATCATTGTGGACGTTCTCCCTCTTTTCCTATGCTTTACATGCAATTCCCGTCTACCTCCTGAAATCAGTTTCCTGCAATTCTGCCCCGCTTTGAAGTCCTCTTGGCAGCCTTACTTCAATATATTTTTGGACGATAGCTGTCATTTATAACTCTGCAGGTTTGTGAATTACAGTGCCCCTGAGCTCCTTTCTTCAACTCGCTTTCTTGTGAGCTGGCCGCAACACCGCAGGATTGCTTCAGGCCCTAGTGTGGTTCCGGCACGGCATGCTGAACCTTTGATTTATTCCTCTTCCTGGTGGGAAATGAGAGTTAAATTTGCCCGTCCAGACACCTCCAGCTAGTCTCTCATTGGTTCTCCCTATTCCTGTACATTTTCCGCAGAAATTGCAAACTGGGCCAAACAGGAGGTTAAAGGCACAGACTCTCCAAGTGGGGAGAGTGTTAGTAAAGCGTCTGGAGTTTGCACCCGAGTACCAGGGGACGAAAACTGAGACACATTTGAACACGTTTCCCGATCACACGGTGGATCATACTCTGGGTTCCACATGCATGTTTTAGCTGAAGGAAGAATCCCTTAAACCTGGAGAGTTGAGACCCATGGAATGGGTACCATGCAATATGACTTCAAAGGGTCTGCATTTGCTCACCGAACCTCACCAATCCTATCACTGCTGCGTTTATGCCACCGTACACACGCTTGATTCTCTTTTGGAGACATATAAATCCACAGGTTTTAAGATTCTTACTAGTCAGGTGTATTCTTAGGCGTTTAATATGGGGTGTTGAGTACACTTCGTTTAGCAAGGAGTAGCTCTTGTCTATTACATATTTGGCTTATGGAACGGTATCTGTGCTAATTTCAATCTCTGGTTTCATGCAGCACCCCAACTCACCTTTCCCCTTAAGTTAGCGTAAGTTGGTTTTCTACATTTGAGACCCTGTTCTGTTTTGTAATTCAGTTCCTGTGTAGCCAAGTTTACATTCCGTGTAGTAGTGATATCTTATGATGTTTCTTTTTCTGTGTGACTTATTTCACTTAGAATCATCGTACCTGAATCCACTCATTATGCTGCTACGGGCCTGATGACATAGATTTCATTGCTGAGTGATATTGCATTGTACGTAAGTACCACAACTTCTTTATCCATTTTTCGCTTTCTGTGATATTGAACTTGTACCGTAAACGAGGTTCTTGTAAGCAAAGCCGTCCCAAACTTTGGGGTGACCGTGTCTTTTTGATTTTAATTTCCCTAAGCTATAGGACCATAAGTGGAAGTGCCCTAGGCTCTGTTGCTTTGTTTTTTAGATGTTTCAGGAAACACCATACACTTCTTCAGAGTGGCTGTTGGCAATTTACATCCCGCCCATCAGCATAACAAGGCTCCCAGTTCTCCATGGCCTGTCCTGCCTTTCTGGATTTTACACTTTTTTCAGATGGCCCTTTTGACCGGGGGGCAGTGAGACTTCATTGTAGTTCAGATATCCTTTGCAAGCTTGCTTGGTTGGCCAAAATGGGCGTATGCGTTTTTTCCTGAATATATTCAGGAAAAAACGCATACGCCCTTTTTGGCCAAGTGCATCATTGTGGACGTTCTGCCTCTTTTCTATGCTTTACATGCAATTCCAGTGTACCTCCTGAAATCGATTTCCTACAATTCTGCCCCGCTTTTAAGTCCTCTTGGCAGCCTTACTTCAATATATTTTTGGACGATAGCTGTCATTTATAACTCTGCAGGTTTGTGAATTACAGTGCCCCTGAGCTCCTTTCTTCAACTCGCTTTCTTGTGAGCTGGCCGCAACACCGCAGGATTGCTTCAGGCCCTAGTGTGGTTCTGGCACGGCACGCTGAACCTTTGGTTAATTCCTCTTCCTGGTGGGAAATGAGAGTTAAATTTGCCCGTCCAGACACCTCCAGCTAGTTTCTCATTGGTTCTCCCTATTCCTGTACATTTTCCGCAGAAATTGCAAACTGGGCCAAACAGGAGGTTAAAGGCACTGACTCTCCAAGTGGGGAGAGTGTTAGTAAAGCGTCTGGAGTGTTGCACCCGAGTACCAGGGGACGGAAACTGAGACACATTTGAACACGTTTCCCGATCACACGGTGGATCATACTCTGGGTTCCACATGCATGTTTTAGCTGAAGGAAGAATCCCTTAAACCTGGAGAGTTGAGACCCATGGAATGGGTACCATGCAATATGACTTCAAAGGGTCTGCATTTGCTCACCGAACCTCACCAATCCTATCACTGCTGCGTTTATGCCGCTGTACACACGCTTGATTGTCTTTCGGAGACATATAAATTCGTAGTTTTTAAGATTATTTCTAGTCAGGTATATTCTTAAGCGTTTAATATGGGGTGTTGAGTCCACTTCGTTGAGCAAGGTGTAGCTCTTGTCTATTACATATTTGGCTTATGGAACGGTATCTGTGCTAATTTCAATCTCTGGTTTCATGCAGCACCCCAACTCACCTTTCCCCTTAAGCAAGCATAAGTTGGTTTTCTACATTTGAGACCCTGTTCTGTTTTGAAATTCAGTTCCTGTGTAGCCAAGTTTACATTCCGTGTAGTAGTGATATCTTATGATGTTTCTTTTTCTGTGTGACTTATTTCACTTACAATCATCGTACCTGAATCCACTCATTATGCTGCTACGGGCCTGATGACATAGATTTCATTGCTGAGTGATATTGCATTGTACGTAAGTACCACAACTTCTTTATCCATTTTTCGCTTTCTGTGATATTGAACTTGTACCGTAAATGAGGTTCTTGTAAACAGAGCCGTCCCAAACTTTGGGGTGGCTGTGTCTTTTTGATTTTCATTTCCCTAAGCTATAGGACCATAAGTGGAAGTGCCCTAGGCTCTGTTGCTTTGTTTTTTAGATGTTTCAGGAAACAGCATACACTTCTCCAGAGTGGCTGTTGGCAATTTACATCCCGCCCATCAGCATAACAAGGCTCCCAATTCTCCATGTCCTGTCTTGCCTTTCTGGATTTTACACTTTTTTCAGATGGCCCTTTTGACCGGGGGGCAGTGAGACTTCATTGTAGTGCAGATTTCCTTTGCAAGCTTGCTTGGTTGGCCAAAAAGTGCGTATGCGTTTTTTCCTGAATATATTCAGGAAAAAACGCATACGCCCTTTTTGGCCAAGTGCATCATTGTGGACGTTCTGCCTCTTTTCCTATGCTTTACATGCAATTCCAGTCTACCTCCTGAAATCGGTTTCCTGCAATTCTGCCCCGCTTTCAAGTCCTCTTGGCAGCCTTACTTCAATATATTTTTGGACGATAGCTGTCATTTATAACTCTGCAGGTTTGTGAATTACAGTGCCTCTGAGTTCCTTTCTTCAACTTGCTTTCTTGTGAGCTCGCTGCAACACCGCAGGATTGCTTCAGGCCCTAGTGTGGTTCCGGCATGGCACGCTGAGCCTTTAGTTAATTCCTATTCGTGGTGGGAAATGAGAGTTAAATTTGCCCGTCCAGACACCTCCACCTAGTCTCTCATTGGTTCTCCCTATTCCTGTTCATCTTACGCAGAAATTGCAAACTGGGCCAACCAGGAGGTTAAAGGCACTGACTCTCCAAGTGGGGAGAGTGTTAGTAAAGCGTGTGGAATGTTGCACCCGAGTACCAGGGGACGAAAACTGAGACACATTTGAACACGTTTCCCGATCACACGGTGGATCACACTCTGGGTTCCACATGCATGTTTTAGCTGAAGGAAGAATCCCTTAAACCTGGAGAGTTGAGACCCATGGAATGGGTACCATGCAATATGACTTCAAAGGGCCTGCATTTGCTCACCGAACCTCACCAATCCTATCGCTGCTGCGTTTATGCCGCTGTACACACGCTTGATTGTCTTTTGGAGACATATAAATCCGTAGGTTTTAAGATTATTTCTAGTCAGGTATATGCTTAGGCGTTTAATATCGGGTGTTGAGTCCACTTCTTTGAGCAAGGAGTAGCTCTTGTCTATTACATATTTGGCTTATGGAACGGTATCTGTGCTAATTTCAATCTCTGGTTTCATGCAGCACACCAGCTCACCTTTCCCCTTAAGCTAGCGTAAGTTGGTTTTCTACATTTGAGACCCTGTTCTGTTTTGTAATTCAGTTCCTGTGTAGCCAAGTTTACATTCCGTGTAGTAGTGATATCTTATGATGTTTCTTTTTCTGTGTGACTTATTTCACTTACAATCATCGTACCTGAATCCACTCATTATGCTGCTACGGGCCTGATGACATAGATTTCATTGCTGAGTGATATTGCATTGTACGTAAGTACCACAACTTCTTTATCCATTTTTCGCTTTCTGTGATATTGAACTTGTACCGTAAACAAGGTTCTTGTAAACAGAGCCGTCCCAAACTTTGGGGTGGCTGTGTCTTTTTGATTTTCATTTCCCTAAGCTATAGGACCATAAGTGGAAGTGCCCTAGGCTCTGTTGCTTTATTTTTTAGATGTTTCAGGAAACAGCATACACTTCTCCAGAGTGGCTGTTGGCCATTTACATCCCGCCCATCAGCATAACAAGGCTCCCAATTCTCCATGTCCTGTCTTGCCTTTCTGGATTTTACACTTTTTTCAGATGGCCCTTTTGACCGGGGGGCAGTGAGACTTCATTGTAGTGCAGATTTCCTTTGCAAGCTTGCTTGGTTGGCCAAAAAGGGCGTATGCGTTTTTTCCTGAATATATTCAGGAAAAAACGCATACGCCCTTTTTGGCCAAGTGCATCATTGTGGACGTTCTGCCTCTTTTCCTATGCTTTACATGCAATTCCCGTCTACCTCCTGAAATCGGTTTCCTGCAATTCTGCCCCGCTTTCAAGTCCTCTTGGCAGCCTTACTTCAATATATTTTTTGACGATAGCTGTCATTTATAACTCTGCAGGTTTGTGAATTACAGTGCCCCTGAGCTCCTTTCTTCAACTCGCTTTCTTGTGAGCTGGCCACAACACCGCAGGATTGCTTCAGGCCCTAGTGTGGTTCCGGCATGACACGCTGAGCCTTTGGTTAATTCCTCTTCCTGGTGGGAAATGAGAGTTAAATTTGCCCGTCCAGACACCTCCAGCTAGTCTCTCATTGGTTCTCCCTATTCCTGTACATTTTCCGCAGAAATTGCAAACTGGGCCAAACAGGAGTTTAAAGGCACTGACTCTCCAAGTGGGGAGAGTGTTAGTAAAGCGTCTTGAATGTTGCACCCGAGTACCAGGGGACGAAAACTGAGACACATTTGAACACGTTTCCCGATCACACGGTGGATCATACTCTGGGTTCCACATGCATGTTTTAGCTGAAGGAAGAATCCCTTAAACCTGGAGAGTTGAGACCCATGGAATGGGTACCATGCAATATGACCTCAAAGGGTCTGCGTTTGCTCACCGAACCTCACCAATCCTATCACTGCTGCGTTTATGCCGCCGTACACACGCTTGATTCTCTTTCGGAGACATATAAATCCACAGGTTTTAAGATTCTTACTAGTCAGGTGTATTCTTAGGCGTTTAATATGGGGTGTTGAGTACACTTCGTTTAGCAAGGAGTAGCTCTTGTCTATTACATTTTTGGCTTATGGCACGGTATCTGTGCTAATTTCAATCTCTGGTTTCATGCAGCACCCCAACTTACCTTTCCACTTAAGCAAGCATAAGTTGGTTTTCTACATTTGAGACCCTGTTCTGTTTTGTAATTCAGTTCCTGTGTAGCCAAGTTTACATTCCGTGTAGTAGTGATATCTTATGATGTTTCTTTTTCTGTGTGACTTATTTCACTTAGAATCATCGTACCTGAATCCACTCATTATGCTGCGACGGGCCTGATGACATAGATTTCATTGCTGAGTGATATTGCATTGTACGTAAGTACCACAACTTCTTTATCCATTTTTCGCTTTCTGTGATATTGAACTTGTACCGTAAACGAGGTTCTTGTAAACAGAGCCGTCCCAAACTTTGGGGTGGCTGTGTCTTTTTGATTTTAATTTCCCTAAGCTATAGGACCATAAGTGGAAGTGCCCTAGGCTCTGTTGCTTTGTTTTTTAGATGTTTCAGGAAACACCATACACTTCTCCAGAGTGGCTGTTGGCAATTTACATCCCACCCATCAGCATAACAAAGCTCCCACTTCTCCATGGCCTGTCCTGCCTTTCTGGATTTTACACTTTTTTCAGATGGCCCTTTTGACCGGGGGGCAGTGAGACTTCATTGTAGTGCAGATTTCCTTTGCAAGCTTGCTTGGTTGGCCAAAAAGGGCGTATGCGTTTTTTCCTGAATATATTCAGGAAAAAACGCATACGCCCTTTTTGGCCAAGTGCATCATTGTGGACGTTCTGCCTCTTTTCCTATGCTTTACATGCAATTCCCGTCTACCTCCTGAAATCGGTTTCCTGCAATTCTGCCCCGCTTTCAAGTCCTCTTGGCAGCCTTACTTCAATATATTTTTGGACGATAGCTGTCATTTATAACTCTGCAGGTTTGTGAATTACAGTGCCCCTGAGCTCCTTTCTTCAACTCGCTTTCTTGTGAGCTGGCCGCAACACCGCAGGATTGCTTCAGGCCCTAGTGTGGTTCCGGCACGGCACGCTGAGCCTTTGGTTAATTCCTCTTCCTGGTGGGAAATGAGAGTTAAATTTGCCCGTCCAGACACCCCCAGCTAGTCTCTCATTGGTTCTCCCTATTCCTGTACATTTTCCGCAGAAATTGCAAACTGGGCCAAACAGGAGGTTAAAGGCACTGACTCTCCAAGTGGGGAGAGTGTTAGTAAAGCGTCTGGAGTTTGCACCCGAGTACCAGGGGACGAAAACTGAGACACATTTGAACACGTTTCCCGATCACACGGTGGATCATACTCTGGGTTCCACATGCATGTTTTAGCTGAAGGAAGAATCCCTTAAACCTGGAGAGTTGAGACCCATGGAATGGGTACCATGCAATATGACTTCAAAGGGTCTGCATTTGCTCACCGAACCTCACCAATCCTATCACTGCTGCGTTTATGCCGCCGTACACACGCTTGATTCTCTTTCGGAGACATATAAATCCACAGGTTTTAAGATTATTACTAGTCAGGTGTATTCTTAGGCGTTTAATATGGGGTGTTGGGTACACTTCGTTTAGCAAGGAGTAGCTCTTGTCTATTACATATTTGGCTTTTGGCACGGTATCTGTGCTAATTTCAATCTCTGGTTTCATGCAGCACCCCAACTCACCTTTCCCCTTAAGCAAGCATAAGTTGGTTTTCTACATTTGAGACCCTGTTCTGTTTTGTAATTCAGTTCCTGTGTAGCCAAGTTTACATTCCGTGTAGTAGTGATATCTTATGATGTTTCTTTTTCTGTGTGACTTATTTCACTTAGACTCATCATACCTGCATCCACTCATTATGCTGCTACAGGCCTGATGACATAGATTTCATTGCTGAGTGATATTGCATTGTACGTAAGTACCACAACTTCTTTATCCATTTTTCGCTTTCTGTGATATTGAACTTGTACCGTAAACGAGGTTCTTGTAAACAGAGCCGTCCCAAACTTTGGGGTGACCGTGTCTTTTTGATTTTAATTTCCCTAAGCTATAGGACCATAAGTGGAAGTGCCCTAGGCTCTGTTGCTTTGTTTTTTAGATGTTTCAGGAAACACCATACACTTCTTCAGAGTGGCTGTTGGCAATTTACATCCCAGCCATCAGCATAACAAGGCTCCCAGTTCTCCATGGCCTGTCCTGCCTTTCTGGATTTTACACTTTTTTCAGATGGCCCTTTTGACCGGGGGGCAGTGAGACTTCATTGTAGTTCAGATATCCTTTGCAAGCTTGCTTGGTTGGCCAAAAAGGGCGTATGCGTTTTTTCCTGAATATATTCAGGAAAAAACGCATACGCCCTTTTTGGCCAAGTGCATCATTGTGGACGTTCTGCCTCTTTTCTCTGCTTTACATGCAATTCCAGTGTACCTCCTGAAATCGATTTCCTACAATTCTGCCCCGCTTTCAAGTCCTCTTGGCAGCATTACTTCAATATATTTTTGGACGATAGCTGTCATTTATAACTCTGCAGGTTTGTGAATTACAGTGCCCCTGAGCTCCTTTCTTCAACTCGCTTTCTTGTGAGCTGGCCGCAACACCGCAGGATTGCTTCAGGCCCTAGTGTGGTTCTGGCACGGCACGCTGAACCTTTGGTTAATTCCTCTTCCTGGTGGGAAATGAGAGTTAAATTTGCCCGTCCAGACACCTCCAGCTAGTTTCTCATTGGTTCTCCCTATTCCTGTACATTTTCCGCAGAAATTGCAAACTGGGCCAAACAGGAGGTTAAAGGCACTGACTCTCCAAGTGGGGAGAGTGTTAGTAAAGCGTCTGGAGTGTTGCACCCGAGTACCAGGGGACAGAAACTGAGACACATTTGAACACGTTTCCCGATCACACGGTGGATCATACTCTGGGTTCCACATGCATGTTTTAGCTGAAGGAAGAATCCCTTAAACCTGGAGAGTTGAGACCCATGGAATGGGTACCATGCAATATGACTTCAAAGGGTCTGCATTTGCTCACCGAACCTCACCAATCCTATCACTGCTGCGTTTATGCCGCTGTACACACGCTTGATTGTCTTTCGGAGACATATAAATTCGTAGTTTTTAAGATTATTTCTAGTCAGGTATATTCTTAAGCGTTTAATATGGGGTGTTGAGTCCACTTCGTTGAGCAAGGAGTAGCTCTTGTCTATTACATATTTGGCTTATGGAACGGTATCTGTGCTAATTTCAATCTCTGGTTTCATGCAGCACCCCAACTCACCTTTCCCCTTAAGCAAGCATAAGTTGGTTTTCTACATTTGAGACCCTGTTCTGTTTTGAAATTCAGTTCCTGTGTAGCCAAGTTTACATTCCGTGTAGTAGTGATATCTTATGATGTTTCTTTTTCTGTGTGACTTATTTCACTTACAATCATCGTACCTGAATCCACTCATTATGCTGCTACGGGCCTGATGACATAGATTTCATTGCTGAGTGATATTGCATTGTACGTAAGTACCACAACTTCTTTATCCATTTTTCGCTTTCTGTGATATTGAACTTGTACCGTAAATGAGGTTCTTGTAAACAGAGCCGTCCCAAACTTTGGGGTGGCTGTGTCTTTTTGATTTTCATTTCCCTAAGCTATAGGACCATAAGTGGAAGTGCCCTAGGCTCTGTTGCTTTGTTTTTTAGATGTTTCAGGAAACAGCATACACTTCTCCAGAGTGGCTGTTGGCAATTTACATCCCGCCCATCAGCATAACAAGGCTCCCAATTCTCCATGTCCTGTCTTGCCTTTCTGGATTTTACACTTTTTTCAGATGGCCCTTTTGACCGGGGGGCAGTGAGACTTCATTGTAGTGCAGATTTCCTTTGCAAGCTTGCTTGGTTGGCCAAAAAGTGCGTATGCGTTTTTTCCTGAATATATTCAGGAAAAAACGCATACGCCCTTTTTGGCCAAGTGCATCATTGTGGACGTTCTGCCTCTTTTCCTATGCTTTACATGCAATTCCAGTCTACCTCCTGAAATCGGTTTCCTGCAATTCTGCCCCGCTTTCAAGTCCTCTTGGCAGCCTTACTTCAATATATTTTTGGACGATAGCTGTCATTTATAACTCTGCAGGTTTGTGAATTACAGTGCCTCTGAGTTCCTTTCTTCAACTTGCTTTCTTGTGAGCTCGCTGCAACACCGCAGGATTGCTTCAGGCCCTAGTGTGGTTCCGGCATGGCACGCTGAGCCTTTAGTTAATTCCTCTTCGTGGTGGGAAATGAGAGTTAAATTTGCCCGTCCAGACACCTCCACCTAGTCTCTCATTGGTTCTCCCTATTCCTGTTCATCTTACGCAGAAATTGCAAACTGGGCCAACCAGGAGGTTAAAGGCAATGACTCTCCAAGTGGGGAGAGTGTTAGTAAAGCGTGTGGAATGTTGCACCCGAGTACCAGGGGACGAAAACTGAGACACATTTGAACACGTTTCCCGATCACACGGTGGATCACACTCTGGGTTCCACATGCATGTTTTAGCTGAAGGAAGAATCCCTTAAACCTGGAGAGTTGAGACCCATGGAATGGGTACCATGCAATATGACTTCAAAGGGCCTGCATTTGCTCACCGAACCTCACCAATCCTATCGCTGCTGCGTTTATGCCGCTGTACACACGCTTGATTGTCTTTTGGAGACATATAAATCCGTAGGTTTTAAGATTATTTCTAGTCAGGTATATGCTTAGGCGTTTAATATCGGGTGTTGAGTCCACTTCTTTGAGCAAGGAGTAGCTCTTGTCTATTACATATTTGGCTTATGGAACGGTATCTGTGCTAATTTCAATCTCTGGTTTCATGCAGCACACCAACTCACCTTTCCCCTTAAGCTAGCGTAAGTTGGTTTTCTACATTTGAGACCCTGTTCTGTTTTGTAATTCAGTTCCTGTGTAGCCAAGTTTACATTCCGTGTAGTAGTGATATCTTATGATGTTTCTTTTTCTGTGTGACTTATTTCACTTACAATCATCGTACCTGAATCCACTCATTATGCTGCTACGGGCCTGATGACATAGATTTCATTGCTGAGTGATATTGCATTGTACGTAATTACCACAACTTCTTTATCCATTTTTCGCTTTCTGTGATATTGAACTTGTACCGTAAACAAGGTTCTTGTAAACAGAGCCGTCCCAAACTTTGGGGTGGCTGTGTCTTTTTGATTTTCATTTCCCTAAGCTATAGGACCATAAGTGGAAGTGCCCTAGGCTCTGTTGCTTTATTTTTTAGATGTTTCAGGAAACAGCATACACTTCTCCAGAGTGGCTGTTGGCCATTTACATCCCGCCCATCAGCATAACAAGGCTCCCAATTCTCCATGTCCTGTCTTGCCTTTCTGGATTTTACACTTTTTTCAGATGGCCCTTTTGACCGGGGGGCAGTGAGACTTCATTGTAGTGCAGATTTCCTTTGCAAGCTTGCTTGGTTGGCCAAAAAGGGCGTATGCGTTTTTTCCTGAATATATTCAGGAAAAAACGCATACGCCCTTTTTGGCCAAGTGCATCATTGTGGACGTTCTGCCTCTTTTCCTATGCTTTACATGCAATTCCCGTCTACCTCCTGAAATCGGTTTCCTGCAATTCTGCCCCGCTTTCAAGTCCTCTTGGCAGCCTTACTTCAATATATTTTTTGACGATAGCTGTCATTTATAACTCTGCAGGTTTGTGAATTACAGTGCCCCTGAGCTCCTTTCTTCAACTCGCTTTCTTGTGAGCTGGCCACAACACCGCAGGATTGCTTCAGGCCCTAGTGTGGTTCCGGCATGACACGCTGAGCCTTTGGTTAATTCCTCTTCCTGGTGGGAAATGAGAGTTAAATTTGCCCGTCCAGACACCTCCAGCTAGTCTCTCATTGGTTCTCCCAATTCCTGTACATTTTCCGCAGAAATTGCAAACTGGGCCAAACAGGAGTTTAAAGGCACTGACTCTCCAAGTGGGGAGAGTGTTAGTAAAGCGTCTTGAATGTTGCACCCGAGTACCAGGGGACGAAAACTGAGACACATTTGAACACGTTTCCCGATCACACGGTGGATCATACTCTGGGTTCCACATGCATGTTTTAGCTGAAGGAAGAATCCCTTAAACCTGGAGAGTTGAGACCCATGGAATGGGTACCATGCAATATGACCTCAAAGGGTCTGCGTTTGCTCACCGAACCTCACCAATCCTATCACTGCTGCGTTTATGCCGCCGTACACACGCTTGATTCTCTTTCGGAGACATATAAATCCACAGGTTTTAAGATTCTTACTAGTCAGGTGTATTCTTAGGCGTTTAATATGGGGTGTTGAGTACACTTCGTTTAGCAAGGAGTAGCTCTTGTCTATTACATTTTTGGCTTATGGCACGGTATCTGTGCTAATTTCAATCTCTGGTTTCATGCAGCACCCCAACTTACCTTTCCACTTAAGCAAGCATAAGTTGGTTTTCTACATTTGAGACCCTGTTCTGTTTTGTAATTCAGTTCCTGTGTAGCCAAGTTTACATTCCGTGTAGTAGTGATATCTTATGATGTTTCTTTTTCTGTGTGACTTATTTCACTTAGAATCATCGTACCTGAATCCACTCATTATGCTGCGACGGGCCTGATGACATAGATTTCATTGCTGAGTGATATTGCATTGTACGTAAGTACCACAACTTCTTTATCCATTTTTCGCTTTCTGTGATATTGAACTTGTACCGTAAACGAGGTTCTTGTAAACAGAGCCGTCCCAAACTTTGGGGTGGCTGTGTCTTTTTGATTTTAATTTCCCTAAGCTATAGGACCATAAGTGGAAGTGCCCTAGGCTCTGTTGCTTTGTTTTTTAGATGTTTCAGGAAACACCATACACTTCTCCAGAGTGGCTGTTGGCAATTTACATCCCACCCATCAGCATAACAAAGCTCCCACTTCTCCATGGCCTGTCCTGCCTTTCTGGATTTTACACTTTTTTCAGATGGCCCTTTTGACCGGGGGGCAGTGAGACTTCATTGTAGTGCAGATTTCCTTTGCAAGCTTGCTTGGTTGGCCAAAAAGGGCGTATGCGTTTTTTCCTGAATATATTCAGGAAAAAACGCATACGCCCTTTTTGGCCAAGTGCATCATTGTGGACGTTCTGCCTCTTTTCCTATGCTTTACATGCAATTCCCGTCTACCTCCTGAAATCGGTTTCCTGCAATTCTGCCCCGCTTTCAAGTCCTCTTGGCAGCCTTACTTCAATATATTTTTGGACGATAGCTGTCATTTATAACTCTGCAGGTTTGTGAATTACAGTGCCCCTGAGCTCCTTTCTTCAACTCGCTTTCTTGTGAGCTGGCCGCAACACCGCAGGATTGCTTCAGGCCCTAGTGTGGTTCCGGCACGGCACGCTGAGCCTTTGGTTAATTCCTCTTCCTGGTGGGAAATGAGAGTTAAATTTGCCCGTCCAGACACCCCCAGCTAGTCTCTCATTGGTTCTCCCTATTCCTGTACATTTTCCGCAGAAATTGCAAACTGGGCCAAACAGGAGGTTAAAGGCACTGACTCTCCAAGTGGGGAGAGTGTTAGTAAAGCGTCTGGAGTTTGCACCCGAGTACCAGGGGACGAAAACTGAGACACATTTGAACACGTTTCCCGATCACACGGTGGATCATACTCTGGGTTCCACATGCATGTTTTAGCTGAAGGAAGAATCCCTTAAACCTGGAGAGTTGAGACCCATGGAATGGGTACCATGCAATATGACTTCAAAGGGTCTGCATTTGCTCACCGAACCTCACCAATCCTATCACTGCTGCGTTTATGCCGCCGTACACACGCTTGATTCTCTTTCGGAGACATATAAATCCACAGGTTTTAAGATTCTTACTAGTCAGGTGTATTCTTAGGCGTTTAATATGGGGTGTTGGGTACACTTCGTTTAGCAAGGAGTAGCTCTTGTCTATTACATATTTGGCTTTTGGCACGGTATCTGTGCTAATTTCAATCTCTGGTTTCATGCAGCACCCCAACTCACCTTTCCCCTTAAGCAAGCATAAGTTGGTTTTCTACATTTGAGACCCTGTTCTGTTTTGTAATTCAGTTCCTGTGTAGCCAAGTTTACATTCCGTGTAGTAGTGATATCTTATGATGTTTCTTTTTCTGTGTGACTTATTTCACTTAGACTCATCATACCTGCATCCACTCATTATGCTGCTACAGGCCTGATGACATAGATTTCATTGCTGAGTGATATTGCATTGTACGTAAGTACCACAACTTCTTTATCCATTTTTCGCTTTCTGTGATATTGAACTTGTACCGTAAACGAGGTTCTTGTAAACAGAGCCGTCCCAAACTTTGGGGTGACCGTGTCTTTTTGATTTTAATTTCCCTAAGCTATAGGACCATAAGTGGAAGTGCCCTAGGCTCTGTTGCTTTGTTTTTTAGATGTTTCAGGAAACACCATACACTTCTTCAGAGTGGCTGTTGGCAATTTACATCCCAGCCTTCAGCATAACAAGGCTCCCAGTTCTCCATGGCCTGTCCTGCCTTTCTGGATTTTACACTTTTTTCAGATGGCCCTTTTGACCGGGGGGCAGTGAGACTTCATTGTAGTTCAGATATCCTTTGCAAGCTTGCTTGGTTGGCCAAAAAGGGCGTATGCGTTTTTTCCTGAATATATTCAGGAAAAAACGCATACGCCCTTTTTGGCCAAGTGCATCATTGTGGACGTTCTGCCTCTTTTCCTATGCTTTACATGCAATTCCCGTCTACCTCCTGAAATTGGTTTCCTGCAATTCTGCCCCGCTTTCAAGTCCTCTTGGCAGCCTTACTTCAATATATTTTTGGACGATAGCTGTCATTTATAACTCTGCAGGTTTGTGAATTACAGTGCCCCTGAGCTCCTTTTTTCAACTCGCTTTCTTGTGAGCTGGCCGCAACACCGCAGGATTGCTTCAGGCCCTAGTGTGGTTCCGGCACGGCACGCTGAGCCTTTGGTTAATTCCTCTTCCTGGTGGGAAATGAGAGTTAAATTTGCCCGTCCAGACACCTCCAGCTAGTCTCTCTTTGGTTCTCCCTATTTCTGTACATTTTCCACAGAAATTGCAAACTGGGCCAAACAGGAGGTTAAAGGCACTGACTCTCCAAGTGGGGAGAGTGTTAGTAAAGCATCTGGAATGTTGCACCCGAGTTCCATGGGACGAAAACTGAGACACATTTGAACACGTTTCCCAATCACACGGTGGATCATACTCTGGGTTCCACATGCATGTTTTAGCTGAAGGAAGAATCCCTTAAACCTGGAGAGTTGAGACCCATGGAATGGGTACCATGCAATATGACTTCAAAGGGTCTGCATTTGCTCACCGAACCTCACCAATCCTATCACTGCTGCGTTTATGCCGCTCTACACACGCTTGATTGTCTTTCGGAGACATATATATCCGTAGGTTTTAAGATTATTTCTAGTCAGGTATATTCTTAGGCGTTTAATATGGGGTGTTGAGTCCACTTCGTTGAGCAAGGAGTAGCTCTTGTCTATTACATATTTGGCTTATGGAACGGTATCTGTGCTAATTTCAATCTCTGGTTTCATGCAGCACCCCAACTCACCTTTCCCCTTAAGCTAGCGTAAGTTGGTTTTCTACATTTGAGACCCTGTTCTGTTTTGTAATTCAGTTCCTGTGTAGCCAAGTTTACATTCCGTGTAGTAGTGATATCTTATGATGTTTCTTTTTCTGTGTGACTTATTTCACTTACAATCATCGTACCTTAATCCACTCATTATGCTGCTACGGGCCTGATGACATAGATTTCATTGCTGAGTGATATTGCATTGTACGTAAGTACCACAACTTCTTTATCCATTTTTCGCTTTCTGTGATATTGAACTTGTACCGTAAACAAGGTTCTTGTAAACAGAGCCGTCCCAAACTTTGGGGTGGCTGTGTCTTTTTGATTTTAATTTCCCTAAGCTATAGGACCATAAGTGGAAGTGCCCTAGGCTCTGTTGCTTTGTTTTTTAGATGTTTCAGGAAACACCATACACTTCTCCAGAGTGGCTGTTGGCAATTTACATCCCGCCCATCAGCATAACAAGGCTCCCAATTCTCCATGTCCTGTCTTGCCTTTCTGGATTTTACACTTTTTTCAGATGGCCCTTTTGACCGGGGGGCAGTGAGACTTCATTGTAGTGCAGATTTCCTTTGCAAGCTTGCTTGGTTGGCCAAAAAGTGCGTATGCGTTTTTTCCTGATTCAGGAAAAAACGCATACGCCCCTTTTGGCCAAGTGCATCATTGTGGACGTTCTGGCTCTTTTCCTATGCTTTACATGCAATTCCCGTCTACCTCCTGAAATCGGTTTCCTGCAATTCTGCCCCGCTTTCAAGTCCTCTTGGCAGCCTTACTTCAATATATTTTTGGACGATAGCTGTCATTTATAACTCTGCAGGTTTGTGAATTACAGTGCCCCTGAGCTCCTTTCTTCAACTCGCTTTCTTGTGAGCTGGCCGCAACACCGCAGGATTGCTTCAGGCCCTAGTGTGGTTCCGGCACGGCACGCTGAACCTTTGGTTAATTCCTCTTCCTGGTGGGAAATGAGAGTTAAATTTGCCCGTCCAGACACCTCCAGCTAGTCTCTCATTGGTTCTCCCTATTCCTGTACATTTTCCGCAGAAATTGCAAACTGGGCCAAACAGGAGTTTAAAGGCACTGACTCTCCAAGTGGGGAGAGTGTTAGTAAAGCGTCTTGAATGTTGCACCCGAGTACCAGGGGACGAAAAGTGAGACACATTTGAACACGTTTCCCAATCACACGGTGGATCATACTCTGGGTTCCACATGCATGTTTTAGCTGAAGGAAGAATCCCTTAAACCTGGAGAGTTGAGACCCATGGAATGGGTACCATGCAATATCACTTCAAAGGGTCTGCATTTGCTCACCGAACCTCACCAATCCTATCACTGCTGCGTTTATGCCGCTGTACACACGCTTGATTGTCTTTCGGAGACATATAAATTCGTAGTTTTTAAGATTATTTCTAGTCAGGTATATTCTTAAGCGTTTAATATGGGGTGTTGAGTCCACTTCGTTGAGCAAGGAGTAGCTCTTGTCTATTACATATTTGGCTTATGGAACGGTATCTGTGCTAATTTCAATCTCTGGTTTCATGCAGCATCCCAACTAACCTTTCCCCTTAAGCAAGCATAAGTTGGTTTTCTACATTTGAGACCCTGTTCTGTTTTGAAATTCAGTTCCTGTGTAGCCAAGTTTACATTCCGTGTAGTAGTGATATCTTATGATGTTTCTTTTTCTGTGTGACTTATTTCACTTACAATCATCGTACCTTAATCCACTCATTATGCTGCGACGGGCCTGATGACATAGATTTCATTGCTGAGTGATATTGCATTGTATGTAAGTACCACAACTTCTTTATCCATTTTTCGCTTTCTGTGATATTGAACTTGTACCGTAAACAAGGTTCTTGTAAACAGAGCCGTCCCAAACTTTGGGGTGGCTGTGTCTTTTTGATTTTAATTTCCCTAAGCTATAGGACCATAAGTGGAAGTGCCCTAGGCTCTGTTGCTTTGTTTTTTAGATGTTTCAGGAAACAGCATACACTTCTCCAGAGTGGCTGTTGGCAATTTACATCCCGCCCATCAGCATAACAAGGCTCCCAATTCTCCATGTCCTGTCTTGCCTTTCTGGATTTTACACTTTTTTCAGATGGCCCTTTTGACCGGGGGGCAGTGAGACTTCATTGTAGTGCAGATTTCCTTTGCAAGCTTGCTTGGTTGGCCAAAAAGGGCGTATGCGTTTTTTCCTGATTCAGGAAAAAACGCATACGCCCCTTTTGGCCAAGTGCATCATTGTGGACGTTCTGGCTCTTTTCCTATGCTTTACATGCAATTCCCGTCTACCTCCTGAAATCGGTTTCCTGCAATTCTGCCCCGCTTTCAAGTCCTCTTGGCAGCCTTACTTCAATATATTTTTGGACGATAGCTGTCATTTATAACTCTGCAGGTTTGTGAATTACAGTGCCCCTGAGCTCCTTTCTTCAACTCGCTTTCTTGTGAGCTGGCCGCAACACCGCAGGATTGCTTCAGGCCCTAGTGTGGTTCCGGCACGGCACGCTGAGCATTTGGTTAATTCCTCTTCCTGGTGGGAAATGAGAGTTAAATTTGCCCGTCCAGACACCTCCAGCTAGTCTCTCATTGGTTCTCCCTCTTCCTGTACATTTTCCGCAGAAATTGCAAACTGGGCCAAACAGGAGTTTAAAGGCACTGACTCTCCAAGTGGGGAGAGTGTTAGTAAAGCGTCTTGAATGTTGCACCCGAGTACCAGGGGACGAAAAGTGAGACACATTTGAACACGTTTCCCAATCACACGGTGGATCATACTCTGGGTTCCACATGCATGTTTTAGCTGAAGGAAGAATCCCTTAAACCTGGAGAGTTGAGACCCATGGAATGGGTACCATGCAATATGACTTCAAAGGGTCTGCGTTTGCTCACCGAACCTCACCAATCCTATCACTGCTGCGTTTATGCCGCCGTACACACGCTTGATTGTCTTTCGGAGACATATAAATTCGTAGTTTTTAAGATTATTTCTAGTCAGGTATATTCTTAAGCGTTTAATATGGGGTGTTGAGTCCACTTCGTTGAGCAAGGAGTAGCTCTTGTCTATTACATATTTGGCTTATGGAACGGTATCTGTGCTAATTTCAATCTCTGGTTTCATGCAGCATCCCAACTAACCTTTCCCCTTAAGCAAGCATAAGTTGGTTTTCTACATTTGAGACCCTGTTCTGTTTTGAAATTCAGTTCCTGTGTAGCCAAGTTTACATTCCGTGTAGTAGTGATATCTTATGATGTTTCTTTTTCTGTGTGACTTATTTCACTTACAATCATCGTACCTTAATCCACTCATTATGCTGCGACGGGCCTGATGACATAGATTTCATTGCTGAGTGATATTGCATTGTACGTAAGTACCACAACTTCTTTATCCATTTTTCGCTTTCTGTGATATTGAACTTGTACCGTAAACAGGGTTCTTGTAAACAGAGCCGTCCCAAACTTTGGGGTGGCTGTGTCTTTTTGATTTTAATTTCCCTAAGCTATAGGACCATAAGTGGAAGTGCCCTAGGCTCTGTTGCTTTGTTTTTTAGATGTTTCAGGAAACACCATACACTTCTCCAGAGTGGCTGTTGGCAATTTACATCCCCCCACCAGGATAACAAGGCTCCCAGTTCTCCATGGCCTGTCCTGCCTTTCTGGATTTTACACTTTTTTCAGATGGCCCTTTTGACCGTGGGGCAGTGAGACTTCATTGTAGTGCAGATTTCCTTTGCAAGCTTGCTTGGTTGGCCAAAAAGGGCGTATGCGTTTTTTCCTGAATATATTCAGGAAAAAACGCATACGCCCTTTTTGGCCAAGTGCATCATTGTGGACGTTCTGCCTCTTTTCCTATGCTTTACATGCAATTCCAGTCTACCTCCTGAAATCGGTTTCCTGCAATTCTGCCCCGCTTTCAACTCCTCTTGGCAGGCTTACTTCAATATATTTTTGGAAGATAGCTGTCATTTATAACTCTGCAGGTTTGTGAATTACAGTGCCCCTGAGCTCCTTTCTTCAACTCGCTTTCTTGTGAGCTGGCCGCAACACCGCAGGATTGCTTCAGGCCCTAGTGTGGTTCCGGTACGGCACGCTGAGCCTTTGGTTAATTCCTCTTCCTGGTGGGAAATGAGAGTTAAATTTGCCCGTCCAGACACCCCCAGCTAGTCTCTCATTGGTTCTCCCTATTCCTGTACATTTTCCACAGAAATTGCAAACTGGGCCAAACAGGAGGTTAAAGGCACTGACTCTCCAAGTGGGGAGAGTGTTAGTAAAGCATCTGGAGTTTGCACCCGAGTACCAGGGGACGAAAACTGAGACACATTTGAACACGTTTCCCGATCACACGGTGGATCATACTCTGGGTTCCACATGCATGTTTTAGCTGAAGGAAGAATCCCTTAAACCTGGAGAGTTGAGACCCATGGAATGGGTACCATGCAATATGACTTCAAAGGGTCTGCATTTGCTCACCGAACCTCACCAATCCTATCACTGCTGCGTTTATGCCGCTGTACACACGCTTGATTGTCTTTCGGAGACATATATATCCGTAGGTTTTAAGATTATTTCTAGTCAGGTATATTCTTAGGCGTTTAATATGGGGTGTTGAGTCCACTTCGTTGAGCAAGGAGTAGCTCTTGTCTATTACATATTTGGCTTATGGCACGGTATCTGTGCTAATTTCAATCTCTGGTTTCATGCAGCACCCCAACTCACCTTTCCCCTTAAGCTAGCGTAAGTTGGTTTTCTACATTTGAGACCCTGTTCTGTTTTGTAATTCAGTTCCTGTGTAACCAAGTTTACATTCCGTGTAGTAGTGATATCTTATGATGTTTCTTTTTCTGTGTGACTTATTTCACTTACAATCATCGTACCTTAATCCACTCATTATGCTGCTACGGGCCTGATGACATAGATTTCATTGCTGAGTGATATTGCATTGTACGTAAGTACCACAACTTCTTTATCCATTTTTCGCTTTCTGTGATATTGAACTTGTACCGTAAACAAGGTTCTTGTAAACAGAGCCGTCCCAAACTTTGGGGTGGCTGTGTCTTTTTGATTTTAATTTCCCTAAGCTATAGGACCATAAGTGGAAGTGCCCTAGGCTCTGTTGCTTTGTTTTTTAGATGTTTCAGGAAACACCATACACTTCTCCAGAGTGGCTGTTGGCAATTTACATCCCGCCCATCAGCATAACAAGGCTCCCAATTCTCCATGTCCTGTCTTGCCTTTCTGGATTTTACACTTTTTTCAGATGGCCCTTTTGACCGGGGGGCAGTGAGACTTCATTGTAGTGCAGATTTCCTTTGCAAGCTTGCTTGGTTGGCCAAAAGGGGCGTATGCGTTTTTTCCTGATTCAGGAAAAAACGCATACGCCCCTTTTGGCCAAGTGCATCATTGTGGACGTTCTGCCTCTTTTCCTATGCTTTACATGCAATTCCCGTCTACCTCCTGAAATCGGTTTCCTGCAATTCTGCCCCGCTTTCAAGTCCTCTTGGCAGCCTTACTTCAATATATTTTTGGACGATAGCTGTCATTTATAACTCTGCAGGTTTGTGAATTACAGTGTCCCTGAGCTCCTTTCTTCAACTCGCTTTCTTGTGAGCTGGCCGCAACACCGCAGGATTGCTTCAGGCCCTAGTGTGGTTCCGGCACGGCACGCTGAACCTTTGGTTAATTCCTCTTCCTGGTGGGAAATGAGAGTTAAATTTGCCCGTCCAGACACCTCCAGCTAGTCTCTCATTGGTTCTCCCTATTCCTGTACATTTTCCGCAGAAATTGCAAACTGGGCCAAACAGGAGTTTAAAGGCACTGACTCTCCAAGTGGGGAGAGTGTTAGTAAAGCGTCTTGAATGTTGCACCCGAGTACCAGGGGACGAAAAGTGAGACACATTTGAACACGTTTCCCAATCACACGGTGGATCATACTCTGGGTTCCACATGCATGTTTTAGCTGAAGGAAGAATCCCTTAAACCTGGAGAGTTGAGACCCATGGAATGGGTACCATGCAATATGACTTCAAACGGTCTGCATTTGCTCACCGAACCTCACCAATCCTATCACTGCTGCGTTTATGCCGCCGTACACACGCTTGATTCTCTTTCGGAGACATATAAACCCACAGGTTTTAAGATTCTTACTAGTCAGGTGTATTCTTAGGCTTTTAATATGGGGTGTTGAGTACACTTCGTTTACCAAGGAGTAGCTCTTGTCTATTACATATTTGGCTTATGGCACGGTATCTGTGCTAATTTCAATCTCTGGTTTCATGCAGCACCTCAACTCACCTTTCCCCTTAAGCAAGCATAAGTTGGTTTTCTACATTTGAGACCCTGTTCTGTTTTGTAATTCAGTTCCTGTGTAGCCAAGTTTACATTCCGTGTAGTAGTGATATCTTATGATGTTTCTTTTTCTGTGTGACTTATTTCACTTAGAATCATCGTACCTGAATCCACTCATTATGCTGCGACGGGCCTGATGACATAGATTTCATTGCTGAGTGATATTGCATTGTACGTAAGTACCACAACTTCTTTATCCATTTTTCGCTTTCTGTGATATTGAACTTGTACCGTAAACGAGGTTCTTGTAAACAGAGCCGTCCCAAACTTTGGGGTGGCTGTATCTTTTTGATTTTAATTTCCCTAAGCTATAGGACCATAAGTGGAAGTGCCCTAGGCTCTGTTGCTTTGTTTTTTAGATGTTTCAGGAAACAGCATACACTTCTCCAGAGTGGCTGTTGGCAATTTACATCCCCCCACCAGGATAACAAGGCTCCCAGTTCTCCATGGCCTGTCCTGCCTTTCTGGATTTTACACTTTTTTCAGATGGCCCTTTTGACCGTGGGGCAGTGAGACTTCATTGTAGTGCAGGTTTCCTTTTCAAGCTTGCTTGGTTGGCCAAAAAGGGCGTATGCGTTTTTTCCTGAATATATTCAGGAAAAAACGCATACGCCCTTTTTGGCCAAGTGCATCATTGTGGACGTTCTGCCTCTTTTCCTATGCTTTACATGCAATTCCCGTCTACCTCCTGAAATCGGTTTCCTGCAATTCTGCCCCGCTTTCAAGTCCTCTTGGCAGGCTTACTTCAATATATTTTTGGACGATAGCTGTCATTTATAACTCTGCAGGTTTGTGAATTACAGTGCCCCTGAGCTCCTTTTTTCAACTCGCTTTCTTGTGAGCTGGCCGCAACACCGCAGGATTGCTTCAGGCCCTAGTGTGGTTCCGGCACGGCACGCTGAGCCTTTGGTTAATTCCTCTTCCTGGTGGGAAATGAGAGTTAAATTTGCCCGTCCAGACACCTCCAGCTAGTCTCTCTTTGGTTCTCCCTATTTCTGTACATTTTCCACAGAAATTGCAAACTGGGCCAAACAGGAGGTTAAAGGCACTGACTCTCCAAGTGGGGAGAGTGTTAGTAAAGCATCTGGAATGTTGCACCCGAGTTCCATGGGACGAAAACTGAGACACATTTGAACACGTTTCCCAATCACACGGTGGATCATACTCTGGGTTCCACATGCATGTTTTAGCTGAAGGAAGAATCCCTTAAACCTGGAGAGTTGAGACCCATGGAATGGGTACCATGCAATATGACTTCAAAGGGTCTGCATTTGCTCACCGAACCTCACCAATCCTATCACTGCTGCGTTTATGCCGCTGTACACACGCTTGATTGTCTTTCGGAGACATATATATCCGTAGGTTTTAAGATTATTTCTAGTCAGGTATATTCTTAGGCGTTTAATATGGGGTGTTGAGTCCACTTCGTTGAGCAAGGAGTAGCTCTTGTCTATTACATATTTGGCTTATGGAACGGTATCTGTGCTAATTTCAATCTCTGGTTTCATGCAGCACCCCAACTCACCTTTCCCCTTAAGCTAGCGTAAGTTGGTTTTCTACATTTGAGACCCTGTTCTGTTTTGTAATTCAGTTCCTGTGTAGCCAAGTTTACATTCCGTGTAGTAGTGATATCTTATGATGTTTCTTTTTCTGTGTGACTTATTTCACTTACAATCATCGTACCTTAATCCACTCATTATTCTGCTACGGGCCTGATGACATAGATTTCATTGCTGAGTGATATTGCATTGTACGTAAGTACCACAACTTCTTTATCCATTTTTCGCTTTCTGTGATATTGAACTTGTACCGTAAACAAGGTTCTTGTAAACAGAGCCGTCCCAAACTTTGGGGTGGCTGTGTCTTTTTGATTTTAATTTCCCTAAGCTATAGGACCATAAGTGGAAGTGCCCTAGGCTCTGTTGCTTTGTTTTTTAGATGTTTCAGGAAACAGCATACACTTCTCCAGAGTGGCTGTTGGCAATTTACATCCCGCCCATCAGCATAACAAGGCTCCCAATTCTCCATGTCCTGTCTTGCCTTTCTGGATTTTACACTTTTTTCAGATGGCCCTTTTGACCGGGGGGCAGTGAGACTTCATTGTAGTGCAGATTTCCTTTGCAAGCTTGCTTGGTTGGCCAAAAAGGGCGTATGCGTTTTTTCCTGATTCAGGAAAAAACGCATACGCCCCTTTTGGCCAAGTGCATCATTGTGGACGTTCTGGCTCTTTTCCTATGCTTTACATGCAATTCCCGTCTACCTCCTGAAATCGGTTTCCTGCAATTCTGCCCCGCTTTCAAGTCCTCTTGGCAGCCTTACTTCAATATATTTTTGGACGATAGCTGTCATTTATAACTCTGCAGGTTTGTGAATTACAGTGCCCCTGAGCTCCTTTCTTCAACTCGCTTTCTTGTGAGCTGGCCGCAACACCGCAGGATTGCTTCAGGCCCTAGTGTGGTTCCGGCACGGCACGCTGAACATTTGGTTAATTCCTCTTCCTGGTGGGAAATGAGAGTTAAATTTGCCCGTCCAGACACCTCCAGCTAGTCTCTCATTGGTTCTCCCTATTCCTGTACATTTTCCGCAGAAATTGCAAACTGGGCCAAACAGGAGTTTAAAGGCACTGACTCTCCAAGTGGGGAGAGTGTTAGTAAAGCGTCTTGAATGTTGCACCCGAGTACCAGGGGACGAAAAGTGAGACACATTTGAACACGTTTCCCAATCACACGGTGGATCATACTCTGGGTTCCACATGCATGTTTTAGCTGAAGGAAGAATCCCTTAAACCTGGAGAGTTGAGACCCATGGAATGGGTACCATGCAATATGACTTCAAACGGTCTGCATTTGCTCACCGAACCTCACCAATCCTATCACTGCTGCGTTTATGCCTCCGTACACACGCTTGATTCTCTTTCGGAGACATATAAATCCACAGGTTTTAAGATTCTTACTAGTCAGGTGTATTCTTAGGCTTTTAATATGGGGTGTTGAGTACACTTCGTTTAGCAAGGAGTAGCTCTTGTCTATTACATATTTGGCTTATGGCACGGTATCTGTGCTAATTTCAATCTCTGGTTTCATGCAGCACCCCAACTCACCTTTCCCCTTAAGCAAGCATAAGTTGGTTTTCTACATTTGACACCCTGTTCTGTTTTGTAATTCAGTTCCTGTGTAGCCAAGTTTACATTCCGTGTAGTAGTGATATCTTATGATGTTTCTTTTTCTGTGTGACTTATTTCACTTAGAATCATCGTACCTGAATCCACTCATTATGCTGCGACGGGCCTGATGACATAGATTTCATTGCTGAGTGATATTGCATTGTACGTAAGTACCACAACTTCTTTATCCATTTTTCGCTTTCTGTGATATTGAACTTGTACCGTAAACGAGGTTCTTGTAAACAGAGCCGTCCCAAACTTTGGGGTGGCTGTGTCTTTTTGATTTTAATTTCCCTAAGCTATAGGACCATAAGTGGAAGTGCCCTAGGCTCTGTTGCTTTGTTTTTTAGATGTTTCAGGAAACAGCATACACTTCTCCAGAGTGGCTGTTGGCAATTTACATCCCCCCACCAGGAAAACAAGGCTCCCAGTTCTCCATGGCCTGTCCTGCCTTTCTGGATTTTACACTTTTTTCAGATGGCCCTTTTGACCGTGGGGCAGTGAGACTTCATTGTAGTGCAGGTTTCCTTTTCAAGCTTGCTTGGTTGGCCAAAAAGGGCGTATGCGTTTTTTCCTGAATAGGAAAAAACGCATACGCCCTTTTTGGCCAAGTGCATCATTGTGGACGTTCTGCCTCTTTTCCTATGCTTTACATGCAATTCCCGTCTACCTCCTGAAATCGGTTTCTTGCAATTCTGCCCCGCTTTCAAGTCCTCTTGGCAGGCTTACTTCAATATATTTTTGGACGATAGCTGTCATTTATAACTCTGCAGGTTTGTGAATTACAGTGCCCCTGAGCTCCTTTTTTCAACTCGCTTTCTTGTGAGCTGGCCGCAACACCGCAGGATTGCTTCAGGCCCTAGTGTGGTTCCGGCACGGCACGCTGAACCTTTGGTTAATTCCTCTTCCTGGTGGGAAATGAGAGTTAAATTTGCCCGTCCAGACACCTCCATCTAGTCTCTCTTTGGTTCTCCCTATTTCTGTACATTTTCCACAGAAATTGCAAACTGGGCCAAACAGGAGGTTAAAGGCACTGACTCTCCAAGTGGGGAGAGTGTTAGTAAAGCATCTGGAATGTTGCACCCGAGTTCCATGGGACGAAAACTGAGACACATTTGAACACGTTTCCCAATCACACGGTGGATCATACTCTGGGTTCCACATGCATGTTTTAGCTGAAGGAAGAATCCCTTAAACCTGGAGAGTTGAGACCCATGGAATGGGTACCATGCAATATGACTTCAAAGGGTCTGCATTTGCTCACCGAACCTCACCAATCCTATCACTGCTGCGTTTATTATGCCGTACACACGCTTGATTCTCTTTTGGAGACATATAAATCGGTAGGTTTTAATATTCTTACTAGTCAGGTATATTCTTAGGCGTTTAATATGGGGTGTTGAGTCCACTTCGTTGAGCAAGGAGTAGCTCTTGTCTATTACATATTTGGCTTATGGAACGGTATCTGTGCTAATTTCAATCTCTTGTTTTATGCAGCACCCCAACTCACCTTTCCCCTCAAGCAAGCATAAGTTGGTTTTCTACATTTGAGACCCTGTTCTGTTTTGTAATTCAATTCTTGTGTAGCCAAGTTTACATTCCGTGTAGTAGTGATATCTTGTGGTGTTTCCTTTTCTGTGTGACTTATTTCACTTAGAATCATCATACCTGAATCCACTCATTATGCTGCTACGGGCCTGATGACATAGATTTCATTGCTGAGTGATATTGCATTGTACGTAAGTACCACAACTTCTTTATCCATTTTTCGCTTTCTGTGATATTGAACTTGTACCGTAAACGAGGTTCTTGTAAACAGAGCCGTCCCAAACTTTGGGGTGGCTGTGTCTTTTTGATTTTAATTTCCCTAAGCTATAGGACCATAAGTGGAAGTGCCCTAGGCTCTGTTGCTTAGTTTTTTAGATGTTTCAGGAAACAGCATACACTTCTCCAGAGTGGCTGTTGGCAATTTACATCCCGCCCATCAGCATAACAAGGCTCCCAGTTCTCCATGGCCTGTCCTGCCTTTCTGGATTTTACACATTTTTCAGATGGCCCTTTTGACCGGGGGACAGTGAGACTTCATTGTAGTGCAGATTTCCTTTGCAAGCTTGCTTGGTTGGCCAAAAAGGGCGTATGCGTTTTTTCCTGGAAAAAACGCATACGCCCTTTTTGGCCAAGTGCATTATTGTGGACGTTCTGCCTCTTTTCCTATGCTTTACATGCAATTCCCGTCTACCTCCTGAAATCGGTTTCCTGCAATTCTGCCCCGCTTTCAAGTCCTCTTGGCAGCCTTACTTCAATATATTTTTGGACGATAGCTGTCATTTGTAACTCTGCAGGTTTGTGAATTACAGTGCCCCTGAGCTCCTTTCTTCAACTCGCTTTCTTGTGAGCTGGCCGCAACACCACAGGATTGCTTCAGGCCCTAGTGTGGTTCTGGCACGGCACGCTGAGCCTTTGGTTAATTCCTCTTCCTGGTGGGAAATGAGAGTTAAATTTGCCCGTCCAGACACCCCCAGCTAGTCTCTCATTGGTTCTCCCTATTCCTGTACATTTTCCGCAGAAATTGCAAACTGGGCCAAACAGGAGGTTAAAGGCACTGACTCTCCAAGTGGGGAGAGTGTTAGTAAAGCGTCTGGAGTTTGCACCCAAGTACCAGGGGACGAAAACTGAGACACATATGAACACGTTTCCCGATCACACGTTGGATCATACTCTGGGTTCCACATGCATGTTTTAGCTGAAGGAAGAATCCCTTAAACCTGGAGAATTGAGACCCATGGAATGGGTACCATGCAATATGACTTCAAAGGGTCTGCATTTGCTCACCGAACCTCACCAATCCTATCACTGCTGCGTTTATGCCGCTGTACACACGCTTGATTGTCTTTTGGAGACATATAAATCCGTAGTTTTTAAGATTATTTCTAGTCAGGTATATTCTTAGGCATTTAGTATGGGGTGTTGCGTCCACTTCGTTGAGCAAGGAGTAGCTCTTGTCTATTACATATTTGGCTTATGGCACGGTATCTGTGCTAATTTCAATCTCTGGTTTCATGCAGGACCCCAACTCACCTTTCCCCTTAAGCTAGCGTAAGTTGGTTTTCTACATTTGAGACCCTGTTCTGTTTTGAAATTCAGTTCTTGTGTAGCCAAGTTTACATTCCGTTTAGTAGTGATATCTTATGATGTTTCTTTTTCTGTGTGACTTATTTCACTTACAATCATCGTACCTTAATCCACTCATTATGCTGCTACGGGCCTGATGACATAGATTTCATTGCTGAGTGATATTGCATTATACGTAAGTACCACAATTTCTTTATCCATTTTTCGCTTTCTGTGATATTGAACTTGTACCGTAAACAAGGTTCTTGTAAACAGAGCCATCCCAAACTTTGGGGTGGCTGTGTCTTTTTGATTTTAATTTCCCTATGCTATAGGACCATAAGTGGAAGTGCCCTAGGCTCTGTTGCTTTGTTTTTTAGATGTTTCAGGAAACAGCATACACTTCTCCAGAGTGGCTGTTGGCAATTTACATCCCGCCCATCAGCATAACAAGGCTCCCAATTCTCCATGTCCTGTCTTGACTTTCTGGATTTTACACTTTTTTCAGATGGCCCTTTTGACCGGGGGGCAGTGAGACTTCATTGTAGTGCAGATTTCCTTTGCAAGCTTGCTTGGTTGGCCAAAAAGGACGTATGCGTTTTTTCCTGAATATATTCAGGAAAAAACGCATACGTCCTTTTTGGCCAAGTGCATCATTGTGGACGTTCTGCCTCTTTTCCTATGCTTTACATGCAATTCCCGTCTACCTCCTGAAATCGGTTTCCTGCAATTCTGCCCCGCTTTCAAGTCCTCTTGGCAGCCTTACTTCAATATATTTTTGGACGATAGCTGTCATTTATAACTCTGCAGGTTTGTGAATTACAGTGCCCCTGAGCTCGTTTCTTTAACTCGCTTTCTTGTGAGCTGGCCGCAACACCGCAGGATTGCTTCAGGCCCTAGTGTGGTTCCGGCATGACACGCTGAGCCTTTGGTTAATTCCTCTTCCTGGTGGGAAATGAGAGTTAAATTTGCCCGTCCAGACACCTCCAGCTAGTCTCTCATTGGTTCTCCCTATTCCTGTACATTTTCCGCAGAAATTGCAAACTGGGCCAAACAGGAGTTTAAAGGCACTGACTCTCCAAGTGGGGAGAGTGTTAGTAAAGCGTCTTGAATGTTGCACCCGAGTACCAGGGGACGAAAACTGAGACACATTTGAACACGTTTCCCGATCACACGGTGGATCATACTCTGGGTTCCACATGCATGTTTTAGCTGAAGGAAGAATCCCTTAAACCTGGAGAGTTGAGACCCATGGAATGGGTACCATGCAATATGACTTCAAAGGGTCTGCGTTTGCTCACCGAACCTCACCAATCCTATCACTGCTGCGTTTATGCCGCCGTACACACGCTTGATTCTCTTTCGGAGACATATAAATCCACAGGTTTTAAGATTCTTACTAGTCAGGTGTATTCTTAGGCGTTTAATATGGGGTGTTGAGTACACTTCGTTTAGCAAGGAGTAGCTCTTGTCTATTACATTTTTGGCTTATGGCACGGTATCTGTGCTAATTTCAATCTCTGGTTTCATGCAGCACCCCAACTCACCTTTCCACTTAAGCAAGCATAAGTTGGTTTTCTACATTTGAGACCCTGTTCTGTTTTGTAATTCAGTTCCTGTGTAGCCAAGTTTACATTCCGTGTAGTAGTGATATCTTATGATGTTTCTTTTTCTGTGTGACTTATTTCACTTAGAATCATCGTACCTGAATCCACTCATTATGCTGCGACGGGCCTGATGACATAGATTTCATTGCTGAGTGATATTGCATTGTACGTAAGTACCACAACTTCTTTATCCATTTTTCGCTTTCTGTGATATTGAACTTGTACCGTAAACGAGGTTCTTGTAAACAGAGCCGTCCCAAACTTTGGGGTGGCTGTGTCTTTTTGATTTTAATTTCCCTAAGCTATAGGACCATAAGTGGAAGTGCCCTAGGCTCTGTTGCTTTGTTTTTTAGATGTTTCAGGAAACACCATACACTTCTCCAGAGTGGCTGTTGGCAATTTACATCCCACCCATCAGCATAACAAAGCTCCCAGTTCTCCATGGCCTGTCCTGCCTTTCTGGATTTTACACTTTTTTCAGATGGCCCTTTTGACCGGGGGGCAGTGAGACTTCATTGTAGTGCAGATTTCCTTTGCAAGCTTGCTTGGTTGGCCAAAAAGGGCGTATGCGTTTTTTCCTGAATATATTCAGGAAAAAACGCATACGCCCTTTTTGGCCAAGTGCATCATTGTGGACGTTCTGCCTCTTTTCCTATGCTTTACATGCAATTCCCGTCTACCTCCTGAAATCGGTTTCCTGCAATTCTGCCCCGCTTTCAAGTCCTCTTGGCAGCCTTACTTCAATATATTTTTGGACGATAGCTGTCATTTATAACTCTGCAGGTTTGTGAATTACAGTGCCCCTGAGCTCCTTTCTTCAACTCGCTTTCTTGTGAGCTGGCCGCAACACCGCAGGATTGCTTCAGGCCCTAGTGTGGTTCCGGCACGGCACGCTGAGCCTTTGGTTAATTCCTCTTCCTGGTGGGAAATGAGAGTTAAATTTGCCCGTCCAGACACCCCCAGCTAGTCTCTCATTGTTTCTCCCTATTCCTGTACATTTTCCGCAGAAATTGCAAACTGGGCCAAACAGGAGGTTAAAGGCACTGACTCTCCAAGTGGGGAGAGTGTTAGTAAAGCGTCTGGAGTTTGCACCCGAGTACCAGGGGACGAAAACTGAGACACATTTGAACACGTTTCCCGATCACACGGTGGATCATACTCTGGGTTCCACATGCATGTTTTAGCTGAAGGAAGAATCCCTTAAACCTGGAGAGTTGAGACCCATGGAATGGGTACCATGCAATATGACTTCAAAGGGTCTGCATTTGCTCACCGAACCTCACCAATCCTATCACTGCTGCGTTTATGCCGCCGTACACACACTTGATTCTCTTTCGGAGACATATAAATCCACAGGTTTTAAGATTCTTACTAGTCAGGTGTATTCTTAGGCCTTTAATATGGGGTGTTGGGTACACTTCGTTTAGCAAGGAGTAGCTCTTGTCTATTACATATTTGGCTTATGGCACGGTATCTGTGCTAATTTCAATCTCTGGTTTCATGCAGCACCCCAACTCACCTTTCCCCTTAAGCAAGCATAAGTTGGTTTTCTACATTTGAGACCCTGTTCTGTTTTGTAATTCAGTTCCTGTGTAGCCAAGTTTACATTCCGTGTAGTAGTGATATCTTATGATGTTTCTTTTTCTGTGTGACTTATTTCACTTAGACTCATCATACCTGCATCCACTCATTATGCTGCTACAGGCCTGATGACATAGATTTCATTGCTGAGTGATATTGCATTGTACGTAAGTACCACAACTTCTTTATCCATTTTTCGCTTTCTGTGATATTGAACTTGTACCGTAAACAGGGTTCTTGTAAACAGAGCCGTCCCAAACTTTGGGGTGACCGTGTCTTTTTGATTTTAATTTCCCTAAGCTATAGGACCATAAGTGGAAGTGCCCTAGGCTCTGTTGCTTTGTTTTTTAGATGTTTCAGGAAACACCATACACTTCTTCAGAGTGGCTGTTGGCAATTTACATCCCACCCATCAGCATAACAAGGCTCCCAGGTCTCCATGGCCTGTCCTGCCTTTCTGGATTTTACACTTTTTTCAGATGGCCCTTTTGACCGGGGGGCAGTGAGACTTCATTGTAGTTCAGATATCCTTTGCAAGCTTGCTTGGTTGGCCGAAAAGGGCGTATGCGTTTTTTCCTGAATATATTCAGGAAAAAACGCATACGCCCTTTTTGTCCAAGTGCATCATTGTGGACGTTCTGCCTCTTTTCTATGCTTTACATGCAATTCCAGTGTACCTCCTGAAATCGATTTCCTACAATTCTGCCCCGCTTTCAAGTCCTCTTGGCAGCCTTACTTCAATATATTTTTGGACGATAGCTGTCATTTATAACTCTGCAGGTTTGTGAATTACAGTGCCCCTGAGCTCCTTTCTTCAACTCGCTTTCTTGTGAGCTGGCCGCAACACCGCAGGATTGCTTCAGGCCCTAGTGTGGTTCCAGCACGGCATGCTGAGCCTTTGGTTAATTCCTCTTCCTGGTGGGAAATGAGAGTTAAATTTGCCCGTCCAGACACCTCCAGCTAGTTTCTCATTGGTTCTCCCTATTCCTGTACATTTTCCGCAGAAATTGCAAACTGGGCCAAACAGGAGGTTAAAGTTACTGACTCTCCAAGTGGGGAGAGTGTTGGTAAAGCGTCTGGAGTGTTGCACCCGAGTACCAGGGGACGAAAACTGAGACACATTTGAACACGTTTCCCGATCACACGGTGGATCATACTCTGGGTTCCACATGCATGTTTTAGCTGAAGGAAGAATCCCTTAAACCTGGAGAGTTGAGACCCATGGAATGGGTACCATGCAATATGACTTCAAAGGGTTTGCATTTGCTCACCGAACCTCACCAATCCTATCACTGCTGCGTTTATGCCGCTGTACACACGCTTGATTGTCTTTCGGAGACATATAAATTCGTAGTTTTTAAGATTATTTCTAGTCAGGTATATTCTTAAGCGTTTAATATGGGGTGTTGAGTCCACTTCGTTGAGCAAGGAGTAGCTCTTGTCTATTACATATTTGGCTTATGGAACGGTATCTGTGCTAATTTCAATCTCTGGTTTCATGCAGCACCCCAACTCACCTTTCCCCTTAAGCAAGCATAAGTTGGTTTTCTACATTTGAGACCCTGTTCTGTTTTGAAATTCAGTTCCTGTGTAGCCAAGTTTACATTCCGTGTAGTAGTGATATCTTATGATGTTTCTTTTTCTGTGTGACTTATTTCAATTACAATCATCGTACCTTAATCCACTCATTATGCTGCGACGGGCCTGATGACATAGATTTCATTGCTAAGTGATATTGCATTGTACGTAAGTACCACAACTTCTTTATCCATTTTTCGCTTTCTGTGATATTGAACTTGTACCGTAAACAAGGTTCTTGTAAACAGAGCAGTCCCAAACTTTGGGGTGGCTGTGTCTTTTTGATTTTAATTTCCCTAAGCTATAGGACCATAAGTGGAAGTGCCCTAGGCTCTGTTGCTTTGTTTTTTAGATGTTTCAGGAAACACCATACACTTCTCCAGAGTGGCTGTTGGTAATTTACATCCCGCCCATCAGCATAACAAGGCTCCCAATTCTCCATGTCCTGTCTTGCCTTTCTGGATTTTACACTTTTTTCAGATGGCCCTTTTGACCGGGGGGCAGTGAGACTTCATTGTAGTGCAGATTTCCTTTGCAAGCTTGCTTGGTTGGCCAAAAAGGGCGTATGCGTTTTTTCCTGAATATATTCAGGAAAAAACGCATACACCCTTTTTGGCCAAGTGCATCATTGTGGACGTTCTGCCTCTTTTCCTATGCTTTACATGCAATTCCCGTCTACCTCCTGAAATCGGTTTCCTGCAATTCTGCCCCGCTTTCAAGTCCTCTTGGCAGCCTTACTTCAATATATTTTTGGACGATAGCTGTCATTTATAACTCTGCAGGTTTGTGAATTACAGTGCCCCTGAGCTCCTTTCTTCAACTCGCTTTCTTGTGAGCTGGCCGCAACACCGCAGGATTGCTTCAGGCCCTAGTGTGGTTCCGGCACGGCACGCTGAGCCTTTGGTTAATTCCTCTTCCTGGTGGGAAATGAGAGTTAAATTTGCCCTTCCAGACACCTCCAGCTAGTCTCTCATTGGTTCTCCCTATTCCTGTACATTTTCCGCAGAAATTGCAAACTGGGCCAAACAGGAGTTTAAAGGCACTGACTCTCCAAGTGGGGAGAGTGTTAGTAAAGCGTCTTGAATGTTGCACCCGAGTACCAGGGGACGAAAACTGAGACACATTTGAACACGTTTCCCAATCACACGGTGGATCATACTCTGGGTTCCACATGCATGTTTTAGCTGAAGGAAGAATCCCTTAAACCTGGAGAGTTGAGACCCATGGAATGGGTACCATGCAATATGACTTCAAAGGGTCTGCATTTGCTCACCGAACCTCACCAATCCTATCACTGCTGCGTTTATGCCGCCGTACACACGCTTGATTCTCTTTCGGAGAGATATAAATCCACAGGTTTTAAGATTCTTACTAGTCAGGTGTATTCTTAGGCGTTTAATATGGGGTGTTGAGTACACTTCGTTTACCAAGGAGTAGCTCTTGTCTATTACATATTTGGCTTATGGCACGGTATCTGTGCTAATTTCAATCTCTGGTTTCATGCAGCACCCCAACTCACCTTTCCCCTTAAGCAAGCATAAGTTGGTTTTCTACATTTGAGACCCTGTTCTGTTTTGTAATTCAGTTCCTGTGTAGCCAAGTTTACATTCCGTGTAGTAGTGATATCTTATGATGTTTCTTTTTCTGTGTGACTTATTTCACTTAGAATCATCGTACCTGAATCCAGTCATTATGCTGCGACGGGCCTGATGACATAGATTTCATTGCTGAGTGATATTGCATTGTACATAAGTACCACAACTTCTTTATCCATTTTTCGCTTTCTGTGATATTGAACTTGTACCGTAAACGAGGTTCTTGTAAACAGAGCCGTCCCAAACTTTGGGGTGGCTGTGTCTTTTTGATTTTAATTTCCCTAAGCTATAGGACCATAAGTGGAAGTGCCCTAGGCTCTGTTGCTTTGTTTTTTAGATGTTTCAGGAAACAGCATACACTTCTCCAGAGTGGCTGTTGGCAATTTACATCCCCCCACCAGTATAACAAGGCTCCCATTTCTCCATGGCCTGTCCTGCCTTTCTGGATTTTACACTTTTTTCAGATGGCCCTTTTGACCGGGGGGCAGTGAGACTTCATTGTAGTGCAGATTTCCTTTTCAAGCTTGCTTGGTTGGCCAAAAAGGGCGTATGCGTTTTTTCCTGAATATATTCAGGAAAAAACGCATACGCCCTTTTTGGCCAAGTGCATCATTGTGGACGTTCTGCCTCTTTTCCTATGCTTTACATGCAATTCCCGTCTACCTCCTGAAATCGGTTTCCTGCAATTCTGCCCCGCTTTCAAGTCCTCTTGGCAGCCTTACTTCAATATATTTTTGGACGATAGCTGTCATTTATAACTCTGCAGGTTTGTGAATTACAGTGCCCCTGAGCTCCTTTCTTCAACTTGCTTTCTTGTGAGCTGGCCGCAACACCGCAGGATTGCTTCAGGCCCTAGTGTGGTTCCGGTACGGCACGCTGAGCCTTTGGTTAATTCCTCTTCCTGGTGGGAAATGAGAGTTAAATTTGCCCGTCCAGACACCCCCAGCTAGTCTCTCATTGGTTCTCCCTATTCCTGTACATTTTCCACAGAAATTGCAAACTGGGCCAAACAGGAGGTTAAAGGCACTGACTCTCCAAGTGGGGAGAGTGTTAGTAAAGCATCTGGAGTTTGCACCCGAGTACCAGGGGACGAAAACTGAGACACATTTGAACACGTTTCCCGATCACACGGTGGATCATACTCTGGGTTCCACATGCATGTTTTAGCTGAAGGAAGAATCCCTTAAACCTGGAGAGTTGAGACCCATGGAATGGGTACCATGCAATATGACTTCAAAGGGTCTGCATTTGCTCACCGAACCTCACCAATCCTATCACTGCTGCGTTTATGCCGCTGTACACACGCTTGATTGTCTTTCGGAGACATATATATCCGTAGGTTTTAAGATTATTTCTAGTCAGGTATATTCTTAGGCGTTTAATATGGGGTGTTGAGTCCACTTCGTTGAGCAAGGAGTAGCTCTTGTCTATTACATATTTGGCTTATGGCACGGTATCTGTGCTAATTTCAATCTCTGGTTTCATGCAGCACCCCAACTCACCTTTCCCCTTAAGCTAGCGTAAGTTGGTTTTCTACATTTGAGACCCTGTTCTGTTTTGTAATTCAGTTCCTGTGTAACCAAGTTTACATTCCGTGTAGTAGTGATATCTTATGATGTTTCTTTTTCTGTGTGACTTATTTCACTTACAATCATCGTACCTTAATCCACTCATTATGCTGCTACGGGCCTGATGACATAGATTTCATTGCTGAGTGATATTGCATTGTACGTAAGTACCACAACTTCTTTATCCATTTTTCGCTTTCTGTGATATTGAACTTGTACCGTAAACAAGGTTCTTGTAAACAGAGCCGTCCCAAACTTTGGGGTGGCTGTGTCTTTTTGATTTTAATTTCCCTAAGCTATAGGACCATAAGTGGAAGTGCCCTAGGCTCTGTTGCTTTGTTTTTTAGATGTTTCAGGAAACACCATACACTTCTCCAGAGTGGCTGTTGGCAATTTACATCCCGCCCATCAGCATAACAAGGCTCCCAATTCTCCATGTCCTGTCTTGCCTTTCTGGATTTTACACTTTTTTCAGATGGCCCTTTTGACCGGGGGGCAGTGAGACTTCATTGTAGTGCAGATTTCCTTTGCAAGCTTGCTTGGTTGGCCAAAAAGGGCGTATGCGTTTTTTCCTGATTCAGGAAAAAACGCATACGCCCCTTTTGGCCAAGTGCATCATTGTGGACGTTCTGCCTCTTTTCCTATGCTTTACATGCAATTCCCGTCTACCTCCTGAAATCGGTTTCCTGCAATTCTGCCCCGCTTTCAAGTCCTCTTGGCAGCCTTACTTCAATATATTTTTGGACGATAGCTGTCATTTATAACTCTGCAGGTTTGTGAATTACAGTGCCCCTGAGCTCCTTTCTTCAACTCGCTTTCTTGTGAGCTGGCCGCAACACCGCAGGATTGCTTCAGGCCCTAGTGTGGTTCCGGCACGGCACGCTGAACCTTTGGTTAATTCCTCTTCCTGGTGGGAAATGAGAGTTAAATTTGCCCGTCCAGACACCTCCAGCTAGTCTCTCATTGGTTCTCCCTATTCCTGTACATTTTCCGCAGAAATTGCAAACTGGGCCAAACAGGAGTTTAAAGGCACTGACTCTCCAAGTGGGGAGAGTGTTAGTAAAGCGTCTTGAATGTTGCACCCGAGTACCAGGGGACGAAAAGTGAGACACATTTGAACACGTTTCCCAATCACACGGTGGATCATACTCTGGGTTCCACATGCATGTTTTAGCTGAAGGAAGAATCCCTTAAACCTGGAGAGTTGAGACCCATGGAATGGGTACCATGCAATATGATTTCAAACGGTCTGCATTTGCTCACCGAACCTCACCAATCCTATCACTGCTGCGTTTATGCCTCCGTACACACGCTTGATTCTCTTTCGGAGACATATAAATCAACAGGTTTTAAGATTCTTACTAGTCAGGTGTATTCTTAGGCTTTTAATATGGGGTGTTGAGTACACTTCGTTTAGCAAGGAGTAGCTCTTGTCTATTACATATTTGGCTTATGGCACGGTATCTGTGCTAATTTCAATCTCTGGTTTCATGCAGCACCCCAACTCACCTTTCCCCTTAAGCAAGCATAAGTTGGTTTTCTACATTTGAGACCCTGTTCTGTTTTGTAATTCAGTTCCTGTGTAGCCAAGTTTACATTCCGTGTAGTAGTGATATCTTATGATGTTTCTTTTTCTGTGTGACTTATTTCACTTAGAATCATCGTACCTGAATCCACTCATTATGCTGCGACGGGCCTGATGACATAGATTTCATTGCTGAGTGATATTGCATTATACGTAAGTACCACAACTTCTTTATCCATTTTTCGCTTTCTGTGATATTGAACTTGTACCGTAAACAAGGTTCTTGTAAACAGAGCCATCCCAAACTTTGGGGTGGCTGTGTCTTTTTGATTTTAATTTCCCTATGCTATAGGACCATAAGTGGAAGTGCCCTAGGCTCTGTTGCTTTGTTTTTTAGATGTTTCAGGAAACAGCATACACTTCTCCAGAGTGGCTGTTGGCAATTTACATCCCGCCCATCAGCATAACAAGGCTCCCAATTCTCCATGTCCTGTCTTGCCTTTCTGGATTTTACACTTTTTTCAGATGGCCCTTTTGACCGGGGGGCAGTGAGACTTCATTGTAGTGCAGATTTCCTTTGCAAGCTTGCTTGGTTGGCCAAAAAGGACGTATGCGTTTTTTCCTGAATATATTCAGGAAAAAACGCATACGTCCTTTTTGGCCAAGTGCATCATTGTGGACGTTCTGCCTCTTTTCCTATGCTTTACATGCAATTCCCGTCTACCTCCTGAAATCGGTTTCTTGCAATTCTGCCCCGCTTTCAAGTCCTCTTGGCAGCCTTACTTCAATATATTTTTGGACGATAGCTGTCATTTATAACTCTGCAGGTTTGTGAATTACAGTGCCCCTGAGCTCCTTTTTTCAACTCGCTTTCTTGTGAGCTGGCCGCAACACCGCAGGATTGCTTCAGGCCCTAGTGTGGTTCCGGCACGGCACGCTGAGCCTTTGGTTAATTCCTCTTCCTGGTGGGAAATGAGAGTTAAATTTGCCCGTCCAGACACCTCCAGCTAGTCTCTCTTTGGTTCTCCCTATTTCTGTACATTTTCCACAGAAATTGCAAACTGGGCCAAACAGGAGGTTAAAGGCACTGACTCTCCAAGTGGGGAGAGTGTTAGTAAAGCGTCTGGAATGTTGCACCCGAGTACCAGGGGACTAAAACTGAGACACATTTGAACACGTTTCCCAATCACACGGTGGATCATACTCTGGGTTCCACATGCATGTTTTAGCTGAAGGAAGAATCCCTTAAACCTGGAGAGTTGAGACCCATGGAATGGGTACCATGCAATATGACTTCAAAGGGTCTGCATTTGCTCACCGAACCTCACCAATCCTATCACTGCTGCGTTTATTATGCCGTACACACGCTTGATTCTCTTTTGGAGACATATAAATCGGTAGGTTTTAATATTCTTACTAGTCAGGTATATTCTTAGGCGTTTAATATGGGGTGTTGAGTCCACTTCGTTGAGCAAGGAGTAGCTCTTGTCTATTACATATTTGGCTTATGGAACGGTATCTGTGCTAATTTCAATCTCTTGTTTTATGCAGCACCCCAACTCACCTTTCCCCTCAAGCAAGCATAAGTTGGTTTTCTACATTTGAGACCCTGTTCTGTTTTGTAATTCAATTCTTGTGTAGCCAAGTTTACATTCCGTGTAGAAGTGATATCTTGTGGTGTTTCCTTTTCTGTGTGACTTATTTCACTTAGAATCATCATACCTGAATCCACTCATTATGCTGCTACGGGCCTGATGACATAGATTTCATTGCTGAGTGATATTGCATTGTACGTAAGTACCACAACTTCTTTATCCATTTTTCGCTTTCTGTGATATTGAACTTGTACCGTAAACGAGGTTCTTGTAAACAGAGCCGTCCCAAACTTTGGGGTGGCTGTGTCTTTTTGATTTTAATTTCCCTAAGCTATAGGACCATAAGTGGAAGTGCCCTAGGCTCTGTTGCTTAGTTTTTTAGATGTTTCAGGAAACAGCATACACTTCTCCAGAGTGGCTGTTGGCAATTTACATCCCGCCCATCAGCATAACAAGGCTCCCAGTTCTCCATGGCCTGTCCTGCCTTTCTGGATTTTACACATTTTTCAGATGGCCCTTTTGACCGGGGGACAGTGAGACTTCATTGTAGTGCAGATTTCCTTTGCAAGCTTGCTTGGTTGGCCAAAAAGGGCGTATGCGTTTTTTCCTGGAAAAAACGCATACGCCCTTTTTGGCCAAGTGCATTATTGTGGACGTTCTGCCTCTTTTCCTATGCTTTACATGCAATTCCCGTCTACCTCCTGAAATCGGTTTCCTGCAATTCTGCCCCGCTTTCAAGTCCTCTTGGCAGCCTTACTTCAATATATTTTTGGACGATAGCTGTCATTTGTAACTCTGCAGGTTTGTGAATTACAGTGCCCCTGAGCTCCTTTCTTCAACTCGCTTTCTTGTGAGCTGGCCGCAACACCACAGGATTGCTTCAGGCCCTAGTGTGGTTCTGGCACGGCACGCTGAGCCTTTGGTTAATTCCTCTTCCTGGTGGGAAATGAGAGTTAAATTTGCCCGTCCAGACACCCCCAGCTAGTCTCTCATTGGTTCTCCCTATTCCTGTACATTTTCCGCAGAAATTGCAAACTGGGCCAAACAGGAGGTTAAAGGCACTGACTCTCCAAGTGGGGAGAGTGTTAGTAAAGCGTCTGGAGTTTGCACCCAAGTACCAGGGGACGAAAACTGAGACACATATGAACACGTTTCCCGATCACACGGTGGATCATACTCTGGGTTCCACATGCATGTTTTAGCTGAAGGAAGAATCCCTTAAACCTGGAGAATTGAGACCCATGGAATGGGTACCATGCAATATGACTTCAAAGGGTCTGCATTTGCTCACCGAACCTCACCAATCCTATCACTGCTGCGTTTATGCCGCTGTACACACGCTTGATTGTCTTTTGGAGACATATAAATCCGTAGTTTTTAAGATTATTTCTAGTCAGGTATATTCTTAGGCATTTAATATGGGGTGTTGCGTCCACTTCGTTGAGCAAGGAGTAGCTCTTGTCTATTACATATTTGGCTTATGGCACGGTATCTGTGCTAATTTCAATCTCTGGTTTCATGCAGGACCCCAACTCACCTTTCCCCTTAAGCTAGCGTAAGTTGGTTTTCTACATTTGAGACCCTGTTCTGTTTTGAAATTCAGTTCTTGTGTAGCCAAGTTTACATTCCGTTTAGTAGTGATATCTTATGATGTTTCTTTTTCTGTGTGACTTATTTCACTTACAATCATCGTACCTTAATCCACTCATTATGCTGCTACGGGCCTGATGACATAGATTTCATTGCTGAGTGATATTGCATTATACGTAAGTACCACAATTTCTTTATCCATTTTTCGCTTTCTGTGATATTGAACTTGTACCGTAAACAAGGTTCTTGTAAACAGAGCCATCCCAAACTTTGGGGTGGCTGTGTCTTTTTGATTTTAATTTCCCTATGCTATAGGACCATAAGTGGAAGTGCCCTAGGCTCTGTTGCTTTGTTTTTTAGATGTTTCAGGAAACAGCATACACTTCTCCAGAGTGGCTGTTGGCTATTTACATCCCGCCCATCAGCATAACAAGGCTCCCAATTCTCCATGTCCTGTCTTGCCTTTCTGGATTTTACACTTTTTTCAGATGGCCCTTTTGACCGGGGGGCAGTGAGACTTCATTGTAGTGCAGATTTCCTTTGCAAGCTTGCTTGGTTGGCCAAAAAGGACGTATGCGTTTTTTCCTGAATATATTCAGGAAAAAACGCATACGTCCTTTTTGGCCAAGTGCATCATTGTGGACGTTCTGCCTCTTTTCCTATGCTTTACATGCAATTCCCGTCTACCTCCTGAAATCGGTTTCCTGCAATTCTGCCCCGCTTTCAAGTCCTCTTGGCAGCCTTACTTCAATATATTTTTGGACGATAGCTGTCATTTATAACTCTGCAGGTTTGTGAATTACAGTGCCCCTGAGCTCGTTTCTTTAACTCGCTTTCTTGTGAGCTGGCCGCAACACCGCAGGATTGCTTCAGGCCCTAGTGTGGTTCCGGCATGACACGCTGAGCCTTTGGTTAATTCCTCTTCCTGGTGGGAAATGAGAGTTAAATTTGCCCGTCCAGACACCTCCAGCTAGTCTCTCATTGGTTCTCCCTATTCCTGTACATTTTCCGCAGAAATTGCAAACTGGGCCAAACAGGAGTTTAAAGGCACTGACTCTCCAAGTGGGGAGAGTGTTAGTAAAGCGTCTTGAATGTTGCACCCGAGTACCAGGGGACGAAAACTGAGACACATTTGAACACGTTTCCCGATCACACGGTGGATCATACTCTGGGTTCCACATGCATGTTTTAGCTGAAGGAAGAATCCCTTAAACCTGGAGAGTTGAGACCCATGGAATGGGTACCATGCAATATGACTTCAAAGGGTCTGCGTTTGCTCACCGAACCTCACCAATCCTATCACTGCTGCGTTTATGCCGCCGTACACACGCTTGATTCTCTTTCGGAGACATATAAATCCACAGGTTTTAAGATTCTTACTAGTCAGGTGTATTCTTAGGCGTTTAATATGGGGTGTTGAGTACACTTCGTTTAGCAAGGAGTAGCTCTTGTCTATTACATTTTTGGCTTATGGCACGGTATCTGTGCTAATTTCAATCTCTGGTTTCATGCAGCACCCCAACTCACCTTTCCACTTAAGCAAGCATAAGTTGGTTTTCTACATTTGAGACCCTGTTCTGTTTTGTAATTCAGTTCCTGTGTAGCCAAGTTTACATTCCGTGTAGTAGTGATATCTTATGATGTTTCTTTTTCTGTGTGACTTATTTCACTTAGAATCATCGTACCTGAATCCACTCATTATGCTGCGACGGGCCTGATGACATAGATTTCATTGCTGAGTGATATTGCATTGTACGTAAGTACCACAACTTCTTTATCCATTTTTCGCTTTCTGTGATATTGAACTTGTACCGTAAACGAGGTTCTTGTAAACAGAGCCGTCCCAAACTTTGGGGTGGCTGTGTCTTTTTGATTTTAATTTCCCTAAGCTATAGGACCATAAGTGGAAGTGCCCTAGGCTCTGTTGCTTTGTTTTTTAGATGTTTCAGGAAACACCATACACTTCTCCAGAGTGGCTGTTGGCAATTTACATCCCACCCATCAGCATAACAAAGCTCCCAGTTCTCCATGGCCTGTCCTGCCTTTCTGGATTTTACACTTTTTTCAGATGGCCCTTTTGACCGGGGGGCAGTGAGACTTCATTGTAGTGCAGATTTCCTTTGCAAGCTTGCTTGGTTGGCCAAAAAGGGCGTATGCGTTTTTTCCTGAATATATTCAGGAAAAAACGCATACGCCCTTTTTGGCCAAGTGCATCATTGTGGACGTTCTGCCTCTTTTCCTATGCTTTACATGCAATTCCCGTCTACCTCCTGAAATCGGTTTCCTGCAATTCTGCCCCGCTTTCAAGTCCTCTTGGCAGCCTTACTTCAATATATTTTTGGACGATAGCTGTCATTTATAACTCTGCAGGTTTGTGAATTACAGTGCCCCTGAGCTCCTTTCTTCAACTCGCTTTCTTGTGAGCTGGCCGCAACACCGCAGGATTGCTTCAGGCCCTAGTGTGGTTCCGGCACGGCACGCTGAGCCTTTGGTTAATTCCTCTTCCTGGTGGGAAATGAGAGTTAAATTTGCCCGTCCAGACACCCCCAGCTAGTCTCTCATTGTTTCTCCCTATTCCTGTACATTTTCCGCAGAAATTGCAAACTGGGCCAAACAGGAGGTTAAAGGCACTGACTCTCCAAGTGGGGAGAGTGTTAGTAAAGCGTCTGGAGTTTGCACCCGAGTACCAGGGGACGAAAACTGAGACACATTTGAACACGTTTCCCGATCACACGGTGGATCATACTCTGGGTTCCACATGCATGTTTTAGCTGAAGGAAGAATCCCTTAAACCTGGAGAGTTGAGACCCATGGAATGGGTACCATGCAATATGACTTCAAACGGTCTGCATTTGCTCACCGAACCTCACCAATCCTATCACTGCTGCGTTTATGCCGCCGTACACACACTTGATTCTCTTTCGGAGACATATAAATCCACAGGTTTTAAGATTCTTACTAGTCAGGTGTATTCTTAGGCCTTTAATATGGGGTGTTGGGTACACTTCGTTTAGCAAGGAGTAGCTCTTGTCTATTACATATTTGGCTTATGGCACGGTATCTGTGCTAATTTCAATCTCTGGTTTCATGCAGCACCCCAACTCACCTTTCCCCTTAAGCAAGCATAAGTTGGTTTTCTACATTTGAGACCCTGTTCTGTTTTGTAATTCAGTTCCTGTGTAGCCAAGTTTACATTCCGTGTAGTAGTGATATCTTATGATGTTTCTTTTTCTGTGTGACTTATTTCACTTAGACTCATCATACCTGCATCCACTCATTATGCTGCTACAGGCCTGATGACATAGATTTCATTGCTGAGTGATATTGCATTGTACGTAAGTACCACAACTTCTTTATCCATTTTTCGCTTTCTGTGATATTGAACTTGTACCGTAAACGAGGTTCTTGTAAACAGAGCCGTCCCAAACTTTGGGGTGACCGTGTCTTTTTGATTTTAATTTCCCTAAGCTATAGGACCATAAGTGGAAGTGCCCTAGGCTCTGTTGCTTTGTTTTTTAGATGTTTCAGGAAACACCATACACTTCTTCAGAGTGGCTGTTGGCAATTTACATCCCACCCATCAGCATAACAAGGCTCCCAGGTCTCCATGGCCTGTCCTGCCTTTCTGGATTTTACACTTTTTTCAGATGGCCCTTTTGACCGGGGGGCAGTGAGACTTCATTGTAGTTCAGATATCCTTTGCAAGCTTGCTTGGTTGGCCGAAAAGGGCGTATGCGTTTTTTCCTGAATATATTCAGGAAAAAACGCATACGCCCTTTTTGTCCAAGTGCATCATTGTGGACGTTCTGCCTCTTTTCTATGCTTTACATGCAATTCCCGTCTACCTCCTGAAATCGGTTTCCTGCAATTCTGCCCCGCTTTCAAGTCCTCTTGGCAGCCTTACTTCAATATATTTTTGGACGATAGCTGTCATTTATAACTCTGCAGGTTTGTGAATTACAGTGCCCCTGAGCTCCTTTTTTCAACTCGCTTTCTTGTGAGCTGGCCGCAACACCGCAGGATTGCTTCAGGCCCTAGTGTGGTTCCGGCACGGCACGCTGAGCCTTTGGTTAATTCCTCTTCCTGGTGGGAAATGAGAGTTAAATTTGCCCGTCCAGACACCTCCAGCTAGTCTCTCTTTGGATCTCCCTATTTCTGTACATTTTCCACAGAAATTGCAAACTGGGCCAAACAGGAGGTTAAAGGCACTGACTCTCCAAGTGGGGAGAGTGTTAGTAAAGCATCTGGAATGTTGCACCCGAGTTCCATGGGACGAAAACTGAGACACATTTGAACACGTTTCCCAATCACACGGTGGATCATACTCTGGGTTCCACATGCATGTTTTAGCTGAAGGAAGAATCCCTTAAACCTGGAGAGTTGAGACCCATGGAATGGGTACCATGCAATATGACTTCAAAGGGTCTGCATTTGCTCACCGAACCTCACCAATCCTATCACTGCTGCGTTTATGCCGCTGTACACACGCTTGATTGTCTTTCGGAGACATATATATCCGTAGGTTTTAAGATTATTTCTAGTCAGGTATATTCTTAGGCGTTTAATATGGGGTGTTGAGTCCACTTCGTTGAGCAAGGAGTAGCTCTTGTCTATTACATATTTGGCTTATGGAACGGTATCTGTGCTAATTTCAATCTCTGGTTTCATGCAGCACCCCAACTCACCTTTCCCCTTAAGCTAGCGTAAGTTGGTTTTCTACATTTGAGACCCTGTTCTGTTTTGTAATTCACTTCCTGTGTAGCCAAGTTTACATTCCGTGTAGTAGTGATATCTTATGATGTTTCTTTTTCTGTGTGACTTATTTCACTTACAATCATCGTACCTTAATCCACTCATTATGCTGCTACGGGCCTGATGACATAGATTTCATTGCTGAGTGATATTGCATTGTACGTAAGTACCACAACTTCTTTATCCATTTTTCGCTTTCTGTGATATTGAACTTGTACCGTAAACAAGGTTCTTGTAAACAGAGCCGTCCCAAACTTTGGGGTGGCTGTGTCTTTTTGATTTTAATTTCCCTAAGCTATAGGACCATAAGTGGAAGTGCCCTAGGCTCTGTTGCTTTGTTTTTTAGATGTTTCAGGAAACAGCATACACTTCTCCAGAGTGGCTGTTGGCAATTTACATCCCGCCCATCAGCATAACAAGGCTCCCAATTCTCCATGTCCTGTCTTGCCTTTCTGGATTTTACACATTTTCAGATGGCCCTTTTGACCGGGGGGCAGTGAGACTTCATTGTAGTGCAGATTTCCTTTGCAAGCTTGCTTGGTTGGCCAAAAAGGGCGTATGCGTTTTTTCCTGATTCAGGAAAAAACGCATACGCCCCTTTTGGCCAAGTGCATCATTGTGGACGTTCTGCCTCTTTTCCTATGCTTTACATGCAATTCCTGTCTACCTCCTGAAATCGGTTTCCTGCAATTCTGCCCCGCTTTCAAGTCCTCTTGGCAGCCTTACTTCAATATATTTTTGGACGATAGCTGTCATTTATAACTCTGCAGGTTTGTGAATTACAGTGCCCCTGAGCTCCTTTCTTCAACTCGCTTTCTTGTGAGCTGGCCGCAACACCGCAGGATTGCTTCAGGCCCTAGTGTGGTTCCGGCACGGCACGCTGAACCTTTGGTTAATTCCTCTTCCTGGTGGGAAATGAGAGTTAAATTTGCCCGTCCAGACACCTCCAGCTAGTCTCTCATTGGTTCTCCCTATTCCTGTACATTTTCCGCAGAAATTGCAAACTGGGCCAAACAGGAGTTTAAAGGCACTGACTCTCCAAGTGGGGAGAGTGTTAGTAAAGCGTCTTGAATGTTGCACCCGAGTACCAGGGGACGAAAACTGAGACACATTTGAACACGTTTCCCAATCACACGGTGGATCATACTCTGGGTTCCACATGCATGTTTTAGCTGAAGGAAGAATCCCTTAAACCTGGAGAGTTGAGACCCATGGAATGGGTACCATGCAATATGACTTCAAACGGTCTGCATTTGCTCACCGAACCTCACCAATCCTATCACTGCTGCGTTTATGCCTCCGTACACACGCTTGATTCTCTTTCGGAGACATATAAATCCACAGGTTTTAAGATTCTTACTAGTCAGGTGTATTCTTAGGCTTTTAATATGGGGTGTTGAGTACACTTCGTTTAGCAAGGAGTAGCTCTTGTCTATTACATATTTGGCTTATGGCACGGTATCTGTGCTAATTTCAATCTCTGGTTTCATGCAGCACCCCAACTCACCTTTCCCCTTAAGCAAGCATAAGTTGGTTTTCTACATTTGACACCCTGTTCTGTTTTGTAATTCAGTTCCTGTGTAGCCAAGTTTACATTCCGTGTAGTAGTGATATCTTATGATGTTTCTTTTTCTGTGTGACTTATTTCACTTAGAATCATCGTACCTGAATCCACTCATTATGCTGCGACGGGCCTGATGACATAGATTTCATTGCTGAGTGATATTGCATTGTACGTAAGTACCACAACTTCTTTATCCATTTTTCGCTTTCTGTGATATTGAACTTGTACCGTAAACGAGGTTCTTGTAAACAGAGCCGTCCCAAACTTTGGGGTGGCTGTGTCTTTTTGATTTTAATTTCCCTAAGCTATAGGACCATAAGTGGAAGTGCCCTAGGCTCTGTTGCTTTGTTTTTTAGATGTTTCAGGAAACAGCATACACTTCTCCAGAGTGGCTGTTGGCAATTTACATCCCCCCAACAGGAAAACAAGGCTCCCAGTTCTCCATGGCCTGTCCTGCCTTTCTGGATTTTACACTTTTTTCAGATGGCCCTTTTGACCGTGGGGCAGTGAGACTTCATTGTAGTGCAGGTTTCCTTTTCAAGCTTGCTTGGTTGGCCAAAAAGGGCGTATGCGTTTTTTCCTGAATATATTCAGGAAAAAACGCATACGCCCTTTTTGGCCAAGTGCATCATTGTGGACGTTCTGCCTCTTTTCCTATGCTTTACATGCAATTCCCGTCTACCTCCTGAAATCGGTTTCCTGCAATTCTGCCCCGCTTTCAAGTCCTCTTGGCAGGCTTACTTCAATATATTTTTGGACGATAGCTGTCATTTATAACTCTGCAGGTTTGTGAATTACAGTGCCCCTGAGCTCCTTTTTTCAACTCGCTTTCTTGTGAGCTGGCCGCAACACCGCAGGATTGCTTCAGGCCCTAGTGTGGTTCCGGCACGGCACGCTGAGCCTTTGGTTAATTCCTCTTCCTGGTGGGAAATGAGAGTTAAATTTGCCCGTCCAGACACCTCCAGCTAGTCTCTCTTTGGTTCTCCCTATTTCTGTACATTTTCCACAGAAATTGCAAACTGGGCCAAACAGGAGGTTAAAGGCACTGACTCTCCAAGTGGGGAGAGTGTTAGTAAAGCATCTGGAATGTTGCACCCGAGTTCCATGGGACGAAAACTGAGACACATTTGAACACGTTTCCCAATCACACGGTGGATCATACTCTGGGTTCCACATGCATGTTTTAGCTGAAGGAAGAATCCCTTAAACCTGGAGAGTTGAGACCCATGGAATGGGTACCATGCAATATGACTTCAAAGGGTCTGCATTTGCTCACCGAACCTCACCAATCCTATCACTGCTGCGTTTATGCCGCTGTACACACGCTTGATTGTCTTTCGGAGACATATAAATTCGTAGTTTTTAAGATTATTTCTAGTCAGGTATATTCTTAAGCGTTTAATATGGGGTGTTGAGTCCACTTCGTTGAGCAAGGAGTAGCTCTTGTCTATTACATATTTGGCTTATGGAACGGTATCTGTGCTAATTTCAATCTCTGGTTTCATGCAGCACCCCAACTCACCTTTCCCCTTAAGCAAGCATAAGTTGGTTTTCTACATTTGAGACCCTGTTCTGTTTTGAAATTCAGTTCCTGTGTAGCCAAGTTTACATTCCATGTAGTAGTGATATCTTATGATGTTTCTTTTTCTGTGTGACTTATTTCACTTACAATCATCGTACCTTAATCCACTCATTATGCTGCTACGGGCCTGATGACATAGATTTCATTGCTGAGTGATATTGCATTATACGTAAGTACCACAACTTCTTTATCCATTTTTCGCTTTCTGTGATATTGAACTTGTACCGTAAACAAGGTTCTTGTAAACAGAGCCATCCCAAACTTTGGGGTGGCTGTGTCTTTTTGATTTTAATTTCCCTATGCTATAGGACCATAAGTGGAAGTGCCCTAGGCTCTGTTGCTTTGTTTTTTAGATGTTTCAGGAAACAGCATACACTTCTCCAGAGTGGCTGTCGGCAATTTACATCCCGCCCATCAGCATAACAAGGCTCCCAATTCTCCATGTCCTGTCTTGCCTTTCTGGATTTTACACTTTTTTCAGATGGCCCTTTTGACCGGGGGGCAGTGAGACTTCATTGTAGTGCAGATTTCCTTTGCAAGCTTGCTTGGTTGGCCAAAAAGGACGTATGCGTTTTTTCCTGAATATATTCAGGAAAAAACGCATACGTCCTTTTTGGCCAAGTGCATCATTGTGGACGTTCTGCCTCTTTTCCTATGCTTTACATGCAATTCCCGTCTACCTCCTGAAATCAGTTTCCTGCAATTCTGCCCCGCTTTCAAGTCCTCTTGGCAGCCTTACTTCAATATATTTTTGGACGATAGCTGTCATTTATAACTCTGCAGGTTTGTGAATTACAGTGCCCCTGAGCTCCTTGCTTCAACTCGCTTTCTTGTGAGCTGGCCGCAACACCGCAGGATTGCTTCAGGCCCTAGTGTGGTTCCGGCACGGCACGCTGAGCCTTTGGTTAATTCCTCTTCCTGGTGGGAAATGAGAGTTAAATTTGCCTGTCCAGACACCTCCAGCTAGTCTCTCATTCGTTCTCCCTATTCCTGTACATTTTCCGCAGAAATTGCAAACTGGGCCAAACAGGAGGTTAAAGGCACTGACTCTCCAAGTGGGGAGAGTGTTAGTAAAGCGTCTAGAGTGTCGCACCCGAGTACCAGGGTACGAAAACTGAGACACATTTGAACACGTTTCCCGATCACACGGTGGATCATACTCTGGGTTCCACATGCATGTTTTAGCTGAAGGAAGAATCCCTTAAACCTGGAGAGTTGAGACCCATGGAATGGGTACCATGCAATATGACTTCAAAGGGTCTGCATTTGCTCACCGAACCTCACCAATCCTATCACTGCTGCGTTTATGCCGCTGTACACACGCTTGATTGTCTTTCGGAGACATATAAATTCGTAGTTTTTAAGATTATTTCTAGTCAGGTATATTCTTAAGCGTTTAATATGGGGTGTTGAGTCCACTTCGTTGAGCAAGGAGTAGCTCTTGTCTATTACATATTTGGCTTATGGAACGGTATCTGTGCTAATTTCAATCTCTGGTTTCATGCAGCACCCCAACTCACCTTTCCCCTTAAGCAAGCATAAGTTGGTTTTCTACATTTGAGACCCTGTTCTGTTTTGAAATTCAGTTCCTGTGTAGCCAAGTTTACATTCCGTGTAGTAGTGATATCTTATGATGTTTCTTTTTCTGTGTGACTTATTTCACTTACAATCATCGTACCTTAATCCACTCATTATGCTGCTACGGGCCTGATGACATAGATTTCATTGCTGAGTGATATTGCATTGTACGTAAGTACCACAACTTCTTTATCCATTTTTCGCTTTCTGTGATATTGAACTTGTACCGTAAACGAGGTTCTTGTAAACAGAGCAGTCCCAAACTTTGGGGTGGCTGTGTCTTTTTTATTTTAATTTCCCTAAGCTATAGGACCATAAGTGGAAGTGCCCTAGGCTCTGTTGCTTTGTTTATTAGATGTTTCAGGAAACAGCATACACTTCTCCAGAGTGGCTGTTGGCAATTTACATCCCGCCCTTCAGCATAACAAGGCTCCCAATAATCCATGTCCTGTCTTGCCTTTCTGGATTTTACACTTTTTTCAGATGGCCCTTTTGACCGGGGGGCAGTGAGACTTCATTGTAGTGCAGATTTCCTTTGCAAGCTTGCTTGGTTGGCCAAAAAGGGTGTATGCGTTTTTTCCTGAATATATTCAGGAAAAAACGCATACGCCCTTTTTGGCCAAGTGCATCATTGTGGACGTTCTGCCTCTTTTCCTATGCTTTACATGCAATTCCCATCTACCTCCTGAAATCGGTTTCCTGCAATTCTGCCCCGCTTTCAAGTCCTCTTGGCAGCCTTACTTCAATATATTTTTGGACGATAGCTGTCATTTATAACTCTGCAGGTTTGTGAATTACAGTGCCCCTGAGCTCCTTTCTTCAACTCGCTTTCTTGTGAGCTGGCCGCAACACCGCAGGATTGCTTCAGGCCCTAGTGTGGTTCCGGCACGGCACGCTGAACCTTTGGTTAATTCCTCTTCCTGGTGGGAAATGAGAGTTAAATTTGCCCGTCCAGACACCTCCAGCTAGTCTCTCATTGGTTCTCCCTATTCCTGTACATTTTCCGCAGAAATTGCAAACTGGGCCAAACAGGAGTTTAAAGGCATTGACTCTCCAAGTGGGGAGAGTGTTAGTAAAGCGTCTTGAATGTTGCACCCGAGTACCAGGGGACGAAAACTGAGACACATTTGAACACGTTTCCCAATCACACGGTGGATCATACTCTGGGTTCCACATGCATGTTTTAGCTGAAGGAAGAATCCCTTAAACCTGGAGAGTTGAGACCCATGGAATGGGTACCATGCAATATGACTTCAAACGGTCTGCATTTGCTCACCGAACCTCACCAATCCTATCACTGCTGCGTTTATGCCGCCGTACACACGCTTGATTCTCTTTCGGAGACATAAATCCACAGGTTTTAAGATTCTTACTAGTCAGGTGTATTCTTAGGCTTTTAATATGGGGTGTTGAGTACACTTCGTTTAGCAAGGAGTAGCTCTTGTCTATTACATATTTGGCTTATGGCACGGTATCTGTGCTAATTTCAATCTCTGGTTTCATGCAGCACCCCAACTCACCTTTCCCCTTAAGCAAGCATAAGTTGGTTTTCTACATTTGAGACCCTGTTCTGTTTTGAAATTCAGTTCCTGTGTAGCCAAGTTTACATTCCGTGTAGTAGTGATATCTTATGATGTTTCTTTTTCTGTGTGACTTATTTCACTTACAATCATCGTACCTTAATCCACTCATTATGCTGCTACGGGCCTGATGACACAGATTTCATTGCTGAGTGATATTACATTGTACGTAAGTACCACAACTTCTTTATCCATTTTTCGCTTTCTGTGATATTGAACTTGTACCGTAAACGAGGTTCTTGTAAACAGAGCAGTCCCAAACTTTGGGGTGGCTGTGTCTTTTTGATTTTAATTTCCCTAAGCTATAGGACCATAAGTGGAAGTGCCCTAGGCTCTGTTGCTTTGTTTTTTAGATGTTTCAGGAAACAGCATACACTTCTCCAGAGTGGCTGTTGGCAATTTACATCCCGCCCATCAGCATAACAAGGCTCCCAATTCTCCATGTCCTGTCTTGCCTTTCTGGATTTTACACTTTTTTCAGATGGCCCTTTTGACCGGGGGGCAGTGAGACTTCATTGTAGTGCAGATTTCCTTTGCAAGCTTGCTTGGTTGGCCAAAAAGGGCGTATGCGTTTTTTCCTGAATATATTCAGGAAAAAACGCATACGCCCTTTTTGGCCAAGTGCATCATTGTGGACGTTCTGCCTCTTTTCCTATGCTTTACATGCAATTCCCGTCTACCTCCTGAAATCGGTTTCCTGCAATTCTGCCCCGCTTTCAAGTCCTCTTGGCAGCCTTACTTCAATATATTTTTGGACGATAGCTGTCATTTATAACTCTGCAGGTTTGTGAATTACAGTGCCCCTGAGCTCGTTTCTTCCACTCGCTTTCTTGTGAGCTGGCCGCAACACCGCAGGATTGCTTCAGGCCCTAGTGTGGTTCCGGCACGGCACGCTGAGCCTTTGGTTAATTCCTCTTCCTGGTGGGAAATGAGAGTTAAATTTGCCCGTCCAGACACCCCCAGCTAGTCTCTCATTGGTTCTCCCTATTCCTGTACATTTTCCACAGAAATTGCAAACTGGGCCAAACAGGAGGTTAAAGGCACTGACTCTCCAAGTGGGGAGAGTGTTAGTAAAGCATCTGGAGTTTGCACCCGAGTACCAGGGGACGAAAACTGAGACACATTTGAACACGTTTCCCGATCACACGGTGGATCATACTCTGGGTTCCACATGCATGTTTTAGCTGAAGGAAGAATCCCTTAAACCTGGAGAGTTGAGACCCATGGAATGGGTACCATGCAATATGACTTCATAGGGTCTGCATTTGCTCACCGAACCTCACCAATCCTATCACTGCTGCGTTTATGCCGCCGTACACACGCTTGATTCTCTTTCGGAGACATATAAATCCACAGGTTTTAAGATTCTTACTAGTCAGGTGTATTCTTAGGCGTTTAATATGTGGTGTTGAGTACACTTCGTTTACCAAGGAGTAGCTCTTGTCTATTACATATTTGGCTTATGGAACGGTATCTGTGCTAATTTCAATCTCTGGTTTCATGCAGCACCCCAACTCACCTTTCCCCTTAAGCAAGCATAAGTTGGTTTTCTCCATTTGAGACCCTGTTCTGTTTTGTAATTCAGTTCCTGTGTAGTCAAGTTTACATTCCGTGTAGTAGTGATATCTTATGATGTTTCTTTTTCTGTGTGACTTATTTCACTTACAATCATCGTACCTTAATCCACTCATTATGCTGCTACGGGCCTGATGACATAGATTTCATTGCTGAGTGATATTGCATTGTACGTAAGTACCACAACTTCTTTATCCATTTTTCGCTTTCTGTGATATTGAACTTGTACCGTAAACAAGGTTCTTGTAAACAGAGCCGTCCCAAACTTTGGGGTGGCTGTGTCTTTTTGATTTTAATTTCCCTAAGCTATAGGACCATAACTGGAAGTGCCCTAGGCTCTGTTGCTTTGTTTTTTAGATGTTTCAGGAAACAGCATACACTTCTCCAGAGTGGCTGTTGGCAATTTACATCCCGCCCATCAGCATAACAAGGCTCCCAATTCTCCATGTCCTGTCTTGCCTTTCTGGATTTTACACTTTTTTCAGATGGCCCTTTTGACCGGGGGGCAGTGAGACTTCATTGTAGTGCAGATTTCCTTTGCAAGCTTGCTTGGTGGGCCAAAAAGGGCGTATGCGTTTTTTCCTGAATATATTCAGGAAAAAACGCATACGCCCTTTTTGGCCAAGTGCATCATTGTGGACGTTCTGCCTCTTTTCCTATGCTTTACATGCAATTCCCGTCTACCTCCTGAAATCGGTTTCCTGCAATTCTGCCCCGCTTTCAAGTCCTCTTGGCAGCCTTACTTCAATATATTTTTGGACGATAGCTGTCATTTATAACTCTGCAGGTTTGTGAATTACAGTGCCCCTGAGCTCCTTTCTTCAACTCGCTTTCTTGTGAGCTGGCCACAACACCGCAGGATTGCTTCAGGCCCTAGTGTGGTTCCGGCATGGCACGCTGAACCTTTGGTTAATTCCTCTTCCTGGTGGGAAATGAGAGTTAAATTTGCCCGTCCAGACACCTCCAGCTAGTCTCTCATTGGTTCTCCCTATTCCTGTACATTTTCCGCAGAAATTGCAAACTGGACTAAACAGGAGTTTAAAGGCACTGACTCTCCAAGTGGGGAGAGTGTTAGTAAAGCATCTGGAATGTTGCACCCGAGTTCCATTGGACGAAAACTGAGACACATTTGAACACGTTTCCCAATCACACGGTGGATCATACTCTGGGTTCCACATGCATGTTTTAGCTGAAGGAAGAATCCCTTAAACCTGGAGAGTTGAGACCCATGGAATGGGTACCATGCAATATGACTTCAAAGGGTCTGCATTTGCTCACCGAACTTCACCAATCCTATCACTGCTGCGTTTATGCCGCCGTACACACGCTTGATTCTCTTTTGGAGACATATAAATCGGTAGGTTTTAATATTCTTACTAGTCAGGTATATTCTTAGGCGTTTAATATGGGGTGTTGAGTCCACTTCGTTGAGCAAGGAGTAGCTCTTGTCTATTACATATTTGGCTTATGGAACGGTATCTGTGCTAATTTCAATCTCTGGTTTCATGCAGCACCCCAACTCACCTTTCCCCTTAAGCTAGCGTAAGTTGGTTTTCTACATTTGAGACCCTGTTCTGTTTTGTAATTCAGTTCCTGTGTAGCCAAGTTTACATTCCGTGTAGTAGTGATATCTTATGATGTTTCTTTTTCTGTGTGACTTATTTCACTTAGAATCATCGTACCTGAATCCACTCATTATGCTGCGACGGGCCTGATGACATAGATTTCATTGCTGAGTGATATTGCATTGTACGTAAGTACCACAACTTCTTTATCCATTTTTCGCTTTCTGTGATATTGAACTTGTACCGTAAACGAGGTTCTTGTAAACAGAGCCGTCCCAAACTTTGGGGTGGCTGTGTCTTTTTGATTTTAATTTCCCTAAGCTATAGGACCTTAAGTGGAAGTGCCCTAGGCTCTGTTGCTTTGTTTTTTAGATGTTTCAGGAAACACCATACACTTCTCCAGAGTGGCTGTTGGCAATTTGCATCCCGCCCATCAGCATAACAAAGCTCCCAGTTCTCCATGGCCTGTCCTGCCTTTCTGGATTTTACACTTTTTTCAGATGGCCCTTTTGACCGGGGGGCAGTGAGACTTCATTGTAGTGCAGATTTCCTTTGCAAGCTTGCTTGGTTGGCCAAAAAGGGCGTATGCGTTTTTTCCTGAATATATTCAGGAAAAAATGCATACGCCCTTTTTGGCCAAGTGCATCATTGTGGACGTTCTGCCTCTTTTCTATGCTTTACATGCAATTCCAGTGTACCTCCTGAAATCGATTTCCTGCAATTCTGCCCCGCTTTCAAGTCCTCTTGGCAGCCTTACTTCAATATATTTTTGGACGATAGCTGTCATTTATAACTCTGCAGGTTTGTGAATTACAGTGCCCCTGAGCTCCTTTCTTCAACTCGCTTCCTGTGAGCTGGCCGAAACACCACAGGATTGCTTCAGGACCTAGTGTAGTTCCGGCACGGCACGCTGAGCCTTTGGTTAATTCCTCTTCCTGGTGGGAAATGAGAGTTAAATTTGCCCGTCCAGACACCTCCAGCTAGTCTCTCTTTCGTTCTCCCTATTCCTGTTCATTTTCCACAGAAATTGCAAACTGGGCCAAACAGGAGGTTAAAGGCACTGACTCTCCAAGTGGGGAGAGTGTTAGTAAAGCATCTGGAATGTTGCACCCGAGTTCCAAGGGACGAAAACTGAGACACATTTGAACACGTTTCCCGATCACACGGTGGTTCATACTCTGGGTTCCACATGCATGTTTTAGCTGAAGGAAGAATCCCTTAAATCTGGAGAGTTGAGACCCATGGAATGGGTACCATGCAATATGACTTTAAAGGGTCGGCATTTGCTCACCGAACCTCACCAATCCTATCACTGCTGCGTTTATGCCGCTGTACACACGCTTGATTGTCTTTCGGAGACATATAAATCCGTAGGTATTAAGATTATTTCTAGTCAGGTATATTCTTAGGCGTTTAATATGGGGTGTTGAGTCCACTTCGTTCAGCAAGGAGTAGCTCTTGTCTATTGCATATTTGGCTTATGGAACGGTATCTGTGCTAATTTCAATCTCTGGTTTCATGCAGCACCCCAACTCACCTTTCCCCTTAAGCAAGCATAAGTTGGTTTTCTACATTTGAGACCCTGTTCTGTTTTGTAATTCAGTTCCTGTGTAGCCAAGTTTACATTCCGTGTATTGGTGATATCTTATGATGTTTCTTTTTCTGTGTGACTTATTTCACTTAGAATCTTCATACCTGAATCCACTCATTATGCTGGTACGGGCCTGATGACATAGATTTCATTGCTGAGTGATATTGCATTGTACGTAAGTACCACAACTTCTTTATCCATTTTTCGCTTTCTGTGATATTGAACTTGTACCATAAACGAGGTTCTTGTAAACAGAGCCTTCCCAAACTTTGGGGTGGCTGTGTCTTTTTTATTTTAATTTCCCTAAGCTATAGGACCATAAGTGGAAGTGCCCTATGCTCTGTTGCTTTGTTTTTTAGATGTTTCAGGAAACACCATACACTTCTCCAGAGTGGCTGTTGGCAATTTACATCACGCCCACCAGCATAACAAGGCTCCCAGTTCTCCATGGCCTGTCCTGCCTTTCTGGATTTTACACATTTTTCAGATGGCCCTTTTGACCGGGGGGCAGTGAGACTTCATTGTAGTGCAGATTTCCTTTGCAAGCTTGCTTGGTTGGCCAAAAAGGGCGTATGCGTTTTTTCCTGAATATATTCAGGAAAAAACGCATACGCCCTTTTTGGCCAAGTGCATCATTGTGGACGTTCTGCCTCTTTTCCTATGCTTTACATGCAATTCCCGTCTACCTCCTGAAATCGGTTTCCTGCAATTCTGCCCCGCTTTCAAGTCCTCTTGGCAGCCTTACTTCAATATATTTTTGGACGATAGCTGTCATTTATAACTCTGCAGGTTTGTGAATTACAGTGCCCCTGAGCTCCTTTCTTCAACTCGCTTTCTTGTGAGCTGGCCGCAACACCGTAGGATTGCTTCAGGCCCTAGTGTGGTTCTGGCACGCCATGCTGAGCCTTTGGTTAATTCCTCTTTCTGGTGGGAAATGAGAGTTAAATTTGCCCGTCCAGACACCTCCAGCTAGTTTCTCATTGGTTCTCCCTATTCCTGTACATTTTCCGCAGAAATTGCAAACTGGGCCATACAGGAGGTTAAAGGCACTGACTCTCCAAGTGGGGAGAGTGTTAGTAAAGCATCTGGAGTGTTGCACCCGAGTACGAGGGGACGAAAACTGAGACACATTTGAACACGTTTCCTGATCACACGGTGGATCATACTCTGTGTTCCACATGCATGTTTTAGCTGAAGGAAGAATCCCTTAAACTTGGAGAGTTGAGACCCATGGAATGGGTACCATGCAATATGACTTCAAAGGGTCTGCATTTGCTCACCGAACCTCACCAATCCTATCACTGCTGCGTTTATGCCGCTGTACACATGCTTGATTCTCTTTCGGAGACATATAAATCCGTAGTTTTGAAGATTATTTCTAGTCAGGTGTATTCTTAAGCGTTTAATATGGGGTGTTGAGTCCACTTCATTGAGCAAGGAGTAGCTCTTGTCTATTACATATTTGGCTTATGGAACGGTATCTGTGCTAATTTCAATCTCTGGTTTCATGCAGCACCCCAACTCACCTTTCCCCTTAAGCAAGCATAAGTTGGTTTTCTACATTTGAAACCCTGTTCTGTTTTGTAATTCAGTTCTTGTGTAGCCTAGTTTACCTTCCGTGTAGTAGTGATATCTTATGGTGTTTCTTTTTCTGTGTGACTTATTTCACTTAGAATCATCATACCTGAATCCACTCATTATGCTGCTACGGGCCTGATGACATAGATTTCATTGCTGAGTGATATTGCATTGTACGTAAGTACCACAACTTCTTTATCCATTTTTCCCTTTCTGTGATATTGAACTTGTACCGTAAACGAGGTTCTTGTAAACAGAGCCGTCCCAAACTTTGGGGTGACCGTGTCTTTTTGATTTTAATTTCCCTAAGCTATAGGACCATAAGTGGAAGTGCCCTAGGCTCTGTTGCTTTGTTTTTTAGATGTTTCAGGAAATACGATACACTTCTCCACAGTGGCTGTTGGCAATTTACATCCCGCCCATCAGCATAACAAGGCTCCCAGTTCTCCATGGCCTGTCCTGCCTTTCTGGATTTTACACTTTTTTCAGATGGCCCTTTTGACCGGGGGGCAGTGAGACTTCATTGTAGTGCAGATATCCTTTGCAAGCTTGCTTGGTTGGCCAAAAAGGGCGTATGCGTTTTTTCCTGAATATATTCAGGAAAAAATGCATACGCCCTTTTTGGCCAAGTGCATCATTGTGGACGTTCTGCCTCTTTTCTATGCTTTACATGCAATTCCAGTGTACCTCCTGAAATCGATTTCCTGCAATTCTGCCCCGCTTTCAAGTCCTCTTGGCAGCCTTACTTCAATATATTTTTGGACGATAGCTGTCATTTATAACTCTGCAGGTTTGTGAATTACAGTGCCCCTGAGCTCCTTTCTTCAACTCGCTTTCTTGTGAGCTGGCCGAAACACCACAGGATTGAGTCAGGACCTAGTGTAGTTCCGGCACGGCACGCTGAGCCTTTGGTTAATTCCTCTTCCTGGTGGGAAATGAGAGTTAAATTTGCCCGTCCAGACACCTCCAGCTAGTCTCTCTTTCGTTCTCCCTATTCCTGTTCATTTTCCACAGAAATTGCAAACTGGGCCAAACAGGAGGTTAAAGGCACTGACTCTCCAAGTGGGGAGAGTGTTAGTAAAGCATCTGGAATGTTGCACCCGAGTTCCACGGGACGAAAACTGAGACACATTTGAACACGTTTCCCGATCACACGGTGGATCATACTCTGGGTTCCACATGCATGTTTTAGCTGAAGGAAGAATCCCTTAAACCTGGAGAGTTGAGACCCATGGAATGGGTACCATGCAATATGACTTTAAAGGGTCTGCATTTGCTCACCGAACCTCACCAATCCTATCACTGCTGCGTTTATGCCGCTGTACACACGCTTGATTCTCTTTCGGAGACATATAAATCCGTAGGTTTTAAGATTATTTCTAGTCAGGTATATTCTTAGGCGTTTAATATGGGGTGTTGAGTCCACTTCGTTCAGCAAGGAGTAGCTCTTGTCTATTGCATATTTGGCTTATGGAACGGTATCTGTGCTAATTTCAATCTCTGGTTTCATGCAGCACCCCAACTCACCTTTCCCCTTAAGCAAGCATAAGTTGGTTTTCTACATTTGAGACCCTGTTCTGTTTTGTAATTCAGTTCCTGTGTAGCCAAGTTTACATTCCGTGTATTGGTGATATCTTATGATGTTTCTTTTTCTGTGTGACTTATTTCACTTAGAATCTTAATACCTGAATCCACTCATTATGCTGGTACGGGCCTGATGACATAGATTTCATTGCTGAGTGATATTGCATTGTACGTAAGTACCACAACTTCTTTATCCATTTTTCGCTTTCTGTGATATTGAACTTGTACCATAAACGAGGTTCTTGTAAACAGAGCCTTCCCAAACTTTGGGGTGGCTGTGTCTTTTTGATTTTAATTTCCCTAAGCTATAGGACCATAAGTGGAAGTGCCCTAGGCTCTGTTGCTTTGTTTTTTAGATGTTTCAGGAAACACCATACATTTCTCCAGAGTGGCTGTTGGCAATTTACATCCCGCCCATCAGCATAACAAGGCTCCCAGTTCTCCATGGCCTGTCCTGCCTTTCTGGATTTTACACTTTTTTCAGATGGCCCTTTTGACCGGGGGGCAGTGAGACTTCATTGTAGTGCAGATATCCTTTGCAAGCTTGCTTGGTTGGCCAAAAAGGGCGTATGCGTTTTTTCCTGAATATATTCAGGAAAAAATGCATACGCCCTTTTTGGCCAAGTGCATCATTGTGGACGTTCTGCCTCTTTTCTATGCTTTACATGCAATTCCAGTGTACCTCCTGAAATCGATTTCCTGCAATTCTGCCCCGCTTTCAAGTCCTCTTGGCAGCCTTACTTCAATATATTTTTGGACGATAGCTGTCATTTATAACTCTGCAGGTTTGTGAATTACAGTGCCCCTGAGCTCCTTTCTTCAACTCGCTTTCTTGTGAGCTGGCCGAAACACCACAGGATTGCTTCAGGACCTAGTGTAGTTCCGGCACGGCACGCTGAGCCTTTGGTTAATTCCTCTTCCTGGTGGGAAATGAGAGTTAAATTTGCCCGTCCAGACACCTCCAGCTAGTCTCTCTTTCGTTCTCCCTATTCCTGTTCATTTTCCACAGAAATTGCAAACTGGGCCAAACAGGAGGTTAAAGGCACTGACTCTCCAAGTGGGGAGAGTGTTAGTAAAGCATCTGGAATGTTGCACCCGAGTTCCACGGGACGAAAACTGAGACACATTTGAACACGTTTCCCGATCACACGGTGGATCATACTCTGGGTTCCACATGCATGTTTTAGCTGAAGGAAGAATCCCTTAAACCTGGAGAGTTGAGACCCATGGAATGGGTACCATGCAATATGACTTTAAAGGGTCTGCATTTGCTCACCGAACCTCACCAATCCTATCACTGCTGCGTTTATGTCGCTGTACACACGCTTGATTCTCTTTCGGAGACATATAAATCCGTAGGTTTTAAGATTATTTCTAGTCAGGTATATTCTTAGGCGTTTAATATGGGGTGTTGAGTCCACTTCGTTCAGCAAGGAGTAGCTCTTGTCTATTGCATATTTGGCTTATGGAACGGTATCTGTGCTAATTTCAATCTCTGGTTTCATGCAGCACCCCAACTCACCTTTCCCCTTAAGCAAGCATAAGTTGGTTTTCTACATTTGAGACCCTGTTCTGTTTTGTAATTCAGTTCCTGTGTAGCCAAGTTTACATTCCGTGTATTGGTGATATCTTATGATGTTTCTTTTTCTGTGTGACTTATTTCACTTAGAATCTTCATACCTGAATCCACTCATTATGCTGGTACGGGCCTGATGACATAGATTTCATTGCTGAGTGATATTGCATTGTACGTAAGTACCACAACTTCTTTATCCATTTTTCGCTTTCTGTGATATTGAACTTGTACCATAAACGAGGTTCTTGTAAACAGAGCCTTCCCAAACTTTGGGGTGGCTGTGTCTTTTTGATTTTAATTTCCCTAAGCTATAGGACCATAAGTGGAAGTGCCCTAGGCTCTGTTGCTTTGTTTTTTAGATGTTTCAGGAAACACCATACATTTCTCCAGAGTGGCTGTTGGCAATTTACATCCCGCCCATCAGCATAACAAGGCTCCCAGTTCTCCATGGCCTGTCCTGCCTTTCTGGATTTTACACATTTATCAGATGGCCCTTTTGACTGGGCGGCAGTGAGACTTCATTGTAGTGCAGATTTCCTTTGCAAGCTTTCTTGGTTGGCCAAAAAGGGCGTATGCGTTTTTTCCTGAATATATTCAGGAAAAAACGCATACGCCCTTTTTGGCCAAGTGCATCGTTGTGGATGATCTGCCTCTTTTCCTATGCTTTACATGCAATTCCAGTCTACCTCCTGAAATCGGTTTCGTGCAATTCTGCACCACTTTCAAGTCCTCTTGGCAGCCTTACTTCAATATATTTTTGGACGATAGCTGTCATTTATAACTCTGCAGGTTTGTGAATTACAGTGCCCCTGAGCTCCTTTCTTCAACTCGCTTTTTTGTGAGCTGGCCGCAACACCGCAGGATTGCTTCAGGCCCTAGTGTGGACCCGGCACGGCACGCTGAGCCTTTGGTTAATTCCTCTTCCTGGTGGGAAATGAGAGTTAAATTTGCCCGTCCAGACACCTCCAGCTAGATTATCATTGGTTCTCCCTATTCCTGTACATTTTCCGCAGAAATTGCAAACTGGGCCATACAGGAGGTTAAAGGCACTGACTCTCCAAGTGGAGAGAGTGTTAGTAAAGCGTCTGGAGTGTTGCACCCGAGTACCAGGGGACGAAAACTGAGACACATTTGAACACGTTTCCTGATCACACGGTGGATCATACTCTGTGTTCCACATGCATGTTTTAGCTGAAGGAAGAATCCCTTAAACTTGGAGAGTTGAGACCCATGGAATGGGTACCATGCAATATGACTTCAAAGGGTCTGCGTTTGCTCACCGAACCTCACCAATCCTATCACTGCTGCGTTTATGCTGCTGTACACACGCTTGATTCTCTTTCGGAGACATATAAATCCGTAGGTTTTAATATTCTTACTAGTCAGGTATATTCTTAGGCGTTTAATATGGGGTGTTGAGTCCACTTCGTTGAGCAAGGAGTAGCTCTTGTCTATTACATATTTGGCTTATGGAACGGTATCTGTGCTAATTTCAATCTCTGGTTTCATGCAGCACCCCAACTCACCTTTCCCCTCAAGCAAGCATAAGTTGGTTTTCTACATTTGAGACCCTGTTCTGTTTTGTAATTCAGTTCTTGTGTAGCCAAGTTTACCTTCCGTGTAGTAGTGATATCTTATGGTGTTTCTTTTTCTGTGTGACTTATTTCACTTAGAATCATCATACCTGAATCCACTCATTATGCTGCTACGGGCCTGATGACATAGATTTCATTGCTGAGTGATATTGCATTGTACGTAAGTACCACAACTTCTGTATCCATTTTTCGCTTTCTGTGATATTGAACTTGTACTGTAAACGAGGTTCTTGTAAACAGAGCCGTCCCAAAGTTTGGGGAGGCTGTGTCTTTTTGATTTTAATTTCCCTAAGCTATAGGACCATAAGTGGAAGTGCCCTAGGCTCTGTTGCTTTGTTTTTTAGATGTTTCAGGAAACACCATACACTTCTCCAGAGTGGCTGCTGGCAATTTACATCCCGCCCATCAGCATAACAAGGCTCCCAGTTCTCCATGGCCTGTCCTGCCTTTCTGGATTTTACACTTTTTACAGATGGCCCTTTTGACCGGGGGGCAGTGAGACTTCATTGTAGTGCAGATTTCCTTTGCAAGCTTGCTTGGTTGGCCAAAAAGGGCGTATGCGTTTTTTCCTGAATATATTCAGGAAAAAACGCATACGCCCTTTTTGGCCAAGTGCATCATTGTGGACGTTCTGCCTCTTTTCCTATGCTTTACATGCAATTCCTGTCTACCTCCTGAAATCGGTTTCCTGCAATCCTGCCCCGCTTTCAAGTCCTCTTGGCAGCCTTACTTCAATATATTTTTGGACGATAGCTGTCATTTATAACTCTGCAGGTTTGTGAATTACAGTGCCCCTCAGCTCCTTTCTTCAACTCGCTTTCTTGTGAGCTGGCCGCAACACCGCAGGATTGCTTCAGGCCCTAGTGTGGTTCCGGCACGGCATGCTGAGCCTTTGGTTAATTCCTCTTTCTGGTGGGAAATGAGAGTTAAATTTGCCCGTCCAGACACCTCCAGCTAGTTTCTCATTGGTTCTCCCTATTCCTGTACATTTTCAGCAGAAATTGCAAACTGGGCCAAACAGGAGTTTAAAGACACTGACTCTCCAAGTGGGGAGAGTGTTAGTAAAGCGTCTTGAATGTTGCACCCGAGTACCAGGGGACGAAAACTGAGACACATTTGAACACGTTTCCTGATCACACGGTGGATCATACTCTGTGTTCCACATGCATGTTTCAGCTGAAGGAAGAATCCCTTAAACCTGGAGAGTTGAGACCCATGGAATGGGTACCATGCAGTATTACTTCAAAGGGTCTGCATTTGCTCACCGAACCTCACAAATCCTATCACTGCTGCGTTTATGCCGCTGTACACACGCTTGATTCTCTTTTGGAGACATATCAATGCGTAGGTTTTAAGATTATTTCTAGTCAGGTATATTCTTAGGCGTTTAATATGGGGTGTTGAGTCCACTGCGTTGAGCAAGGAGTAGCTCTTGTCTATTACATATTTGGCTTATGGAACGGTATCTGTGCTAATTTCAATCTCTGGTTTTATGCAGCACCCCAACTCACCTTTCCCCTTAAGCAAGCATAAGTTGGTTTTCTACATTTGACACCCTGTTCTGTTTTGTAATTCAGTTCCTGTGTAGCCAAGTTTACATTCCGTGTAGTAGTGATATCTTATGATGTTTCTTTTTCTGTGTGACTTATTTCACTTAGAATCATCGTACCTGCATCCCCTCATTATGCTGCTACGGGCCTGATGACATAGATTTCATTGCTGAGTGATATTGCATTGTACGTAAGTACCACAACTTCTTTATCCATTTTTCGCTTTCTGTGATATTGAACTTGTACCGTAAATGAGGTTCTTGTAAACAGAGCCGTCCCAAACTTTGGGGTGGCTGTGTCTTTTTGATTTTAATTTCCCTAAGTTATAGGACCATAAGTGGAAGTGACCTAGGCTCTGTTGCTTTGTTTTTTAGATGTTTCAGGAAACACCATAAACTTCTCCAGAGTGGCTGTTGGCAATTTACATCCCGCCCATCAGCATAACAAGGCTTCCAGTTCTCCATGGCCTGTCCTGCCTTTCTGGATTTTACACTTTTTTCAGATGGCCCTTTTGACCGGGGGGCAGTGAGACTTCATTGTAGTGCAGATTTCCTTTGCAAGCTTGCTTGGTTGGCCAAAAAGGGCGTATGCGTTTTTTCCTGAATATATTCAGGAAAAAACGCATACGCCCTTTTTGGCCAAGTGCATCGTTGTGGATGTTCTGCCTCTTTTCCTATGCTTTACATGCAATTCCAGTCTACCTCCTGAAATCGGTTTCGTGCAATTCTGCACCACATTCAAGTCCTCTTGGCAGCCTTACTTCAATATATTTTTGGACGATAGCTGTCATTTATAACTCTGCAGGTTTGTGAATTACAGTGCCCCTGAGCTCCTTTCTTCAACTCGCTTTTTTGTGAGCTGGCCGCAACACCGCAGGATTGCTTCAGGCCCTAGTGTGGACCCGGCACGGCACGCTGAGCCTTTGGTTAATTCCTCTTCCTGGTGGGAAATGAGAGTTAAATTTGCCCGTCCAGACACCTCCAGCTAGATTATCATTGGTTCTCCCTATTCCTGTACATTTTCCGCAGAAATTGCAAACTGGGCCATACAGGAGGTTAAAGGCACTGACTCTCCAAGTGGAGAGAGTGTTAGTAAAGCGTCTGGAGTGTTGCACCCGAGTACCAGGGGACGAAAACTGAGACACATTTGAACACGTTTCCTGATCACACGGTGGATCATACTCTGTGTTCCACATGCATGTTTTAGCTGAAGGAAGAATCCCTTAAACTTGGAGAGTTGAGACCCATGGAATGGGTACCATGCAATATGACTTCAAAGGGTCTGCGTTTGCTCACCGAACCTCACCAATCCTATCACTGCTGCGTTTATTCTGCTGTACACACGCTTGATTCTCTTTCGGAGACATATAAATCCGTAGGTTTTAATATTCTTACTAGTCAGGTATATTCTTAGGCGTTTAATATGGTGTGTTGAGTCCACTTCGTTGAGCAAGGAGTAGCTCTTGTCTATTACATATTTGGCTTATGGAACGGTATCTGTGCTAATTTCAATCTCTGGTTTCATGCAGCACCCCAACTCACCTTTCCCCTCAAGCAAGCATAAGTTGGTTTTCTACATTTGAGACCCTGTTCTGTTTTGTAATTCAGTTCTTGTGTAGCCAAGTTTACCTTCCGTGTAGTAGTGATATCTTATGGTGTTTCTTTTTCTGTGTGACTTATTTCACTTAGAATCATCATACCTGAATCCACTCATTATGCTGCTACGGGCCTGATGACATAGATTTCATTGCTGAGTGATATTGCATTGTACGTAAGTACCACAACTTCTGTATCCATTTTTCGCTTTCTGTGATATTGAACTTGTACTGTAAACGAGGTTCTTGTAAACAGAGCCGTCCCAAAGTTTGGGGAGGCTGTGTCTTTTTGATTTTAATTTCCCTAAGCTATAGGACCATAAGTGGAAGTGCCCTAGGCTCTGTTGCTTTGTTTTTTAGATGTTTCAGGAAACACCATACACTTCTCCAGAGTGGCTGTTGGCAATTTACATCCCGCCCATCAGCATAACAAGGCTCCCAGTTCTCCATGGCCTGTCCTGCCTTTCTGGATTTTACACTTTTTTCAGATGGCCCTTTTGACCGGGGGGCAGTGAGACTTCATTGTAGTGCAGATTTCCTTTGCAAGCTTGCTTGGTTGGCCAAAAAGGGCGTATGCGTTTTTTCCTGAATATATTCAGGAAAAAACGCATACGCCCTTTTTGGCCTAGTGCATCATTGTGGACGTTCTGCCTCTTTTCCTATGCTTTACATGCAATTCCTGTCTACCTCCTGAAATCGGTTTCCTGCAATCCTGCCCCGCTTTCAAGTCCTCTTGGCAGCCTTACTTCAATATATTTTTGGACGATAGCTGTCATTTATAACTCTGCAGGTTTGTGAATTACAGTGCCCCTGAGCTCGTTTCTTCAACTCGCTTTCTTGTGAGCTGGCCGCAACACCGCAGGATTGCTTCAGGCCCTAGTGTGGTTCCGGCACGGCATGTTGAGCCTTTGGTTAATTCCTGTTTCTGGTGGGAAATGAGAGTTAAATTTGCCCGTCCAGACACCTCCAGCTAGTCTCTCTTTCGTTCTCCCTATTCCTGTTCATTTTCCACAGAAATTACAAACTGGGCCAAACAGGAGGTTAAAGGCACTGACTCTCCAAGTGGGGAGAGTGTTAGTAAAGCATCTGGAATGTTGCACCCGAGTACCAGGGATGAAAACGAAACACATTTGAACACGTTTCCCGATCACACGGTGGATCATACTCTGGGTTCCACATGCATGTTTCAGCTGAAGGAAGAATCCCTTAAACCTGGAGAGTTGAGACCCATGGAATGGGTACCATGCAATATGACTTCAAAGGGTCTGCATTTGCTCACCGAACCTCACCAATCCTATCACTGCTGCGTTTATGCCGCTGTACACACGCTTGATTCTCTTTCGGAGACATATAAATCCGTAGGTTTTAAGATTATTTCTAGTCAGGTATATTCTTAGGCGTTTTATATGGGGTGTTGAGTCCACTTCGTTGAGCAAGGAGTAGCTCTTGTCTATTGCATATTTGGCTTATGGAACGGTATCTGTGCTAATTTCAATCTCTGGTTTCATGCAGCACCCCAACTCACCTTTCCCCTTAAGCAAGCATAAGTTGGTTTTCTACATTTGAGACCCTGTTCTGTTTTGTAATTCAGTTCCTGTGTAGCCAAGTTTACATTCCGTGTAGTAGTGATATCTTATGATGTTTCTTTTTCTGTGTGACTTATTTCACTTAGACTCATCATACCTGCATCCACTCATTATGCTGCTACGGGCCTGATGACATAGATTTCATTGCTGAGTGATATTGCATTGTACATAAGTACCACAACTTCTTTATCCATTTTTTGCTTTCTGTGATATTGAACTTGTACCGTAAACGAGGTTCTTGTAAACAGAGCCGTCCCAAACTTTGGGGTGGCTGTGTCTTTTTTATTTTAATTTCCCTAAGCTATAGGACCATAAGTGGAAGTGCCCTAGGCTCTGTTGCTTTGTTTTTTAGATGTTTCAGGAAACACCATACACTTCTCCAGAGTGGCTGTTGGCAATTTACATCACGCCCACCAGCATAACAAGGCTCCCAGTTCTCCATGGCCTGTCCTGCCTTTCTGGATTTTACACTTTTTTCAGATGGCCCTTTTGACCGGGGGGCAGTGAGACTTCATTGTAGTGCAGATTTCCTTTGCAAGCTTGCTTGGTTGGCCAAAAAGGGCGTATGCGTTTTTTCCTGAATATATTCAGGAAAAAACGCATACGGCCTTTTTGGCCAAGTGCATCATTGTGGACGTTCTGCCTCTTTTCCTATGCTTTACATGCAATTCCAGTCTACCTCCTGAAATCGGTTTCCTGCAATTCTGCCCCGCTTTCAAGTCCTCTTGGCAGCCTTACTTCAATATATTTTTGGACGATAGCTGTCATTTATAACTCTGCAGGTTTGTGAATTACAGTGCCCCTGAGCTCCTTTCTTCAACTCGCTTTCTTGTGAGCTGGCCGCAACACCGTAGGATTGCTTCAGGCCCTAGTGTGGTTCCGGCACGCCATGCTGAGCCTTTGGTTAATTCCTCTTTCTGGTGGGAAATGAGAGTTAAATTTGCCCGTCCAGACACCTCCAGCTAGTTTCTCATTGGTTCTCCCTATTCCTGTACATTTTCCGCAGAAATTGCAAACTGGGCCATACAGGAGGTTAAAGGCACTGACTCTCCAAGTGGGGAGAGTGTTAGTAAAGCGTCTGGAGTGTTGCACCCGAGTACGAGGGGACGAAAACTGAGACACATTTGAACACGTTTCCTGATCACACGGTGGATCATACTCTGTGTTCCACATGCATGTTTTAGCTGAAGGAAGAATCCCTTAAACTTGGAGAGTTGAGACCCATGGAATGGGTACCATGCAATATGACTTCAAAGGGTCTGCATTTGCTCACCGAACCTCACCAATCCTATCACTGCTGCGTTTATGCCGCTGTACACACGCTTGATTCTCTTTCGGAGACATATAAATCCGTAGGTTTTAATATTCTTACTAGTCAGGTGTATTCTTAGGCGTTTAATATGGGGTGTTGAGTCCACTTCGTTGAGCAAGGAGTAGCTCTTGTCTATTACATATTTGGCTTATGGAACGGTATCTGTGCTAATTTCAATCTCTTCTTGTATGCAGCACCCCAACTCACCTTTCCCCTCAAGCAAGCATAAGTTGGTTTTCTACATTTGAGACCCTGTTCTGTTTTGTAATTCAGTTCTTGTGTAGCCAAGTTTACCTTCCGTGTAGTAGTGATATCTTATGGTGTTTCTTTTTCTGTGTGACTTATTTCACTTAGAATCATCATACCTGAATCCACTCATTATGCTGCTACGGGCCTGATGACATAGATTTCATTGCTGAGTGATATTGCATTGTACGTAAGTACCACAACTTCTGTATCCATTTTTCGCTTTCTGTGATATTGAACTTGTACTGTAAACGAGGTTCTTGTAAACAGAGCCGTCCCAAAGTTTGGGGAGGCTGTGTCTTTTTGATTTTAATTTCCCTAAGCTATAGGACCATAAGTGGAAGTGCCCTAGGCTCTGTTGCTTTGTTTTTTAGATGTTTCAGGAAACACCATACACTTCTCCAGAGTGGCTGTTGGCAATTTACATCCCGCCCATCAGCATAACAAGGCTCCCAGTTCTCCATGGCCTGTCCTGCCTTTCTGGATATTACACTTTTTTCAGATGGCCCTTTTGACCGGGGGGCAGTGAGACTTCATTGTAGTGTAGATTTCCTTTGCAAGCCTGCTTGGTTGGCCAAAAAGTGCGTATGCGTTTTTTCCTGAATATATTCAGGAAAGAACACATACGCCCTTTTTGGCCAAGTGCATCATTGTGGACGTTCTGCCTCTTTTCCTATGCTTTACATGCAATTCCCGTCTACCTCCTGAAATCGGTTTCCTGCAATTCTGCCCCGCTTTCAAGTCCTCTTGGCAGCCTTACTTCAATATATTTTTGGACGATAGCTGTCATTTATAACTCTGCAGGTTTGTGAATTACAGTGCCCCTGAGCTCGTTTCTTCAACTCGCTTTCTTGTGAGCTGGCCGCAACACCGCAGGATTGCTTCAGGCCCTAGTGTAGTTCCGGCACGGCACGCTGAGCCTTTGGTTAATTCCTCTTCCTGGTGGGAAATGAGAGTTAAATTTGCCCGTCCAGACACCTCCAGCTAGTCTCTCTTTCGTTCTCCCTATTCCTGTTAATTTTCCACAGAAATTACAAACTTGGCCAAACAGGAGGTTAAAGGCACTGACTCTCCAAGTGGGGAGAGTGTTAGTAAAGCATCTGGAATGTTGCACCCGAGTACCAGGGACGAAAACGAGACACATTTGAACACGTTTCCCGATCACACGGTGGATCATACTCTGGGTTCCACATGCATGTTTTAGCTGAAGGAAGAATCCCTTAAACCTGGAGAGTTGAGACCCATGGAATGGGTACCATGCAATATGACTTCAAAGGGTCTGCATTTGCTCACCGAACCTCACCAATCCTATCACTGTTGCGTTTATGCCGCTGTACACACGCTTGATTCTCTTTCAGAGAAATATAAATCCATAGGTTTTAAGATTCTTACTAGTCAGGTATATTCTTAGGCGTTTAATATGGGGTGTTGAGTCCACTTCGTTGAGCAAGGAGTAGCTCTTGTCTATTACATATTTGGCTTATGGAACGGTATCTGTGCTAATTTAAATCTCTGGTTTCATGCAGCACCCCAACTCACCTTTCCCCTTAAGCAAGCATAAGTTGGTTTTCTACATTTGAGACCCTGTTTTGCTTTGTAATTCAGTTCCTGTGTAGCCAAGTTTACATTCCATGTATTAGTGATACCTTATGATGTTTCTTTTTCTGTGTGACTTATTTCACTTAGAATCATCGTACCTGAATCCAGTCATTATGCTGCTACAGGCCTGATGACATAGATTTCATTGCTGAGTGATATTGCATTGTACGTAAGTACCACAACTTCTTTATCCATTTTTCGCTTTCTGTGATATTGAACTTGTACCGTAAACGAGGTTCTTGTAAACAGAGCCGTCCCAAACTTGGGGTGGCTGTGTCTTTTTGATTTTAATTTCCCTAAGCTATAGGACCATAAGTGGAAGTGCCCTAGGCTCTGTTGCTTTGTTTTTTGGATGTTTCAGGAAACACCATACACTTCTCCAGAGTGGCTGCTGGCAATTTACATCCCGCCCATCAGCATAACAAGGCTCCCAGTTCTCCATGGCCTGTCCTGCCTTTCTGGATTTTACACTTTTTTCAGATGGCCCTTTTGACCGGGGGGCAGTGAGACTTCATTGTAGTGCAGATTTCCTTTGCAAGCTTGCTTGGTTGGCCAAAAAGGGCGTATGCGTTTTTTCCTGAATATATTCAGGAAAGAACGCATACGCCCTTTTTGGCCAAGTGCATCATTGTGGACGTTCTGCCTCTTTTCCTATGCTTTACATGCAATTCCAGTCTACCTCCTGAAATCGGTTTCCTGCAATTTTGCCCCGCTTTCAAGTCCTCTTGGCAGCCTTACTTCAATATATTTTTGGACGATAAGTGTCATTTATAACTCTGTAGGGTTGTGAATTACAGTGTCCCTGAGCTCCTTTCTTCAACTCGCTTTTTTGTGAGCTGGCCACAACATCGCAGGATTGCTTCAGTCCCTAGTGTGGTTCCGGCATGGCACGCTGAGCCTTTGGTTAATTCCTCTTCCTGGTGGGAAATGAGAGTTAAATTTGCCCTTCCAGACACCTCCAGCTAGTCTCTCCTTGGTTCTCCATCTTCCTGTTCATCTTCCACAGAAACTGCAAACTGGGCCTAACAGGAGGTTAAAGGCACTGACTCTCCAAGTGGGGAGAGTGTTAGTAAAGCGTCTGGAATGTTGTACCCGAGTACCAGGGGACGAAAACTGAGACACATTTGAACACGTTTCCCGATCACACCGTGGATCATACTCTGGGTTCCACATGCATGTTTTAGCTGAATGAACAATCCCTTAAACCTGGAGAGTTGAGACCATGGAATGGGTACCATGCAATATGACTTCAAAGGGTCTGCATTTGCTCACCGAACCTCACCAATCCTATCACTGCTGCATTTATGCCGCTGTACACATGCTTGATTCTCTTTCGGAGACATATAAATCCATAGGTTTTAAGATTCTTACTAGTCAGGTATATTCTTAGGCTTTTAATATGGGGTGTTGAGTCCACTTCGTTGAGCAAGGGTAGCTCTTGTCTATTACATATTTGTCTTATGGAACGGTATCAGCTAATTTCAATTTCTGGTTTTATGCAGCACCCCAACTCACCTTTCCCCTTAAGCAAGCATAAGTTGGTTTTCTACATTTGAGACGCTGTTCTGTTTTGTAATTCAGTTCCTGTGTAGCCAAGTTTACATTCCGTGTAGTAGTGATATCTTATGATGTTTCTCTTTCTGTGTGACTTATTTCACTTAGAATCATCGTACCTGAATCCACTCATTATGCTGCTACGGGCCTGATGACATAGATTTCATTGCTGAGTGATATTGCATTGTACGTAAGTACCACAACTTCTTTATCCATTTTTCGCTTTTTGCGATATTGAACTTGTACCGTAAACGAGGTTCTTGTAAACAGAGCCATCCCAACCTTTGGGGTGGCTGTGTCTTTTTGATTTTAATTTCCCTAAGCTATAGGACCATAAGTGGAAGTGCCCTAGGCTCTGTTGCTTAATTTTTTGGATGTTTCAGGAAACACCATACACTTCTCCAGAGTGGCTGTTGGCAATTTACATCTCGCCCATCAGCATAACAAGGCTCCCAGTTCTCCATGGCCTGTCCTGCCTTTCTGGATTTTACTCTTTTTTCAGAAGGCCCTTTGACCGGGGGCAGTGAGACTTCATTGTAGTGCAGATTTCCTTTGCGAGCTTGCTTGGTTGGCCAGAAAGGGCGTATGCGTTTCTTCCTGAATATATTCAGGAAAGAACGCATACGCCCTTTTTGGCCAAGTGCATCATTGTCGACGTTCTGAGTCTTTTCATATGTTTTCAGTGCAATTCCAGTCTACCTCCTGAAATAGGTTTCCTGCAGTTCTGCCTTGCTCTCAGTGCCTCTTCATAGCCTTACTTCAATATACTTTTGGAAAATAGTTGGCCTTTATAACTCTGCAGGTTTTTGAATTGCAGTGGCCCTTAGCTCCATTTTTCAGCTCTTATTTTTGTGATCTTGCCTCATATCCACAGGATTTCTTCAGGCCCTATTCTTCTTCTGGGGCGCCTTGCTCTGCCTTTGGTTAATTCTTCTTCCTGAATTGAAATTAGAGTGACATGTGCCCATTGAAACCGCTACAGCTATTTTCTCACTGGTTCCCCCTATTCCCATTCATCCTCCGCACTAACTGCAGACTGTGCGATACCGGAACTTAAAGGCATTGACTCTCCATGTGGAGATGTTGTTAGTAAAGTGGCTGGAATGTTGATCCGGAGCCCCAGGAGAGGAAAATGAGGTGCATTTTAGAAACCTTTCCCGATCATATGGTATACCATCCGCTGGATTTCCCATGCATGGTTTAGCTGTAGGAAGATTCCCTTCAACTTGGAGTGTTGGGACCCTTGGAATAAGTAGCATGAAGTATTGCATTAAACTTTCGGCAGTTGCTCACCAAAGCTCTCCAATCCTTTCAGCCCCAAGTGTCCAGCCTTATGTCTTATCCAGCTGTGGGTTTATATGTGGTCATTCCAGGTTGCATCACAGCCCCTGAGTGAATTTTGTAAGAATTTTTCTCTCTTTCATTGTTTCTGCGTTTTGGTTTTAAAATTTATTTCTATAATGGGGTTTAGCTCATTTTCACTGCTGTGTTTGTGCCGCTCTGTGCACACTTGATTCCCTTATGGAGATATATCAATACATGGGTTTTAAGATTCTTATTACTCAGATATATTTCTCTGCGGTGTATAGGGTGTGTTGAGGCCAGTTCATTGAGCAAGGTGTAGATCTTGTCTGATACCTATTTGGTTTATTGAACGGTATCTGTGCTAATTTCAAACTCTGGTTTTATGCATCACCCCACCTCTCCTTTCCCCTTAAGCTGACATAAGTGTGTTTTCTAAATGTGAGACACTGTTCTGTTTTGTAATTCATTTTTTGTGCAGCCATATTTATCCTCCCTCTATAAGTGATATCTTATGATATGTTTCTTTTTCTGTTTGACTTATTTCAAGTAGTATTATCGGACCTCAATCCACTCTTTATCCTTCTACTAGCCTTATTACATTGATTTCATGGTGAAGAGATATTCCATTGTACATAAGTACCACATTTTCTTTATCCATTGTTCTCTTTCCTGGGATATTTAAGGTGTACTGAAGTTGAGGTTCTTGTAAACAGAGTAGCCCTAAACTGTGGTGTGCTTGTGTCTTGTTGATTTTTAGACTTCCCTAGATATACTCCCGTGATTGGAAGTGCCCTATGCTCTGTCGCTCTGTTTTTTAGATGATTTAGGAACCACCATACACTTCTCCAGAGTGGCTCTCGGCAGTTCACACACTGTCCATCAGCGTATAAAGGCTCCCTGTTCTCCATGGCCTGTCCTGCATTTCTGGTTTTTACAATTTTTTCGGATGGCCCTTTTGACCGGTGGGAAATGAGACTTCTTTGTTGTGCACATTTGCATTGCTTGCTTGCTTGGTTGCCCATAAAGTGCGTATGCGTTTTTTCCTGGATATATTCAGGAAAAAACGCATACTCCCTTTTGGGCCAACTGCATCATTGTCGAAATTCTGCCGCTTTTCATGTGCTTTAAAGGCGAGTCCAATCTATCTCTTGAAATCTGTTTCTTGCAATTCTGTCTTGCATTCAGATCCTCTTCTTTGCCTTACCTCAACATATTTTTGGACGTTAGTTTTCATTTATAACTCTGCAGGTTTGTGAATTGCAGTGACCCTGAGCTCCATTTTTTAAGTTGCTCTTTTGTGAGCTGGCCTCAAAACCGCAGGATTGCTTCAGGCCCTATTTTGGCTCCGGCGAGGCGGGCTGAGCCTTTTTTTAATTCTTATTCTTAATGGGAAATTAGAGTGACATGTGCCCGTCCAAACCCCTACAACTATTCTCTCATTGTTTCCCCCTCTTCCCGTTCATCCTCCTCACAATTTGCAAAATGTGTGAAACAGAAGTTTAAATGTGCTGATTCTCTAAGTGGGGAGATTCTAAGTAACGTGGCTGGAATGATGAACAGGAGCACCAGGAGAGGATAAATGAGGTGCATTTTAGACACATCTCCCGATCACATGGTGTACAGTCCTCTGGGTTTTCCATGCATGTTTTAGCTGTAGGAAGATTCCTTGAACCTGCAGATTTGGGACCCATTGAATGGGTACCAGGTAGTATTACTTTAAAGGGTGTGCATTTCCTCACCCAACCTCACATTTCTCTTAGCGCGAACAGTTTCCAGCCTTATGTCTCATCCTGCTGTGGGTCTAGATGTGTTCAATCCATGTTGCATCACCGTCCCTGAGGAAAAGTTGTAAGAGGTTTTCTCTGTCTCTCTGTCGTTTATTTTTTTCAATTTATTACTATATTGGTTACAGCTGATTTTCAAAGCTCTGTTTCTTGCTGCTGTACATCCACTTGATTCACGTACAGAGAGACATCAATAAATTCTTTTTCAGATTCTTACCAGTCATAGATATTCTTTTCCGGTGACTTGAGTGTGCTGAGTGCAGTTCTTTTAGCTACCGTGTAGGCCTTGTTGATTATCAGTTTGGTATTTGGAATGGTATCTTTGCTAATTTCAACCTCCTGGATGATGCCTCACCCCTCCCCACCTTTCCCGTTTAGCAGCCTTACGCGTGTTTTCTACATATTTATGTCACTTAGAAGGATCATACGTAACTCCTCCGGAGTTGTTACAAATGGCCATATTTCATTGATTTCCAGGCTGAGTAATATTCCACTCTACATAAGTACCACATCTCTATCCATTTTTTCCCTCCAGAGACATTTAAGTTATATCCTAGTCGAGGATCTTTTAAACAGAGAGGCAGTAAACATTGGGGTGCCTGTGTCCTCTCGATTTTTGTTTTTCCCAAGATATACGCCCATGAGTGCAAGTGCCCTATGCTCTGTAGCTCATTTTTTAGATGCTTTAGTAAACACAATACACTTCTCCAGAATGGCCGTTGGCAATATACATTTCCACTATAAGCCTCACAGGGCTCCCTCTTCTCCTTGCCCTGTCCTGCATTTCTGGCGTTTACACTTTATGAGGATGGCTCTTCTGACTGATGCGAAGTGATATCTTTTGTAGTATTGATTTCCAGTGCCCACCTGTTTGGTTGGCTAAAAAAGTGTATGCCCTTTTCTTGAATATATACAGAAAAAAACGCATACAGCCTTTTTGGCCAACTGCAATGTCGGAAATGTTCAGCCCCTTTTCTTGTGCTTAATGGCGAATCCTTTCTACCTCCTCAAATCCCTTTCCTGCCATTCTCCCTTGCTTGCCAATCCTTTTCTTTGACTTTCCTCAAGACATTTTTCAGTGATAGATATTTTCAACTCTGCAGTTTCGTGAATTTTACTGCCCCTGAGTTCCATTGTTCAACTTGTGTTTATGGGAACTGGCCACAAAGCAGTGGGATTTCCTCAAGCCCTATACTGTTTCCATGGGCAACCCTAGCCTTTGGTCAATTCATCTTCCTGATTGGAAATTAGAGTGACATGTGCCTGTCTGAACACCTAGGACTTGTCTCTCATTGTTCCTCATCCTTCCGCTTCATCCTCTGGACAAATTCCAAACTGTACGCAACAGGATGTTGACAGTGTTGACATCTCCAAGTGGGGAGACTGTTAGTAAAGACGCTGGAGGGGTGAACCCGAGCACCAGGAGATGAGGAGATGAGATGCCTTTTCCAAACTCTTCCCGATCAGACGGTATACCATCCTCTGGGTGTGACAGACATGTTTTAGCAGTAGGAAGAGTCCCATTCATGTAAGGAGAACACCAGGGCTTTTTCAAAATCAGTGTCTCCCCGAAACCCAAACTGGGGAGTTTTTTAAGCTACGGCTACACATATGTTCATTAAGGGCCTTGGGAAGTAGGCAGAGTCCAAACTTTAGATGACTGAAGTCTTCAGGGTCAGAAGCACTCACCACCGGCTTCCCTTAGGTTACACTTTAACTGTCATTGATAGATGATGTCAATAAAAATATCTATTCTTTTTCCGATTATTTCCCCTTATAGGTTATTGCACAATATTGAGTGTAGTTCCCTGTGCTATACAGTAGTTCCTTGTTGATGATCTATTTTATACATAGCAGTGTGTATGTGTTAATTCCAAACTGTTAATTTATCCCTCCTCCCACCTTTCCCCTTTGGTAATAATAAATTATAAGATTTTATACTTCTCAGAAATGGGGGAGCTGAAAGAGAGGTATCATTTTCAATGGAAAAGCATTTAAAACAAGATTGAAGCTTTAACCAAGATTATTAGATGTACATCCTTGGAAAGAAATCACTTCATTTCTCTAATATTGACCTGACAAATAAGACAAACCTTTTCACTGAACTTGCTTATAATAAAGTGATGGAAATATCAAATGGAAGTGTTAGAAACATCTTATTTTACCCGAGCCTTATAAACTGTTCTATGTTAACTACAGTTTGGCTCACACATCTGTTCATTGAAGTTACAATAGTCTCAATTTCTGTTACTGATCCTCCAGAGTGGACCCCAACAAGGGTCCCCCTGCCCAGTGTCATTGGGGCCAACAGATCGAGACTGAGTTTGGTTCCCAAGCAAAGGAAACTTTATATTTTCATCAGAGAATGGAGAGGTGAGAGCATGCACTACCCCGTGGGCTGTGGGCTGGGCTGCTGTGTAGAGATCCTGTCAGAGTCAGTGGGAGGGAGGGGGCGGAGCTCTCAAGGGCCGGGTTGGCTGCAGCTCAGGCTCTATATCTCGGAGTCTGCACTGGGCCCCAGGAGCTGAGGTGTCGACCCAGCCATTCTGCACCAGGAAATCTGGTCTGAAGTGCCGGGTGTGGAACCTCTGCATGCGGGACCCTAGGAGCACGTGAAATTAGACAAAGCACAAAGGATAAAAAAGGTCAGACTTGACTTTATTGCCCACATTCTATTTTTATCTCCCAGGGATTTTTAATGGGCTTTGCTGGGGACAAACCCCTCCTCTGCCTTTTGTCCCGTTCCTCATTCTTGGAGTGCTGAGGGTGCAGACCCTTCTTCTGTAACTGCTGAGTGCTGAGTTGGGAGCCCTCATACCAGGGGACGAGGGTCAGAACTTCTCCCCAGCAGCCTCCAGGTGACGTTGATTGGCCCCAGGACCCCTGCCTCCCTGCTCGTCCGCCTGAGCACCAGCATTGGAAGTGTTATAGATTCTAATGACCTTTAAGGGTCCAGGAAAGAGATGTGCAGAGACGCTGTGGGGGCCGGTTTCACCCCGCCCCACATTTGTTCGGCCACCTTAGGCTGACCGTTTCTGCCAGCCTAGATGCTCTGACCAGTAGTCTGCTCTTTCTTCAATTAGGCCCCTGAATTAACGTAAAAACAGCACCAGGTGTCAGAGCCCTGCCCGCTCAACTCCCAGACAGTCCAGGGTCAGTGGTGATCAAGGACCATGATGGCCACTGAGTCAACAGCCTTTTGAAGTAAACAGGAGTCCAGCCGGTCTTATTGGCCACCATCATCACGGTGTCTGTAGGCTTTTCTATGGTGACGGTGTGATATACGGTTCCCCCGCCAAGATTATTAGCTCCCCTCCGGGTGCAGGAAGTCCTGCAAGCAGTAGTCTACTCCTTCGGGACACACTATTGTTGTTTTATGAGAGAAACTCCAGGTCAAGTGATGTTCACACGAGTCGTCATGGTGCCCTGTTGCCCCCGGTTATCTCTCTGGATGTTGGAGTTGGAGGGCCTCCTCACTCGAGGTCGGTGTGCCCACGGAGCGAACCCTGCAACTTCAGGGCATGGTTGGTGATTAGGATCACCACGTGGGGTCCTTTTCCCTTAGGAGGGAGGTGGCCTTTTGGGCTGCTGATTTCCAGGTTTTTAGATACCGCCAGTATCTTGGCCAGATGTGGCAGTGGGCCAAGCCCCTTGGTGACTGTAGTTTATCCTACCTGGATGGCATTCTTGCGTTGTTCCATTTCAAGTGGTCCCAGTTTTTGCACTAATTCTCCAATGGCGATTCACCTTTCACCGGGAATGGAAAGGTCAAAGGGTTTAGCTCAATTAGGGAGTTCCAGGGCAAGGGTCTGAATTGACTGCTCTTTCCATTCTTGAAAGGCCACTTCTGGATTCTGTTCAAAAGGATCATCATCTTTTCCTTTCAGTGTTTCATATAGAGGCCCAGCTAGTAGACTGTAGTTAGGGATCCAGAAGCAGCAAACCCTGGCCTCCCCAGGAACCCCTAAGCTGTCTTCTAGTTTTAGAAAGGGGTAAGGCTGCAAATGGTTTCTTCCCTTTCCTGGGATGGGCTTCTCTGACCTTGTGTGAGAATGAAGCCCAGGCAGGTCACTGCAGTCTGTGATATTTGAGCTTTTTCTTGGACAACTTCTATCCTTTATTGGCTTGGTAGTTCAGAGGCCTCCTTAGTAGGGCTGGCGATCAGAATGTCGTCTGCATATTGAAGGAGGGTTTCCTTTTCCAGAGGTAGAACTTTTCGGTCGTTAGTTAAGCTTTCCCCAAAGATGGTGTGGGAATTTTTGAACCCTTGGGGCAAGACGGCCCGGAAGTATTGTTTTAGTTGTATGTTGAGTCCTGCCACTCACAAGCCAAAATTTCTTGTGACTCTGGGACTAATGGAATACAAAAGAAGTTATCATTGAAGACTAATACAGAATACCATGTCCTGGTGGTTGGTAGAATGACCAGCAGGGTGTAGGGATCAGGAACAACTGGAGGTATATCCTCGGTGGCTTCACTGACTGTCCTGACATCCTTTACCAGGTCCCCAGCAGCCCATGGGGCTCTCGTGGTCAGGCCAATCCCAGGATATGGAGCTCTCCTGGGCAGGTACCCCACCCCCAACCCAGCCCACGGGGCTCTCATGGTCAGGCCCCTCCCAGGATACAGAGCTACCCTTGCAGGTACCGTGGCAGGGCTGGGCACACAGGAACCGTGCACATAGCCCTCATTGAAGAGCACCCCCAGCTCACCTGTCGCTCAGAGCTGACACAGAGCACCTCAGAGCAGGACTTGAACTAACAAACAGCAGCTCCGACAGGTCTGTGACCCTGGGCATCACTCTGTGTGGCCTCCCTCCACCTGGTCTTCCAGAGACTTCCACTGCACCCAGGGCACCAGGCCTCTGTCTCCAACCACCACCCACCCATCCTCTCCCTGACTCCTGGGTTCCTCTCATTAGGAGAGGGTTTTCTTGAAGTTGTCTCCCACTCATGGGCCAGATAAAATGATTAGAAAACAAGCCAAAGCTGCAGCCCCTTGTCTATCCTGACTCTCAGGAGCCCACACCTGTTCCTTGGACCTGGCCGGTTCAGCAAGTTCCATTTTCTGCAACTGTGAGCCCCTGAGGGGTGATGATTGGCTGACCTGGGCAGCCTTACCATGCCGGCCAGCCCTCCCCAGGTGTGCCTGGGTTGAGATCAATATAAATACCACTCCAGGCAGCAAAAGCCCCTGCAGCTGTGCCTGACGCCATTTTCTCTACCCTGTCAGCAGTCTCGGGGCTGGGCTGGTGGGAGGGAGTGAGAGGCCACGGCTTTGTGGGTGGCCCAGTGTGAGTGGGGCTCTGCTGGACTTTCTGCAGCAGTTGCCAGGCTGCCACCTGCTAAAGAAGAGGATGTGTCACCCATACCTGCTGCTGGAATTTCTCCCTGGGCAGAGGTGAGGAAGGAAAAAAGCAGTGGGGGCAGGGACAGGACGGGTATCTCAGGCAGGGAAATGGAAATCTTCCAGAAGAGCACCCAGGGCCAGGACCATCCTGGCTGGCCTGCAGGCACCAAGTCAGCTGGCATGCTGTCACTCGTGTGGCTCCATGGCCCTTCCTCTGGGCTTTCAAGTCCTTGTATATATTCAGGTGTTTTACCTGGGAAGGGCGGGAACAGTTCAGCAGCAACTGGCCTGGGGTTCAGCTCACGTTTACTCACAGATGCCTCGGCACGGTGCCCCAGCTTTGCAATGAGGACGCTTGTTGTGTGGGGGCTGCTGGCTGAATGGGAGACGATTCCCCACCACTGACCAACTTCAGAATTGTTTACAACTGGAGCAAGTGCCCTGATACGGTTTTCCTCTGAGTAACTGGTGGGTTCTGTTTTTTTTTTCTCTTTTTCGTTTTTGGTTCAAGGTAGATTTTATTCCTCTTTTTTGTATTTACAGATATAAGCATGGAAATAATTTATTCATATAAATACATGTATGTGAAGGGAATAATTGTTTTTTCTGTTTTATTTTTTAAATTTTATTTCTTTTTAATTTTGAATTTTATTTTATATTTTTATACAGCAGCTTCTCATTGGTTATCTATTTTATACATATAAATGTTTACATGCCAATCCCAATCTCTCAACTCCTCCCACCACCACCCCTCCAAGAGCTTTCCCCCCTTGTTGTCCATACGATTGTTGTCTACATCTGTTGCTCTATTTATGCCTTGCAAAACGGTTAATCTGTACAGTTTTTCTAGGTTCCACATATATGCATGAATATACAAGATTTGTTTTTCTCTTTCTGACTTACTTCACTCTGTATGACAGTCTCTAGATCCATCGACGTCTCTACAAATGACCCAATTTCATTCCTTTCATGGCTTAGTAATATTCCATTTTATATATGTACCACATCTTTATGCATTCGTCTGTCTGTGGGCATTTAGGTTGCTTCCATTACCTCGATATTGTAAATAGTGATGCAATGAACATTGCGGTGAATGTCTCTTTTTGATTTATGGTTTTGTCTGGGTATATGTCCAGTCCTGGGATTGCTGTATCATATGGTAATTCTATTATTAGTTTCTTAAGAAACTCCATATTGTTCTCCATAGTGACTGTATCAATTTATATTCCCAACAATAGTGGAAGAGGCTTCCTTTTCTCCACACCCTTTCCAGCATTTGTTGTTTGTAGATTTTCAGATGATGCCCATTCTAACAGGTGTGAGGTGATACCTCATTGTTGAGTCCATTTCGTTGAGCAAGGGGTAGGTCTTGTCTATTACGTATTTGGCTTATGGAACGGTATCTGTGCTAATTTCAAACTCTGGTTTTATGCAGCACCCCAACTCACCTTTCCCCTTAAGCAAGCATAAGTTGGTTTTCTAAACTTGAGACCCTGTTCTGTTTTGTAATTCAGTTCATGTGTAGCCAAGTTTACATTCCGTGCATTAGTGATACCTTATGATGTTTCTTTTTCTGTGTGACTTATTTCACTTAGAATCATCATGCCTCAATCCACTCATTATGCTGGTACAGGCCTGGTGACACAGATTTCATTGCTGAGTGGTATTCTGTTGTACATAAGTACCGCAACTTCTTTATCAATTATTTGTTCTCTGGGATATTTAACTTGTACTGTAGAAGAGGCTCCTGTAAACAGAGCCGTTGTAAATTTTGGGGTGGCTGTGTCTTTTTGATTTTAATTTCCCTAAGCTATAGGACCATAAGTGGAAATGCCCTAGACTCTGTTGCTTTGTTTTTCAGATGTATCAGGAAACACCACACACTTCTCCAGAGTGGCTGTTGGCAATGTACATCCCGCCCATCAGCATAACAAGGCTCCTTTTTCCCCATGGCCTGTCTTGCCTTTCTGGATTTTACACTTTTCTCAGATGGCCCTTTAGACCGGGGGGAAGTGACACTTCATAGTAGTTCGGATTTCCATTGCAAGCTTGCTTGGTTTGCCAAAAAGGGCGTATGTGTTTTTTCCTGAATATATTCAGGAACAAACTCATACGCGCTTTGTTGCCAAGTGCATCATTGTCGATGTTCTGCCTCTTTTCCTATGCTTTAAATGCAATTCCAGTCTACCTCCTGAAATCGGTTTCCTGAAATTCTGCCCCGCTTTCAAGTCCTCTTCGCAGCCTTACTTCAATATATTTTTGGACGTTATCTGTCATTTATAACTCTCCAGGTTTGTGAATTACAGGGCCCCTGAGCTCCTTTCTTCAACTCGCTTTCTTGTGAGCTGGCCGCAAACCCGCAAGACTGCTTCAGGCCCTAATCTGCTTCTGGCAGGGCACGCTGAGCCTTTGGTTAATTCCTATTCCTGGTGGGAAATGAGTGTTAAATATGCCCGTCCAGACACCTACCTCACTCTCAACCCCTTGGTGATGTGGGTCCTCTGGTTTGTGGCCACTTTTGCTGGGTTCCTCACCTTTCGATGATGTGGCCCCACTAGTGTGAGGACACTCCTGCTTGGTTCTCATCCACGTGGTTATGTGGACCCCCTGGTGAGAGTCTGTTCCTGGCTTTGTTCCTCACCCACCTGTGAGGGAGACCCTCTGCTGACAGGTCACTCCTGCATGGCTGGCACACATTGCCTTGGTGAAGTCAGCCGTGTGGTGGCAGTTGGAGCGTGCTGGGAATCTCTTCCCCCCGGTGATGAGGGCCCTCTTGCATCAGGCCCTGACTGCTGGGCTCACCAACTTTTCTTAGTGAGCCCAGTGATGCTTTGGCACTCCTCTTAGGATCCCATCTCCATAGGGATGTGGGCCTTCTGCTCTGAGGTCCCAACGGCTGGGTTGTTCACATTTTCATGATGTGGGCTCTCTGGTGTTAGTTCACAGAAGCCTGGATCCCATAGCCTCTGTGCTCTTGGCCGCCTGCTGGGAGGTTCCAACTGCTGGATTCCTCACTTTTTTAAATTTTTGGGCCCTCTGTTGTGAGGATCCTCCTGCCTGCCTCACTCCCAGCCCCTTCGTGATGTGTGTCGTCTGGTTTGAGGCCACATGTGCTGGGTTCCTCACCTTTCGATGATGTGGGACCAATGGTCTTAGGAGACTCCTGCCTGGTTCACAACCCCTTGGTGATGTGGGCCCTCTGTTGAGAGTCTGATCCTGGCTGGGTTCCTCACCCATCTGTGAGGTGGGCCGTCTGATGTGAGGTCACTCCTGCCTGGCTGGCACACGTCACCTTGTGGACATGAGCCCTCTGGTGGCACTTGGAGCCTGCTGGGAGCCTCCTCTCCTCGGTGATGACGGCCCTCTAGCATCAGGCTCTAACTGCTGGGCTCCCCACATTTTGTGATGTGTGCCCAGTGGTGCGAGGACACTCCAGCCAGGTTCACATCCCCATTGGGGTGTGGGCCTTCTGCTCTGAGGTCCCAAAGCCTGGGTTGCTCACAGTTTCATGATGTGGGCTCTCTGCTGTTAGTTCACTCCTGCCTGCATCCCATAGCTTCTGTGCTCTGGACCGCCTGCTGGGAGGTTCCAACTGCTGGATTCCTCACCTTTCTTATTCTTTGGGCCCTCTGTTTTTAGGCTACTCCTGCCTGCCTCACTCCCGTTCCCTTTGTGATATGTGTCCTCTGATTTGAGGCCACATGTGCTGGGTTCCGCACCTTTCGATGATGTGACCCCACTGGAGGGAAGACAGTCCTGACTGGTTCCCATCCCCTTGCTGATGTGGGCCCTCAGGTGAGAGTCTGATCCTGGCTGGGTTCCTCACCCTTCTGTGAGGTGGGCCCTCTGCTGTGAGGTCAATCATGCCTGTCTGGCACAGGTCACCTTGGCGACGTGGGCCCTCTGGTGGCAGTTGGAGTGTGCTGGGATCCTCCTCCCCTCGGTGATGAGGGCCCTCTTGCCTTAGGCCATAACTGCTGGGCTCCCCACATTTTCTGATGTGTGCCAAGTGAGTGAGGAGACTCTTGCCAGGTTCCCATCCCCATGGCGATATGGGCCTTCTGCGCTGAGGTCTCAACTCCTGGGTTGCTCACAGTTTTGTGATGTGGGCCCTCTGCTGTGAGTTCACTGTGGCCTGGATCCCATAGCCTCGGTGTTCTGGGCCGCCTGCTGGAAGGTCTAAATGCTGGAATTCTCACGTTTTTTATATTATGTGCCCTGTGTTGTGAGGCTACTCCTGCCTGCCTCACTCCAAGGCCCTTGGTGATGTGGGTCCTCTGGTTTGAGGACACATGTGCTGGGTTCCTCACCTTAAGATGATGAGGCCCCACTGGTGTGAGGATAATCCTGACTGGGTCCCATCCCCTTTGTGATGTGGGCCCTCTGGTGAGAGTCTGATCCTGGCTGGGTTCCTCACCCATCTGTGAGGTGGGCCCTCTACTATCAGGTAACTCTTGCCTGGGTTGCTCACCTCGCCTTGTTGACATGAGCCCTCTGGTGGCAATTGGACCCTGCTGGGAGCCTCCTCAGCTCTGTGATGAGGGCCCTCTGACGTCAGGCCCTAACTGCTGGGCTCCCCAACTTTTCTTAGTGAGCCCAGTGTTGCTCAAGCACTCCTCTTAGGTTCCCATCCCCATGGGGATGTGGGCCTTCTGCTCTGAGGTTCCAACGGCTGGGTTGATCACAATTTCATGATGTGGGCTCTCTGGTGTTAGTTCACTGTGGCCTGGATCCCATAGCCTCTGTGGTCTTGGCTGCCTGCTGGGAGGTTCCAACTGCTCGATTCCTCAACTTTTGTATTCTATGGGTCCTGTGTTGTGATGCTCCTCCTGCCTGCCTCACTCGCAACCCCTTCGTGATGTGGGTCTTCTGGTTTGAGGCCACATGTGCTGGGTTAGGCAACTTTCAATGATGTGGCCCCACTGGTGTGAGGACACTCCTGCCTGGTTCCCATCCCCTTGGTGATGTGGGCCTTCTGGTGACAGTATTATCCTGGCTGGGTTCCTCACTCTTCTGTGAGGTAGGCCCTCTGCTGTGAGGTCAATCCTGCCTGACTTGCACACATCACCTTGGCGACGTGGGCCCTCTGTTGGCAGCTGGAGCCTGCTGGGAGCCTCCTCCTCTCGGTGATGAGTGCCCTCTAGCGTCAGGCCCTAACTTCTGAGCACCCCACGTTTTCTGATGTGAGCCCAGTGATGCCAGGACACTCCTGTCATGTTCCCATCACCATGGGGATGTGGGCCTTCTGCTCTGAGGTCCCAATGTCTGGGTTGCTCACAGTTTCATGATGTGGGCTGTCTGGTGTTAGTTCACTCTGGCCTGGTTCCTCTAGCCTCTGTGCTCTGGGCCGCCTGCTGGGAGGTTCCAACTGCTGGATTCCTCACCTTTCTTATTTTTGGGCCCTCTGTTATGAGGCTCCTCCTGCCTGCCTCACTCCCAGCCCCTTGGTGATGGGTGTCCTATGGTTTGAAGCCACATGTTCTGGGTTCCTCACCTTTAGATGATGTGGCCCTACTCATGTGAGGACACTCCTGCCTGGTTCCAATCCATTTGGTGATGTGGGCCCTCTGGTGCGAGTCTGATCCTGACTGGGTTCGTCACACTTCTCTGAGGTGGGCCCTCTGCTGTGAGGTCATTCGTGCCTGGTTGGCACACATCGCCTTGGCGACGTCAGCCCTCTGGTGGCAGTTGGAGCCTGCTGGGAGCCTCCTTCCCTTGGTGATGAGGGTCCTCTGGCATCAGGCCCTAACTGCTGGTCGCCCAAAATTTTCTGATACGTTCTCAGTGGTGCGAGGACACTCCTACCAGAATTCCATCCCCATGGGGATGTGGGCCTCCTGCTCTGAGGTCCCAATGGCTGGGTTGCTCAGTTTCATGACATGGGCCCTCTTCTGGAGTTCACTGTGGCCTGGATCCCATGGCCTCGGTGCTCTGGGCCGCCTGCTGGGAGGTTCCAACTGCTGGATTCCTCACTTTTTTATTCTATGTGCCCAGTGTTGTGAGGCTACTCCTGCCTGCCTCACTCCGAGGTCCTTGGTGATGTGGGTCCTCTGGTTTGAGGACACATGTGCTGAGTACCTCAGCTTTTGATGATGTGGCCCCACTAGTGTGAAGACACTCCTGCCTGGTTCCCATCCCCTTGGTGATGTGGGCCTTCTGGTGACAGTCTTATCCTGGCTGGGTTCCTCACTCTTCTGTGAGGTAGGCCCTCTGCTGTGAGGTCAATCCTGCCTGACTTGCACACATCACCTTGGCGACGTGGGCCCTCTGTTGGCACATGGAACCTGCTGGGAGCCTCCTGCCCTCGGTGATGACGGCCCTCTAGCATCAGGCTCTAACTGCTGGGCTCCCCACGTTTTCTGATGTGAGCCCAGTGATGCCAGGACACTCCTGTCAGGTTCCCATCCCCATGGGGATGTGGGCTTTCTGCTCTGAGGTCCCAATGCCTGGGTTGCTCACAGTTTCATGATGTGGGCTCTCTGCTGTTAGTTCACTCCTGCCTGCATCCCATAGCTTCTGTGCTCTCGGCCGCCTGCTGGGAGGTTCCAAATGCTGGATTCCTCACTTTTTTTATTCTTTGGGCCCTCTGTTTTTAGGCTACTCCTACCTGCCTCACTCCCATCCCCTTTGTGATGTATGTCCTCTGATATGAGGCCACATGTGCTGGGTTCCTCACCTTTCGATGATGTGGCCCCACTGGTGGGAGGACAGTCCTGACTGGTTCCCATCCCCTTGGTGTTGTGGGCCCTCTGGTGAGAGTCTCATCCTGCCTCGGTTCCTCACCCTTCTGTGAGATAGGCCCTCTGCTGTGAGGTCACTACTGCCTGGCTGGCGCATGCCACCTTGTAGACGTGGGCCCTCTGTTGGCAGTTGGAACCTGCTGGGAGTCTCCTCCCCTCAGTTATGAGGGCCCCCTGGCGTCAGGCCCTAACTGCTGGGCTCCTAACATTTTCTGATATGTGCTAAGTGGTGCAAAGCCACTCCTGCCAGGTTCCCATCCCAATGGGGATGTGGGCCTTCTGTTCTGAGGTCCCAACAGCTGGGCTGCTCACAGGTTCATGATGTGGGCCCTCTGCTGTGAGTTCACTGCGGCCTGGATCCCATAGCCTCGGTGCTCTGGGCCACTTGCTGGGAGGTTCCAACTGCTGGATTCCTCAACTTTTATATTCTATGGACCCTGTGTTGTGAGGCCAGTCCTGCCAGCCTCATTCCGAACCCCTTGGTGATGTGGTTCCTCTGGTTTGAGGACACATGTGCTGGGATCCTCACCTTTCGATGATGTTGTCCCACTGGTGTGGGGACACTCCTGCCTGGTTCCCATCCCCTTGGTGATGTGGGCCCTCTGGTGAGAGTCTGATCCTGGCTGTGTTCCTCACCCTTCTGTGAGGTGGGCCCTCTGCTGTGAGGTCACTCCTGCCAGGCTGGCACACATCACCTTGGTGACGTTGGCCCTCTGGTGGCAGCTGGAGCCTGCTGGGAGCCTCCTCCTCTCGGTGATGAGTGCCCTCTAGCGTCAGGCCCTAACTTCTGAGCACCCCACGTTTTCTGATGTGAGCCCAGTGATGCCAGGACACTCCTGTCATGTTCCCATCACCATGGGGATGTGGGCCTTCTGCTCTGAGGTCCCAATGTCTGGGTTGCTCACAGTTTCATGATGTGGGCTGTCTGGTGTTAGTTCACTCTGGCCTGGTTCCTCTAGCCTCTGTGCTCTGGGCCGCCTGCTGGGAGGTTCCAACTGCTGGATTCCTCACCTTTCTTATTTTTGGGCCCTCTGTTATGAGGCTCCTCCTGCCTGCCTCACTCCCAGCCCCTTGGTGATGGGTGTCCTATGGTTTGAAGCCACATGTTCTGGGTTCCTCACCTTTAGATGATGTGGCCCTACTCATGTGAGGACACTCCTGCCTGGTTCCAATCCATTTGGTGATGTGGGCCCTCTGGTGCGAGTCTGATCCTGACTGGGTTCGTCACACTTCTCTGAGGTGGGCCCTCTGCTGTGAGGTCATTCGTGCCTGGTTGGCACACATCGCCTTGGCGACGTCAGCCCTCTGGTGGCAGTTGGAGCCTGCTGGGAGCCTCCTTCCCTTGGTGATGAGGGTCCTCTGGCATCAGGCCCTAACTGCTGGTCGCCCAAAATTTTCTGATACGTTCTCAGTGGTGCGAGGACACTCCTACCAGAATTCCATCCCCATGGGGATGTGGGCCTCCTGCTCTGAGGTCCCAATGGCTGGGTTGCTCAGTTTCATGACATGGGCCCTCTTCTGTGAGTTCACTGTGGCCTGGATCCCATGGCCTCGGTGCTCTGGGCCGCCTGCTGGGAGGTTCCAACTGCTGGATTCCTCACTTTTTTATTCTATGTGCCCAGTGTTGTGAGGCTACTCCTGCCTGCCTCACTCCGAGGTCCTTGGTGATGTGGGTCCTCTGGTTTGAGGACACATGTGCTGAGTACCTCAGCTTTTGATGATGTGGCCCCACTGATGTGAAGACACTCCTGCCTGGTTCCCATCCCCTTGGTGATGTGGGCCCTCTGGTGAGAGTCTGATGTTGGCTGGGTTTCTCACCCTTCTGTGAGGTGGGACCTCTGCTGTGAGGTAACTCCTGCCTGGCATGCTCACGTTGCCTTGGCAATGTGAGCCCTCAGGTGGCAGTTGGAGCCTGCTGGGAATCTCCTCCCCTCAGGTATGAGAGCTCTGGATAAAACACATATGCCCTTTTTTGCCAAGTGCATTATTTTCCAAGTTCTGTCTCTTTTCCTATGCTTTAAGAGCTACTCCCGTGTACGTTCTGAAATCAGTTTCCAGCAATTCTGCCCCGCATTCAAGTCCTCTTCGCAGCCTTACTTCAGTATAATTTTGGATGATAGCTGTCATTTATAACTCCGCAGATTTCTGAATTACAGTGCCCCTGAGCTCCTTTCTTCAACTCGCTTTCTTGTGAGCTGGCCGCAACACCGCAGGATCTCCTCAGGCCCTAATCTAGTTCCAGCATGGCACGTGGAGCCTTTGGTTCATTTATCTTCCTGGTGGGAAATGAGAGTTAAATTTGCCCATCCAGACACCTACAGATAGTCTCCCATTGCTTCTCCTTATTCCTGTTCATCTTCCGAAGAAATTGCAAACTGGGCCAAACAGGAGGTTAAAGGCACTGACTCTCCAAGTGGGGAGAGTGTTAGTAAAGCGTCTGGAATGTTGCACCCGAGTACCAGGGGACAAAAACTGAGACACATTTGAACACGTTTCCCGATCACACGGTGGATCATACACTCCGTTCCACATGCATGTTTTAGCTGAAGGAAGAATCCCTTAAACCTGGAGAGTTGAGACCCATGGAATGGGTACCATGCAATATGACTTCAAAGGGTCTGCATTTGCTCACCGAACCTCACCAATCCTATCACTGCTGCGTTTATGCTGCTGTACAGACGCTTGATTCTCTTTCGGAGACATATAAATCCAAAGGTTTTAAGATTCTTACTAGTCAGGTATATTTTTAGGCGTTTAATATGGGGTGTTGAGTCCACTTCGTTGAGCAAGGAGTAGCTCTTGTCTATTACATATTTGGCTTATGGAACGGTATCTGTGCTAATTTCAATCTCTGGTTTCATGCAGCACCCCAACTCACCTTTCCCCTTAAGCAAGCATAAGTTGGTTTTCTACATTTGAGACCCTGTTCTGTTTTGTAATTCAGTTCCTGTGTAGCCAAGTTTACATTCCGTGTATTAGGGATATCTTATGATGTTTCTTTTTCTGTGTGACTTATTTCACTTAGAATACTCGTACCTGAATCCACTCATTATGCTGCTACGGGCCTGATGACATAGATTTCATTGCTGAGTGATATTGCATTGTACATAAGTACCACAACTTCTTTATCCATTTTTCGCTTTCTGTGATATTGAACTTGTACCGTAAACGAGGTTCTTGTAAACAGAGCCGTCCCAAACTTTGGGGTGGCTGTGTCTTTTGATTTTAATTTCCCTAAGCTATAGGACCATAAGTGGAAGTGCCCTAGGCTCTGTTGCTTTGTTTTTTGGATGTTTCAGGAAACACCATACACATCTTCAGAGTGGCTGCTGGCAATTCAAATCCCGATCATCAGCATAACAAGGCTCCCAGTTCTCCATGGCCTGTCCTGCCTTTCTGGATTTTACACTTTTTTCAGATGGCCCTTTTGACCAGGGGGCAGTGAGACTTCATTGTAGTGCAGATTTCCTTTGCAAGCTTGCTTGGTTGGCCAAAAAGGGCGTATGCGTTTTTTCCTGAATATATTCAGGAAAAAACGCATACGCCCTTTTTGGCCAAGTGCATCATTGTGGACGTTCTGCCTCTTTTCCTATGCTTTACATGCAATTCCAGTCTACCTCCTGAAATCGGTTTCCTGCAATTCTGCCCCGCTTTCAACTCCTCTTGGCAGCCTTACTTCAATATATTTTTGGAAGATAGCTGTCATTTATAACTCTGCAGGTTTGTGAATTTCAGTGCCCCTGAGCTCCTTTCTTCAACTCGCTTTCTTGTGAGCTGGCCGCAACACCGCAGGATTGCTTCAGGCCCTAGTTTGTTTCCTGGCACGGCATGCTGAGCCTTTGGTTAATTCCTCTTCCTGGTGGGAAATGAGAGTTAAATTTGCCCGTCCAGACAGCTCCAGCTAGTCTCTCATTGGTTCTCCCTATTCCTGTTCATTTTCCACAGAAATTGCAAACTGGGCCAAACAGGAGGTTAAAGGCACTGACTCTCCAAGTGGGGAGAGTGTTAGTAAAGCGTCTGGAATGTTGCACCCGAGTACCAGGGGACGTAAACTGAGACACATTTGAACACGTTTTCTGATCACACGGTGGATCATACTCTGGGTTCCAAATGCATGTTTTAGCTGAAGGAAGAATCCCTTAAACATGGAGAGTTGAGACCCATGGAATGGGTACCATGCAATATGACTTCAAAGGGTCTGCATTTGCTCACTGAACCTCACCAATCCTATCACTGCTGCGTTTATGCCGCTGTACACACGCTTGATTCTCTTTCGGAGACATATAAATCCATAGTTTTTAAGATTCTTACTAGTCAGGTATATTGTTAGGCGTTTAATATGGGGTGTTGAGTCCACTTCGTTGAGCAAGGAGTAGCACTTGTCTATTATATATTTGGCTTATGGAACGGTATCTGTGCTAATTTCAATCTCTTGTTGTATGCAGCACCCCAACTCACCTTTCCCCTTAAGCAAGCATAAATTGGTTTTCTACATTTGACACTCTGTTCTGTTTAGTAATTTAGTTCCTGTGTAACCAAGTTTATATCCGTGTAGTAGTGATATCTTATGATGTTTCTTTTTCTGTGTGACTTATTTTTTTATTTTTTTATTTATTTATTTATTTTTTTTTTTTGCGGTACGTGGGCCTCTCACTGTTGTGGTCTTTCCCATTGCAGAGCACAGGCTCCGGACGCACAGGCTCAGCGGCCATGGCTCACAGGCCCAGCCGCTCCGCGGCATGTGGGATCTTCCCGGAGCGGGGCACGAACCCATGTCCTCTGCATCGGCAGGCGGACTCTCAACCACTGCGCCACCAGGTAAGCCCTGTGTGACTTATTTCACTTAGAATCATCATACCTGCATCCACTCTTATGCTGCTACGGGCCTGATGACATAGATTTCATTGCTGAGTGATATTGCATTGTACGTAAGTACCACAACTTCTTTATCCATTTTTTGCTTTCTGTGATATTGAACTTGTACCGTAAACGAGGTTCTTGTAAACAGAGCCGTCCCAAATTTTGGGGTGGCTGTGTCTTTTTGATTTTAATTTCCGTAAGCTATAGGACCATAAGTGGAAGTGCCCTAGGCTCTGTTGCTTTGTTTTTTAGATGTTTCAGGAAACACCATACACTTCTCCAGAGTGGCTGTTGGCAATTTACATCCCGCCCACCAGCATAACAAGGCTCCCAGTTCTCCATGGCCTGTCCTGCCTTTCTGGATTTTACACTTTTTTCAGATGGCCCTTTTGACCGGGGGGCAGTGAGACTTCATTGTAGTGCAGATTTCCTTTGCAAGCTTGCTTGGTTGGCCAAAAAGGGCGTATGCGTTTTTTCCTGAATATATTCAGGAAAAAACCCATACGCCCTTTTAGGCCAAGTGCATCATTGTGGACGTTCTGCCTCTTTTCCTATGCTTTACATGCAATTCCCGTCTACCTCCTGAAATCGGGTTCCTGCAATTCTGCCCCGCTTTCAAGTCCTCTTGGCAGCCTTACTTCAATATATTTTTGGACGATAGCTGTCATTTATAACTCTGCAGGTTTGTGAATTACAGTGCCCCTGAGCTCCTTTCTTCAACTCGCTTTCTTGTGAGCTGGCCGCAACACCGCAGGATTGCTTCAGGCCCTAGTGTGGTTCCGGCACGGCACGCTGAGCCTTTGGTTAATTCCTCTTCCTGGTGGGAAATGAGAGTTAAATTGGCCCGTCCAGACACCTCCAGCTAGTCTCTCATTGGTTCTCCCTATTCCTGTACATTTTCCGCAGAAATTGCAAACTGGGCCAAACAGGAGTTTAAAGACACTGACTCTCCAAGTGGGGAGAGAGTTAGTAAAGCGTCTTGAATGTTGCACCCGAGTACCAGGGGATGAAAACTGAGACACATTTGAACACGTTTCCTGATCACACGGTGGATCATACTCTGTGTTCCACATGCATGTTTCAGCTGAAGGAAGAATCCCTTAAACGTGGAGAGTTGAGACCCATGGAATGGGTACCATGCAGTATGACTTCAAAGGGTCTGCATTTGCTCACCGAACCTCACAAATCCTATCACTGCTGCGTTTATGCCGCTGTACACACGCTTGATTCTCTTTTGGAGACATATAAATCCACAGGTTTTAAGATTCTTACTAGTCAGGTGTATTCTTAGGCGTTTAATATGGGGTGTTGAGTACACTTCGTTTAGCAAGGAGTAGCTCTTGTCTATTACATATTTGGCTTATGGCACGGTATCTGTGCTAATTTCAATCTCTGGTTTCATGCAGCACCCCAACTCACCTTTCCCCTGAAACAAGCATAAGTTGGTTTTCTACATTTGAGACCCTGTTCTGTTTTGTAATTCAGTTCCTGTGTAGCCAAGTTTACATTCCGTGTAGTAGTGATATCTTATGATCTTTCTTTTTCTGTGTGACTTATTTCACTTAGAATCATCGTACCTAAATCCACTCATTATGCTGCGACGGGACTGATGACATAGATTTCATTGCTGAGTGATATTGCATTGTACGTAAGTACCAAAACTTCTTTATCCATTTTTCGCTTTCTGTGATATTGAACTTGTACCGTAAACGAGGTTCTTGTAAACAGAGCCGTCCCAAACTTTGGGGTGACTGTGTCTTTTTGATTTTAATTTCCCTAAGCTATAGGACCATAAGTGGAAGTGCCCTAGGCTCTGTTGCTTTGTTTTTTAGATGTTTCAGGAAACACCATACACTTCTCCAGAGTGGCTGTTGGCAATTTACATCCCGCCCATCAGCATAACAAGGCTCCCAGTTCTCCATGGTCTGTCCTGCCTTTCTGGATTTTACACATTTTTCAGATGGCCCTTTTGACTGGGCGGCAGTGAGACTTCATTGTAGTGCAGATTTCCTTTGCAAGCTTTCTTGGTTGGCCAAAAAGGGCGTATGCGTTTTTTCCTGAATATATTCAGGAAAAAACGCATACGCCCTTTTTGGCCAAGTGCATCATTGTGGACGTTCTGCCTCTTTTCCTATGCTTTACATGCAATTCCAGTCTACCTCCTGAAATCGGTTTCGTGCAATTCTGCACCACTTTCAAGTCCTCTTGGCAGCCTTACTTCAATATATTTTTGGACGATAGCTGTCATTTATAACTCTGCAGGTTTGTGAATTACAGTGGCCCTGAGCTCCTTTCTTCACCTCGCTTTTTTGTGAGCTGGCCGCAACACCACAGGATTGCTTCAGGCCCTAGTGTGGATACGGCGCGGCACGCTGAGCCTTTGGTTAATTCCTCTTCCTGGTGGGAAATGAGAGTTAAATTTGCCCGTCCAGACACCTCCAGCTAGTTTATCATTGGTTCTCCCTATTCCTGTACATTTTCCGCAGAAATTGCAAACTGGGCCATACAGGAGGTTAAAGGCACTGACTCTCCAAGTGGAGAGAGTGTTAGTAAAGCGTCTGGAGTGTTGCACCCGAGTACCAGGGGACGAAAACTGAGACACATTTGAACACGTTTCCTGATCACACGGTGGATCATACTCTGTGTTCCACATGCATGTTTTAGCTGAAGGAAGAATCCCTTAAACTTGGAGAGTTGAGACCCATGGAATGGGTACCATGCAATATGACTTCAAAGGGTCTGCATTTGCTCACCGAACCTCACCAATCCTATCACTGCTGCGTTTATGCCGCTGTACACACGCTTGATTCTCTTTCGGAGACATATAAATCCGTAGGTTTTAAGATTATTTCTAGTCAGGTATATTCTTAGGCGTTTAATATGGCGTGTTGAGTCCACTTCGTTGAGCAAGGTGTAGCTGTTGACTATTACATATGTGGCTTATGGAGCGGTATCTGTGCTAATTTCAATCTCTGGTTTCATGCAGCACCCCAACTCACCTTTCCCCTTAAGCAAGCATAAGTTGGTTTTCTACATTTGACACCCTGTTCTGTTTTGTAATTCAGTTCCTTTGTAGCCAAGTTTATATTCCGTGTAGTAGTGATATCTTATGATGTTTCTTTTTCTGTGTGACTTATTTCACTTAGAATCATCATACCTGAATCCACTCATTATGCTGCTAAGGGCCTGATGACATAGATTTCATTGCTGAGTGATATTGCATTGTACGTAAGTACCACAACTTCTTTATCCATTTTTCGCTTTCTGTGATATTGAACTTGTACCGTAAACGAGGTTCTTGTAAACAGAGCCGTCCCAAATTTGGGGTGACTGTGTCTTTTTGAATTTAATTTCCCTAAGCTATAGGACCATAAGTGGAAGTGCCCTAGGCTCTGTTGCTTTGTTTTTTAGATGTTTCAGGAAACACCATACACTTCTCCAGAGTGGCTGTTGGCAATTTACATCCCGCCCATCAGCATAACAAGGCTCCCAGTTCTCCATGGCCTGTCCTGCCTTTCTGGATTTTACACTTTTTTCAGATGGCCCTTTTGACCGGGGGGCAGTGAGACTTCATTGTAGTGCAGATATCCTTTGCAAGCTTGCTTGGTTGGCCAAAAAGGGCGTATGCGTTTTTTCCTGAATATATTCAGGAAAAAACGCATACGCCCTTTTTGGCCAAGTGCATCATTGTGGACGTTCTGCCTCTTTTCCTATGCTTTACATGCAATTCCAGTCTACCTCCTGAAATCGGTTTCGTGCAATTCTGCACCACTTTCAAGTCCTCTTGGCAGCCTTACTTCAATATATTTTTGGACGATAGCTGTCATTTATAACTCTGCAGGTTTGTGAATTACAGTGCCCCTGAGCTCCTTTCTTCAACTCGCTTTTTTGTGAGCTGGCCGCAACACCACAGGATTGCTTCAGGCCCTAGTGTGGATCCGGCGCGGCACGCTGAGCCTTTGGTTAATTCCTCTTCCTGGTGGGAAATGAGAGTTAAATTTGCCCGTCCAGACACCTCCAGCTAGTTTATCATTGGTTCTCCCTATTCCTGTACATTTTCCGCAGAAATTGCAAACTGGGCCATACAGGAGGTTAAAGGCACTGACTCTCCAAGTGAAGAGAGTGTTAGTAAGGCGTCTGGAGTGTTGCACCCGAGTACCAGGGGACGAAAACTGAGACACATTTGAACACGTTTCCTGATCACACGGTGGATCATACTCTGTGTTCCACATGCATGTTTTAGCTGAAGGAAGAATCCCTTAAACTTGGAGAGTTGAGACCCATGGAATGGGTACCATGCAATATGACTTCAAAGGGTCTGCATTTGCTCACCGAACCTCACCAATCCTATCACTGCTGCGTTTATGCCGCTGTACACACGCTTGATTCTCTTTCGGAGACATATAAATCCGTAGGTTTTAAGATTATTTCTAGTCAGGTATATTCTTAGGCGTTTAATATGGGGTGTTGAGTCCACTTCGTTGAGCAAGGTGTAGCTGTTGTCTATTACATATGTGGCTTATGGAGCGGTATCTGTGCTAATTTCAATCTCTGGTTTCATGCAGCACCCCAACTCACCTTTCCCCTTAAGCAAGCATAAGTTGGTTTTCTACATTTGACACGCTGTTCTGTTTTGTAATTCAGTTCCTTTGTAGCCAAGTTTATATTCCGTGTAGTAGTGATATCTTATGATGTTTCTTTTTCTGTGTGACTTATTTCACTTAGAATCATCATACCTGAATCCACTCATTATGCTGCTACGGGCCTGATGACATAGATTTCATTGCTGAGTGATATTGCATTGTACGTAAGTACCACAACTTCTTTATCCATTTTCGCTTTCTGTGATATTGAACTTGTACAGTAAACGAGGTTCTTGTAAACAGAGCCGTCCCAAAGTTTAGGCTGGCTGTGTATTTTTGATTTTATTTTCCCTAAGCTATAGGACCATAAGTGGAAGTGCCCTAGGCTCTGTTGCTTTGTTTTTTAGATGTTTCAGGAAACACCATACACTTCTCCAGAGTGGCTGTTGGCAATTTACATCCCGCCCATCAGCATAACAAGGCTCCCAGTTCTCCATGCCAAGTCCTGCCTTTCTGGATATTACACTTTCTTCAGATGGCCCTTTTGACCGGGGGGCAGTGAGACTTCATTGTAGTGTAGATTTCCTTTGCAAGCCTGCTTGGTTGGCGAAAAAGAGCGTATGCGTTTTTTCCTGAATATATTCAGGAAAGAACACATACGCCCTTTTTGGCCAAGTGCATCATTGTGGACGTTCTGCCTCTTTTCCTATGCTTTACATGCAATTCCCGTCTACCTCCTGAAATCGGTTTCCTGCAATTCTGCCCCGCTTTCAAGTCCTCTTGGCAGCCTTACTTCAATATATTTTTGGACGATAGCTGTCATTTATAACTCTGCAGGTTTGTGAATTACAGTGCCCCTGAGCTCCTTTCTTCAACTCGCTTTCTTGTGAGCTGGCCGCAACACCGCAGGATTGCTTCAGGCCCTAGTGTGGTTCCGGCACGGCATGCTGAGCCTTTGGTTAATTCCTCTTTCTGGTGGGAAATGAGAGTTAAATTTGCCCGTCCAGACACCTCCAGCTAGTTTCTCATTGGTTCTCCCTATTCCTGTACATTTTCCGCAGAAATTACAAACTTGGCCAAACAGAAGTTTAAAGACACTGACTCTCCAAGTGGGGAGAGTGTTAGTAAAGCGTCTTGAATGTTGCACCCGAGTACGAGGGGATGAAAACTGAGACACATTTGAACACGTTTCCTGATCACACGGTGGATCATACTCTGTGTTCCACATGCATGTTTCAGCTGAAGGAAGAATCCCTTAAACCTGGAGAGTTGAGACCCATGGAATGGGTACCATGCAGTATGACTTCAAAGGGTCTGCATTTGCTCACCGAACCTCACCAATCCTATCACTGCTGCGTTTATGCCGCTGTACACACGCTTGATTCTCTTTCGGAGACATATAAATCCGTAGGTTTTAAGATTATTTCTAGTCAGGTATATTCTTAGGCGTTTAATATGTGGTGTTGAGTCCACTGCGTTGAGCAAGGAGTAGCTCTTGTCTATTACATATTTGGCTTATGGAACGGTATCTGTGCTAATTTCAATCTCTGGTTTTATGCAGCACCCCAACTCACCTTTCCCCTTAAGCAAGCATAAGTTGGTTTTCTACATTTGAGACCCTGTTCTGTTTTGTAATTCAGTTCTTGTGTAGCCAAGTTTACATTCCGTGTAGTAGTGATAACTTATGGTGTTTCTTTTTCTGTGTGACTTATTTCACTTAGAATCATCATACCTGAATCCACTCATTATGCTGCTACGGGCCTGATGACATAGATTTCATTACTGAGTGATATTGCATTGTACGTAAGTACCACAACTTCTTTATCCATTTTTCGCTTTCTGTGATATTGAACTTGTACCGTAAACGAGGTTCTTGTAAACAGAGCCGTCCCAAATTTGGGGTGACTGTGTCTTTTTGAATTTAATTTCCCTAAGCGATAGGACCATAAGTGGAAGTGCCCTAGGCTCTGTTGCTTTGTTTTTTAGATGTTTCAGGAAACACCATACACTTCTCCAGAGTGGCTGTTGGCAATTTACATCCCGCCCATCAGCATAACAAGGCTCCCAGTTCTCCATGGCCTGTCCTGCCTTTCTGGATTTTACACTTTTTTCAGATGGCCCTTTTGACCGGGGGGCAGTGAGACTTCATTGTAGTGCAGATATCCTTTGCAAGCTTGCTTGGTTGGCCAAAAAGGGCGTATGCGTTTTTTCCTGAATATATTCAGGAAAAAACGCATACGCCCTTTTTGGCCAAGTGCATCATTGTGGACGTTCTGCCTCTTTTCCTATGCTTTACATGCAATTCCAGTCTACCTCCTGAAATCGATTTCCTGCAATTCTGCCCCGCTTTCAAGTCCTCTTGGCAGCCTTACTTCAATATATTTTTAGACTATAGCTGTCATTTATAACTCTGCAGGTTTGCGAATTACAGTGCCCCTGAGCTCGTTTCTTCAACTCGCTTTCTTGTGAGCTGGCCGCAACACCGCAGGATTGCTTCAGGCCCTAGTGTAGTTCCGGCACGGCACGCTGAGCCTTTGGTTAATTCCTCTTCCTGGTGGGAAATGAGAGTTAAATTTGCCCGTCCAGACACCTCCAGCTAGTCTCTCTTTCGTTCTCCCTATTCCTGTTCATTTTCCACAGAAATTACAAACTGGGCCAAACAGGAGGTTAAAGGCACTGACTCTCCAAGTGGGGAGAGTGTTAGTAAAGCATCTGGAATGTTGCACCCGAGTACCAGGGGACGAAAACGAGACACATTTGAACACGTTTCCCGATCACACGGTGGATCATACTCTGGGTTCCACATGCATGTTTTAGCTGAAGGAAGAATCCCTTAAACCTGGAGAGTTGAGACCCATGGAATGGGTACCATGCAATATGACTTCAAAGGGTCTGCATTTGCTCACCGAACCTCACCAATCCTATCACTGCTGCGTTTATGCCGCTGTACACACGCTTGATTCTCTTTCGGAGACAAATAAATCCGTAGGTTTTAAGATTATTTCTAGTCAGGTATATTCTTAGGCGTTTAATATGGGGTGTTGAGTCCACTTCGTTCAGCAAGGAGTAGCTCTTGTCTATTGCATATTTGGCTTATGGAACGGTATCTGTGCTAATTTCAATCTCTGGTTTCATGCAGCACCCCAACTCACCTTTCCCCTTAAGCAAGCATAAGTTGGTTTTCTACATTTGAGACCCTGTTCTGTTTTGTAATTCAGTTCGTTTGTAGCCAAGTTTACATTCCGTGTATTGGTGATATCTTATGATGTTTCTTTTTCTGTGTGACTTATTTCACTTAGAATCATCGTACCTGAATCCACTCATTATGCTGCTACGGGCCTGATGACATAGATTTCATTGCTGAGTGATATTGCATTGTATGTAAGTACCACAACTTCTTTATCCATTTTTCGCTTTCTGTGATATTGAACTTGTACCATAAACGAGGTTCTTGTAAACAGAGCCGTCCCAAACTTTGGGGTGGCTGTGTCTTTTTGATTTTAATTTCCCTAAGCTATAGGACCATGAGTGCAAGTGCCCTAGGCCCTGTTGCTTTGTTTTTTAGATGTTTCAGCAAACACCATACACTTCTCCAGAGTGGCTGCTGGCAATTTACATCCCGCCCATCAGCATAACAAGGCTCCCAGTTCTCCATGGCCTGTCCTGCCTTTCTGGATTTTACACTTTTTTCAGATGGCCCTTTGACCGGGGTGAAGTGAGACTTCATTGTAGTGCAGATTTCCTTTGAGAGCTTGCTTGGTTGGCCAGAAAGGGCGTATGCGTTTCTTCCTGAATATATTCAGGAAAAAACGCATACGCCCTTTTTGGCCAAGTGCATCATTGTCGACGTTCTGAGTGTTTTCATATGTTTTCAGTGCAATTCCTGTCTACCTCCTGAAATCGGTTTCCTGCAGTTCTGCCTTGCTCTCAGTGCCTCTTCATAGCCTTACCTCAATATACTTTTGGAGAATAGTTGGCCTTTATAACTCTGCAGGTTTTTGAATTGCAGTGGCCCTTAGCTCCATTTTTCAGCTCTTATTTTTGTGATCTTGCCTCATATCCACAGGATTTCTTCAGGCCCTATTCTTCTTCTGGGGTGCCTTGCTCTGCCTTTGGTTAATTCTTCTTCCTGATGTGAAATTAGAGTGACATGTGCCCATTGAAACCGCTACAGCTATTTTCTCACTGGTTCCCCCTATTCCCATTCATCCTCCGCACTAACTGCAGACTGTGCGATACCGGAACTTAAAGGCATTGACTCTCCATGTGGAGATGTTGTTAGTAAAGTGGCTGGAATGTTGATCCGGAGCCCCAGGAGAGGAAAATGAGGTGCATTTTAGAAACCTTTCCCGATCATATGGTATACCATCCGCTGGATTTCCCATGCATGGTTTAGCTGTAGGAAGATTCCCTTCAACTTGGAGTGTTGGGACCCTTGGAATAAGTAGCATGAAGTATTGCATTAAACTTTCGGCAGTTGCTCACCAAAGCTCTCCAATCCTTTCAGCCCCAAGTGTCCAGCCTTATGTCTTATCCAGCTGTGGGTTTATATGTGGTCATTCCAGGTTGCATCACAGCCCCTGAGCGAATTTTGTAAGAATTTTTCTCTCTTTCATTGTTTCTGCGTTTTGGTTTTAAAATTTATTTCTATAATGGGGTTTAGCTCATTTTCACTGCTGTGTTTGTGCCGCTCTGCGCACACTTGATTCCCTTATGGAGATATATCAATACATGGGTTTTAAGATTCTTATTACTCAGATATATTTCTCTGCGGTGTATAGGGTGTGTTGAGGCCAGTTCATTGAGCGAGGTGTAGATCTTGTCTGATACCTATTTGGTTTATTGAACGGTATCTGTGCTAATTTCAAACTCTGGTTTTATGCATCACCCCACCTCTCCTTTCCCCTTAAGCTGACATAAGTGTGTTTTCTAAATGTGAGACACTGTTCTGTTTTGTAATTCATTTTTTGTGCAGCCATATTTATCCTCCCTCTATAAGTGATATCTTATGATATGTTTCTTTTTCTGTTTGACTTATTTCAAGTAGTATTATCGGACCTCAATCCACTCTTTATCCTTCTACTAGCCTTATTACATTGATTTCATGGTGAAGAGATATTCCATTGTACATAAGTACCACATTTTCTTTATCCATTGTTCTCTTTCCTGGGATATTTAAGGTGTACTGAAGTTGAGGTTCTTGTAAACAGAGTAGCCCTAAACTGTGGTGTGCTTGTGTCTTGTTGATTTTTAGACTTCCC